>NC_087481.1:31514553-32132220 GCF_036417665.1 Passer domesticus
GTGCTGCTTTCACAGCCCCTCACACACTTTGCCTGGCTCTCAATCACAGCCCCTCACACACTTCACTGCATCATCCATTTCTCACCTTCCAAAGCATAAAATCAGTCCAAGATTAACTTGCAAAAAGCTATTATGTCAAGAGCTCAAACTTAACTTCTTTGGAGGTATATTGCTATCAGTCTTTGCATCATAAGCATCAGCTTCCATGCAGGCCTCAGCTTTTAAGATCTCTACAAAAAGTCATAACCAATCCCAACTTGATATAAGAAAAAAAACTTTTTTTTTTTTTGCTAGAAGGCTAAAACAATAAGCTTACACCCTCAGCTTAAGACTAAAACTACAGAACATGATCTTTAAAGTACTAAGACTGTTATGGGTAAACCTTAAAAAAATTTAGCAAGAGCTCCTCTAGCAACATAGATCTATAGCTAACGCATTAAGTGTAAGAAGAAAAGGTCTGATGAAATTACTTTAAAAAATAAGATTTAACTTTGAATTTTAATTAAAAATTATAAGTTTTAAATTTACTTGCCACAGCATGTAGGAAAAACAAAATACTTGTTTATTCAAGCGTGTTATGCCTCAGCTTCTGGACAAGACAGCTTCTGGTAGCTCAAACCTCTTGTGCTGAAGTGTACCCAAAAATCCATTGCTAATACACTGCCCTATACTGCAGAATGCTTGGGTGGCACCTGATGCCTGAAATTTTGCATAAATCCACCAGGGAAGATGTTAAGTCATGGAAATGAAAAGTGGAGAAATTAAGAAAGAAAGCCAAAATCTCTAACACACCTTATAATATTTAAACAATTGCAGCCTCCCGCATTCTTACTTGAAGGCAGTAAGAAGAAACCCCTAGCTCAGACTTGATTTCAATTGGCTGAGTTTCTCCTTATTTTAGGGCTAGAGGAGATACCTCAATTTCTGCTCTGGGTGCAAAGTGGAAATGGGTTTTTATTAGGAGCTGAAGGCTTGGCTAGAGTTCCCAAGGGCAGTCTGCAGACCACTTATCATTGATTTAATTATTCTCATTTTTCCCTTCCCAGAGCTACTTAAGGTTGGATTTCAATGGCAGCAAACTTGTCTAATAGGAAAAAAAATACTTCCTAACAGGCAGCTACAGTAACCCCCCCAAACAATTGCACCCATCAGTCCTTCCACCTTTCAGGAGAGATGTGTTTTTGGAAGCAAAGCAACCCATTTTACCACACTAGAGACAGGTAACAGCAGTATAAACTCTCTCATTATGAGGGGCACTCCAGATAAGAGCTTTCAGAGATGGCAGTGATCAAAGCTTATGGTTGATAAATCAATACTGCATATGAATAGTAAGAAGTAAAGTAATCAATGGATTACAATTATGTATGTACCCCATCAAGACAGGAATCAGTCTTTCAAAGTGGGAGCTAAAATAAAAACCTCTCTCTAGATGAGCTAGTGGGATCAACAGTAATCCTTCACAGCTGGACGCGTGCACCCTACAGCACTTCACAGAGCTCAAAAAATACAGTCTAAGAGCTCATTTACACACTGCTAGTTTAGGAACACTGAGCTGCCTTTCAGCTGATAGATATCTCACAGTTTTTACAGCCTCTGAAATAAATCCTTGTAATTCAAAGTGTGCCATTAGCATTTACAAAAGGTGAAACAATCCCCCCAAACAAAAGCAAACTATACCCCTGAACAGTTATAAAGAAGCTTCCACAATAACTTAATGCAAAGAAACTTCTGTTTACTAATGGCCAGCAATTAAAGCCCCAGAGCATACACCTTGTTTCATTTCAAACCCTTGTAATTTGTATGAAAAAAGTCTCTAGGAGAGGCAGAATAAAAATGAAGTGTCTGTTAAATGTGAGAGAGCTGTACCTAATTACAAACCACAATAAGATTCAGCTGGTGCTTCAAAAACATTTGGTCTTAGTTTCCTAATACTAGAGCTTAGCAGATGCCCAGCCAAGCTTTTCCAACCACCCTCCTAGCTATATATGCTCTAGTTTTCTAAAAGGGATATTGTTACAGAAGGAGAACCATGAATATCAATGTACTCACTTCCAATTTGTATTTGTTTCTTATGTTCGTAGCACAATTAAGAGTTAGGCTTTGCTCCCTACTTTTTACATGCACTTTTCACTGGTGCAAAGGGTTTCATTAAACAGGCAGGAGAGAATGAACCCATAGAGTACTGGGTGTAATAGCTGTCACCCAGCATAAAAACAGATAAATCCGAAGTGATTTCTAGTACACACCATTCAAAATCTGTCTTGTCCACTAGTATTCCATAAAACACACAAAAATCTTTATCTCTGTCTCGTTTACTAACAATTAAGGGCCAAGACAAAAGCCAAGCTGCCTGAAATCAACCAATATGCAATCTAGTCGATTTTACTTTAAAATATTACATGTAATATTTATTGGGCACACAATAGAATTGCCTTCTTAGAGGCACAACAGTTACCTGTCCACAGTTTCCAGACAGACAGCCAACACCTCTAAATATCAGGTAAGTAACAATCCCCTACCCAAAAGGGGTTAAGTCTGAAACTTGGAGAAGTTTTTGTCAGTCTTCTACCTCAGGGTTAACTCCTTCCAGCTCAGATACTTTCTACACATCAATCTTGTCACTCTGAAACAGTCCTAGAAAGGATTTACGCTATACCTAGCCCGCAAACACAAACCAAGTCTTATATATAAAAACGTATGCTCACAATAAGCAAAAGTGACCCAAAACAGAGCAAACAAGTCTTATTTGTTACCCACAGAGACAAGATATACCATCAACTCCTAAACCACAGAAATCTGACCTGAAAGCTGCTGTTTGAAGGAAGAAAAGCAGGCAGCCCTCCAGCAGACAACCACCTCTCTTGAGCACCCGCAGTGTTCTCCTGCAGCAAGGCCACCTCCACCCCAGGTGTTGCAAATTAATGCCCTGCCCCAGGTGTTACCAATTCCTGCCCCAGCTGCTGCCCATTCCCTGCCCCAGGTGTTACCAATTCCTGCCCCAGCTGCTGCCCATTCCCTGCCCCAGGCGCTGCCCATTCCCTGCCCCAGGTGTTGCAAATTAATGCCCTGCCCCAGGTGTTACCAATTCCTGCCCCAGCTGCTGCCCATTCCCTGCCCCAGGCGTTGCCCATTCCCTGCCCCAGGTGTTGCCCATTCCAGGGTCCAGGTGCTGCCCATTCCCTGCCCCAGGCGTTGCCCAATCCCTGCCCCGGGCTCCCTCCCAGCTGCCTCTCATTGCTGTTTGATGAGCCCACACCTGCTCTGCACGTGGAGTTCTCTGCCAGCCCCAAATGCCCTCCCTTCCAGGCCTGTCTATGGCATGGGCAAAGCTGCCAGAAATCCTGTAACAGAACGCTGCTGGATTCAATGTGGGGGCAAAAAGAATTTAACCCTGGGCTTGACCCAGCTGATGCTGCAGTCACTGGTAACTCTCCCAGTTGATTTCTGTGCAACAAGGTCAATTTTCCTGCTGGGGAGCTGCAGTATTCCAGAGTGTTCACAAAGGAGAGTGTCAGGTGCAAATAGGCAGGTTCTGTCCTACGGTGATGGGAGCAATCAGTCTTTACACTACCAGACAGACAGTTAAGCCAGAAGTGCTGTCAATGCAAAAATCTCTCAAGAGAAGAAAAGATCTTTAGCTCAAAGAGCTGAGTATCCACATCTTTAAGAGAGGCAGAACTGCAGAAGCTTTGTTACTCACCTTGCAAAAGCTTGATCAAAGCTATTTTTTCCTTCAAGAAGTCATATTCTCCTTAGTCACTGAATCAAAATAATGTACAGAAACACAATAACCACTCATTTACTTTATAGCAGTCCTATAAAAATTCTGTAAAATATTTCTGGTGGTTTTCCTAAACATCATTTTTTCCTCAAGACTAGGCTTTAAAGATTTAAGATAATGGAACTTTCACAAAGGAATGGAAACTCAATCTAGAAGTATCTGCACAAGATTAAAATCTTGATAAATCGATGATGCCAAACAAATACAGGCAATTTTTTACCCTCTACATCTGAAAGCTCAGATTCTAGAATTTGTCTGATTCAATAAACATGATCCATTAGATGATGGAGAAAATGAATCCTGCTACATCAAGTTATATAAAAAATTCATTTGAGATGCTGGATTTCATCTCAAAAACATGGCCCTTTTCCAGGAGGCAGCAGTAAAAAGTAACACTATTTGCTTTAGCACAATAGATACTTCATCTGGGTATGCTGTTTGAGATATGTAGCTAGATTTTATTCTAATTCTGAAAATTGAAACCTGTTCTTCTTATCTGCACAAACTAACATACCCATAAGTATACATAATTTAGTAATTGTGTCAAGAGATTCTGAAAATAATAAGAAAAATAATAAATGTTTTATTTAATAAATAATAAATATATGGGTAAAAGTTTGCTTCATGCAGAGGGAGCTTGGGAAAGAAATGATGCAGTGGCTGCATCCATCAGCAGTCTAGGGAGACATTAGAAGTTCCAGGTATGAAGGGAGTGTAATTTCTTCTTCACTGTGTAGATATGTATGTAGTCATGGTTCTCTGGCTTAAGAAGTTCTGCATCTTTGAACCAGACAACACCACTAAACCCCTCAAGAGTTATATAAGCACTGCTTATATAGAAGGAAAATTGTATTAAGACTAAGAAAAAGAAAAAAAAATACACATGGCTTCAAAGGGGCCTAACTCAAAAAAAATGGGCTGAAGAGGAGCAAAGAGGGGTTGAGTGAGGAAAGGTGTCACGGCAATGAAGAATGAAACCTGGTTCCCAGCTGTGACCGCACTGTAAATGACTGGACTGACTCCTTTAGAAATGTCTGTTGGGGGTTCCTTATCTGTAGGAAAATTATCCATTCTCTGAAGGTACAAGAAGATCAATTCATTCCCATTTGTTAAATGTGCTGGGGCATTTATATTGCAGTGCAACAAAATAAGAAGCTTTATAAGAATCTTTGATGCAGTCATGACAATTATGCTGTTTTATTACTACTCTTCAACATTTATTCAAAGTAGGGTATAAATCCCTCACGGTGTAATTTAAAAACTCTCTTAGATCCTAAAGCTCACAGTCTAAAACCTTGATCCAACACATTTAGAACATACATTCTAGAGCCTGCACCAACATCCACAAAAAGTGAATGAAAATATCTCACTTTCCTCCTCTCACTTACCTTCCTCTTTTCTTCATCTGAACTTCAGCAGAATCAGTATCTTGTAAATTCAGAGCCAGTTCTCATAACCACAGATTTTATTGCTCAGACAGCAATAACATCTTAATATAAATCATGCTAATTGTTCACAATAATAAATACTTAAAATGAATTCTTCACAGACACTAATAATTTTAAAGAACAATTTATGCAAATCATATACAATGGCAAAGAAAAACATTTTTAAGACTTGAAATTGTACTGCTTGCATATCAGGTATTGGATAGCAACTGGAATATTGCTTATTCTGCCTGATATTCATCAGTATCTGTGCTCCACAGAGATCCAAGGCAGCAAATACACTCCCTAGATTTGAGGCAGTAAGATGAAGGAGGAAGGTAGAAAGAAGAGGAAAACTACACTTGAAATTGCATGGGTCATATCACTGCATCAAATGCCCTTTACCCCTCCCACACTGATCCTTTCTATACCTGAACAACCTCTTCCTCCTCTCCCAGGGGTTGTTCACAGCAACACTCCTCAGGTCCTGTCATCATCATCTCCAGGTGACATGGAAAGTGCCCATCATTATCCATCTGAAACACTTTATACAAGTAGTTTATTGAACACGCCTGGTCTGAAACATTCTTAATAGCAAAATTTGTATTTTAAAGACTGTCTTCTAATAAGCAGGAAACCTTAAGTAATTCAAGTTTACTTTGGCACTCACTACATCAACAGTGTAGTGCCCTTAGGGGTCTGAGGACTAAGAACAAACCTAAGAGCTTGGTTACCATGAATGCCATCAAAACCTCTAAATTTGCAGACTGTTTTAAAATGCACCCTCCTTTCTAGCTGCAAATAGCAAAGTCCTGATGTGGTTGCCAAGAAACCAGTACTTGCAATTCAGAGTTCATGTTTGAGAGATATTTGCACTCACAAACATTTATTAAAGCAAAACTGAAGCAAACCAGAAAATGTGATATAAATTCCTCTTATGATTTCTTAGTATCACCCTAAAACAAAGCACAGATCCCAGCCCTCCCATCTTCAGATTTCTATGCTCCCAAAGAAATGGACTTTGTTCCAACTGCTTCCCTGGAACATGGAACTGTCTCCCCATGCACTCTGCCACACCCAGCATTGATGGGTTTCAGGGACATCTCCTCATGAATTATAGCACAGTCGCTGGGGTCCTCACCAACATCAAGCTCTTTTAACTCACTGTCCCACTTTGTGGATTACTGCACTAGTTCACTGATTAAATCCAGAGTTAATTATGATTATTGTGCTGTAAAGCACCTTGGGAGACATGACATGAAAAGTACTAAAAAATGCAGTAGAATTTGATTACGCTGTATCTTCTCAAACCCATTTATATGTTAAAGACTGTCTTTTATTACATTGACTATTACATTTCATACAAACTCCAGTCTCAATCCAATTTTCCTGTGCCATTTTTAATTATTAATATTGCTGTTTGCAACCAGAGATTTGACAAGGTTAGGCCCTATTTGTGCTAGGTCCTGTACAGACATAGAACAAATGGCATTTCCCAGCAAAGATAATTCACCAGGTGTAAAAGCCAATGAAATACAAGAAAGACAAGATGAAACAACTGCTTGAGACAAACAAACAGGAAGCCAGAAGGAAACCCATGGCTAAATGACACACCATGAAACTATTTTAAAGAAAATTTTTCACTGCTTTTTAAATTCCCCAAAATATATGTATCCACCAACTTCAGTCATGCAGTGCTGGTTTATTTTACATATTAATTCATTTTAAGGGATAAGGAATAAATAAAATGAGTAGCCAGAAAAGTTACAGGTAGTTCTGAAAATCCAAATCTAAAGAGTCAAGATTTCTACAATTCACCAGGACACTGCTATGTTTATAGTACTGCAATGAGTAGAGTCTCATTGCAACAGAATACATCTTATACCCTGCGATAGTTCTCTGTTGTTGGGATTCCACAGATAAATCCTTCACAAAAGGACATCCTAAAGTTGCTCCTTGGCAGTTCAAGTGTTCTGAAGGTACTCTGTACTTTACCAGGTGATCCTTTGCTGTACTTATTCACTCAAACATGTGATTCATCACTTCACCTCTTCTATTATAATTTTTTTTTTTCAGTTTTTATTTCTTTTCAATTTTGTCCAGTAGTGGTGTCATTGTAGAGGTATGAAAATGAAGAAAACAGTTATTAAGCCAGGAAGGTAAATGTCTGTGAAGAACAAATGGCAAAACTATGAAAACTTTTCAGGAATGAACAGAAATTCAGAAAGGCTACAAGACTTCGGACATGGTATGATTTACCAAAGTTTTTTCAAGGTGATTTTCAACAGTCTTGAAAGGATAGGATCAGATAACCTTCTTCCCTATGAACAGAAAGCTTCTCCAAGAGGAGCAGATATCAATAAAGACTGCTGCATATCCAACATTAGATGATGAAACTTCCTTTCCAATACCCATTTGCAAAGAAACAAAGACTAAGACTTGATATAGCAAACCAAGTAATCTATCCAGAGATTTAGAAACATATCCAAGTACAAATTTATATTTTTCCTTTAGGAAATGTTACTTTGTTTAATAGAGAACTAAAAAAGGGCTAGGAAAAAGTCAGGCTCATGGCACAACTTTGGCTTAATTCAGTTGCATTGACTCTACCAGTTTTCACATCCTGAATCCATGCATAACAAACAATTCTTATTTAATAAAACCCCTATTTTTTAATGAAAAATTGTCCTTCTTCCATTTACATTTGTTTGTCAGCAGCAGCACATTTCCTTTACAAAAAAAATCTACTGAATAGAAAGTGGTAATTTTAAAAGCATAAACACCCATTCTTTCTTATCTGATTAGTCCTGCCCATCTTCATGTATTAAGGTTGCATACTCACAGCATTATCCTATTTGTAATCTTCAAACATACAGGGCTTTAGAACCAGCCTCTCTAGATATCAGTGACAGGCAAGATTCTATCCTGCTAAGGAGGGATTATTGTCTTCCTGTTTCAGAAAGCAAGTGAGTAAGAATCGTGAAATAAATTAACATTGTCTGTCTCTACAAGTCACTGTGACTCCCCTTGTTTTAATTTCTGCTGTTATTAAAGCTTTCATGTAAAGTGTATTAACAGAAAGAGCAGAATAGAAATATAAACTGCTACTGGAACAGACTGATGCTGGTGATGACTGATGACTTGGATTCATCACCTTTTAGTCACTAGACAAAGAATGGAGGAGGAATGGTGGTAAATTGTACTGTGGTAATTAGAGATCCAGGTTCATTAGTAAAGGCTGCTTTTATGCAGTCTAAAAGAGCACTCTGTACCACAAATCAAGAAAATATGCACACATGCAAAACAAGCAAGAAATTTTTCTGTAACTTTATATATAAATATATGAGGTAGAGTAATAAAGCAAGGAGAGATAACTGTATTACTGATTTAACTACTCAGTAGCTGTGCCAAGAATGAAGTCAGTTTATTAGGTAACTTCTCACACTGGAGTAGCATCCAAATTTCTTTTGTATCATAGAATGCATTCTTTTAAATTATCAAGGTCACTCTTTAAACAGACATTTTCTCCCTCTAGTTGTGCTTGTATCAGACTTTAAAGAATATAAAAGGAAATGTGATTTTATTCAGGAGTTCCTTAAATACTGTCAAATTTGCCACTGTCCACTATAAACCAGACATTTGTCAAAGTGAATCAGCAACTGGCCACTTGCTGGCTAAAGAAAGCTGAGTCACTGCTTCTGATCTAACAGCAACGTCCCACATCACATTCAGAATACACATCAGTGTGTTGTTTACCAACCTAAAAGGAAAATAAGTTATTGCCATGAGTCACAGAGAGAAGGGAAAAACCACAGAAATGAAGATGAATGTCTGGAGCCCAGAAGAACCGGAAACAATAAACAAAACCCTGACACACAGAGAAGGCAGGAATTGAGTGCCAGGAAAAGACAAATACTGCTATAGATTCAGATGTCTTTCTCAGATAACAACCACAAAGATTAGTGTTTGCTGCCAGCTAAATCACAAAGAAAAATCTTCTAATGTCCTGTACTTCAGCCTGGATTATTAGATTGTATTGAACTGTATAATTAGGCTACCACCAAATTAAGTACGGCAAAAGTTCAACTGCACTTCATACAAATATAAATATGCTAAATTAAAGGGGTTTCTCAGTGAAAATCAATAGTGATATAATCATGCATCTTTTAACATTGAAGATGACATGTTTCCTTTCCATTAGAAAACTGCAGATTTGCCATGATTAAAGAATCAAATTTAAAAATATGAACATTTCAGAGCCAGGGAAGAAGGAGCAGCTCAACTCTGGTTCTAGCAGACAAACTCATCACCAAGAAAATGAACTGAGGAAGGAGAGTGTTTCCAGCATGCCAACTAAAAAGTATAATCAGGAAGAGGATTAAAAGCATGCTTGTTCTGAATGATTCATGAATCATAATTTCTGCTCTTGCCCGGGTAATTAGAAGGCTTTCAACTCCAGTTCAGAGATCTGGTTTGGGGCATTTTTTATTCTCAAAACTATTCAGCTAAAAGAGGTTTTTTTTCCTTTCAAATGTTGACATCAAGGCAAGAGATGTAGAAATGCAAAATACGCTTTTTATCAATTAATAAGAGCCCAAGATTTTAAGTTCCCCAATACCAGTCAAGGGACAAGAAAAACACAGATCACTTCAGGGTGAGTTTCTGAGGAAGCATCCTAAACTACAACTCCATGATACTCTTGGTTGGGAAGGAAACATGTGATAAAGGCTAACAATATGTAATTTTAAAGAATAGCTATAGGGCGAAGCATATTGCATTCACTCACAAGTTGGTTTTTTTTAGGCTGACTTCAGTTATTAAAAATAAAAAAGCAAACAAAGCATGATCAAAACTTTACTGCTGACTCTGCTTAATTACACACCTACTCGGAAATTCATGGCAACTCTCAGCACAGAAGTCTGATCTAAGTGCCTATGCTGGCAGACTTGACAAACAGGCTTATGAGACAGATCTGTTATTTTTGTGCTCTGTGATGGGCTAATTTCTTAATTTGCATGTTGCATCATGTGTTAATGAATGTCTTACATAGGATAATGCACAAAAATTGTAACATAAGATGAGGAGCTTTCAGATGTAACATTGTCACTGGAACTCAGAAAAACAGAAAGCTGATAACAAAATGAATGTCACAGATCTGTTGATGAAGCATGAAAAAGCTTCCTAAATGAACTAACTCAGTCTCTTAGGAGAGCAAGAAAACACTTCTTCATACATCAGAGGATCTGTCTTATTTTTAACTCTTCTCCAAGTTCTTTATTTTATTGCTAGAGACTGTATAAGTCTTTTTTTCATAAGGTATCCACTAGTGGTTCCTTTCCAATTTCAGACTAACATTTTTTAATTCTCTAAGTCTGGTTTTAAGAAGTTCCCTCATTCATTGGTGTTATCAAGTAACAAGTAAATAAGTATTTAAATTGCTAAATAGCTCTAAAACATAGATAAACTTTTCACAAAGGTTTGTAAAAACATGCACTGCTTTATTTTGTACAGGCTGCTAAGCAAGAGTCTCAGCTTAGCCTTTTTACATGGTCTGGATTAACAAATGACAGCAACATGAAATATCCTATATTCTCATCAATCATGTCAGCCATACAGTCACAGATCATTTTCCCATCACTTCTGTAGGGTTTTGGACTCCAGAAAGATTATCCATAACAACATGTAAGGGAAAGAAAATGAGTCCATTCTCTAATCCTTTGAAATAATTGTTTATTCTGTTCTAAAACAAGGTGGTCTGCAAATCCTGTTTCCTGGAGCCTTTGCCAAACTGAGGTTAGAAGAGAAGAGTTCAAAATAAGTTCCAGTTTTAAGTTATTTCAGGTCAGAGAGGCACTAAATGTTGCATCACTTTAATTCCTGACTCCAGATTACCCTTTATTAACACTTTACTCCTTGGAATTTGTGTATCTGTGTGTGTGTGTCTGAGCACACACGGAGCCTTCTGGCCAGCTGGGTTACATGAAGGTTACTAATCACACTCTCTCAAAACTGTTATGGTTTCTGTTATGGTGGCAGAAGAAACAGATCATTTTAGGCAACAAAGTTTAACAAGATTTAGTGAAAGGTAGAAAACTCATCAACACATTTATTTGAAAGTACTATTCTGGACCTCAGCAAAATCACATCAGTGACAGGCATAATGCACACTTTCTCTAGAAATCAGTAACTGAGACTGTTTTTAAAGTAATAAAAACAAACTTATTTTTCTGTTTCAAAACAACAAACAAGGGAAGTAGCAAGCTTTCATCCTTCCCTGCTCTCTCCCCCCAGAGCTGCATTTCTAGATAGGACAGAATGTAGGCACTGCAAAATATTCATTCCCTATTTAATAGCAATAAAGCAGTCAGAGCTGTTTCAAGGCTGCAAAGCCTTAATGGTCTAGGGTACTTAGAGGTGTATTTTTATGACTGTCTTCCCCCTGGCTCTGGGCACTGAACAGACATGAATTGTGATGCTGTCCAGGGCAAGGAAACATTGCCTTCAGTTTACAGCAGGAGAACTGCAGGGCCCAGAGAATAAGTGTCCTGACCAATGTTACACATCCTGGTATCTGTGGCAAACTGGGAGATTCTGGTTGAACCATCAAGTTCATGAACTTAATAAATTAAGGAGACAGAATGCAAAATGTTCTCTGACTCCACAAAATGTGGTTGGTTTACACAGCAAGGGATGTTTATACAACACACTTCAGTGCAGAGGGTAACCCTAAAACGACCCTTACATTTGTTAGACTGGGAATATGAAACCAACTTCCCATACAGCTCTGTGCCCTTGGATACAACCAACAGAGATGAGAGGCAGAACGGTCTGGACAGCACTGAAATTCTTTCTGCCATCGAAATTGTTCTCAGTGTCTCAGACAATTTGCTTAAACCCAGCCAAGCAGGTTCTACTGCAATCTCAAATAAACTTGGAGGTAGCTTTCCAGCCTGGGACACAGGAAACCAAATTGCTGCTTTCTGCTCTGTATCACACATTTTCCTGCACCTTAGGGAAGCCAGAGTCTACCTTGTCTTTCAGTTCCCCAGCTTTAAAATAAGGGTATATTTGCTAAGGATAGGATTTTTCTGCCTCAAAGGCAAATTGAAACACATCATAAAAGTTCAGGGAGCATTGTAAGCATCCCAGAGAAACACTGCTTTGTTTTTTCCACAAATTTCTCCAACTCATTATGCTCAGTGAAAGACAACTTACCACTGCACATTAAATCTTTACATTTACTGTTATTAATCTTCTGCATTCTAAATGTAAATATATTCAATTAAACTTATGTTGGATCTCTCTTTGCGAATAATCTCTCATTTATTTTTCATATAAACAAACTTGAAATTCTTCTTTCCCTCAAGTTACTTATTTGTAGATTACATTGGCATATGATTCTACTTCCTAGCTACAAAGTTAGCCATGCTGACAAAATTGCCGGCAACATCCTGGGTAAAACAAATCCCAAAGAGCAAATCAAAAGAAACTATAGAATACTTTATAGGGGGAAAAAAAAAAGGTAGAATGACTGTCCTGTAATAAGTACAATTCTAATTCATAGTTGCACTGAAGTGATACCCTTGATAAATAAATAGAGATCCCTCAGCCTGTGGCCTTCCCCAAGTAAGGTCTCAACATTTACTTGCCCTGTCTGATGTGACAGAGCATTGATTGGCTCTCTTTGCTTTCTATGAACTACAGGGGAGTGTGCCACCCTTCTTTTCCAAAGACTTCCTTTGAATTACAGCTGGTGATTCATTTCTCTCCCCCAGTACTCACAGGAATATCTACACTATTCCTTTCTGCTCAAAAAATTATAACCTCCACTGATGTGTCTCTTCTACTGCATCACTGCATTCATTATGCAGCACATCTCCAAATTCCAAGACAACGGGATGCTGATCCAGACAACTTTTGGAAAATAGACTGTCTCTTCTAGCCCTTATAATAAAGCCATCAAGGAGGACAAAGAGATAGATATTGGAAAACAAATCCTGAAAGGAGCCTCTGTTATCACAGCCAGTGAAATATATACAGGGCACAATTAATAAATCAATCAATAAATGAAGTGAATAAAGAGTAACTCAGAAACTTAATATGGCAGACAAGAACCAAAGAATGTCCTTTTCAAATTTGTACCCTCTGGACTTTACCAGGTTCCAGGGGGATAAAAGCCTTAATATTTATAAATATTCATAAAGCCTTTATGGTACATCCTTAGAAATGCTCTTCACTTAAGCATTTAATGATAAGAAAGGCACAAGCAGGAAGAATTTGATTCTGGTATATTTAAATGAAACCATGATTAGAGACTGTATAAAAACTGTGAGGAGTGAAGATTCTGTCATTTTTCTTGATTTAATTTTTTTATATTCTTTCATTCCTTATTATTGCATTGAGGTGAATATTTCCCACTCTGCAGCAAATCCTCACCCTTGGGATTATATATTTGCACAATAAATATAGGATTATCTTCACCTACAGGAAATGAGGAGATAATCTTTGTGCTGCACACTCCATAAATGACATTTTATTGTTAATACAGTCTTTTTCCCATTGAGGCATGGAAAAAATGACAGTAATTACTGTCCTTTCTAAATTTTTTTTCCTAATTATGGTCAGTTCTTGGAAAAAACTAATGAAGTTGCAGCCTAAGCTGGTGGAAAGATCTCTGCAGCCAGAAGAGCTCTGTAACATCCCTCTTGCTTGTACTGGGGAGCTTCAAAATACTGGCAGGAATTATTTTTGAAGTTGATGAGCACAGGAGCCAAATATCCTGATCAAGTTTGCCTGGCTGACCCAGTCCACATGCACTGACTACTAGTGATTGCATTATATTGAACCTACACAGCATCTTTGGGGGGATTCCTCATCCTCAGAGAAGACAAATAGCATGGTAGGACCATTTGAAAAATGGCCAGACAATATTGATTTACCCAATGAACATCTGCAATGTGAACTTCTCTGTTTTCATAGAGACAGGTTGTATTATTTACTAACTTGGGCAAAACATCACCAAAGCAAAACCAAAATGCACTCCTGTCCTAAAACCCTGTGAGGAAGGCAAATATAAAGAGTGATTCAACTCTGTGATTCAAATCTCTCCTCTCTGATCTATGCTGAGAAATGAGCACATCACCCTCTAAAACTCACATGGACTGTGAAATCTGCAGCCTTTAAAATACTCAAAATTTAATTTGATAAGGTCTTGAGCAACCTTATCTTCACTGGCTCTGCTCTGAGAAAGGGGATTGACAACAGAATCTCCAGAAATTCCTTCAAGACTAAATTATCTTCTGATTCCTTTTGCACCTCTTAGAATTAACTCTTCACTTGGTTGTTTTATCTTAACCAAAGCATTTCACTTTAAGTTACCACTTGAAAATGCAACCACAGGCCTTATTATTCAAGGTTTCTTTTCCTACATCTCTATTTCCATTTCTTTTAAAATAACAAAGTGACCAGGGCTGAAGTGTTTCAAATTGCCACTACTCACTAATACCAAGAGAAAGCAATTTCTTAGGGCTAATTTAATGCACTTCTGAATCCTGTAATTTATTTTGATTCTGTGTTCTCTCTTCCTTTCCAGGCTCTCTGCCAAGGAAGTTAAAGAGGGTCTTTCTGGCTAGATTTCCAATATTCTTCACAGTTTTTTGTTTTGTTTGGGGTTTTTTTTTGGGGGGTGGGGGGAGGGTTGAAGCCTACAAACATAGGTGGATTCATGGCACAGGGCCAAGCTGCAGTCATTAAAGGAGGATTAAACCACGTGAAGCTGGTATTAAAGTAGAGAAAGCAGAGAAAATAAACACCTCTTACTGTAGCAAAGTATACTTTGAAAACAAGGATGTCGACATCTTCTAAGGCAGGTACAGGGAACAATATTTCCCAAGAAAGAAATATTTGTTTTTTCAAGAGTGATCTTGTAAAGAGAGATCTTCAAATGCTCAGGAGGAGACACAGAGAGTTTTACCTTCATGGTAAACCTTGTATTAGACAAGATGCAAGGTATACATTTTAGGCCATTTTAAAAGAATGGGCAGAATGGGATCTCAGCCTAAAAACAGGGCCACTATGAATTAAAGTAACTTCCTTATCACCACCATCTGTAGAGCAATGAACACTGCAGCCTGGTTCCTGAGAGCATGTGGGCTCTGGAGCCAAGGCTGCCTGTGCCCAGAGGGTCCCCACCAGGGCATTATGGACTGGGCAGCAGCTGCACTCTGTTAAGTGCCAAGCAGGCACAGACAGACACACAGACACAGCAAGGGCACCACTCAAACCTCATCTTCCATGTCTAAGATTATCCTGGAGCACACACCATCTACAGCAAAGCAATGATTCATAAAGAGAGGGCAAGAGCAAAGCCTACAGCTACCTCCTGATGGCCTTTGTATGTGTGCCAGCCAGGGAGGGATGCAAACCTCCATGCAAAAAGACAAATGCTTTCACTCTGAGCAGCAAGATGACATCTGATATCTTTGTCTACAACTGCATGTCTTTTGGTCTGTTTGCTGGCCAGAGAAACTCATCAGAGACAGTCACTGTCCATCACAGAAAGCATATTAATCTAAAAAATTCCATTACATGCCACTGGCCCACAGAAAATTTACAGGTGCTCCATTCAACCTCCACAGGAGGAGCTACAGAAACTGTGTGATCAGCATTTTTTAAATTGGGTTCAAGTCTTCTTTCCTAATACCGTATTAAAGATGGCAGTTTTTCAGTTAAAAAAAAAAAAAAAAGAAAAAGAAAAAGAAAAAAAATACATAAAACAACAGAGAATTTCAACACTAATTATCTGACCTCACTCATCACAGTATCAGAGGCTGGGATGCTAAGCTCTCTGAAAGTGCTGATTCTCAGTAATGTGCCTTAAAGGGGAACATGAGCTGTCACGAATCCTCATCTTTGTGTACTGAAAGAGAGCAAATTTACAATTAGAACGTGTCTAAGAAGGTGGATTGTCACCTGCCTCAATCTCCTGATCCAATCAAGGCTACTCCTGTTATCACCTTGCTGCTGAAAACAGAAGAGCTAAAAGGGAAGGACAGATCCCTCAAGCTGACATTTAGCTCAGAATGCATTAAAAAAGAATGAAGGTGGCTACTTTTATGTTATTTTTTCTACAGATGGGGATTTCTACTGATTCTAGGCCAGAGTGAGCAGTAAATGCTCTTCACAGGCTAAAACACTATCTTAGACAGGTAATGCTCCTATATATATCTGCACTCATTCGGTTTTAAATTGCCCTAACCATCCAAAGTCAATTGTTTTAATCCTAATGCATTCCCTGCATCTCATGTACTAATGAATATAAACAGAGCTAAAATATGGTGCAAAAAGGAAAACGTAGCATCAGGAAGCAGAGTTGTTAGAACAAGGGAACTTATGACTGCCCTCTAAATTAACATTACATTAAATTAAATTAAATAATTTAAATTACATTATAAATGTTCTCAGTTTGCTCTGTTTATCCTGAAAGATGATATAACTCCTTCTTATTTTTTGAGGTGGAGTAGAAAGCAGTTAAAGGACAGTTCAATGGCATCTCCTTTTCAAGGGCATAAGTAGTAATGCAGTGCTCTATAAGACTTAAACATTTTTAAAAATATTTAGAATAGTTAATTGCTGTTATAAAAGAATGATAATTTTAAAAAGTGAATTCTTAGTAGCATACTGCATTGTCAAACACTGTTCTTTCAGTCCTTGATATTGATTAGTATTCCACTTGAAGGAGGAGATAATGAAGTAGATTATTTTTTCTGCAGTGCACCTGACACAATCAGAAAAGCTGACACAGAGTATTTTCCTACCTTCCAATTTGTCTGCCACACCTATTTTCTTTTCTTTGAAGGCCATGGGGGAGAATGAATGGAAATTAAATTAAGACATAAGAAAATAACTGAGAGTGAGGTGCATTTCAATTCTACAAGACACAGGAGGGATGAATATTCTAATGCAAAATTCAGATGTCGCACCCTTTGCTAACTATGAAAATACATAGTTACATGGTTTTCTAAGGTTTGCTAGTCAGTAAATGCTAATATAGTAATGCAGATGTTCCACTAAAATAACATCTTTCTCACTTTAGAGGTATTTTTCTACTGACTACATATGCACACACAAAATCTCAGCCTGTTCATGTACCAAAGACGCCAGAATAGGCATGTAAGTAACCGTGATTGTTAATTTATTCACAGAACAAAGAGCAGACAATAACCATATGCACTTCCTCAGCTGGAAAGCACCTGGGGCTGGATGACAAGGAGAACCCTTGGTGAGCTGCAGGACCACACAGCCTTGAAGAGGCTCAGCCTATGAATCTTTCTTTTATGTTCCTATTTATGTTGCTGCTGTCCAGCCAAGTGCCATTACATGGCCATGCACTCCTGGCTTCCCAAAACGCTTGTGTATTTGGCCAGCCACAGAGTAAAATAAGCAGCTTTGGCAGAGTCCAAAGTAACAAGAGTCCACCATATTCCCAGTCCATTCTCCCTTGCAGCAGGGCAGCAGGAGTGAGATGAGCACAGCAGGAATCTTGCAGGAGCACAGGTGCACTCAGAAAAACAAACAAAAACCACGCTGGTGTGGAGAGTGTGAACCAGGAACGTGGCAGACAGAAAACACAAAGGATTAAAATGCATCATAGACAGCAAAACAGTCAGAGGAGCATTTCACTTCTTTGTATCTTTAAGCCTTCCTAATGAGCCAAACTCTGGGCTTGGTTGACCTCAGCCCTGCAGCAGAGGAGAAATTTGTTTGTTAGTGACTGTAGCTGCTTGACTGCCAAACAGAAAGAAGACACGACTCCTTGAGAAAGGAAGCAAAATCCCTGTTTCCCAGCACACATTTAGGGGAACACAAACCAGAAATATAAAAATATATATGCATTTATTTCTTTACTAGTTTACATGTATTTTGATGAATTCGCAGAGCTACTATAATCCTGTGTTGGCTCTGGAATCTAGCATTTTTGATCTGAATAACAAATTACTAAATACTAATTAGGTGGTCACAGGCTTTGAGTCAGCCATGGTGAGAACAGCCCTCCCATCACAGGCCTTGCTTTGCTATATTAGCACAAGTACCTGCTGTGTACTCTCCATTTTCAAATTTGCTACCATTTGTGCAGTTCTAGGGATTACCCAATGTTCTCCCACACTTGGGATGTTTGAGTTTCAAATAGAGAAGATAACCTTTCCTTAGAATTCCCTTGAGCATTTAAAAGCACTCTCCTGGCACTCTTACAAGGCAAGTCTTATTTAAGTGTATTTTTAGGCTGAAAGATGTACAAAAGACACCTTTACTTGGTAGGTATTCTGCTTCTAAACACACTGTTTGATGTATTCTGTGACATACCAGCTTTTCAAACCTGCATGTGACACTTGTGTTTACCAGTATTTGAAGCAGCAATCCATGAGAACAAAAGCCTGCCCTGAGAGTAGCTGCTTTCTGGTACTAGGAAACGACTGAGAACATTTGTGTTTCAAGGTTTAGCATAAAAACAGTCCTTGAGCCTGAACTAAAGTGTACAATGTTATTCCCACGTTAGTGTGGTGCTCAGCCCTGATATTTTTCTTCCCACAGCAGTCTCACACAGATTCCACCAAATCAGCAATTCTGCAAGGAGCTGGCCAGCCCCCTCCAGGCAAGCCTTGCAGGGCTTGAGAAAGACAGTGAGCATTTTCCCTTCCAGAGGTCTCCCCAAGTCTCCTCCATGTTTCACATGATACACAACGAATATCAGCTAAAAGCCAAGAGTATCCAATCTGAGCAGGAGTTTTGCCACGTCCAAGAACTATCCATGATTCCTCTCCCCAGCCTCTACTCACAACTCAACTTTTCTCCTGGGCTGCTCTGACCTTCAGCCCTTTTGGGGAAGTTGAATTTCAGAAGATTTTTTTTTTTTGGTTTAGGATTTTTTAAAGTGAACTCTCTGTTGTTAAGAACTGATATAATAATCCCTTTTACCAAAGACTGGACAATTAACAATAGCTAACAAGACATTGTATTCAGAAGATGGATTTCTTCTTCTCCCTGTAAAAAACTCAAAGGTGGTTTTTTTTATCTTTTTACAAAATAATTCTCAAAATCATGTGCTAAGGACAGGGTGAAAGCATAAATGGGTTTATATTTACCTGACATTCCAAATAAATCTCAACATACTGGAGCTGCTTTAACTATAAATAACCAACTCCTGCAAACCGTTTTTTCTTCTGTTATCTTCATACAATGCCAAATTGTCTTTTCCAAACTAAAGAAATTTATCATCCCTTTTTTTCAGTTTTGCCATCAATTCCTTCACTACCTTTGCCCACAGTACCCACTGCATAGTCTGCAAGTATTTGAGGTACACACTACCAACCATTGAACAGCCACTGTTTGCTCCAGAGTAAGTCAAATCACATCCCTCTCAGGTCATTTTACTTGTCAATTATCTTGCAAAATTGCACTTGCATTTTTATTCCTTCTAAAAAGCATTCACATTGTGAAGTACTGCATTAATTACACATCAGGCTGTGTTGAATTACTCATGTGGCTGGAACCACATTTGTGTTGTGTTATAATGTTTCAAAAGTGATCATGCTGTGTTAAGCTGTACTCTAAAGCAAAGTGACATTTCTGAGAAATGTGAAATAATTTTTAATAAAAATAATTTTCTTAGAAATATGACTATGTTCTAGATTATCTTTCAGGTACATTAAAAGGACACAGGAAAAGCATGGAAAATAAAAAGAAATTAAATTTAAATATTCCTTAAAAAAAAACCAACATTCTGTAATATAAGAATATTTCACAGAATTCACACTTTACATTTTAAATGCCTACTAAAACATTCCATTATGGATATAGTGTCGTTTCTATAAGATACAGCCTTTAAAATAACTAAGATATAGCTTTAAAAAAGATTAAAGAAGGAGGGCTTTAAATTCTTCTAAATGGACAATCAGGACATATAGGCCAAGCAGAAATTCTTTTTCTTTTCCCTTTACCATGACTCTGCCTTTGGTGTCACCAACAGATCCAAAAGTGAGAGATCATCATGAAGACACAGCCACAGGCCTTTGGCCTTTCACACATTGATGAGTTAGGAGAAGAGGCCTATACCCTCCATCCCAAGCACTTCTACAATATTATTCTTTAGGAGGAAAGTCTTCACCAGCTACAAGCCAGAGAGAGGCATGCAGAGATCAGCCAGTAGCCTGCTGACCACAGAATTCCAATCCTCCCTATACATTAGCTTTATTTTGATCAATTTGGATCTGGCGTCTCCTACCCCAGCAAGTGTCCTGGCCAAAGAACAGTTAAATATGCAACCTGAAATAGCCTGACCTCAAATCCCACGTTCAGTAAAACAGCAAAGCAACCCTAAGTGCCACTGACAGTTAGACAAAACTAGCAGGCTAAATATCAGTCTCTTTC
Source organism: Passer domesticus (assembly GCF_036417665.1). NCBI lineage: Eukaryota > Metazoa > Chordata > Aves > Passeriformes > Passeridae > Passer > Passer domesticus. Next base: position 31,535,188 of record NC_087481.1, read on the forward strand.
TAAAGAAATTCTGTTATGGGCTTGGGTATCTATTTCTATTGGTACCATTTCAACAAATTGGCACTTTCAGATCAAATCACTCATGATTTTAAGGACCTATAGAAACATCTCAGCTACTTGAACAGAGAACATACATTTCCCTGCTTCCCTGCAAAGTGTGAACTTCTGTAGGAAACCACCTCTTCTTATTTTTTTTTCAGAAAAAATAAGAGCAACAAGAATTTCTTAAAAAGGAATAAAGCATCTTTGGAAACAGGAACATAAGTTAGTACCTAACAGTATTTGACAATTAAGAAAACAGAAGGCCAAACCCACCTCTTTGTACTGAAGCATCAGTGCTAAGGGGCATGAATTATCTGTTTTCAGAGTAGTGAATACTTAATACCTGATATCCATGTACTATCTTGTTTCCTAATTTGGCTTGGGTTAATACCACCCTTCAATAAAGGCATGAAAACTGATATGAAGGACGCTGAGCATTGTTACCATTATTACTAAGAATCTACTAATCTATTAAACCTAATCTATTAAAAGTAGAACACTACCAGTCCCACTAGCTTAGAGCAGCAGCCAGTCCGAAAGATCACATCCCAGAATCACAATTGCTCCTCATATCCCACATGACAAATTCTGTATTCCTTCACTTTTGGCAGAAATCGGTTTCACATCATCCTTATTTCTCCTGAGGTATATTGGGAGCTTGAAAGGAAAGCCAGAAATAGTGGTGTTCCTCCTTGGCAGTTAGCCTCATCTGAAAAAAGTAGTAAACTACATTCAAATCAGCACAACATTTATCACATATCACAGTACACAATTTTTAAAACAGATACCCTATTGTTTCAAGGGTGAACCAAGCTTTCCTACCAGAATGGAGAAATCTTCCCCCAGGGACACAGCCAGAGTGTCAAACTTGTCCCTTCATCAATCCAGCGCAGCCTGATCAACACCCAGACTCCTCAGACTGGGCAAGAGGAGCTTGAGTACCCACAAATACAAATCACAAGGGCAATGAACCTTCTAGAGAGTTCAGGTACAAACTGAGTCTACAAAGCATCTCAGCTGGGTCACACAGCAAAGAAAGAGGCCAGAAATCTTCCCTTGTAGCTGGATGGATCAGTGATCACAACTGGCCTCAGGAAGCAAGGAGCACGAGTTCAGCACTCTGATCCAAAGCAGGAAGAGGAACCAGCATTTGATCAGGTCTCCCACCATCTCAGTGTCCTGTGCATGAACAGGGGCAGAAATCTGGACTGAGAGGAACTTTGTATACAAAAACTTCACCCCTCCATGGAGTTAGAAACTATTTTAGTAGAGGTCATGAGAATCTTCTTGTGTCCTAAGTATTTAACTCACTTCTTGTGCTTGGTACTCAAAATGGTGGCAAAGGAGTTTTCCTCAACCCTAAATCAAGGTTTTAGGCACCGCATTTATGTTCTCTAAACACCTTTACTAGCCTCTAGACCACTCCATTTGAATACCCTTCATCATAATGTGTCTTGTGCACCAGGCACAATCATCTTTAATTTTAATCTCTGATTGAAATTAATTCTAACAGACTTTTGAAAGAAATAGGAAACTTACTAAAGCACTTGATAATATTTAATTTGCAAAGAATGAACTTGATTCATCCTCAGAAATATTTCACGCTCAGTTTTTTATGCTAGGTATTGTTGGATTTTTTCTCTTTTGGGGGGAGGGAGGAAGAGGAAAGCTACAAGAATAAAAAGAATCTTCATGATCATAAGTATGTCAAGAATTCCCCATGAAATAATAACATCTGAGGAGTTCCAGCCAGAAAATAATTGTGATATTTGTTCATTGAGGATACAATAGCTGAGTTTAAGAATTAAATATGACAAGGAGTTATGTTATACAGTTTCCTTAAAAAAACCCAAAATAATACTAACAAAAATTGCCCAGAAGAAGAAAATTATTTTACTTTTCATGAAAAAAGGATGATATGTAAATTCATTAATTGGAGAATTCATTTCACATGGTTTAGCTCTACAGGACATTCCTCTTTGAAATAACAAATGTTCAAGAACCTAATTACAAATGTTGCTATAAATAAAGTACTTTGGGCTACTATTTTAATCATTATGCTAAATAACTACAGTAATCATTATACTTTGAACACACTGAAATGCGGCAAGTGCTCAGATTTGGTACCCTTGCATTTTTATTCTGCATATGGAATAAAGTGCTAACAAATATTTAACTTAGTGAATCGCCTTCAGTTATAATTTTTTTCTTCCACTGACATATTCAATCCTTGATTCATTTCAAGTCATACTTATTCCACACCGAGCTTCCAACAATAATATCATTATACTGACAGTTCCTATCAATTATTTCTTTTTAGAGCTGTTAATTTTTGGGCTGTAAACACCATCAATAATCACATAGGAAAAAAAATTATGAAAACCCTGATAACCATTATCTCTCCATTCTGTTTTCTTCTTTCCATCACAATTGCTACACAGACAATAAATTCAGCACAAAGTACAAGCAACGTTTGAAACGAAGCCCTGCCGCCTCTGCAATTCTTATTAAATTTTTGTAGCTGCTTCATCCTTCCCCACCCTCAGGATTTCTCATTTCTGTGCTGAATCCCACTTTGACTTCTAGATAGGGTTAGCAACTAAACTGTAACAAAAATAACAGAAGCAGGTGTCCTGTCACTTGTAAAAGCATTAATCAGGAAATCCGTGACTGATCGACAGCAGTATTTCATACAGCTCCTGTGGCCCTGCACCTGACTGGGGCTAGGCTGCTCTGGGGCCATGACCTTCCCTGGACCCTGCCCTACCATTTTTGCACACATTTCATGCCTTGGAACAGAATTTGAGTTTGTGTGTGGAAACACAAAGGACCAGAGGATGTTGAAATTTGAGAGGTGTGGCTTTCTCTCTGAAAAGCCACAGAGGAGGGCATCAAGTGCAGCAGCAGTGAGTGGAACTACGCCCATGGCAGAGCAAGGCAACAACCCCAGCACTGCCAGAACACTGAGACTGGCACAGCACCGTGCCAGGGCCAGGGAAGGTCTGCACATTCCACTCTTGCAGAGTATCCTGCAACAGGTGTCTGCATAAAAACACAGAAAGAAAGGTATGAAGCCCCAGACCTGCTGGAACAAGTACACCAAGAGGATGGCAGAACACAGGAAGAAAGGTGTAGGAGACTGGCTGCTCCATAGCTGCAGCAAAATTAGAGTGCAACATCCTGTGACCATCTGATGCAATACATTAATTTAAAATTAGCACTCTTGGGGAAAAATAATGGAAAAGTTGTTTGGGGTGTTTTCTGAATAGCTAAGACAGAGGAAGCATGATAGTTTCAAAAAAGGTACTGAATTGTGAAACCTATCCTTGGATCAGTCTGCTACACAGTCAGGGTTCCCCTGGGCATTGCTGTTTCATCCAAATCAAGTCACAAAATAACACCTTTTTTATCTTCTTGACATTCAGTAAGTCACTTCCCAATTGGGTCTTATGGGACTCTGGAGCACAAGGAGGAGCCCACTTGAGACTCAGATAAAACCAAATAAGCCTTGAAAATGTGTGGTTTCAGAATAGGAAAAAATATCCCTCAATACTGTTTCTTCTAGATAAGAATTACTCTGGCACTTGGTTCATTTCTGTAGCTTTGTTAGGCTATCAAAGTGACACTGATTTCATATAAATACCTATATGTCACACTCATCTTTTTAAAAAGATCCTAGAAGCTCTGCAATTCCATATTCCATATCCTTCTCATCTACAAGAGCCTGTCTGCCAAACAGCTACTATTAAAACAAAAAGCACCAATCTTACAAAATTTTAATGTTATCCAAATAATTTGCTGGTGTTACATTATTTCCCCTTTTTTGGTTTTGCATGCATTTAAAGGAATCCATAACAAGTTTTGTTCTACTTAACTTGTTTTGCTCACTGTTAAAAGAAGTTAGAGAGATTCACCAAAGCAATAATTATTATTATTGTCAGATGACAAAAACAAGGGAAAATAAGAATAATCACCTCCAGAGACTTTTTTTGCTGCCCAAGTGGAAGTGGCCTATCTGCTGTGTAGTCTTTGATGAGTCTACTACCACAGTCAATACCAGGCAGCTCTTTAACATGGTGTTTCAATGTCAGAGACTATTTAGAACATGGAAAAGCAGGGGTGGTTCCAGCTTGTTTCTCTTTGGTTTGCTATGCAGCACGCAGTCTCCACTGACTAAGGTGATAAAACTATAAAACATCGTGACAAATCGACTGAATTTTACAAGCTTTCCCAAAGTGCTTTTTCATATTGTTTAAAGCTTTCCAGGGAAAACATGTTGGCAGTATTAGCTGGGCAAGGTACTGACATGCACAGCATTAAAAGGGAGATAATACAGTGCTCTCTGTGCTAAAAAAAGCGTTATTCTCCCAGCCTGTAAGCAATCTGCTTCTCTGTGTGTCTTGGATGGCTCCAACGGAGGAGAGTAGCTGCAAGCAGCTCTAAATAGGAGCAAGCAGAAGCATGTGTGATAAACAGCTACTCCTCACAGCTTTCTTCCCTCTGGTATTTCAATTCTTTCACCACCTCTCAGGAGACAAGCACTTTGACATGGTCCTATTCAGGGCATGTTTGGTTTATATTCCTTCTTCAGGCTCTGCACAGCACCTCGTGGTGTTCAATTACCTTCTGCACCAACAAGTGAATTTCTTGCAGCAGAACATTTCCTCATTCTTTCTTGAGCATGGTAGAGCACTCCAGCTATCTTTTGAGATTCCTTAAGTTAGAAAGGGAAGGACAACTTTAAAAAATATGTGAATGGGATAACACATTTGTGCAAATTTGGTGACAACGTAAGAAGCAGCTGTATAGGTAGCAGGCTCAGGACATCATTCCAAGAGGCTGCAGTGCTACAGCTGGGTCAAACACAAGTGTAAATTGTCTGCTTGTAATCGTGCTCTCGTTCTCATTGAGATAATACTTGAAATCAAGATATAAAATAAAAATAGACAGAACCATGTTCTTTACTGCACTTTTCTTAAACATTGCTATATATTTCAGCTGTTGAAATACATGCTTGGAAGTCCAAATGATGAGCCAAATATGCATTCTCACTCATACTCCAACACTCAATCCATTCTAAAGTTCTTTTCTGAACCACTCAGATGTTCACCATCTCAGCAGCATCACTAAACCAAAATCCTCCTCCAGTCTGGCAATATTTTGGCCTATACAGTTTAGAACACCATTTGCTTTGTGGAATTTTTCAGCTAATTCAACCTACCATTGCTTTTTCCCACAACACCAGTTACAGAAGGTATAGATAGCAAAGCATTAAGTAACTGCTTGGCAAAAGCATGCTTTGTATTTTGGATGAATAAAAAATGTGAATATATTATGCCCAAGAGCTGCAGAACTAAAAAAAAAATAAAATTAAGAGATTACAAGTTACAGACAATAGTTTGTGGTTTTTTTCTTTTGACTTCACTATTATTTGAGAAATATTTTAAATTCTTGACCTGCTAAAAATATCTTCTAAATCATGTTGGCAAAAAATCTGGGTTTTTTAACACCCGTTGGTTCATGAACAAGCTGATCATTCTTCCAGGTAGAAATTATTTTCTGCAACCCATACTCTTACTATCTCACCTGTCTGCTTCTCTCCACACCAGGGGTCATGAAAGGATTGCTACAGAAGAGAGTAAGAACAGGGTGAACTTGTTCCCTGCTTAACCTACTACTCTCAGCTCAGAAAGCCAACAGTTTTCAGACTAGGACCTGGATATGGTTTCTGTGCATTTAATTATTCTCAGTACTTTTCTCTCTCGTTAACTTTTCAAGACAACCCTGTATCAAGGTAAAACCTTGACTCCTCAGCAATCTGGAGCAAGAACAGCCACATTCTCTCATGTGTTTCAAATTTATCACCTACTATGCTCACCTGACAAATGTGCCTGCATTAGAAGAAACAGTGAGCAGATAATCCACCTCCATCTCAGTGAAGGTTTTAGAGATTTCTATCATATTCTTCTACAGCTGTCTCTTTTCTGAAGAAACTCCTTCAAATTATTTGTAACTGGATTCAAAAAGTGCTGGTGTCATGGAGACAAGACAACAAGCCATTTTATTTCATCATCTGAAAAAAACAAAACTGAAAAAATTTAAATGTTTCTAGATAACATAAGCACCACTGTCCACTAGATAAATTGGCACACTGAAGTGGGAAAATTAATTTTGTTTCCTTCCTGATTAGAACCAGGTTTGTATTAGGCAAAAATCATAAGGTATGTTATCTTAATAACCTGCTTGATGACCTCCAGTGAGCATTATGGTTCCCACTTTGGCTAGAAGATTCTCAAAGAGGACTCCCAAATGCCACAGAACAAACAACGCTCTCAGCCAGTGACCAGGCAACAATAAGCACAGAGAAAATTGCTAGGCTAACATGGTGATATGGAGCACTTCAAAATTTCTGGAAAGACAAGCCTAGGCCAGCTCTTAAGAGTTGATGTGTGCTTTCCTTTTCATCAACCCTAATATAAATAAGGTGTAGATGTGTGCCTCTATATGGCTACACGAAAACAAACACATCTTTCTGCAGAAAGGAATTCTTGGTGAAGGGTTGCTCTAAGTGTCTCATGTCGGTTCTGAATTTGCTATTTACATCTTTAAACTGACTTCACCACAGGGCTAGAGGTTCTTTGCTTCCTTCCCCCATCACCAAAACAGAAAAATATTTGCAAGAAATCAGGAATGTAAGTGCCTTTAGAAAATATAAATACACTCTAAGTGGAATCATCTACCAGCATGGAAATTACATGTCTAAGAGGGAAAACAAGCACCTAATGCAAAACATAATAAATGTTTGTCTAGAGAAAGCATATGAATATTTGATGCTTGAATCTATTCCTTTTTAAATTACCTCCAACACACTATTTACTTGGGCATGCTAAAATTTCTCTGAGATCCTTTTTCAAGCCCCTGTTAGCCCTCCTGACAGTAAAACTCACTGGAGAGAGATCTTTCATCTCCTTCGCTGTCCCTGCCCACTGCAGGAAGGTTGGGCTACATGAGTTCAGAGGTCCCTCCCAACCCAAACTGGTTTCTGGTTCTGCTGAATGCAGTGTTGTCCATGGCACTGAAATAGGGGATTTATGCAATCCAAATCACAATCAACATGTTCCAGACAAAGCTAACTCAGCCTATCTTCCTATACTCTTACATTTTCCATTCCCTAATTATTTTTATTTTCTACCAATACTCATTGAAGTATAACACAGAAGACATGTTGAAGAGCCCATCATAGGTATGCTGAGTAGTTGACAAATACACTGCTCTTACAGGAAATTTGTCTTCTAAACTTGTTCATTCCCAATACCAAATGTTTACTGATAAAGCTTTGGGAAGTATGTGTCTTCGTTTTAAATAATGAAAATATACATTCCCAAAGCTCAGAAGGCATGAACAAACTACGGAAACAACTAGTTAAGCATCTCTCATCTCCATCAAAATCTGTGTGCTGCAAATTAGCATCTGCAGAAAGAGGCTGCCCCCTTCTTTCCCACTACCCAGTTCCCATTGCAGGGTTTGACATTACATGTTACCATGAACAACTCAGTGTCATTAAATAGGATAATAAAAATTAAAAGATGCCTCTGTACTTTGTGAATCTAACTGAAGAAATTATGAATATTTTTCTTCAAATAGGACCTTAGCGTGCAAATTCAGCTCAGCTGTAAGTGCATTTAAGTGTATGGAATAATTCCAAAAATAAATTTGTCCCACTATCCAGAAGGGTGCTTGCTTTTGAATTAGGAGAATTGAGTGCACTCATCCTGTCCACAGATCCATTAGTCAGTAGTTATGAAAGGCCATAAGCAAAATCTATTATTAGCACATTTACTGAAAATGCAGTTTTTCACTTGCAGAATCAGTAGCCATGATCTTAAAACCACTAAAAGAACACTGAAGCCTACTGAAGAAAATAAGACCCAGTTTTAATGTCAATTTTAAAAAGTTATACATATGCAGGGTTAAAGAGGGGGATCTCAGAACATGCTAAAATTTAAGAAAATCTAAGTAAAACAGTTCATTTCATCAAAGCAAATTCCACATTTCAGAATAATAAAAAGGAGAAGCTTCCCTGCTGGATCTATGTAAAATTCTCTGCGCCACAGTGCCAAGTGGTGGCCAGGCACTAAAGCAGAATTAACCAATTAGCAAAGTGTTCCATCTGGTACAGCCTGGACTTGCTGTGTCTCCACACCTCATGTTACCATGACAGAAACTTCTAAAGGGACATCTTTAGCAAGAAAGCATCTCACTCTCTGAAACATCTTTCTTTTGATCTTTTCTACACACAAAACCAAACATGGTCACTTTACAGGAAGCCAGAGCATTCAGAGTTGGCCCGTTCCCACCATGAAAGGGATTTTTTATATGGGCTTTGCTATAAGTCAATTCAAATGTTCTTCAGCTCTGAAAAGTGGAGTACAATCATATATCCCTTTGAGAAATACAGTGGATCAAGACAAATGGTTTTAAAGTATTGTAGTAAACAGAAACCAAGAGACTTTGAAATAAATACATCCAATTTCCCATACTCCAGATTTCACTAATTATTTATTGCAAGAAACCAACAGAAGATTCCAGCCTAACAGCTCTGGGTAACAAACTCTTGTCCTCAAAAGGCAGCAGAAGCACAAGCTTCCTGCAGTGCCAGTTTTGCACTGCTGTCAGCTTAGAAAAGTATCCTTATTTTTGAAAAAGTAGATTTCATATTGACACTGACTTTTGTCATTGCTGATATTGCTAAGCTGCATATTAATTAATAGAGACAAGCCAGTAAAATGGATAAAAAACCCAGAGGAGACTGGACTGCTGGCCAAACAAGGTTTCACAACTGCTCTGACTCATGCAGAACCTGAAATGGAAGCCTGGAGATTAAAAACCTCAATGCCTCATCTCTTAAACCACCTATCTCCCTCCCAATTTGCATAATGTGAAACAGAACTCAGAATTAAGCATTCGCTTCTCTTCTGCAAGAACAACAAGCCTATAAATCAAAGTCTCTTCACTGTGTCTGCAATTTGCAACATCTCAGTAGTCTCATCCCCTGTAAGGATGCGATATTGAGGCCCTGCCCAGTGCTGTGCAGCTGACAGGATCACTGCAGTGCAGTTCTGGGGAGGCTGGGAACGTGCTCAGGGAAGGAAGGCACATCCTTCCTTGCACTGAATCAGTACTCTGGCAAACTGGAGACAGTCCCCCATTCTTAACATGAGAAACACAGACCAGGCTATTCTGTCAAACTTGTATCTGTTTCTTTCCTTACTATCATCATCAAACAATCTGCTTTTTTCAAAGCTAAATTAGCATGGACTCAGTGGAGTAAAGCTTCTGCTACTGTGGTTTAGGTAAATTTTCACTAGAAATCCCTATGAAATTCGTAAGACCAACTTGCTCAGTGGTAACAAGATACTGAATTATTTTCATTACTATATATTAAAATGTAGAAAAATATTTATTAGCACAAAAATAACTTTAAATAAAAGATTCTCAAGCATAAATTGATTTGGCATTTTAATTAAGTAAATATAAACAGAGACACAGTGCTTTCTTTTATGACAGAAGAGCATTTTGACCATGTTAAGTTTGTACATCTTGCTCATAAAATTTAGTAACAAATATAACAATGACAAAGCTTTCCTGACTCAAAATGAGAAATACTAAGAAATAACACACTTGCAATGTTGTGAATATAAATTGTTCACCAGCAACTCGTTTTCTGAAACTACAGTTTTGTATATGTACATGTCTGTGAATGACAGACGTTAAATTTAGGAAGTTGGAAGAGCTGTTTTCTGTGGGTTTGTTGGAATAACCTTTTGGGAGGAAAGAAAAACCAAGAAACAAACAAAAATAATAAATGAAATTGAGAAACTCATTTAATACCTTTGTCTTGAACAATATTCTCATGATTGAGAAGGTTTTTGAGAGGCCTAGAAATAGATGTTGTTTGTCCTAATGATTAGAGCACTTTGCTGGGTCATAGAAAGCTCTACAACCTCCTCCATTTTCTCAGGGCACATTCACACACACACACAAATCAAACCCACCTTTTGATCTGAGTCCCATTTCCAAGGGTGCTGTCTGATTACCAGCAGCCAGCATGGTCAGGGGTGAGCTTGTCTCTTAAAAACCTCACCAAGGAAAAAGAAATAAGGGTTTGGACAATCATCTTGAAAGGGGAATATGAAATTTTCCACAGAATCTTACATTTTCTCTAAAAAGTATTTTTAATCTTAGCACATTCTAGACAAAACCAAGGATAGTATTTTAAGGGATGTACCCAAGACATTAACAGAATAAATACACTTACTCTTATTATACTTACTCTTTCTAAAAGTTTGTTTTCTGACATAGTATATCAATTTTAGTTCTTGTGTTATTGGTTTTTCTTTGCCAACACTTCTACAGAAGCGAAGGAAGTAAAATATTATAACAACTGCAAATAAAGCTTAGAGTTCAGTGCAAATTACCAGATTCAGTAAAACACAGATGCAATCCAAAGAAAGATAAAGAGTTGGGATTACATCTGCTGTGATTTGCCAGATGAATTTATAGTAACCACTGATAAAAGACAAAGAGTTGTTGGGGAAAGGAATAGATTTAAATCAAAGCCAAAAGTAGGTCAGTTACTACTTTAGGTATGGAAGTATGGAAAATGACAGGAGCTGCAGCACTGTGCTCCCAGAGTAGGCTCTCTCCATGTGAGCCAGGGCTCTCTGCAGGGCAGTGCTGGTCATCCCCCCAGGGACAGCTTGGTGCTGGGGCCAGCAGTGGCTGCACTCAGAGACCACCTCGGCCAGCACAGCACACACACAGAGCCTTGTCTGTTCCAATCAGGAGAAGAAATATAGACCACAGCACCTTAAACACATCTTTTATTGGAGATGCAACATTTGTCTCATCTTTATTAAGGAAAAAAAAGGTAAAAAAGGCAATGTTCATGGAATGAGGAACAGATGAAGAGCAACAACCCATGAAACTGCTGGTAGCTGGCAAACAGAAAGGAGACCTTCACTGCTATGTACAAAATACACAAATGCATGTTTTTTTAGGAAGATTTCACCATTCAACCAGAAAGTCTGATTTTTTGCCATAAGCGTAGGAATATTGCACCCCTGAGTAACCCTGAAGAAATGGGGAATTGTCTCTACTAAAAAAAAAGCTGTTGTTACTTTGGGTTTTTAAAGCATTGAGACTACTTGCATTTTTCTAGTGTGCATACAGTGTTTCATTTTATAAGATACCAATGACACACTTGAGAGAAAGGGGAAAAAAGTCATGGTATTGTTATGAAACAATAAAATGTGCTTTTAAAAACACACACAAAAACCAAGTAACAACACCACATGCACAAGAATATTTCCTACCAAGTTACACTAAACCTTTTTCAAGGAGGCCTGGAAAAATGACTTCCAAACATTTTTCTTTATGTTCAAACAGCATGAATATATTATCTATATTTTAAAGGCAAACTATTTGTTAGATGCATTTGATAAATTTAAAGAGCTCAACATAACTCATAGTATTTAGAGGTACTTTAATGACCTTACTGTGAGTTGCATCTACAAATAGTGCCTTTGACAAGTTAGGCTGTGCTTCCATCACACAGACATTTATCCTTTACCTGAAGACACACAGAAGAATGCATATGTAAATAGAAATGTCATATGGAGGGCAGACATATGACCATCTGGAGGTAAATTGGGGCTACCTGGTCATAATCCTTATAACAAAAACATATCCTCTAAGACACTGTCAAAACAATAACACTTTGTAAACATACAGAGACTGCAACAATGCAAATTGTATTTGGCAGGGTTGCCTCAAGGTTTGTTCACCAACACTGCTGTGCTTCTGAACCAGCCTTGACAGAACCCTGAAGTTTCAGCCACAGTAAGGGGCATTGGAATGAAAAACGAAAGCGTAAGTCAGTTGTGAAAAGCTGCTCTGGAAACATGCCTGCCTGATACACTGGTGCTCAGAAAACAAACCAGGCAAACAAAGGGAGGAGGAGAGGCAAGTGACCAAAACTAAAAACTTTTTGCTGAGAAGTTAATTTAACTGAATCAGGAAAATAGCAGTGACACCAAAACTCAGTGGAAGACCATCTATCAGTGCCCACCTATCTCACTGGGCAGGAGGCTGGCACATACAAACCAAAATCTGCAAAATCTGACAGCATTCTCCAAAACCTTGACATCTCATAAAATTCTTCCCTAAATCAACAGGGCAGAGGAAGAAGAAAAGATTTATTTCTTGCGTACTCCATTTTCTGTCCCATCTATGCCCATTTCAATTTTGCAGAGAAAAAGAGTTTATCAAGGAAGAAAGAGCAGAACTTAATCCCTGTTTAGCTTCAAATCTGTGCTTCCAAAAACTCACAAAACTCCAAATATTCTTTTTGCATTAATACAAATTTTCAGACTCAGCTTCTAAATAATGAATACATTGTTAGAATGATTACTCTCTGTGGCTTTATAAACTTACTAGTTTTGGAAAAAGCCCTGAAAGATCACTGAATACTTGCTCCATTCTTGCATAATTCTGTAATTTCTGCAATATCCAATAAGGCCTCATTAAGCCCAAGTCCTTGAAGAAATAAAAAATAATAACTTGAAAAGAAATTAAGGTCCTTAAGGTTATACTGTATGCTAAGGGAGGCATTCATGTATACACCCACACGTCCTAGGAGAATCAAATTCAAATTCCCACTTTTCTTATTTGGAAGTGGAACATAAATGCAAGAAACAACTGAGCATAATAAGCTTAAGAAATAAGCAAACAACCTGAATCATCTGAATCCAGGAATTGAGTCTATTTCTACAGCCACATTTCATTAAACTTACAAGTAACAGAAATTACGGCTGTAATGAGCTCTTTGGGTAACAAGGAAGGCTCAATTGTTTTGATTTTTTGGAGGGGAGGATGTTTGCTTTCCCTCATTACACTAACTTGATTTTGTTCATAGGTATTTTTGCATTACTGAAGTTCCTTGGCAAAACCATTTGAAATACAGTGTCTTTCCATCAACTTCAATACTGTTTGGAATAATCTGTTTGCAAGAACTATGATAGCATACAAATATTCCACAGAGAACAAGAGGTAACCTTGTTGTGCTTTATATTCAGCACAAAGCATACATTTATTAAATCTCTGTGACCATGATAGATTTCAACCCCAGCATCCTGCCTTTGCCTCATGAATGAATCTCCATCTAAAGTCCCTGCGGTCTGTAGTCACCTTAACAGCTCCAGCTGGCAATACTTACTTTAAAGATTTCAAAAGAAAATTCTCCTTTTTCTCTTTGAGCCAAGAAATTTTACATATCCAAACTTTACTTCACAGCAGATATGCCCATGACTACAAGCAACCCTAAATTATCACAGCAGTCATTGCCGTCAGAAATCGAGTAAGCAACAACAGCATTTCTAACAGTAGATATTTAGACATGAAAAAGTATCTTTTGATAAGATCCAAGATGAAAATGCACATGGAAATAAAAAATGCAATTCCTGATTTTTAACACTCATAATGCATTGTCTATAAAAGTTTGAAGCTCACCTAAAATTCAAGTTCTCAAAACCCTCACACCTAAACCTTGATACATAATTCTGGTTTGGAAAGCTGAGCCCTCTACTAGAATGACCACTAAGAAAGAAATTAGTAAGAGAGTTAGATTCATTAAATAACACTTTTAAAACCTGTGTTAAGACAGCTGTTCTCACTCATAGGCAGGGGAAGAAGGGATAGGTCACATTCTTGTCTTCTAATTTATTAGCACTATACAAATAAATATTTGAAAAGAGTATGAATATTAGATTGTCTAAGCAACACTGGTGCCTTGGGCTTTTTACTACTGAATATATTAGGTCTGAACTTTCAAAATCATTTGAAGAAAGGAGGTGAAATCACAAATGTCTTGGGAATATACAAAGGCAGAGAAGAGAAAATTAGATAGCAAGGGACCTTAAAGCATAAGAAAATCCTTCATTTTTGGCAGTTGATGCATATTGCATGCATTAATATGCAACAGTCCCCAGAAACACTAGCTGATGTTACAATCATCTCATTTTAAGTACTGTTTATAGTAGGGAACAGTCCTGGCTCAGACAACCTAGTGTCTCAATAGGCAAAACAAATTATCTCCATTTATAGAACTGCATGTCACCCGGAGTCAGAAATAGCACTGCATTAGCACCGAGCTCATAAAAGCAAAGGGGAGAGTCACAGCTTGTGTTAACCACATGGTGTATATATTAAATAGCTCACAATAATTAGTGGTTAGGATTTCTTTTAAATAAATAAAATAAAAATGCAACATATCATGTGAATAAATTACAATAATCAAACACACCAGAGAATGTGGTCAGTTCTACAAGAGTTTATTGCATGCTAACCTGGTACATTGGTACATGACTTTTCAGAACAGCACATCAGTGTTGTTCAGAATACAGCAGAACAGGTGTATCCATGGATAGAACATGGACTGGTATCACCCCCAGGCTTTCAGAGGAATAGCTTTACTTTCTATGGCATGTGACCTCACTTGTGCAGTTCCAAATAAAGGTGGTTTCTTTAGTTCAATTTTTGAGGCAGGAGAAGGGGACAAAAAGAAGAGGAAGACAGAAAAGAAGATTAAGTAATTTTAGAACAGGAACTGGCCTTCTCAAGCCCTCAGTCTGTGTGTCTCATCTGTATTCTGTACTACATTTTATGACCTGAATTATAAACCGTTAGTATTCACATGTGCACAGCATTTATTGCAAGCTAAACTATTTCTTTAAAACAAGATAATTAAAATTAGTTGTGGTGAGCATGAAATGCCTAAGAAATCTTTTTTAAAATGTTCCCAGAGCTTGCCCTTGGATAAAAACTCATGACTCCACTAAAGCACCCTGACTACGCAAAGAATTAAAATGCTTTTGTAATTTTCTGACAGCAGAGGCTATTGAATTAAAGTGACTCATTATTAGGGTTTACCCTTTTGAAGTTATTTCTAATTAGTTTTGAGTAGTCCAAGGGAAAGCATGTTCAACTAGCCAGAGGTGAGGCTTTCAATAAACTATATGGCTTCTAAAGCAGACTAGCAGAGTTTGGCAACAACTAGTAACAACTACATGGACTCATTCAGCATCTCAGTTGGTGCAGTGAGATATTGAGGGATTTTCATTCCCTGGGGAACAAATCCAGCCTCTGAAACAACTGAATGGCCTTTCACAATCCCACAGCCTGATACGGCACCACGCAGTTTCTGCTGCAGCCTTGGTCTCATGCAGAATAGCTGCCAGTACTGAACACAAGCCTGAGATGTGTGAGCAAACCTTGAAGGAGGTTACACAGAGCATCGTCTGAAATGTGCCCAGAAACTGAGCCAATGTTGATGATTCCTCAGCAAAAAAAATGCAATGATGGATTTTTGAAGAAAAGCAAGCGGCTACCAGACTACCTAATGGTTACAGGGTCACAACCTTTTCTTCAAGATGCAACATTAATGAAGGTGTGTAACAAGCACAACAAGACAGAAATCCAATCACAGCCTTGGAGGTTTTCAGAAATCACAGAACAAGATTTCACACTCCGACATGACAAAAATATACCATGGTCTCTTTCAGTAACTATCATCACCAATGGCTCAAGTGGCCCACTTTGAACCAGGGGGAATTTGGACACCAGCATTATAGAAAGTAAGCTCAGACATTCTTCTTTTGAAACAGCTAAATTACTTTCCTGTGGTGCTGAATTCCTGAAATAAAGGAAAAAATACTGTTCCACTGTAATTGGTTAAGGATATAACCACCAGCAAAGCATAGTTATTGGGAGAAAGACCTTTGCTTTCAAATACTAAAGTCAGCAACACAATGTTTAGAGAAAATATTCTGATCATGCAATGTCTCATTTTAAAAAGCTATTTATACAGCTTACCTCTGAACGCATTTTCCTACATAAAAAACAACATGCCAGAGCCCACTGCCTTAGAACTATCACTACAGGACAATGTTTGGTTTAAAACCCTTTAAAGTTCTTGCAGCACATAGCACCAATTACAATTATTTCTTCTCCGTAAAACTCAGTGTGATTAGGCAAACGTTGTAGTGCACACTGATGACAAACTGTCTGTTTCAGGTCTCATGACATGGAGAGAGTACGGAAGAGCACATAATGCACTTCCTTATGTCAGTGCTCCCCAAAATATTCCATGGATGTCTCTGGTGATCACAAACACAAATGGATCTGAGCAAGAACAGTGATGGCATATGCATGTGGAACTTGAGACCACAAAGCTCCCTATCAGCAATACATCTGCCTAGTACCACACCAAGGAATTCTTCCTTGATGAAAGTCAAAGGAGATGGAGCTACTCAAGCATGAGCCCAAATATTCATGAGGTCCTAAAAATACCCCAAATATTCCTGAATGGTCAATAATATTGCAGAGTGCTAACAGGTTTAAATAATCAATAGAGACACCTGTCACTAGTTCATTAACCAGAAGGAATCAGTGAGAACATGAGGTCTTACATAGCATTTTACATAAGGAGGGAGGCCTTAGCCAGTCTGAAAAGGGTAAAGGAATTCTGAGGACTACAGAGAACATCAGATGAGAATTGCCTTAGAGTTATCAAAAAACTCAGCAGTGAACATATTTAATAGGGCAGCATAAGTTTAAGTGTAACAAGAGCTGATTTTGATTTCACATATTAGTCATGTGAAGGTAAATTTCACTTGGTTTTCCTAGGAGATTGTTTCCGTCAATAAGAACTGATGCACCCTCCTCAAAAGCCTTGAATAACCCAAGAGAGGTATGTGCAAATATATAACCCCACCTCCAGAGCTCAGCAACAGAGACTTTCATTTATTAAATTAGTTGAGATATTTCAAAAATAAACATGGTATGTGTAAATCTAAAATGCAAAAAAAATGAGAAAGAAAAATTTCAGGGATAGTATTTACAATTACTATGAATATTGAATTATAGAAATCATAAGCTATGAAATGATTTAGTAAAATATTCTGCAAGCTCATTTTTCATTTCTTAAGTTCATCAGAACTTAATAATACTAAATTATGTGAAAATTCACACTAAATATCTACACATATAATTTTATAACCTTCCACGTTCCTGAGATAATGAAAAAATGACAATTTAGCTTTATGACAAACAGTCTAGCAATAGTCATTGATTAACAGCTTCTAAGAAGTTCTTTGAAAGTATTAGTGTTTATAAATTGAATGGATGTACCTTATGGGGTTTACAAGATGTAGAAAAGAAAGTTCATTATTTTGGGACTTCGGCTAGTATTCTAAGTAATGACAAAAATATTATATAAATTTTAAAAGCAGAAAAAATGTTGAGTAGATGTTCGGAATGTGAAATAAAGGTAATCCATATTGTCATTATAGTTAAAAGAATAGAACAAGTACCAATGAAAAGTTTCAGGTGAGATTACAATGAGACTGAAATTGATGACTAGCAGGTAGTCATAAAGTAGGATCATACAATATCTCATATATGCTAGGATAAAAAGAACATTAAATATGCATAATTTGACAGCCATAACTCAATAAATTCTCTCCTACAATTCTGCTTTTTAGTAAAAGATCTTGTTCAGGGAGAATCCTGACTCTGATCTTAGCTGCACATTTACATAAATACCTTCTTAGTGAGGGGAACTTTTCTTATTTTTGTTAAAAATTAATGAAAGACATTGATGAAAAAAAAATTCAAAATATGCCAAGAAATAAGCAGTAGGGAGAAAAGCATTGGTATAATAAAAGAACTTGCTTTAGATCTTGTTACTTAAGATTTTATATGACTGGATAAAAAAAAGTTTAGAGAGAGTCTACAGATCACTGGGAAGAAACAAAGCAGTTCTGAGCTTGACAAGCACTACGATAGTAGAAAATGTCAATGGAATTTGGAATAAACCATCCATCTGGGAATAGTTTAGGGTTGGTGATTGCATTAGGTGGCTGTCCCCTACTGGTGAGAATGACGACAGTTGGTGCTGTTCAGATATTTGAGCCCTGATTTAATGCTGAGGGAAGAGCTGTAATGTCATTGGCAGTCCAGAGCAAGGCAGGAATTTCCACTTGGAGCCATGCTCCTGCCAGGCCCATTTAAGTTAGCACTTCTTGGGCACCCAGGCTCTGTACAAGAGACAAGATTTGTGCCTTAGCTGAATAACTCCTGCCTGTTTTCAGTAGATTCTTCAGATACAGATTTGACGAAGCAGATACTGAAAAACTGAGATTTCTTTCTGGACAACATTGCAAAAACAGTATATTTGAACTACAAAACTGAACATATTTTATGCTGCTTTGCACTTTAAATACCTCTCAAGATGGGTAAAAAAAGGTGTTTTGATTCTTGTACAGCATTGTAAAAGTGTTTTTTGAAAAGGCTCAGTTTTCTGTCAATGTAAGGAAGGTCTTCGGCAAGACTTTCTTCCCTCCACATCCTAGATTTTCTTCTCTGATAATGTCAAGGACTGTACCTCATATGAATAAGTGCCATTGCACTGGCTGATAGGTCTTACAGTGTGTAAGATTTGGAACTTAAGACAACAAAGATCGCGCTCGAACAGAGAATGCGCTCTCTTGTGAAGAGAGGAGGCAATGAAATCCTTTGCTAAGAAAGACAACTGGAAATTCAGCTCAGTGCAATTTGATTGGAAGGAGAAGCACTTTATCTTTCTGTACAAATTACTGGCTTAGCTGAACTGTGTTTAGTTCAGATGTTAAGAGCATTGCATTAATCCTCTGAACAATTTAAAAGCCCTAAACCCTCCAGAAGTGACTTCTAAGAAAGCTACCAACAATACTGATAAATAATATATATACATGAAGGACACTGGCTGTATTTTTGACTTAAAATTGTAGCTCAGAGCTGGTCTATGTTTTCTAATCTCAGTCTTATACACATAAAACATCATTTTCCTTTCCTTCCAATGAATGAGGTTTGATTTCTTTAAGACAGGAATGAAACAAAACCTCCGGGTCCTTGAGCCCTGCAGCACATCCAGTGGGATTCATTCCAGCCATCATTACTTTACACAGCTTGCCAGGCAATTTTTCTGACTATACCTGACCCGGGAAACTGTGCTAGGACAGGGAAAGATTGGCAGGGAATACTTTGCCTTTAGATCAGGTTCTAGGTGACATATCTACATACGTAATATGCTGCAATGTCATTTTCCCATTAGTACAATCGATGTCTCTCACAAAAAATAGGAAAAAATATTCCTTCAATATATAAGTAATTAAATAGATGCTTCCAATAAATGTTAACTCACCATTGCCTATTCAGTCTTTATTAAGAATTCTGAAAAGCAAACATCTTCTCTGTCAAGTGCTGGTTCTGAGAAAGATGCAGTTCTCTTTCTCTTCTTGTCCAAATACTGAAACTAATTTTTCCCTAAACTAATTTTTCCCTAAACAATAGTTGCTATTTTAAAACATCCAATCACTATCTAAAAACAAAAAACAAAAACCAAAACAAAGCATTACTTTATTCATACAGAAATTATCATCCAAATTCTTCAGAGACTCCAAAAAGAAGACAAAGAAGCTTACTAAGAATAAATTAAAGAAGAAACAAACAACTCCATCAAATTGGCAGCGTGTCCAAACTCACAGCGTGTTATTAAATTAAATCAGTGACATTTAAATGAGTGCACCTGTATGCATACAAAAATAATTTCCTAGTTAATTAGCTCTGCAGCTATGGATGCCCTAATAGGTCAAAAGTACATTAATTATACCTGAATGAACAGAAACAATTTACAGGTGGCCACAAACCAGTAAATATATCTTAACATTTCAGGTTCTCGCACTAGGAGATGAGGTCATATATTCTCTTATCATATTTTCCAGGTGTATAAAATTATCATTGGAGGTAAGAAGTCATATTATTATTGAGTGCAATTATCCAGATGGCACAGGACAAACACCTCAGATGGGATTGTCCTAGAGAAAGGGAGCTGCACACTTGAGGAAACAGGTACAGCCACGTGCTTTAGACTGCAGCACTGAGAAAGGCAGAAAGGGGTCAGGAAAGAGCCCAGAGCTGGAAGAGGATGGGAGAGAGCAGCAATGGATCGAGATCTGAGAAGGAATCTTAAACACAGAGAGATGCAGACATGGTGATAAAACCCTCAATTACTGAAAAAAAAAAAAACCACACTTAGCAGAAAGGATGCTAAATGTTAATCAAGCATCTGTACAGCCTTGCACTTGCATTGTAAAAGGATCTCTGCAGCGCATGAGCATCTATTTGACCAAAATATATTATCTGAGTTCTATATTTAGGAAGTAGAATAACATGTTAAAAACTATTGGATGTTCTAAACTTGATCAAGACTGAAATTCCATTTTTATTTGAATTTAAAGGAGGGAATTCATGTTCAAATAAAACATCTATTTAATCATACTCCAAAACAAACATCATTTTTCAACTTTTAATTGAAGAAGCAATAAACTGGAATAGGAACTTTCCCTGAAAGTCCCTGTGAAAAATCCTGTATATTATTTCTATATTGTTTTGGTTTTATAAAGAGAGGGACAACAAAAATATGTGGACTCAGAGTGTCCATGCACCAAAATGATGAGCTGGAAAGTGAAAGTCCCTGATATCCTGACCACCTCTGTACTTCTAGGAGGCTTAGAACCAAAACCACCTGTAGTCAGGATGACTAATTCTAAGAAGGAATAGAGCTTAGAAAAGAGTCAGGCTTGTGTTGTTCAGTTTTCTGTAACTTCCAAAAACTGTTTCATCTCTCTACTGCAACAGATGACCTACATGAAACTGCACAAATTCCCCACTTCATGTTCAGGAGGAAGCTAAAAAGGATGAAGAGCAGAACAGCTGAGCAACTGAGGAGTATTTCTCAATAGTGATAACTATGCAACAACAAAGAGATCTAACAGCAATTGTTTTTGCACTAATATTCTGTTGATTCATTTTTTCGGTACATAAAGTACATGCACTTTTTATTTAAAATCAGGTGTGTTATATCAAGTCAATACTAGGACGGTTCAACTACTTCAAGTGGTGCTCTTCAGTATCTTTGAAATCAAGGAATACATTCAGAATTGACATTCTGATAGTTCCTTTCACACTGCAAACTCACCTGCTTCTATTGCTTTACTAAGATTTTTCTCTCTGGGACTTTCTGTGTATCAACCCTATCAAGGAGGGTCGAATGTGACAAAGGAATCGGATGAATGTTTCAAGAAATTAGTTCGGTTGGGATGAACATAATATGGACTGTATCTTATATTACATTGTCTCAAGGCTGTCTGCATGGTTTCTTCATTCAGAATAAATTGATCTAGATTAGAACAAAGGAATTACAAACTCTCACCATTAAACCACAGATTAATCAGACCAAATACAGAAATTTGACTGATCAACCTAAAACCAGTGATTTCAAGGCAATGCATGGAACCAGAGTTTCTGCAAATTATTTGGCTTCCCACTGAGAAATAGCACTGGTCAGCCAAAAGATGAAGAAATAATCAAGCTAACAGTATTAATGAAAAACTTGCATAACATATTGTTGATAATCCAATTTCTAAGAGCTTTTTTAAAAGGAAATGGAAAATAGCCACTAAAGCCATTAGATTTTAATGAAGACTGTTAGCCTTGACAGAACAATCACTTTATTCTACTCTTTTCCTTTCTCTGTGTATTTTTAGAAAAAAGTAACACTGAAGTACAACCACCTGCATATGAACTGATGTTGCAAAATAACTAAGCAGTAGTTTTGTGACCTTCAAAACTCTTGTCTCTCAGTCCAGTGAGAAAATTATAACAGCAGAGTATTTAATAGGTTCAGTTCTGTTAGCTGAATGCAAGGTTCTTCTTTAGAGCAGAAGAATTAGGCAGTGTCTATACTTAACTGTGGACAGCCCAAGGTCACTGGCACCTCAAAGTGCTGTCACACACTGACATGTAAAGACTGGTGAGCACATCCCCACTCTGATTTTCAGCCAGTTCTGAGATGAAGATAAGCTATTTAATTACTGCAATTTTGGGACAGGAAATGAGGACACCTATCATAACCATTAAAAAAAAAAACCCTCGGATAATTGTATTCTAACTCATTCCTTATAATGAAAATGCTGAAAGACAATGGAATTGCCTTGCAAATGGGGAAACTGCACTAAAAGTAAGTGGCAACCACTGGAGTTCTCACTATGTGTTATGAGATTTTTAATACTGTAAAGTAAGTGTCATAACTATTTTCTTTACTACCCATAAAAGAGAGGGGTTGAAGAACTGGAACACAAGTCCAGGTAATGATGCACAATCATTAGATGCCTCTCCAGCACAAAGGCTGTTCCTAAAGGGCTCCCATCCCAGAGCAGAACTGACCCAGCACAGCAGCACTGGGCAAAGCTACTGTTCATAATGACCAAGACAGAGAGCAAGACAGGCAGAAACTATTACTGAATACCAATGGTCTGTCAAGGGCACATCACCTGCTACATTTGCCTGAGCATTTATTGATTTGCTGGAAACTAAACATCTCATTTTTTTGAAAAACATTAATTCTGCAGTTGTGGCAGATACCACACAACACAATTCTACCAAAACCAGCTTCTAGTAATGCATCCCTCATGAGTGGGCAACACAAGCAGTCCTGCCTTTCTTCACAGCTGTCATTCCCACATTATTATTTTCCAGGTTACAGAAGTACACAATAATTCATAGAGCAATCAGTCAACATAAAAATTTTCATGTCATGCCACGGAGAGCTGTCACATTAACTGCAAAGACAGATAGTATATCATGGCACAAAATGTCTTTGTTACATTTTTCCAATGGCACAGTTCAAAGCTTAAGGCTACTCAACATGGAAGGAGAGGTATGAAGAGAGAAAACTGAAAGCATATTTCACATTTTTTTTACAGGACTCTCATGTTCTCTTCAAATACAGCTTTAAGTACAGTGTTAAACTAATCCTTGTAATTTAAGCCAAGGCAAGCAGCTGAGCAGGGGGAAAGAGGTGGACTATCCTTGCTACTGTTTAGCTCTTCAGGTATTTTATAAAAAAAAATTTTATTCTTTTTGGAGACAATTACTGCCAAGCAGGATTTCAAGTGCACAAGGAAATAAAAGGAATCAATTTTGCGGCTTCACTACAAATGCTTCTCAATCAGTAGTTATAGACATGTTTATTCAAGATTCTATTCTGATGTCTGAGGTTTTGTGCCCCAAACACATCTTTGAGAACTTCTGACTACAAAGAAACTTATACAAGATGGAAGGAGTAATCAACTCTGAAAATAAGTATTTCTAAAGGACTATAAAGTAAGCTACCACACAACCCTTGCATCTGTCATAAATACAAAATTACTTTCCAGAGCATAAATATGTTCTTTGGTTTCACCAAAATCAGCACACCAGAATGCAACTTACCCAGCTGTAATGCAGCAGTGATACTGAAATGTTCTTCCAATCAATAAAGCAGCAAACAGGTCTTTTGGCTGATGTCTGTGGCCATAAGTTCACCTCCCACACATTATTTCTACCCACTGGAGCTGCAGCCCAGAGATCAACATCATTTGGTTGCCATCCACTTGGCTTTATCAGCAAATAAAACCAAAATATATTCCTCCATTACATTTTCTTTCATCTACTTTCCAAAAAAAAAAATACCATGGCAGAGAGGCACCCCTTGCCAAAATGTAGATCCTGTTGCTGCTTTGTGGTTATTAAGCTGTGAGAGGCCATTCAGTGTCACGAGAAGCCAGCATACTCAGCAGCACTACATCCCTGCTGGTCTTGCTGTATTCCCACTATCACCTACAAGCTCACAGGTGTTTTAGCACTGTAACATCTCTGGAACTCTCCCTACAGTGCATAAAGAAACTGCATTTTGCTGAAAGAAGCTTAAATTATTTGGGTTTGTGTCAAACCTCCTAACTTTCCGGATGATTATATGGGTTTAGAGCATGATGCCATGATTTTGTCACTGTCACACAGCTGTTCCAAGAGAGAGCAGAGCTGTTGTGGATGCTGGCACTTCAGCACAGCAGTGGCACAGACCTTACTGCCCACACAGGATGAGACAGGAGGCAATGACTGCAATGAGCCACCACGACTCTGACCGTGGGGACACAAAGGACAGTTGCAAAGAGAAGTGCTCACCTTTTTCCAGGATCTGAGAGACGGCCTGCTCCCTTATATTTCACCAGGAATTTAATGGCCAGGAGATACCTAAACCTATATAAGCACATGTGATGTTCTGCTATAAAACTGACTAATGTATTGCCAACGTGGAATTGCAGTTTAGTGCAAGAGTCCCCAGTAAAACAGAGTGAATCTTATCTTCTCCACTCCTGTGTAGAAACAAGGAGGCTCATTCCAGTGGTTGACAGAGGGGTTTGCCCTTCCCTTGACACCTGCAGGTAATTCTCATTAATGGAAGTGTGAGTTTAATCTGAACACAAAGGGGAAGCCAGGCCCATGTAGACATCATGTTGCAGTTGCTTGAGGGACTAACTACTAATTTCTACCTTTCAGTAACATCCACTCCCTTCCTAGCAATTTTTATCACCTGATAAATCTCCAAAGGAAAGCACTGGTAAATGGAGCTCTGCTCAGAGCATCAGGAGTGTTCTGACCTGTTCAGGAAGAGCCAGTTTCATATGCAGCTCACCTGGAGTGCCTTCCCTGGCAGCCTTAGGTAGCTCTAGAGCACCGTGTTACATTAATTTGGAATTAATGACTGCAGAACAAAAACACACAGAACATTAAGATGCTGGCCCAGCCTGCATACTTTCCAAAAGTCTCTGAATAAGTTCAGAAAAACAAACCAACAAAAAAAATCCCAAACTTAGTAAATCTCAGTGCTGAAGGTGTAACAAGGATTTTTCATCTGAAAGATGCTACTGACACTTGAGATATGACAAAATACAGTTCAGGCATGCAGTATAAATTGAAAACTCCATTTTTATGTTGTTTTAAATGCAAATATGTGAAATTAGATTTTGAGGTCATACCCAGGAGAATTACTCATCTAATTTTCAGTTTGATCAATAAATAAATAAAAATTGCTAAGTCTGAAAGATTTCTTCTACGTGGACAAAAAAGGAGAAAACTAACATAAAAACTAGAAAAATAAATCCTTAACATTTCATTACAAAAATAGCGTAACACTTGATTACCACACTCCTGAATAAAAAAAGAAAAAAAGCAAACAAACAAATTTTTAAAAACCCTTATCAAACCAGAAACCTTCACAACCAAGGACACATTAGACAGTGGATTAACAAAGATTTTATTTTCTACATTGCAAATATAACTTGGAAATAAAACAACCTACAGCCTTTGCAAAGCATAGAAGTCAACACCATCTCTGGATGGCCACGTCACCAAAAGATGCTGCCAAGAAAATATTGTATGTCATATACAAACATATACAAACAGTGTCCCAGAAAACTATCCCAGTACAAGGACAAATGCAATTACTTCAATAGATTTCCCAAAAATACCCAGTCAAGAACAAAAAAATAAGAATGCAGGTAGACAAGTCACAGAACAAAAATAGGATCGTTGGTGCAGAGAGCATAATGAAGGAAAAAGTGATACCACAAAACTCTGTATAAAAGGGTACAAGAGAAATGAAATGTATTTCTCTCAGGCACTCAGAGATCATAATTTATTAAAGAAAGTGAAAATAAAAAGGAAAGAGCAGAAACAGAGGCCCCCTTTACAGGAACCTTTTACTACCTGTTCCACACCAAAGGTCCAAGACCTTTACCCCCCTGAAGGAGAGGCCTCTCTCTGCCCTGCTCTGGCACTTTGGCTGTGACTGAGCACAGCAACACAGCCTCAAGGAAGGGGCAAAGAGAAGCACAGTTCCTGTTCTGCAAATTTGACAGTAATTTTTCATCTGAGATTGCCAAACTCTTAAAATCTAAAGTTTTTATGAAAGAACAAGTTCCTAGTATCTAAATGGGAAGGTTAATTTTAACAATTTTACTGACAGTTTATTATACATGTTTTAAAGTGACAGCAAAGACTTCTGGTGAGTATATTGAACTTTTTTTTAAGAATATTAATACTTCTTTCTTTTCAAAATTAATCTTAATTAAAATCCTAGAATTTTAAAAACATTTTGTTTTCTCTTTTTGTTTTTCTGAATTAGCTCTATTTATCTGTATTTTTGATGTTTGTTGACACCATGGCAACAAATGTATAAGGAAAAAAGTGGACATAAAATTGTCATAAGAGAAATCGCCTAAAGGAAAAAAACACAAGAATAGAGAAAGAATTTGATATGACAGGAGAAAGGCCTAATAATAATGAATGTAAGAAAATAGGGAATGGTTTGTCACATTTCAACACATGAGTAGTAGAGATCATATTTACACACAACTTGTTTCACTAAATTATTTTATGACCTTGGGCAAAGACTGTTTTAATCCTCTGTGGCATATTTATTCCAGCATCTCTAAAACAGATGTCATTCCTCTGCCCCTGTAAATACTGCTCTCACCTATCTACAAAAGGAATTACCTAAGATTCTGGCAATAGCTAAGCCAGATTTTAGTCAACTTTAGTCACTGTGCCATACGCCATTCCTGGCTACAGGTCTTCTGCTACTGTTTTATTATCAAACTTGCAATATATTATAAAACATGCTGGAGTTCTGTCTTTCTCTCCAAAGAAATTAAAAGTTCTATGTCTTAAACACATTCATTCTGTTGGCGATACTAGTCCAGCATACACAAGTTTCTGATTCTGAGACAATGAAAACATTCACTCCTGTTAAACAGAAAAATGGCCTAGGATAACAAAAACTGACAGCCAACAGTTTCAGAAATCAAAGACGAAAGAGCAAAGCCAACCCTATGCTGAGTTAATAAAAGCCTGGTTTTTTAGTTTTTTCATGTCAAGGGTTCTGTATTTTAAAAGAACATAAAAACTTAGTTGTTGGTAAAATGAAACTAAAAAACAAAGCACTTGATTTTTCTTTAGCCATAGCTCAAACTTTACATTTTACTCTAAGGAATCATGCCTTGTTTTATCAATTTTTAAATACAAATTGGCATGAAATTACTATTTCTTCCATTAGACAAAACCAGTTAGAAAAACAACTTAACAACAACAACAGATTTATCTGCCAAATGGATAATGGGAAGTTATATGCTTGTTGTATCTTTTGCACTACAATGAAAATTACATTCTCACCCCTTTAGAATACCCATTTTCGGGTATGCCATAAAACAGGAAAAAGCACTGCTACTGCACATGGTGAAAACTAAGGTAATGTGACAAGCCAGCAGGCCAGAAGCTATCTGCCTGGGACAAGAATAGAAAGAAACTTTTCTTTTCAACCTAATGCAAAGCACAGCATTTATCATTAATGCTACTATAACACATGAAGAGGTAAATACCTTCCTCAGTGATGTGGCAAATGTGGTGATCTAAAATTACAAATGTAATCATGAACTCAGTCACACTTCCAACAGTAGTATGACTACTAGAGAATATTGTCACTAGCCCATTTTATTGGCTGGTGATCCCAAACACAGAAAAGCTATGTGCACTATATAATTGTGTAAATCTTCTAAGATCTATTCATTTTCATGAAAGAATGCAAAGAAAAAAAAAATAGGAAAAGGATATAGATTCCTTGTAGCTGGATAAGGACAAAGGAAAGCCAGAGAGGAAATAAAACTGCGTATCACACACAGATGACAGTGGTTAGAGAAACAAAATTATATATTGATCTTGTAGGAGGCGGGAAAAATACACCAAACATCTAAACTCTGCAAAGCTGGTGATGATGGAAGGGACAAGACCCCATGTCCTCCAGGTATATCATACATTATAACACAGGCCCTAAGCAGCGCCAGGTGGGGCAATATGCAGGGCCCATCCCTGGGACACAGAACAGCCATGGGCACCCAGGAGCAACCACGCTTTGGGATGAAGGTCTCACCAACCTCCTCCTCATGCTCTCATTTTCTTCCTTACAGTAACTGAAGGCTTCACCTCTCCATTCTGCTCAGATCCCAGGCTGCCATCTGGAGCAGGCAATTTCTCGTGGCATCAGTCATCACTGTCTTGCCATGCTCCTCATTACTTCTCTTCCTAACCTGGGCTCTGCCTACAAACAAGCCCCTGTCTTCAAGTGGCCACACAGCACGGGAAATGCTCCCAGCCCTCCCTGAGGCTCTGTGTTCTCACACTTTGGAACAATGTGAGGCAGTTCCTTGCAGGATGGCTGTCACTCTGTGAGTGACAGAGCCCCTGCAGGCAGCTGGGACTGCAGCCCCCCAGCACAGCATATGGCCTGTTCCTCAGGGCCCTGTGCCTGTCACTGCTGCTCTCAGAGCACCCCGCTCACCTGCCACTGCCCTGCCCTGCCAGGGTATTTGTGGGAAGCACAAGTGGGAAGCACAAGGCAGCAGAGGCCCCATGCTGACCTGGAGGTGTCAGAGAAGAAGCAGCTGACACGTCTCCTGCTCTACCTGTCACATCAGCAGGGTCACGGTGCTCATGTAGCTGTGCCTCACCTGACAGAGCTGGCTGAGAGAGCCACATTGGGCTCCCAGCCTCCCCTGAGCTCCTGAGTTAACAGGGATGGGGAATGTTACCTTTTCCTGCAATAAGATAGAGCCAATTAGCTTCTGTCACAGGGCTCTTGCCTCTCGAATATAACGATTCTGAGATCCCATTGATCTAACAAATACAGCCTTATTGGTTAATCTCCCCCTTTCTTAACCTTTTTTATCCCCCACCACACGTCCAGTTGCACATCCTCTAAGAGGTTATACCGCAATTGGTGATTCTGCTCCAACCTAGGAAGTCACTGTGTCTGTCTGATTTACTGGAAGGGCCAACACAAAACTGCAAATGTGCAACGCATACAATCACTAATCAGCAGTAAAGAGTTTGCACAAGGGAATAACATTTAACAGGCATTTGCAAAACTGCTCTTTGTGCCCTAACCATGTATCTGGAGTGAAAAACAAGGCCACAGAGAGGAAAAAGCAGAAATACTATATGAGAAAAAAAGGCTAAAAACATCTATTGCATAAATAATGAATGCTAACCAGTTACAGTGGAGAGCTGCAGTAATGAAGAGGAAGAAAGGAAGTGTAGCTTAACTAGTTCAATTTGTTATCCTTCAGGATTTAACTGAATGTTAATCACAGTATGTTAATGACAGATAAATATTAAACACATGAAACAGCTAAAAAAAGCATTTAGCCCTCATGCAATGGTTAATATATATCAAGAATATATTTGCTTTTTAATTTATTTCTTTTGCAAGCTACTATTAAATTCATATTAAATACCTAGTTCTACACAATTATACAGTAAAGTAGTCTTTACTCCAAGTATTGTCATTATTAAGAAGTTAACATTGACTAGTACTTTTCTTATATTTAAAATATTTATAATTGATTTTTCAGTTTTCTAAAACAGAATTACTTAAGCTAAATGTTGCTGTCAACCAACCTTTGAGCATATATCCCATTGAGCACAAAAGGGAATATGGGTTCTATGGAAAAATTAGGGTGCAACCATGAAATTTAAAAATTTAACAAAATTACTTGGCACAACCATCGAAATGCATATCAACAAACCATAAATCTGGCAGCATTTTAGTTTCAACTGCTGAATTTTACAGAAATTACCATTAAAAAGAACATCTACCAAGACAGGTAGAGGTTTTATTCTGGAAAATTCCTTCCACATTTTCCCAGACAGGATCTCTGACCTGGGCTTTCTCTAGCCTATAGTACCAGTCAACAGACATTTGCTATCAATTGCAGCTGTTGCATCCACTTTGACCTCAAAAATTCACTAGTGTCCTTTCTCACTTGCATGTGAAGCACAGCTTTAACTTAACTCTGCACTTATTTCACAGAAAAGTAATTTTTAACGTTTTCAATATAATTTCTCCACATTTTCACAGGAAATGAAGAGCAAAAAGTAAACAAAAACATTATAAATCAATCCACAAATATCTTACCCTATCAAGTTCTCAGCTGCCATCGGATTTTGCAAGGCCCATTTTGAGACCTCTGTTTCTTACTGTTTTACTCTTGTAAACTTCTCAATGTAAAACAATGACCTTTACTTCAGTCAGCAGTCCTTTTGATTCTATCAAACCAATGATTTCTTGTGACTGCTAGAAGAAAACTAACCTCTATTTTAAGGACTCTGTGCTACAGTGTTTAAAAAAACCAACCAACCAAAACAGAAATCCCCAAAACCTCACAGACCCAGAGTTAATACATTTACCTCTTTTATTGGGCTGAAGTATTCCTTAAGGCTGCTGACAAATTTTTTTACTGATCCTATGTTATATGGCAAACAAGGACATAAACAGAACAAAAAGCTTTCTGCATCTTCTTTATAAATAGGGGGTTTTATTGCTTGGTTGTTGCCAACTATTTCCAGACCAAAAGATAAAGACAGAACTTTGACAGATGCAAAAAGAACAAGTTTATCTGAAGTGTGATACATAAGACAATGTTTCCTATCAAGTTACACATTTTTGAGGAGTGATAGGACAATGAAAGTACCCCCTATACCTCAATTACTCACGCTCTAAGAGGATATATCCCAGTAGGCAGTCCTGCCCCAACCTGTGAGGTCAGTACACCCGATTTACTTTTACTTTTGTGCTTCAGAAATGTATGTAGGAATTGAATGGCCCAGATTAATAATCCTGCTCCCCTTGTCCTCCATGGCCTCTTTTAAAGATGAAGAAAGCTGTGTCTTCTTTCAGGGTTACCTTTCCACAGGCTTCTACAGGACAGCTACTCCTCACCCCGGGGTTCACTCAAAGAGGTTTTAAACACTGTATCTTGAATATGGGCTGATGTGAAAACATTTTTAACAATCAAAGTGCTAAATTCAAAGTTCTTTCCCAAGCTGGAACTTATTGTTTCCTTTTATTGTAAGCAGTAATTTTGTTCTTATTTATATTTGACCTCTTTCAAAAGACCTTAAGAATAATGGCCTTCTTAACACCATCTCTTGAGAAATCTCTTTTCTGTTTATACAGAAGACCAAAGCTTTTCCTTTTGCTGCTAATGTGATTATAGAAGTAGTTCTTGACATCCTTAATATTTCTCGCTAAACACATCTAATTGTGTGCCTCGGTTTTCTAAGTACCTCTCTATAAATCTGTGTTACTCTTTTATAGCTGTTCTTAGTAAACTAACTAATTTTCTTTTCTACATAAAACCAGTGGGGAGTTCATGATTCAGTCAAGTTAGTCTTTAATAATCTTCCTTTGCTATCCTTCTTCCACACATGGATAATTTTGAATTATGCTGTTAATGTCATCTGTTTGAAAGCAGGTCACCTTACTTTCTGCTTTCCCTAAACTGTCCCCCAGGAGATTTTGAAGTTTTATATGTCTGCCTTCTTAAAAGCCCTTGTTTCTCTGTTCCTCTAGCAGTTCTCACCCAATCTAACTTCCTCAGCTTTGGATTTTCTGGATCAGATTGAAGGCAGTTTGAATGATTTCCATTTTTGCACTGTCCCTACCAATAAAGAAGTGTCACCCTGTTCTCTTGAGTTCTTCTAAGCCTTCTCAGGTTTACATTTTTGTAACAAAGTTTCTCATGGACTTTATGTAAATAATTAATTGTTTTGCATTCTTTTCTGGAAGAGGAGAAATTTGATCAACTGTTGGTTTGTCCAGTGTCATTGGAGAGGTGGCACTTTCACCCTTCAATCCACTGTCACTTTTGGAAATCTATAAATGTTGGAGTCAGAAATTAAACTGCCCTCTTTTTTACCTTGGAAAATCCAGTGTCCACTTCTTTCTATTTCGTGTCCTCCACAAGTGACATCCAAGTACTTGTCAGTTAACAAACCTGATGAATTTTAAGACTTTCCTGAGCATCCACACGTTTTTGCCTCCTTATTTAAACTTCACAATCTATCTGACCTCAAATTCTGCATCAATATAAATCCATTTAATAAAAACATCTCACCAGACTCCTGATTTCATGATCTCTTGTAAATTATCAAAACGCAAAAACTTTCTCCTTGTGGCTTTCCCATTATGGTTTTTGACAGTTATTCAGGTTCAGGTTGTGGGCATTTTCATCATATTCTCCTTTAACCTCCATGTAAAGCTTTTACCCTAAGCCAGTCAGCATATATTAAAAACTGAAACCTCTTTATTCAAACACTCCATATCATGTGCCAGTATTTCTCACCCGTAGACCTACCCAGCCTATTTGGCCAGTAATTTTATGCATATTAGAAAAAAAAAGAACTTGCTTAAACATATCCAAATTCCATTGTGTATTTTCCACAAAATACAGTCTACTAGAATAGCATATGAAAGAAAGCAATTAGTTGGGATCTTAATAAATTAAAACAGCAATCCCACTAGAAATATTATGTCATTAGCAGAAAACACTTTCTCAAGTGAAAATAATCATGACAGAACCATTTAAGAATACAGACAGGAAACAACATTCACCAGGAAGTTTACTTGATTATTCAAATAATTAACAAGTTTGAGGGTGCTGTATCTGAATTTATACTACCTAGAAACAGAAAATGAGAGTGAAATTAATCCAGTAGGCAGTTCTAAAGGATGTCCTGACTAGATGTGGATATTTATATGCATGCAGGAACTATTCCAGTGCACTCTGAGAAGTTTAAAGATTAAGGATATGAAAGCTGTCCTCATTATCACTGACGTATGTGGCCAGCAATGAGTCTTTTTTACAATTCTGAATATTGTCACCAGGGCCTACTTGTTGCATATGCAAAAGAGACTACAGGACTAAAGCACAGAGTTGAAAGCATCCCAAATGCCCTGAGCAGCATCACAAAGTGAAAGGAGCAATCAGTAAGGATGGCAAAGCCCAGGAGTGATAGACAAGAGTTGTGACATTTCCCCTTCTAATACATTCCAAACTTTTGAGTTTTGTGGTTCAGACAGATATTGGAATGGAATTACACAACCTTCTTTTTTAAGTTATCAACTTTCTTACGCCATTGTTTTCCTTCAGGTGGATGGAAGGTTCTCCGGGTTAATGTTTAGTTTCTTTTCTTAAAACAGGTAACAATATACAGGTTATTATGTACCTACACTTTAATTTTTCTTTTTAAGCTGAAATACTATACACTCACTTTATGTTGTAATTAAGGATAGCAAACAAGAAACCTCAAGATCAATGTTTCATCATAGAATCATGTAGAAAAGAGCAAAAAGAACAGAAAGAAGGAAAGTCCCACTACATCACACTATGACAAATAAAGACAGGATCTATAATGAATATCACATTATAATAATGGAACTTAAGTTTATTTTTATAGTAAATCAATTGGTTTTAGTAAAAGTTTTGCATATAGAATGGATTTAGGAAAAAAACTCTAAAATTAACTTTGAAACTATGCTGGTTTTCAAAACTATTTCTGAATCTAGGAATTAAAACAGTTGTTTATACCCATTTCTGAGCCTGAACAATAGACTCTCCATAAAGGCAACAGGTAGTGAAAGGGAAAGTCAAGAGTGAAATTCAGCTGGGTGCTTTGAGAAATCTCGTTTTCTTAAGCAAAGTCTTCTGGCATCACAATAGTTCCCAAAAATACATGTACATAGCATGATAAAGTAAGGCCATCAGGAACTGTCTCCAGGCATTGCTTGAGGCCAAGCAGAGAACAACTTTGCAAAATAGACCTGAGATAATGATCCTCTTCATAAAGCAGTAAGAGCAAACAATAATGGGGGAGAAATGAAGGGGGAAAATGAGGCAACTATTTTTTTAATCTGTTTTTTCCTCCAGCTTTGTGCCCTACTGCAATGAAAGACTCTGCTGAAGTATTTCAATCAAAATCAGTGCTCAGACCAATTCTTCTTCCTGAGGTACGGTCTTGAGTGTAGAACTTTTCTCAAGATCCCTTTCCAGTCTGAACTGGTTCATTGCATTCTTTAGTTCATAATTGAACTATGAAGTGAAAGGCTACTATTGCGTGTGAAATTAATAAAGGTAAAAGAAGGAAAATGACTGCTCCAGATGGCCTACCAGAGCGGCAGACAAAATTTGTGGTGATGCTTATAAAATTAAATTAAGAACGAACTGACTGTGTGTACAATAATAGTAAAACAACTTTGCCTATTCCAGCACAGGAACCTCACAACAAGAGGCTTCAATACACAAATTGCAACTCAAGAGCCAGGTGTGTGTTTATGAGCTCTGGGCCCTTGAAATATGATAAATTCACCATGGGAAATAAAGAAAACTAGCTTTGGAGAAAGTTTGCTTTTATCTTCCAGCACTCATATGCCAGCAGCACCAAACCTTCCTTTCTCCCTCTCTCCTCCTCTCACTTCCCCTAGCAATTCATCAGCCTTTATGGGCCACTTCAATGCTTTACAAAGTTGGGTCTCCACTTGTAGTCAAGTGAAGTCTCTGGGTATCTGCAGGAGCACCTGTTCCAGCAAACGTCACCCAGTGATGTGCAACTTGGTGAGGATTTTTCGGCAGACAACAAGCACCAATGAAAATACTTCTCCTGCTCCCTCAGTAAAAGAAGGATGGGCTCCTACTCCATTTATGACATAAATAAAGGTTTGGGGAAAATGAAGTGTCTGGGATCTTTTGTTACCATGGTGACCACCCCCTTTGGAAGGCCAACTGATTTCAGTTTGTTGACAGAATGATTTGTAACTTAGTTTCAGAGAAGTGTGCTGTTCATCATATTTTGACTGAAACAACTCATTTTTAGTTTTGCCTTTTGCCTTGTCTTTGGCTTACAGAACAATATGGCTAAAACATGAGAAAATCTGTTGATGTTATTTACTGTTCTGAAGCCTCTGACACTAGCAAACAGAGAGGAATGCTGTTCAGCACCAAAAATGTCTTCACTGGTTAGCATGAAATGCCTTATCACTTGGCCCCACAGGACCTAGGGGGAAGGCAGTTTCAGATGCCTTGTGCCTTACAGTCTGTCTGCAGTAACAAATCTGCATCTTAGCTTCAAGTGCTCAGCCAGAATGTAGAGTGCACAAGTTCATCTACAGATAATAACTGGAAGGTCTGTGCTCAGGACATTATCCCACGCAGGAGAGAAAACAAGGAAGGCTAAAAAGTCATTTTTATTCAACTAAGCAGCATCTGAAATTTACAGCTGCTTCCTTAACAGAATAACACCTGGTGCACAGGGACAGCACAGTGCAGTACATCTGACTGGGCACTCATGCTGCAGACAGGGCTCCCCAGCTGGGGCAGTACCAAGCCTGGTACTCAAAGGACTCCAGGAACAGCAGGAGTTTAAATATTTTAAGGCAGCAAAAGCAATTGCTGTTACCAAGAGAAGTCCTGCTTTCCTCTAGTCCCAAACGTTCCACCTAGCCCATGACACTCTGATTTTTTTATGCCAGCATGGCTTTTTGTGTGGCTGCAGTTTCATCTGGATCCCATGGCAGAAATAATGTCTAAAGCAAAAAAGCTCATCATGTGGCCATGGAGGTATGAAAAGGGAGAGGAGATAAAAAGGAGAGGTGGTTACAGCTTCGTTTTGGTGCTTTTTTGCAAAAAAAAGCACTCCCACCTCCCCCAAATGTGTTTCTAGGTTTGCAGCCATAATTGCATATTTAATATGTGAGCTTTTATGGCATTTGAATGTTAAAAGAAATTGCTATCACAACTTCCAAATATTTTGTGCAATATGAATTACTTTTTCTTAGTTTTCTATTTATGACACAGTATCATAATTATGTTTTCTTTGACATTTATTAATGGGAACATTATATTAATGCAATGCAATCATCAAGAACTCTGAAGTTTGTGAAGTGCTATTGCTGATCCCTCAAGCTGGTCATCTGTTTCTCTTTCAGGTACTGCAATCAACATTCTGGAAAGTATTACAGTGCCAATAAAGGAGATTCATTCTGTTGCAGTATTGCATAGCAGGAGATCGTACCTAAAAGACTCAACAGGTGCTTGGCCACCACCAACCAGCTGTAGCTAAAATACCTTGTTAAAACTATAAAGTAGCAAGCAAACTCCACATATTAACATGCAGATTTCTGAGATTTATTATTTTAGGTGATGATTGGTTTTGGTTGGAAGCCAGACTTCTCAGAAGACTTTACGAAGTTCAGTAAGTCTCACTGGAAAATAACTTTTGGATTCAGAGCAAGACTAGAAAACGTGTACACCAAAGAACAGTGTCCATGGATCTCAGGGGCAATATCAGAAAACAGTGCCAATGTTTCTGTTCCTTTACTCCAAAACTAGAAGTGACAGCCTTCTACAGTCTACAACGACTACAGATTATATCTTCTTTCTCAATTTTTTGGGAGCAAAAATCCCACAAACATTAATTTTGACATAAAATAGAAGTTTTCAAAAATCGGAAATTTTTGCCAAGAATAGTAACAAATTGAGAGGAAGTTAAAGTGCTGGAGTGAACACTATCAAAACCACACTGCTATCCAGACAAGAGAGCACAATATATCCATCACAACTATTCCACGTAGTAGAGCACTGTCTTAAAGTGTACAGAGTATAACTGAAGGGGATTCTCAAATATAAAAGTAAATTCAGATTAAATATTTTTAAATGCCCACACAACCTCATTTGCTAGAAGGCTAAAATGTAGAATCCAGCATTCAGAGTGTACCAAATTAACATGCAGAGATGCAAAGCAAGACTTCTCCTAAGAAGCCCTAAGGTTTTTTAAAACCTGGCAATAGATGAGAATGAAGCAGATAGATGTAGGGTGTCCAGAGAAGGGCAGTAAAATCCATCATTTAAAATAAGATCTGCTTCCACGTACTCCTGAGCATGCCAATGCTCCAGCTTCATTGCACTTGAAAGTAAACCCTCCAGAAGAGGTAATTAGAACAGTAGCTTGGTATTTATCATGGAGATGCCATTCCCCAGCATGTGAGTTGCGTTTACTCTACACTAATACTGAACATAAATTTCATCTTTTATTGATTTATAAATATTTCATACTATGTAAAATATTGTCAGATTATAATTCTCTCTCCATAAAATGGCAAGCAAACGTCCAGCCATCTGTTTGGCTAATGAGAACAATCACCCAAGCTACTTTTCAAGCATAACGCATCCCAGTTTGAAACTGCTTTCAGTGTAAGCACCTGTTCATACATATCAATTAAAATGATAATTACTCCGTTAGTGAATATAATCAAAACAAAATAGTTACAGCTCTATTGTTTACCAATTAAGACTGTAGAGTTCACTGGTGATATATTTCTGGGCTCTTTTTTTTCTTCCTTACCCATTCTAAAACTGGATCAATTTCACACCAATTTAAGGCAATACAAGTTTCAATATTTGAGAACTTGTATTTATAATCAGCAAAACTACACACGGTCTCCTGAAGGTGTTTCTCTTTGTGATAGATCATGCTGACATACCTTTCCAAGAAAAAGAGAGGACACTTCTCCCTTGAAAGAGAGGTCCATTATTTCCAAATTGAACAAGTGAATGATGAAAATAAACCAGAATGGGAATTCTGCTCGATGTACAGAATTCTTACTACAGGGTAATTGTCAGACTATTTTTTTAATATACTAATAATTATTAGCATTTAACAATGAACTCATTATACAAATTGGATTATGATGGCTTTTTATAGCAGACATGTTAAATTGCACTTAACTTCAGCACAGGAAGTAACTCTCAGAAAGGTTATGCATCCTTTTCACAAATGTAATGCTGCTGTTCACGTGCTCATCACTTACCCAGTTTTGCTCAAAATTCCACTCAATGTAAAAAAAATTCTTCATTAGTGTATTGTTTGCTATTTCTCAAAATATTTCTGAAGTATGACTGTACCTAGGTGTGGGCCTGTGCTCCTGTGTGGTGACCAGACGTACTTTGGAGCATCTCATTGGTACAGCTCTCTTGCTCTCTTCACCACAGTGAATGCTGTTCTCTGTTTTTTATGAGGATGCTGGAGATTTGCTATGCCATTCCCAGCTCTGATAGCTACTGAGTTTCAAAGACTCCTGTTTGTTTGAAAGCAAACAGTTTGTCCTCCAACAGTCACAACAACCTGAGACATCCCTTCTACCAGTGCTGTATGGGCACCCCTATAAAGTCGCTGGGCATGAATGCAGTGAAACCTTTTTACAGTTAAAGCACATCCTTACTAACTTAATGCCCCTTTAGTTGTCCTCTATGTTGAAATCAAATCACACCTTCCAAATCCAACATGCTTCTCCAATAGGTATTTCCTAAAATGGCTTTCAGGTATTGCTGGAAATATATTTCTTCCCCAGATGAACCTACTTTAGTGTTGACAGAAGTAATTGATGTTGAGAATTTAATTGCTGTGAATATGACTTCTAACTTCTAGATGAGTTTCATTCATTTTAATATATACAAAAAAGGGACCTCTTCAAAACAATACACTATATAGGATAATAGAAATAAGTTTCTACCTTGCATGCATGTATCAGACTTAGCCTATTGACATAAGCAAGAATTGTATCAACAAAGAAATGTAAATACAGGTATTACACCCATAATCACATTGATGCATGAGCTCCCAGAGCAATGCTTTTACATGTGTAAGATATTCCCATGTTGAAAGTGCTTTTTCCTGCATACTGGAAAGTGAAATTTGTTCATTCCCTCTAACAAGCTAGAAGCAGCTTTGTGTTTCCCTGAAACACACCTCTGATTCTCTTTGTGTCCCTTGTAAACTTCCTCCAAGCCCATGTTCTTCCTCCCTTCTTAGGCTCTAACCCCATCAGCGTACAAGTCAGGACTGGAACTGAGTTCAGGGGGCCCCATTCCACAAAGGTTAAATGAGTTAACACATGAGGTGACTTCTCTGACAACTGTGGCTACAGCAGATTTATGCTGGAATATGTGTGGATCAGGAAAGTTTGCTACTCACATCTGCTCTTGTCTTTGTTACCAAAGGGAACTAGGTATATCTATCAAGAAAACTATTTTCTAGTTCATGGCTAAACAGTTATCTTTTCCTCCAGGGAAATTCACCTCAAGAATTACGATACAAAAAAGAACATTTATATTTCATATACAGTGCTGTAACAAGCAAAACTGTAAAAGATAACACACTTTGCCCATCAATACTTTTCCATAGTTCAATGAAACATGGATGTTTGGTACAATGGATACTAAATATTTTTCTTCCTTCTTTTATTCACACAATCCATCAAAAGTTGACATCAATAAACGTGACTGTTAACCAATTGCAACACTTGCCAAGATAGGTGAGGCACCTGGAAATGGACAGTGATTTTAATATTAGCTTTGACTGAGATAAATTTTGACATGGCTTCCACCATATATATAATTCTCTAAAGACTCTGATAAACAGAACCTATTTTATGTCCTCAGAGCACTAAGTGCACCCTGTCATGTTGAAAGATTTGTCAGCCTGAAGTCACCCTGAGCCATCATGACAAAAAAGCAATTGTCTAGAGTACAAGAAACCTGGAATGAAATAAAATTGATTTTTTAAATGGATCATATGTACTCAGTGACTTTTACTTCAAGAATCAAAAAATGCTCCCTAGTTTGCTTCCATATAAATAATCATTCTCTGAAAAAATAACCATGGGAATAAATTACCCTTTTTGCAAAAAGTTGTCATTAAAAATGCAACAGGTAACTGTGGTCACATAGTGGACAGAGACATTCCCTTGCTCTAGACTTAATATTAAAACTATCACTTTTTTGTGCAAGTCTTGCAGAAAGTGTAAGATTTAATTGCAAAAGTATTCATACCTACTTTAAATACACAGAGGAACATGAAAAATTTCCATGTAGTTTCACTGATTTTTCTGTCTATTTCTCCTACTTCAACTTGCATTTCCAATTTCCTGGTTGTCCATAGATTTGGTAATTGCCTTTTAATCAGCACATGAACTGTGTACTCGACATTCCGTTTGTACTGGTTCCTGGTCTTTCTATAGCTATCTTGTGGTATTTAATTTCTGTCAAATTTCAGATCAGCTTTCATTCAAAGGCAGCACAAGTAACACCAAACTGCATGAATGATATTAATTAACTATTTCTGAAACTCAAACAAAGAAAACATATCTGCCAGGGTCCTAGCAGTCAGTGAGCATATTAGAAATTCCATCATCAGCTTCAAAGTACTTTGGATTTTCTCCTGGATAGTATCAACACCATTTTGAGCTTAACGTGTCAAATATTTTTGTAGCCATCTGAGAAAGCTTCATCCTAATAAGAGTTTGTAAAAAAAGCCTTGTTTTACTATAAAATAATATATATCTATCACATGGAAAATTCAGCTTTATTACTGAGAAGTATAAAAGAAAAACTTTATTAACTTTATTTAGGAGTTCATAATGGAACTGACAAGACAGGTTGAAAAAGATTTTTTTGTTTTTCCCTCTTTTAGACAAGGGCTGAGATGCATTGTCCTAAAACAGACAATACGGATAAATTGACTGGCAGTGATGGATAATACCAAATCACCCAGAATCCACCTTCTGATAGTGTTTCTACCACTGAGTTAAGCATTCCTAACCAGAACACATCCCTGGTATTTAAATGGCCACCACATCTTCCTGCTCCCTATGGAGCCCTTCTACCTGCAATCTCGCTGCCAGGATACAGTGAGTAACAGGAAGAGAGGGGAAGAGAAGACAGGAGAAAGGAATCAGCCTTGGTGCTTTCCCCCTTCTTCAGATTTGCAGCTTTGGAAGTAAAAGAACAGAAAACACTATTTGTAACCTCACAGTCAACACAAATCCTTGCTTGGGACTTTCCAAGACCACAGTTCCCTGTAATAGCTCCTACTGTGAGAGGGAAGCAGAGGGTCCACACTACACCCTTTTGGGGAGCCCAGGGTTCAGCAAGAATGACAGCAAAGTGTTTTACAATGGCCTTAAGGCTTTTCCTCTACTCTGCTACATCCCTCACAGCCCTCTCCAAGCCTGCATGGGTCTCTGTGGCTCTCAGCCATTACTTGAGCTCTTCATGCAGCTACATTCAAGAAGTACAACTTGCTGCAACCTCATCCTTCTTTCTGTTCTTCTAGAGGGATTTGCCTGCTTCCTTTCCAAGAATTCACTGAGGCTATGATGTTGCCCTTCCTGCTTTTTTTCTGAGATTTACCTTTAACTCCTTTCTGACTAGAACTTCACCGTGTTCAATTTACTGTTTGTCAATTAACAGCCCACCTAGATTTATGTAATGTGTATCAACAGCGTAGCCTGGTGCCCACCTACTCATCACTGAGTGTAAACAACACAGCTTTATATTGTTGCCTACACTGGGATGAGTCAGGTCCTCTGCAAGGAAACAGTATGGAGACTCTTCTGGAAAACAGTCTATCACCACATGGAGTACATAAAGGAACAGCTGGCAAGAGGAAATCCCAAATGTCCCTTCCACTCCTCACTCACTTGCTTCCCAGAGAACCTAGATGGACCAAACTGCTTAACTGCTTAGGCTTTGGATCACTGCACATTCACTGCAGAGACAAAACATCACAGATAATAAATTGCTGTCTTGCTACTTTGGCTTTTCTGTCATACTCCTGCTCAGTGTTTTCAGGTGGAGGTAAGGAAATCAATCCCAGGGCCTATGCATATAATGGACAAGTTCAGAGGAACTCCAAAGCAGATGTTTTAACTGTACATAACATGTACACGGTGGCAGATCCAAAAAAAGTAGAAAACCAAGGGTGTATCAAATACCTCGAGGCCGCTCAGAAATTATGGCCTGAAAACATCAATGGACAAAAGCTCTTTCAACAAATCTTGTTTCAGAGAAAATAAAAATATGCTACAGACAAAAAATAACTGAAACACCAAGTACCATTTTGTGTGTTTTTATGAATAAAAAATAAAGCAATTAATTTCTCAGAAAATAAAACTGCTGCAACCCTTATGCATATGTTCTAGCAGCGTGTTTTATTGAATTCCACAGATGTAATTAAGTGTGTCATTCATTTGTTCTCCATTATGGTATTTCAGTCAAACATAAACAGCTTTCAGACTTCATTTGCAAGAAATATACTTTGAGCCAATTAATTTGCTAACTTCAGAGCAATAGCTTGAGAAGTCTTCACAGGCATTTAACTTTTCTTCCATGTATTTACAAAGCTCTACACATGCACACATGTAGGTAACCACCAATTTACCATGGCACTAACACAGAATAAGTTGACAGATTCTTTCCCCCGCATACACTGCCTGATATACGATGCCTTCATGGCATGTTCCTCCTATTCTTGGTAGTTTGCAATATATTTAATCATGCCTCTGATTCAGCTGCGCTCAGTGGTTTCCATTTCATTTGTACAGCTGGAAAACGTGTGCTGCTGGCAGTTATGCAAAAGAGTCTGCTACAGTGAATGACTGAAATGGAGAGGAGGGGCAGGGCATAAGGAACTTGTGAGTGGAACTGGAGTACAGCATTTTAATTCTTGTGTTTTAATAAACAAGTCCAGAAATCCAGCCTATCGAGGAAAGTCCCTTTTATGTTACAAGTGATGTGACTTAACTGTGGTAGAATTCAGCTCAGCCATCATCTGCCTGAAAAAGCCCATTTATAAATGGGGTGGTGATTGCAAAATGAATCCCTGAAAGCATTTTTTTCAGAGAGGAGGCTATTGACAAGGCTGTAATGAAAAAAGAATGGACTGTGAACAGAATTATCTGTCCCAAGATAACTCATTGCAAGGTCAAACTTTGACCTTGCACACCGATGAGGCAAAAGAGGCTCTCGGTAGGCAATAGAAGAGAAGTTGTTTGAAGGTGGCACTGGGCCAGATCAGCTTCCTTTGGAAGACTGCAAGCAACTGCTGCTGCTTTCTAAAAGGATTAGCTACCAATACAGGAGAGTTAGAACCTTTTGGGGGGTCTCACCCTGATGTGCCAAAAGTTAGGATTTTCCCATCTCTTGCCTATGCACTTTCTGCTCAAGACCTTAGGAAAGCCCACTCTAATTTTTTTTCTATTAGGAAAAGGTCTGCATCTCATACCAAGAATAAATCACTTAGAACAATTTAAATATGAGTCACCAGAATAATTAAGGGGTCACCCTTTCAGTATTCAGAACATGTCCAAGATAAATTGGAAGCACTACTTCATTCCTCTTCACAGGCTGCTAACCAGAACTTCCAGAGCTCCTTTCCCAAGTTTATTTAAAGTCTTGCACCATGACCTGAAGCAATGTATATTCTGGAGTCTCCACAGACAGAGGGGTGAAAAGTTTTGCACTCTGGCCTCCTGAAGGAGGAGGCTACTACATAAGTATTACCTCCACAAGTACTTCAGTAGCCCATGTGATGCCCAAGAGTCTGCAAACCTGCTTGGGGATGCTCATTGCAGTGAGACATTCGGCCTTCAGCACAAACTCAGTGACTCGCTCAGTTCTGTCCTTCACCTTCTCGAGAGGGGAATCACACAGGGCCCAGAAACAAAGAAATACATTGAAAAATCTCTGGCCCACAATTGCTACACATCTGTCTATCTATCTGCTATTCCATCTTTAGCAGGACTAGAAAATTTTTCACCTTTAAGTGGGCTCTCAGTTATAAAATGAATAATGTATTTGCAACATTAAAAATCAACTTCTACAATTACAGTCCGCGCCTTTGGTTACAGCTTTCTTCCATCTGGATAATAAAGGCAGTGATTTCTGGGTTTTAAGTGAAGTTTGGGGTTGTTGATTAAATATTTACTACTACTAAAACCCTACTTCTTAAAATGTAGAAGATTTCAAGATACAAAAGATCTCCTTTAATCTGTGTCTATTTTTGTACTTCTCACACAGTGTGCAGATTTTTAATTCTCTGGTTTAACCTAATTGCACATCATAAGTGAAATGCTTAGACAAAACATTGTGTAATTATTGGCCAGGGAAAAATCCTAAAATTTAGTCTCTGAATCTGAGAAAGCAAAAATGTGATCTGAAGAAGAAACTGAACAGGATTTCTTCATATTAAAAAAAAAAAAAAGTGAATACTATTGAAGCAAGACTTGTCTGATTAGTAATAATTCAACTGGTTTAATTCAATTGCCCCTGTTTGGAGGAGGGGGTTTGTATTATTGTATTATTATATAATTTCATTTTTAGATTAATTTGGCATGGTCTTCCTTTATATTTCCCCCCACTAATTTTAACATGGGTGTCATTACACATCATATCTGTAATTACAGGTTTCAGTGGAAAGATGACATAATTAGGTGTAATTATGTTTATTATGTAAACACTATAAATTAAATATAGAGGAAACCAACAAAGAAAAAATAAAATCACAAGGCAAAAAAGAAATTGAACAAATCCATGAGGTAATAAACTCAAAAAGGAAACTGGAAAAGTAAAAAACCTGTCCACGAGTGTAAATATCTCTTTTTACCCCTCTTTGTAATTACATTTTATTTAGTATCAGTTTTTACTTTACTTCTTAAAATGTTTGCAAGAATAGGACCAAATCAAACATCTTTTTAGCCCTTAGATTAAAAGCACTTAGAATATGAATCCTTTTCCTTTCCCAAATGGAAACACTTTTATTAACCAGGCAGTAAAGTCCCTGGACTTGTTCATCACTGATATCTGAAGAACCAACACACTTCTCCTTTAGCCATTACACTTTATCCTCTTTCACTGCACTGCATTTTGTACACCCAGTCTCCTATATTTGCTATAATCATTCAGGTTCTGGCTGACTGTGGAAGCAAAGGTAGTTGTCTGGCTACACACAATAGACACCAAGAGATAAAGTTAGTCCCTCTGTAAGTGGCAATAATACTTCTGAAGTAAATCATACAGAAAACTCTGACAAAATTAGGGGGCATTAAGAGACACTCTGCTGTATCC
The DNA here is from genome assembly GCF_036417665.1 of Passer domesticus. Lineage (NCBI taxonomy): Eukaryota > Metazoa > Chordata > Aves > Passeriformes > Passeridae > Passer > Passer domesticus. The sequence continues at coordinate 31,580,058 of NC_087481.1, forward strand.
AGATGGAGTTTGGTCAGGCTCAGAGAATCTGGTCTAGAAGCCACAGGAATGTGCTGGCTCTGCACTGGGTCATTTAATGCTTTATCACTGTGATCAGAGGCTTGCAAAAGAAATTTGGGGTTGCTCCTCAATGTCTCTTCTTGGCAGTGACTAAAAAGCATGAACAGGTTCTGTCTCTCATTGCTGACACTGTCAGTTCTATCGACAGAGTGAGGTACAGAACCTGGTACTTAATCTAACAAACAAAGGGAGGATAGATTCTCAAGTGTTACTTGTTTAAAATTTGGGTAACGCAGTTCCTAAACCTATGGCTCTATTCTGCTCCTAACCTACAGGTCTTAAAAACTGCAAGAACTGTTTTTTAAAACCTTAGCCATTCACATTTTATGGGGGCTTAGCTAACTGTGAAAGTACCATTTGATTTAATGGCTGAACTTTTGCAAGGTGAGATGAAGGATTTTTTCCTGTCTGCATCTACAGGAGATGCCAAACACGCTCCAGCTCTCAGGAATTGCAGGTGGTCAGATGCTCAGTCTTCATGCAGTAACTTCAGCAGCAGCAGGGGCTGCTCACTATGTTCCTGCAGTGTTTCCTGGAAGATTCAGCCCATAATACTTGTGAATTCTCTGCTGGTAGCATTGGTAGAGGTTTCAGACACCTGGATATTATTGCATTCTGTATCTTTTAAATAAATAAGAGCTGTATGCCATAAAAAAAATTAATTACACAAACATTTTATAACTGTTCTTGGGGACTCTGAGGCAGAAGCCAAGGCCTATAGGTAACATTTGCTTCCAAGACCAAAATGTGCAAGTTATGATTTTGTGGCAGCATATGGGAGGCTGTTGGTTAAGTAGCAGATGCATGTTAAAAATCCAATATGGGCTGAAAGAAAACATTTGTTATTTCCCATAGAATAATTCATCATATGTTCATAGACAGAATACCCACAGGGCTCTGCTCACCAAGGAAATGGGAACCATTTTTATACTGCAGGCTCCTACTACACACATCATAGAAGGCAGAACCTGGAACGGCTGTTGTTCAAGTGTATCTTGATGTCTTTGACAGACTTTTAGTCTTTTAGGACAAAATATAAGTAATCAGTCATGCCTTTGGTTCTTATTACACTACACAAAAGAAGCAGCTTTACCAGCTCTTTGTGCTTCAAGCACATTTCATCAAGGGCTCTTTTGCACAGTATAATGATGAACTTGGATCTCTGAAAACTGTATATACTAAAGAGACAGTGTACTTGCCTCAATGAAGACTTTACCATTCCTTGTACCCATGCACAAAGTCTGGACAAATAAAAAGTAAAAGCTTTTTTCAAAGAAAAACACCAAAATTGTTAAAGATAAAAGCCTAACCACATGTTCTAGAAGCCAGCTGATATTTAAGGCCTGGTCTGAACTCAGATTTAATAGAAGAACAGTTCACCACTTAGTCATACCCATAAAAAGCTTGTATGAATACTCTTAGTTCAAATTAAACCATACATAATAGTTCATGCTAAAATCTACCCAACCAAACCCATACACATTTTATATTTTTAAAAGTCTTGGGCAGTAAATTTGTGGTGCTGGACCAGTTAAGCAAAAACCACCAAGATCACTGTGATTCTGTTCTGCCTGAGCTGAAAGAGCTATTAGGTTGCTGAGTAAACAGTTCCCCTGTTCCTCCTACCTGCACACTTGTTTCCTGTACTTATTCTCAGCTTTATTTCTTCTTTCATGCCAGCACCCACACTTGAATCAGCCCACCCACTTTTCATCTGCCAAGCAATCAGCCATCGCTTCTTAAATCTTACATCTCTTTGGCAAAGACTCCCAACTCTGTTCTCCGAGGACACGCTCATCCTTCCCTCTGAACACTGAGCCAGTGCCACGGACGTATTTACAAATGCTGTAGTAGAAAGCTCAGAGCAGCAGCTCCAAATGGAATAAAACCATGTCCATGCAAAAATGAAAAATAAATGGGAAGATGCAGTCTTGCCTAAAGAGTGTAATCATTTTTTCTACCCATATTCCTCCTCAGAGAGCCAACTCTAGCTGGGCATTTATCATGTGCATAACGTGGAGCAAGAAAGGAGAATAAAATTACATTTGAAAAAAAAAGACGATTTGGAAGCCAGGACATATGAGTTGTGCACCTCATGCTACACTTAACATTGCTATCTGTCTTTGGTGGAAAGTATCAATTTACTTAACAGACATCACCTTCATAGGATACATTCATTTCATCAAAAGATTTCTAAGAAGAAAGAGGAAAATCCCCAGACTCTGACTTCTCAGAATTTTTAACCAAGGCCCAAAAGCAAAAGGATACGTTGGAAGAAGGAAAAGTGGAGAGTGAGTACCAGACAAGAAAGAGCTCAGCAGTGGCAGGTACCTCTGCTACTGTGATTTCTGAGAAACGAGAAAATGTGAGGTCATTATCTTCTAAAGTGTGCTGGAAGCATTCCACAAAGTCAAAAAACTCTTGGTCTCCAGTTAAGCAGACAATATACCAGATGTCCTACACAAAAAGTGAAGGTGAACATTTGCAATAAGGCTTCAACTACAACAATCATGCATCTCGTGTGCTATAAATTGTTAACAAGACTACCATACCAATCATGTTACTTTTACTCAAACTCACCTTCCACAGGACATCTAGTGAACTCAATTAGCACAATCATGGACAACTCCAAATACTGGAATTACTTTATACAAGTGTTCCTTTTTACAAATGGTCATTTTTCAAGAGGCCTTTATCTTCTGAGCCTCTCAAGTAACAAAGGCTGCTCTGCAGCTGGTTTTCTGAGAAAGTCACAGAGAGAAATTGAGAAGATCCCACACATGCAATTAAAGGTGACAATATTTCCATAAACTCTCCTGACAAAATAGATGGTATTCTCCATCAAAGCAAACCAGGAACTTGTTCATGGCATGTCCCATTCCCACTGTACAACACACTCAGGGCTTTTCTCTCCCCGTCACATCATTCAGTTTAAGTTAATGATTTAAAAGTAATTAAATCCAATAAACCATGACAGATTAAATAAAAACTAATGAAAGTAAATAAATTACTGTTTTCACACATGGCTTTTGTTTGGGCAACAGAACAAAAGGAAGTAGATGATGACAGTGAACAAAAGTGAATAAATAAAAGAAAACATTAGTGTTTGAGACACATTATAACTCATTAACTTTTATGTCTGTTCTGCTGTAAAAAATACTCTGTATCAGCTAACAAGACAATCTAATGAAACCTATCAAGGGACTGTTATAACAAGATTAGGAGAGGGACCAGTGGCAAGGCTGTTTCTGCACAATGGAGAAAAGGATTTGTATTTAATTAACAGCATTTATCTCAACAGTCCATTCCTAAGGAATAGTCAGATAAAGGCAATCAGTCTCTTCAACCAGCTGCTTGTTTAGCCTCACAGATAGTTTTAAAATAATAAATCTGGATAACCCTTTGTTCATTACTGTTGATTACTATTTGTTGAAGCTAATTCTTGGAACTAGCATTTGGTTGACACTGACATCAAAGTAAGCTGGATTTAGCTTTTTCCATTCAGTTCCCAAATAATCCTTACCAAAACACATGCACACAGATACAGGTAGTGTGTGCAAGTAATAAGCACAATGGACCAAAGACTTTAGGATTTTTCCAGAATCCAAGTCCCAGCAATCACAGCATGTTCTTGACTGAGTGAAGAAAACTAACACCCTCCCTGTCGAATGGCTGCAATGAAGCACAAGGATCAACTGCTAAAACCTACGGATTGATGCCTGAGTGTTAGCAATAGAAATAATTCTGGTATTAATAAAATTAGGAGAATCCTAGGAGAAGCAAATGCCATAGAAGGATTAGTTTTAGTACTGAGATTAAATGTCACAAGTTTCTGCCTCCCAGACCTGCATTTAAATGGTATGTCTTGTAATTCTTCACTGTTCTTTTTATTATTGCTCCCTGCAAAGACATTGGCAATTTCTTTAAAAATAGCTTCACATAAAAGTACAAAATGAAAGATGTTGAAATATTTAAAGAACAAGTATCTACACACTTCTGAAGAGTTCCTGAACTTGAACAATTTAAAACACGCAGCATTTTGTACAGATGACTGATCAAAAAGTAAGAGAGACTATTGTACTGATCTCTAGCTACAACAGCAATAAAAATACACTGAAGATAATTCTTTTATTCATATTTTTCAGAACAATTGAACTGACAAGCTCCCATGTGAACCTCAGGTTCTTTAAAAACCAGAATTGTCATCACCCAGGCAAAAAAAATCTTGTTCCTCCTCCCAACCTACCTTGGGCAAAAATGAAAAATAACCTACCACTTACTCCAATACCAAAAATCTCAACAAATACAAAATCTTCCTTCTGCTTATCTCTGCTGGAACTTTCAGGTGTATCATCACTCCCATCATCATCTTATTTCTTAATTTACTTACAATAAACATAATTGAGCAGCTAATTGCATTAAAGCTTCGTGATGATACTGAAGCCTCTAAGCCTTTTTATTTTTTTACATAGACAGTAAAAAAATAACTCTTGCTGTCTCTAACCTTACTATTAACATTGCAGTCTATAATTTTAGACTTCTGTAATATTACTTTGCTTGGTGCAAACTTGGTGCAAGACACATGGCTATGACAGGTTTTTTTAAGGCATGAACTTTCTAAAAGATCATTCCCTTAGTTTACTCCATGACCGATTCAAGAGCTCTGATTCTTTTCACAAACTGGGAAATCCTTCCACAATTTTCACTGCAAGGGACTGCTCAGTTGCAGCAGCATTTGGCATAGGCAGTTTAATAATCAAATTCTACTTCACTGTCTGAAAACAGGAGAAAACCTCAAGCTGCAAAATTCAACTGTCATACATACTTCCCTGTGGCACACAGGCTGTAAGGCTTCAGATAGTCTTTTTTTTTTTTTTAATAAATTGTACCTGAAAGGTTTTGCAAATTAAATATGAAACTACAGAAGTCGTGGTAAAAGCCTCCGTTCCTTGGGTTGGTAGCAATTGCTGACCACTCAAGGCAATTGCCCCTTACATCTGGCTGAGACCATAGAGATAATATTCTCATGTCTCATTTAGACAGAGGCATTCCCCACTTGGAAAAGGGCCTTACTGAAATCACGAACTCGGAGCCAACAACCCACTTCTCATCACCCCTGTGTGCCATCCCTGCACAGTGCAGCAGCAGGCAGAGAGGCTCAGCCAGCCCTCTTGGCTCGGTGGCCCCGGGCTGCACGGGGCACATGAGGACACAGGAGCAGCTCCCCAGCTGGTGGTGGCTGTTTGCAGCGGGCTGCAAGCCATCAGCATTCCAAACAGATCCCTCCCCAGCACTTGCTAACGCGCTGTATTGATCAGTGGATGCCGTACTCACTGGAGACCTGATTCCACTGCCTTTCATTAATTTAATTCTCTTAGCTCCAGCTAAGTGGCTTGACACCTTTTTATTACATAAAGCCAATCTTTTGCAGGCCTAATCTTATATAATTTTGATCATTAACAACATGCTGTTCCAAAGAACTTTGAGATCATTTGGAGGGACTCACTCAACCCCCATGTCAGTGAACACTGACAATCTCAGCAGATTTTTTTTCTTGTTTTCAGCCTCTCCAAAGCATCAAAAAAGTTGTTAGTCTTGAATAAACTGCACATTTCATTTAATGGAATCCAGCCTTACAGAGTACAGATTCTGAGAGTTTATTTCATCTCTCATAAAACCACTTTCAATGCATATGTTCTACAAGACTTGGCACTGTACTGCTGCAGACATGAAAGCTATTATTGTAACTGAACAATCAGATGTAAAACACTGTCTGCTTTTCCTTAGAGCACCTAGTGTTGTTACAGGCAGCCCTTCCCCCTTTTTATAACAGTGCTTGATAACTCTTCTGTAATCCAGATACCCCTCTGTTCAGAAGAAAATGGACATACTAATGAAAAACTATTAGCTTAGCAGAAATTAAAGCTGGATCAGTAACTTAAATGTACTTAATGTTTCAGTATCTATAAAACCTAAAATAAGCCCTGCAGTGATTTAATTTTAGGTTATTAAAAAAAAGAAAAAATGTTGGAAAAGAAAGGGAAAGGAATAAATGTTTCAAACTTCCACAGTAAACATGAAGTCAGCAAAAATAAATGTTTTGCACACGTGTAATGCTGGTACATTGCACAGTGCAGCCAATTCTCAATAAGAAGACTGAAGTTATACTGCAGTCAAAGCTAATATGATGCACATACTACATATTCACATTCACACGCGTGGATACACGTGAAAAACAAACACTGACAATTTCATGTTTTATTGTCACTAGAAGTGTGAACGCATTTAGAGGCTTGGCATCTGATAGTAATAAAACAAGAAAGAGAAACTCAAACAGTATAATTCTGAGCAATTAGAACATACTGCACCTGTCACACTCGTTAGCCAAAGAGTACAAAAATCCTGTTACATGTTTCATGAACATACCAGACTTCTTGGATTCTTCCAGCGTACTGTGGATCTTGGAGGGTGACCAAACTAATCCTTCAGTTTCATGCTTTCATCATCTGAATAAATTATACCCTAAATCTTATCTTGCAAAATACCATTGTATTCTATTTCATTTATGATAAACAGAGGCATTTCCCTACTATAATCTTTCAGATCCTAATGAAAGATCTTAATTCCCATTCAAGTTTGCCCATGGACAGGGTCAGAACCTTCCTAACCTTCTGTGTCAACATAGGGCAGCCAGAAATTGGCATTGTAAATTTCCAGGTAAATTTAGAAGACCATCTCCCGATAAGATAAGGATCCTTTATTTTGCAAGAAAAGCTTGTTTTCTTCAAATTGCTTAAGACACTTCAGCAAAGTCAGTAGTTTTGATCATGCAGTAGAATTTATGGCTTTCTACTGATTTGTGATGCTCGCTGTGTACCTTTCTGAAGGTAAATAGACCTGCAATAACTTTTACAAAAGCCCTTGTGTCATTGAAACTGTGCAGAAATATTATCTAACCACTATTTCAATACATGCAGAATGTATCTCTATTTCACAAATTGGTTTTGCCCTGATTTTTAATGCACTCTTAAATGTTTACTCCAATTCAGAGGTCACACAGCATTAGCAATTGTTTCTTAAAAGTCAAATCCATTCTCATGAATAAATACTGCACAGGCAAGAAGACATACAAGGCCTGAGTAAGTCATTCATGCAGAGTGTTTAGGAGTCTTCAGTGTTTATGGGATGTAATCACCCTCTAAAGCCTCTCTCACTGCAGCAAGGGCACCTGCTGCTGCCTTACTCAGTGCTCTGTTGGGCAGGATATGGGTTTGTAAAATGACTGGGGAAGAGAGACAAAAAGAAATCTGTGATCCAGCTCTCTGTGACCTTTCTTAGACAGCTGAGGTGCAGTTATCCTTTCAGCTTAACAATGAAGAAATACAAAATTTGCATTATGAAAATTTTGAAAATGTCATTCTGAAGAGCAAGATTCACACCAAGAGAAAAGGAATCAATTATTCCTTTTGACTAAAGTAGATGGAAGAAGCTGAAGTAATTGCTCCTTAAATAAAGTACTCCATTCCCCACACAAGATTTAATCTTTTAGACTGAACAAAGATTGCAAGTCTTGGCATATCCCACACACGTTTATCATATTACTGCTGCTGCAGAAGGGAGGGTTAGTATCTCATCTGGTCTAGACAAACCAGTCACAACATAGTTTTAGATTTTTTGTCTGGACCCTGCTGGCCAACAGAATCTGCACAATTCCACTGCACAGATACACTTTACCAACTCTCTCAGTTACCGTCCAATTTGTGAATAGTTGTTTATTTCAGCAATTTCCTGTAACTGAAAAATTGACCACAGTTTTCTCTAAATTAATATAAAATCAATAGGAAAAAACACACGTTGATGAAACCAGTTTTCATGCTGTATACAGTTTCTTAAACAGAATAAATCTAAAAAAATCTTAAATAGAAGTAATTTTAAGTATTCTTACTGTGACCTGTTCCTTCCTTGCTTCTTTTAATTCAACCATGCAGTAATAGTTTAACTTTCCAGTGTAAATGCAAGTTTCCAACACTGGAAAAAATAGACATACAGTTCTCAAAACATCATTGTGGTTTCTCTGTTGCTCTTGAAATCTACTGTTTCATTAATCAATCTCTACCACAGATCCAATTCAGCAAAAATGGATGTACAAGTTTACAGCAAATACCAATCACAAAGTAAAAACTATTTACACATCTAACCTTCAGGATGGTACCCTGCACACAAGGAAAACATGCAAATGGAGCATTCAGGGAACTACTTTACCACTGCACATGACAATACACTTTAAACAGTTGATAATTCTAAACAGACACCAGACAGGTAGGCATCACTTGAGCTGAGCAACTGATCTGCAGTTAAAAGATTATTCAAGCAATTTCACTTCCAGCAATATGAGCTGCAGGGGGCTGAGTCATGCACCTTTCTTCTCCCTTTCTCTAGAATAGTTACAGTTCTAGACTTCAGGCTCCTCTGGCTAAGAGGAACAAGAGAATGACATGTTAGATCCTGCCTGGATCTTTGTTCAGCCTTGTGGAACTCGGAAAATCACCCAGCCACAGGCTCTTTTACACCTTGGTGTTGCCACGGTCACCGTGCAGGGCTACTTTTGTGTAGCCCATCAGCAGCACGAGTGCTCCAGTTGAGTAAAGGACTAAGGGGCATCTCCTCCTTCTCAGCTTTAGACAACAGCAGGACACAGTGTGATGATACAGCCAAGTGCTACGGAGGTGAAATATAAGCAGCACCAACATGATTAATGCTCAGTTTCATCCAATTTTACCTGCATTCTCTTTTCTTCTGAGAAACAGCATTTAGTATCCTATGTGTGCCCATGTTATTGTGATCAAACCAAGAAAATAGCAATTAACATAAAAATAGAATTAAAAGAGCAAGGTAGTAACAGACTCTGGGAATGCAGAATTGCTTACTGTCTCGTGTTTAAAATTTGCAACAGCAGTAAGAAACTCAGAGAGGGACTAATTAATCCTGCAAGTTGCCCTGCAGTATGAGCAGCCTTTAGCAATAGGGAGTCACTGAAGTGGTCTTTGCATGTGTAGGAGCACATGCTGTGTTACTGAGCTGCTGCAAATGAAGATTTGTTAAATGACATGACTACTGGGGAAAGGCATAAGGGGTTAATTATAGTCAAGTGCACATGAAATATTTTTCTCTCCGTGATTAGTAACCTGAAACTAATAGTGCAAGTAAAACTGTCACCTTCTTGTTAATGGCACATTACAATATCATTTATATTAGTTTTTCCCTTAGGAAATAATAAGCATTCTACTATATGGGGGCTGTTAACAAGGGAATTCAGCAGAACTTAGAGGCTTATAATTCCTCTTTTATAAAATAATCACAGTAGAACTACAGTCATAAAGCCTTTCATTACATTCATGTGAGATCTTCCAGGAAGCTGACTCCTATGAGCAGTATGAAAGAACAAAGGTTAAATATTCTTCAGATATTGCATTCTGCAGAGAAATCTGGACATATCTAAACAGTGCCAGACAAAACAGTTTGGCCTATGACAAGTCTAAAAAGAGTAATACCACAGACCTCCAAGAATCTGAACAGTGCCAGCAACTCTCACTCCTTATCTGGTTGCTTCCTTCAGGTTGTGACAAAAGTTTTCACCAATGAAAATAATTCAAGGAAGATGTCAAGTATTTCATACAAAGAATGAAAAATTGGAAAGATTCCAGCATGTTGTTTCCCATTTTAAAAATCTCTACACCCATATAATTTTGGTGAAAAAAAAAACCTACTCTGAAAATCACTAAGGTTCAACAAGAACATGTAAAATTTAAACACAGCACAAATGGTCCCAGTGTAGAGGAACCTGTTTGTGAAATTACATGTGTGGGCTTGCACACATTTACAAAATCACTAAACCCAGGTGTCCTGTCAGTGGTCTTATAACATATAAGCAACCCTAAATCTAATAGTAAATAGCAGGTTATTCATGAATCTCATCACAAAATTCACACTGTATCTTGCAGTAGTGCCCCAGATCAGATAAAAAACTCCTATGCTAGGATAAGAAAATCTATATCAAGTCCATCACCATAAATAAAACCCATTACCTCATCACCAGTGTTAAGTGTTCGGTTGCACATGGCTTTGAGGACCAGATCAGATGTTTTAAGACCTCTGTAGACTTCATTGGCACACCTCATGTTCAAATTAACAGCAGCTACACAACACGCATCAGTGAACCAGCAAGACTTCAAAGACTCAGTTTTCCTCCAACATTAAGTATAATGAAATGTTAAAATTACAACCTCCTATCATATTTTAAAATTTGGTTAAAAGCCAGCACATATTGAATTGCATCTGTTCTCTCACTGAGAATCAGCCTCCAAGTGACAAAGTAACACAGTTTCATGCACCACACTGAAGCACAACCCAAATAGACATATATTTTTTCTGCTTTTTTTTCCTGTCATGAAGCAATTCTGTTTTCTTACAGCAATACATCTGCAAGCTGTTCTTTCAATTGGTTGTATATTTTTGCTGCCCAGTAAGACCATGGTATGCCAAGTAGCTTTTTCTGCACCACTCATGGCTACAACTGAATTACAGACTGGGAACAGTTGGGATTAAATGACATCCTAGAGACAGTATGTGCTATTGGAGCAAAATCTATATTTCTTCCATATTAGCATACTAGACTGCCTTCACAATAGTTGCACAGAATAACACACAGAACAAGACAAGGCCATCACAAAATTGTATTGCCATAGTAGAAGAGAATTTTCACCTTTGCCTCTTTTTCCTTTTTAATGCTGATCTGCCACAGTAAAAGTAATGACAGAGACATAGGCTCAGAACCACAAACCTGCATGTAGAAAACTGCCCTCTAAAGTATCACTGTAGTTGGAAAACACACCCAAGACTGAGTTCCCCTTTTCAGTTCCCAATTGTTTATCAGTATTTAATGAAATTGCATTGCATTAATGACTACTTCATAAAATAAGATGGTAAATAATTTTCATAAATGGTAAATTATGGTAAATAACCCACACTTGATGAATAAAAACACTTAAATGTCTCTCAGAAAGCTGGAAAAATTTATCTGTTTGGTATTTCAATATCATGCCTACTCTGAACAACAGATGTACAATTTTTTTTACAAAGAATTAGGACTGCAACTTTACTAAAAAACCTTGTATAAGAACATGGAAAAGCTCAAGGATTAATCACTAAACTGCATTTTAATATCCATTTTATGTTACTGAAGCCAAGAGTTAATAGATAATTTAAAAGGCTCTGAGTGATATATATTCAAGTTTGGTCATATTCACATCTTCAATTTTGTAAAAATCAACTATTATCTAATGTTGGCATAATTTGGTTCCATTAAGCAATCTGTGCTGAAAGTAATTCTGGGATTATAAATCTAATGAGAACAAAATAGGTCTTATCCTAGCTGAGCTAAAAGGTACAGTGGAATGGCTCTGAATTTACAATGTAAAGACAATTTCCTACTAAGACACTGCGATATCTCTTCCTTGTAAATAATGGAAAATTGAAGTCCAAGTTCTTCTTTTTGCTTTATTTAACTTCACACTAGGATTAGGCACCCTGAATATATTTATAAAACAGATATCTTTATATTCTTTTCACAAAAAATGCTGTTTTCAATGCTGACTTTTAAATCACTAAGAGTAACTATACAGAAGTAAGACAAATTTTAAGTTAGGTTCAGGTCCACAGAGACAGAGAGTGACAGATGCAGTGACAACAAAGACCATTTGCTCCTTAATGGTTTACAAAATCCAGCTGGAAGACTGGACCAACCCTGCATTTATTACATATTTCGATTGATGTTAAAAGAATTAATGTGCTGCTCTTTCAGGTATCAAGAAAAAAATACATAAAAATTTAAAATAAGAGCAAGAACAAATTTATTATAATAAAAGCAAAACATCAAAGACTGTTCTATTCTGCATCACCGAAGTCCAGGAAGAGTAAGTCACATACAAATGAATGTTGAAGCCTAAGTCCTACATTGTAAAGTGAGAATTGCAGAATTCTCTCCAGGTCCTAACATCTTCCCTCCTAATTAGAAAGCAACTTGAATGAGACAGTGTTTCCTTCCTACCTACAGTAGCCCAAGATTAAATGGTAACAGCTTTGTTTATCTAAACCAATGTACCTGCCAGTTTAAGGCTTACATTAGTAACTGAGTTCCACTATTACAGCATAAAATACAAGACAACCATAGCAAATAGTACTGCTCTATCCCTTCTCTTTAAAAAAAAACAAAACACCACCAAATCAAAACCCAAAACCTATAAGCAACACAGACCATCAGGCTTTAGACTACATTTCCAATAAAGTGATGTTGATGTGGAATTTAGGATTAAAAATAGCATAAAAACTCTAACATTGCAAAATTAATAAAACAAGCTATGACCCTTGTGTTCTTGACAAATCAGAGAAAAAAATGAACTAGAATTAAGAAAACAAGCAGTAATTCTTGTTTGTATTTAAACAGTAAATGTCTGTTTTAAACACATCAGTGTATCAACAATGGAATTTTCTGCTGAAAAGCCAACAGTCATGGAAATGCTTGTTCAGAGTAAGGATGCAAGAGCTTCACAGGGACAAGAAGCAAAAGAAAAATTTTATTTTATCCAAAAAAGAAAACTGTATTTCGTCCAAAGTCCAACTGCAATATAAGTATCAAGAAATATATTTGGAAAATACAGCAAGACAAGTAAGGGGTCACAGGCAAGTTTTTCTCTCCTGGTGAGATGCTGCAATATCCTCTTCAAGCCACTTACACCATTTATATTGAAGACATCAGTGACTGCACAACAACAGGCAAGCCTTATCTACTACTCCTAGAAGGAATTTGGAGAACAAGGACACCAGAAATACCCATTCAAAAAGGGACAAAATAATTAAATACTCCAAAATGAGAGAAAAACAATTGCTCTTCAGCAGTAATTTAAAATATTACTTAACTTTCAACATGGCTAATTCTTTATGGAGAAACTGGAAACAGAAAAAGGTTGAGAAAGTACTGAAACTTCCCAAGCAAAGCTGCATATGAGCAGTAATTATGGCTAATCCGACTGGTGTATTTCTTTGAGTGGGGTCAACAGAACTGATCCTGTGATAGTTATTGTAGAACTATAAAAAAACCTTACAAGTTTCTAGTTCTTAAAACTGATAAAGAAGATTCCACCCCAGAATATACTAAAACAATCATCCTTGAGCAGATTGTTGTGTAATGGGAGCTCCTGTATGATTCGTGGGAAAACAAACTTTGTGAAGAGGGTCTTCTCACTTGTCCTGTGACAATTCCTGTTTGTATCCACTGGGTCATTCCCCAATAGCTCCTTGCTTTTCTTCCCTCCTTTTGTTTACAAGGTTTGCAGCAAAGGGTACTGGATGTGAAAACACAGAGATGAAGGCAAATCTCATAACAGTGTCTGCACTGTATCTGTGTGCAGTCCTGGCAGCTGCATACCAGCATGCAAAGGAAGAGGAGCGTGCCCTCCTTCCCAGTCATGATCTGCATGCTGTTAATAGGTGATCTTTCAGCTGTGACATGTAAAAAGATCCAAGGGAAGCAGCATCACTCAAAGAGTTACAGAATGACCAAAGGCAGTCTCCATTCCCTAAGTACACTCAACTCTCAGCAGTAGTGAAATAAAGGAGCTTCTTAGTTCTCCTTGGCCCTCCTGCTGTAATTAATCTGGACTTCCAGAGCTCCAGTGAAGCTAATTAATAGTTATTAAGGAACATGGTTAATGACACTACGGGCATGCATCAACACAGACACCCCATTTGTAGCTTTGCCAGAAATAAAGCATTTTTATGACAGATAATTTGCAGACTCGATTTCTCACAATGTATTCCCTCCCTGAAGGGAATATCACAAAGCCAGCCTGTCTGCATGTACAGAAAAATGCAGAGATATTTCATTTACCTGTGATTATTTACCAGTTACAGCTCCTAGAATTATAGCTGGAGCTAGGCTTAGCAAAACATTTTAAAAAACTAAAATTCACTACAGAAGTAAAATAGTGAGGAAAAAAGGATTGTTTCTTTAAAGCATTTTTTCTTAAATACCAAATATTTAATGCAAATGTCAAATTATATTTGACATTTTTATTTTTTCAACAATATTTCCTTTTAGTTTAGAGAATTCTTAAGCCAAAAACTAGGATAGAATGGTTGGGTATAGCTGGAGATATGGAATAGTTGGCAAAGGTATAAAAATTTCCCAACAACAGTTTACATAAACAACTGTTAGGGTTTATCCCTGAACTGCATCATTTCCAAAAGCAAAAAGTCAAAATATTTTATGAGAAGATGCTGCCAGAAGTATAGCAATACATTTTTAATTCCATATCTTTCTGTGAAAAATTTCTTGCATTTCACTCTAAATTTATCTATTTTCTCCTCCCACCCCAAAACCTCAGCTTTTGGCAAGTGTAAAATCTGCCAGTATCTAACTAAGAGTTCACGTCAATAGCACAAGATGGTTTTTGATATCCCTGTACATTATGTGAAATTTGTATGCATTTCCATATTTCTAATTATAACAATGGAAGAAAATTAAATTTGGCAGATAGGTTCAAGACTTTGGATCTTCTACATACCCTACAAAACAAAAACAGTGAAAGCACATGTAAGGCATGTATTTCCAAAAGAAGCTGTCACTGTGTTTTGGTTTCCAAAACCCAAATCTTGACCCTCTGATGGAACCCTAAAGGAGGTACTCAATAGACTAGCCTGGATTAAGGAAATGCCTACTTGATTATCCTTCTTACTACTACTGTCATGAAGATTTTTCTTAATATTATTTCAAAAATCAAAAATTTCAGCTAAGTTATAAAAAAGTATAGATATTACTGCCTAGTAAAAGTATTCGAAAACAAACTTTCGTTATATCCCTGTCTCTGTCTTCAGAAAAAAAGCATAAGAATTTTTTTTTTTTAATACAAAAACTAGAAACAGAAGACATTAAAAGTTTATAAAACGAACTCAAACAAGACAGACATACAAAGGAGCATGCCCAGGGACAATATGACACAGATCATAATGCTCCCAACACTGACTGTGTCACATCAAACTTGCACTGCTCAGCATCAGGAATTATTTTAGAGTAATGGCAACGTGGTACACATTTTTCCATCATAGATAGAAAACTAGGAGAATCAAACCAGAGGAAGAGGGAGAAAATACTTTCCCAGTAACTTTAATTTCCCACAGATCTTTTATAGCTGCTGGATTCTATAAGCTGTTCCCTGCAGAAACAACACAAATCTTCAGAGAACTGGAAGACACAGAATAAATTTCACATAATGCAGCTACATGACAATGGCTGCATGGATCTGGAGTTGTTATTTTTCAGACCTTGCAAACAACCCTCATTTAATGGTGACAAACTCACTCCAGAGCCTCATCTAAGCTAAAAACATTAGTCTGCAGATGCACGATGCCTTCAAATATGCATTTTGACTAACAGAGACTCCAAATTAGCTGTCTTGAAGCCAGTGGCATACATAAAGTTTGACACATATCACACACATGCAGAGAACCAAAGCATTTGGGTTAGGTAAGTTGAACAGCAGCAAACTCTGAATGCCCAAACTGCTGAGTTAATTCATTAACAAGCAACTACCAAGTACATAATTAAGAACAGAGCATTTGTGCCTACTTTGGCATCTCACCTAAGGAAACTCATCCTACTTAACAAAATAATCACAGAGAAAGATAGCAAACAAAAAGTTCCTTTCCCTACAACAGAAGTTCCTTCATTTATTGATGGATGTACTGAAAACGTGCATGAAACCCCTACCCTCACTCAGGAAGACCCAAAAGTCCATCTCTACCCTGCTCAAGTGCCTTGTTCATGAGCAAACTGGAGACTGACACTCTGCTGGTTTGCTACTCATCACTGTAGACACAGGGTAAAAATTAACACTCATCATTCATTCTGATTCAACATCACAGAGTCTTGTCACCTCAATCCAGAAGAAAAATTGAGCATTTCTTGTTTACCTATGAAATTCACATAGCCAAGTTAATATGAAATACTTCCCTCACTGCCTGGACACTGCCTTACCTTACTTCCCTAAAATAAAGTTCATTTGAAAAGCCACTATTTTGCTACAAAAGGACAGATCCCAAAATACTTGCCACTCTGAAAAGCCTGCAGAAAGGATGATTATTATTGCATACATTTCTGAAGAGCTTGTCTCTCCATTGTGTCCACAGACAAGATATGCTGTTTAAAGACAAACAGTGGAAATGAAAGGGGTGCCCAGTGGGAGGCAAGAGCCAAGCTACAGCCCGTGATGGAAGTGTTTTTATCACTGTAGTGCTTGTTGCTGCAAACAATGTAAGAATTCAGCACTCATTTGAAGTGCAGCCTTTAGAGTTACAGCTGTGCTAATGCACAGATGGGGAAAAAATATCTTAAAGAGGAGATGAATAATTTCTTTCACTTTAAATAGGATATACAGCCTAGATAGAGAGAGAGAAAAAATGTGGATAGCAGGTATATAAAATCTGAAAACATGATTGCTGTAATAAAGATGCACATGCGGTGACTTTGAGATCTGGGTGGTCCAAAACAGTTTATATGGCTCCTGCTTTGACTTGTCACATAAGCACATTTATGTGCATCCAGTCTGAGAGGAAAATGGACACAAAGGAAATACAGAGGTGTGGGGAATGTGTCTTCCTCCTGGTGAAGTCCTCAGATTTCTTCTGAGTGAGGAACAAGGATTTTCTTCTGTTGCAAGGATCCCTTGCACATTGACTCCCCTCATTACTAAGCAATGTGAGGGTTTGTGTCCTTTTCCTTTTCACATAAGCTTTCTGAAAGTACTAAGGCAACAGGCATCCTACATCACACATATCTGATGACTGTGGCTGCCCTGGTAGGGGAAACAGAAGAGATTGGAGGTCCAAAAGTAGAGGCAGACAAGAAAAAAAGAAAGGGATAGATGAGAAAAAACATCAGTAAAGTCTGGAGTGGTAGGGAATGAAAGAGATGAGCCTAAAGAAAGCACTTCATGATGCAGGAATGTGTGATGACAAAACTATGAGGGGCAAAAGGGACATCTGTACAGTCAAAAAGGGAATTTGTTTGTGGTGCAATGATTTACAGAATACAAAGCAAGCATTCTGGGTAACTGCTGTTACCCACACATTCAGAAATGGACAAAAATAGAAGAGATTATATTTGTAAAGGAGCAGAAAACAATAACATGATGAAGAAATACATATACTTCCTTCCTAGGGCAGTAAAGCTTCAGAACATAATGAGATCTGATGGGACATAAACTCAACCATTGAGGAAGCTGGAAATGCATTCTGGCAGCTATCAAAGATATGTAGCAAATAAAGATCAGTCTAAAAGGTAAACAGAAATGGTGCAGTCGTTTATTTTCCTTTAGAAAATTACAGACAGATACCAAGGCCAAACCCTACTTTGGCATAGCACTCTGAGGACAAATGTAAACCAAAGGGACAAGAGCAAGGACTGGGAAAGGTCACAGAAAATAATTGAAAGCTTGATGGACTTGGCCAGGGAGTTTTCATCAAATTACAGGATACTGGCATTCTCAAGACAAACAAAATAACAGCCTTTTATCAATATCATATCAATTCCTTCCATGCAAGAGCCTGCCACCTAGGTAATTTTATGAGTTTACCAAAGAAGAGCCTGTAGCTGATCCCTGGTAACTGAACAGCCAGAGAAAAATAATGGTAAGACCAAGGATGATTACTATGAAAGCCAAGAGTTATTTTAAATAAAGGTAATCCATATGAACTGATGTCCTGCTATTTTTTTGTGATTAACCAACTGATTAAGTATTAGTAGTAGCTCTGCAGAAAACCACAGACAAAGATTAAAATATTCTCTAAACAGGTACTACCATGCAACCAGGTGGTTGCAGATTTGACAGGACCTTGCCAGTTTTCTCACAAATCATGTTATTAACTTCTCTTTCAGCTTCAAAGTCTGACACCAGTAGAGAAGGGACAGCTATGCTCAGAAAATTTTCGGTGCAAAGCCATCAAAAGGCAGTAAAAACAGCAATTTCAGAGACCCACAAATGGTGTGGCAGCCAACCCTCACCCCACCATCTGAACACACATCCCTGGTGTCACACACTGCAACTCTGTTTCCTGACCTTTCATCCTGATACATATGGGGAAAAGCACTTCCAGGCAACATCTCTTGGAATAAAATGCTTAAGAGTGTGCTGAATATTCTAATCAGGACTTGTTAATTAATTCTCACAATGCTTGTTACAAGTAGGTAGAGCAGAAAGATTATATTATTAGAGAGAAACCATATCAGAATCTATACAGTGATAGGCAATAAATGGTGTAGAATGGCTAAAATATTTATGTTTAAAAGAATACAGATTTACTGGAAAGTGACTAAATTTTTTTTCAGATAAAGACTGAGACTTTTAAATTCTGATCTACAAGCCCAAAACTTATAAACATTCTGAAGAACCATTTACATGTACCTATCTGCCTTTTTGAAACATCTAGGCTATAAGAAATTTTGACATTGCTAAAATGACAAAGACTACATGAGAAACAAGTCAGTACTAGTATCACCTTGTCTTTCAGTTCATGTAAATCCCTCTTGATGAAAGCCATTTTAGAGTCCTTCACAGTGACATGCAGCTATTATATAAAACACAAAGAAGGTTTATATAAAGCTAAAACCTTGGTCTAACCCAAGTCCTCTCCATTGCTGTGTGATAGGCTATAGTTGGGGTTTTTTTAGCCGATTTCAGTCATTAGGGGGTATATGAAAAAAAGAAAAATCCTCTACTGTGCAAAGCTTTTCCTTTTTATGAGATCTTATGGTCCTGTGCAAGCAGTGATCTCCTTTTCTTTTCAAGTATCTTTATGGAGACTCCAGGGAAGATTTCCTCTGGATAAGAAGCCTTTGAGGGGCTGTAAGTCAGACACATGGTTTTGAGCCCTTCATGTCACCAGGGATCTGGGGAAGGAAAATTATCTCTCAAGACACTTTCAAAAGGGAAATCCACAGTGCTGTCTCTAAAGCAGTTAACAGCTCCATCTCTAAAGTCTCCCATTAGAGGCAAGAATGACAGCTTCTCTCTTTCCTATACTTTAGAAGTGTTCCCTAATCAAACACACAGGGCAGGTACACAGCAACCTCCCTAGAGATTCTTACCATACCTGACACCTCCTTGTTTTATCCTGAGCCTCCAACTAATTAGTAATTTCTGAAGAGAAATTTTTCAGTATCAAAAAACTCAGGTTTGCAGAGGTAAACCCAACCACCAGAGTTATTTCTGAAGCATTTGGCTTCAGAACAAATGGAAAGAACAAAAGTATTTTCAATGGAAATATGCCTTCTTTCTGTTGCACCAAATCATCAGGAGCTTTACAGCAAGTTTAGAGCAAGTTACCAGACACACACTGTTAGGCATCACAGAACTTCTTACTGGGATTCAAGTAGTGTTAAAACTTGGGTAGAGTGAAAGGAGATATTAAGTGGAGGGTTCAGTGTTCTGTGGGAGATGGGGACACTCAGATGGTCATGTCAGTACCTGACTGTAGAGTTCCAGTGCAATGCAAACACAAGGTTAAGTGAGCTGCAGGGACCTTGTGCCTCAACAGCTGATGGCTGGGTCACCTCATCAAAAACCAGCCTGGCAGAGGCTGGGCCTGCAAGGGAGATACCAGAGTGCTCAAAAAAGTACTGTTCAAAAGTATAGGAAATATGTACATAATCTTCCTAATGGTGTGCAATTCTTTTAGACATATATAAATATATATATATGAAATATGCACGCACATATATATATATGAAATATGCACGCACACACATATATATATATATATGAAAAGTGGGAAAAGTATAGGCCAATTCATTGGTTCAAATTCCAGATTTTGGGACTCACTTGTCTCAGTTTGCAGCTTTCTCACTGAAGTTAAAAGGGAATTTTGCCCACATACACAGACTTCAGTAACAAGTTTTGACAGAGAGACCAAATGATTAGTCATGAGCAATCCAATATATCCTGGTCCCTCATTAGACCAAGGAGTCCCAAGAACAGTTTGTGATATTCCTTCTGCGACTGGCCCACAGTCAGAGTGGATACTGCCCATGGCTGTCTGTGTGCAAGGCTCAACAGCTCCTGTCAGCTGTGAGGGCAGCAGATCCAGCCACACCACTCCTCTGCTGCCTCCCTTCCCTTCTCCCTGCCAGGGCGCCTGCACAGAAGCCAGATCAGCAGCCCTGGGACAGCTCCAGGTGTGCCTCAGTGAGCACTGGGACAGCTCCAGGTGTGCCTCAGTGAGCACTGGGACAGCTCCAGGTGTGCCTCAGTGAGCACTGGGACAGCTCCAGGTGTGCCTCAGTGAGCACTGGGACAGCTCCAGGTGTGCCTCAGTGAGCCCTGGCACCAGCAACCATCAATGACAGGGATAGCAAAGCCCACCACAGCTCTCAGGCCGAAGTCGTTCCCTTTGCTTCAAAGTCTTCTAAATGACAATAGGGCTTTGTTGTCAGATATCCAAGTACACTAAAAGAATTAACAGTTCCCTGGAAATTTAGGGGTTTCTCCAAAATATTCTCATGATATGAAACAAAAGAAATTATATAAGGCAGTGGTTCTGTATGTCTACTGACACTGACCAAGACTGATTAGCTACCTAGTTTTCAGACCAAAAACATTCCTTACCACAAGAAGAATCAATACTGACAGCAAGGGCTTCCTTGGATTTTGCTTAGGAGAATAAGCAGAGGTAACAGAAAACATCATTGTCACCAAAAAGTATACATTCTGAGGCAGGATTAATTTTTTAATAACAAGTCTGTAACAGAAAAGCTGCACTCCAATAAGCTTTCAAAATACCAAAGATGAAATAAAGGAGTTTTCCAACCCCTCTTTCACAAACCTCATTGAATGAATTATTTATAAACAGGGGGGTTAATTTTTTTTGCATTTTCTGTTTGACATTTTTCTCAGAAGTGTGATAAAGGAGCAAAGTTGCTTACATGCCTTTTCAAAGAACTTTTGTTACATTTTTCCACTGAAAGTGCTCAAAAACTAATGATGGATCTCTAATCCACTATGTAATATGTTCTGTGCTACATGTAACATTTTTTGTGTATTAAAAAAGTAGGCTCAGCACTCTTCTGTAGGACTTGCAGTAACAGCTCCAGCTCTGCCCTATCTCCTGACACATTTGTTTCCAGATTCACTTCCTGAAGCTACAGTAAATTATTAAATGTAGTGTGGTGATTTGGGGCAAGTAGAGCCTTTCTCTTGTTACAGTCTATAGATAGTTTTAAGATGGGACATCAAGTTTCACCTGTATGGCTGACATTAGGGCCTGGGAGACCCCTGTAGGGACTCTTCTGTTTTCCTTCTCCCATTGTCCATACTTGGCTAGCTCTTCCTCATTTTTTAGCAATAGTTGGCTATGAACCTGGAAGATCATCTGATAGCAAATCTTCAGACTCTCCTTGAAAGACCTAGATACTCTCAACCCCAAATCTCTGAACTTCACAGATCACACCCTGTAAAGGCTCCTTTTAGAAATTATTTGTCAATGACTAGTAAAACAGGCAATAAATTTTTAAACCTATGTTATCTATAACTTTTACAATCAGACATAATACCTACTTCAGTTACCATAAAAAGTGTTGCAACAGATGTTTTGGGGTTTAATGAAGACAGTCAAGCGGATTTATTGCCTATTTCTTGCAGAGCTGACTGAGCAATTTTCAACAAATAACTTCCCCCACTATAGTCTTTATTTTGTGCCTATGTTGAACAGCACATATCAGACTGCAGCTCTTTCTCTTAGAATGAACCACTTCAAGTCTTTACAGGTCAGTCAAGCCTGCTGAGGCTCCTGACTCAGCTGGAAGCAGTTAGTCCAGTGACAGAGGCCTGGTTGTCTTCAGCCAGCACAGGTGGGCACACTGTCACCTGTGAGATGATCACTTGTGTCTGAGTTAAAGGGGTGTAACTTTTCAGAAATACCTACAAAAGACCTTGAGTGACTGCAATAAGCATAAGTAACAAATCAGTTAATTGTTCTCTTGTATAAGACACACACTCACTGAGGCTGAAGAGCCAAGCTAACCTGGAACGAAAGAAGAAATGCATCCCAAAGGAGATTCCCATGCCTGAGTCAAGCTCTGCTACAGACAGGGTAGAATTAACCCCAGGACTGGACATGGCTCACGCTCACTGTACTCACACTGCCTGGACCACAGATCGGGTCTAAACACACATGGGCCTGGAAAGCCCTTTTGTGCACAAATTCTGAGCCTGCTTGTAAAAAGCAACGGTGATTTGCACCGATTAGAAAAAAAGAGTTGCCATGAGGTTATGTGTGGTCTAAAACCTAAGCTCTAATATAGCTGAGAATCAAGCCAGGCAAAAGTTCTTACGGTTATTGAAGGTTATAAAGTTGCGCTTTCAAATCTCTGTGAAAAAGAAAGCAAGTTATGGTTCTCAGACTAAACTTCTATGAACTGAAGAATGCTGACGAAACATCTAATAAATTCAATAAATTAGAGCAGTAAAACATTATCAAATGCAATGATTTATTTATACTTGTGAAAACAGTTAAGTTCATCAATATATTCACACAGCTAATTATTTCTATTTTCTCTTTTAAGCAAATGGCCTGAGTTTTTACAAAAGCAGCAAACTATTATTTGCTATCAATGGCAACAAATATAATCAACTTCAAATGTTCACATGCAAGATACAGAGGGAATTTGCTGCAATGGGTTCAAATGAGGCAGATGGGGAGGAACATGCGGCTTCTATGATTTAGTCAGTCAGTGACAATAGAGACTGTGGTATTAGAAGTACTCAGCAACACTGTTGTACAAGAAAGGTCCCATTGTAGCACACTGCATTAACAGCAGCAAATCCTTGACAGTTTTCCAGGCCTTGTCAGCCCAGCCTGCTTTGATGAATGATATAAACACAAGATGAAATAATTACTCACTAGTTTACAAGCACTGAAGTGCAGCTATGAAAGAATCCTGGTCTGCATTATGACAGGGGAACAGTCATGCTTGGCAAACAGGCCAATATCTGAGCTTATGGTTGTCAGACATCCTGAATTCCTATCTTCATTTTATATTTCTCATGCGTATACCACCAAAGACAGGTTCTCCTCCTTCACATTGTATTTCCGTACAGAAAACAAGACTGGTAAACTCGAGGGGATTGTTCTTCTGCTTGTCAGCTCCTAGATAAAGGCTTATCATTCAAGAACACCAGTCAATTTTTCTAGTCTTTGTAGTCAGCTAATGATAAAAGAAATCCTCAGTAACAAAAAAAAAAAAATTAACAGATTATTATTTATTTTAAGCATGAAGTAAGTGATATTGAGCAGACTGTCATTTTATGGTTGGACTCAATAATCTTAAAGGTCTTTTCCAACCTAATCCTTCTACTATTCTTTATTTATGTTCCAATCCAGGGGAACAAAGCTGGAAAGACCATTGGGATCATTGATTGCAATTCTCTGCAATCCCAGGAAAATATAATAAACGAGTCAGTAACACATGGGTCCTGTGAACACCGAGGACTATTTCCTAAATCTTCTACAACTGCTTTCAACCTGTGGGTCACAGACCAATCTAGGCAATTTAAAAAAAGAAAAACTAAAAACCAACAACATCACCAAGTTAAAGTAGACTAAAATGATCAATGCACTCAGAAAATTTTCTAGAGGTAGAGAAATGGAAAAAGCTTGAAAACAATTGACCTACAGCCAGGCCAAAGTCTACAATAAGAGGCCAAAGGCCAGAACCACAACACAACTTAAGAGCAGAGCAGATGAAATTCGGGCTGCTGTACTGACCCCCAACAATATCAACTGTTCTATGCCAAACAGTTCAGAAAACTCCAAGAAATGGATCACATCCAACAGAGCACAGAGAGTGAAAATTAAGTAAGCAGCTGTTCTCCACCTTATCTCACCTAGGAGAAAAATTGCTTCAAAAGTCCACATCTTGTTTAACCCACTTCTGATTTAAACAAGTGCTGCAGAGTGATAACAGAATTAAGCAAGAGGTGCACCAGGCTAATTTACCAAATATCTCATCACTTCCTCTGGTACATCAGTGATCAAAGGATGCCAGCAGTGAGAAGGCAGGGAAAGAAAATAAGGAATGAAGCTAAAGACTACCAAGCACCTTAAGTTATCTTTCAGGAGGAAGATCCCTTTTTGGGCCCCGCTTCTGTCAGGAGCAGGCATGAAGAATCTGATAACACTTTGTGACCTCTGTGTGTGTCCTTGGGCTTGGAGTTCCTCTTCCCAGTGCTCACAAAGTTCTGTCTTCCTAACTGTGATGTACAGATCAGAGCTTGGAAAATATATTGGGGCTCCCATTTCTCCTCACCTATTTTCATATACAGGCAACCAGAGCCAGAGTTAAAATTACACAATTTAAACCTTAATCCAGGATCAGCATCCAGAAAATCAATTGACCTTTCCCTGTATCAAGATAACTAATAGTTTCAACAAGTTTACTTTCTATATAAATACTTTTCTATAGAAAAGGACATCAAATTTGTTTCCTCTAAAATCTCAGCAAAAAGAGACTATACTTATGAGGAGAATGGCATAATACTTTTTTAAGCCACCTTGAGACAACCATCAATACACTTCAGAATATTTCAATGAATTTTATCAGCATTTAGGAAGGAAAAAGAATGCCTTGAGCCCAGCCCTGCCAGCAAATATTTCCCACCATTAACTTCAATCTCAGTATTATTTCAGATGACTGCATTGTAGGCACAATTTTCTAAAGCAGTGTGGACACTCTACTACATTGATGGCCACAATTTTCCCACATTTACCATTATTTGCAAATATGGATACAAAGGTAATTAGTAATCTTTTGGAAAGTTCACATGCATACTTCATGTTAACAACCTCTCATGAAGAAACTCACAGAACTTTGTAAAATTGGAATTTATGAGACCAAGCTCGAACTACACCTTCATTTGTCTCTGTATGGTTTCATAAGGAAAATTATTTTGTAATACCTGGTAGAAAACTTTCTGACCAAAAGCTAAAAAAAATAATCTCTTTTTTTTTCATATATGTAACATCACCAGAAAAATTTTATTTTCATTTCCAAGTTTACATATATACTGACCTTTTTTGAGGAGCAATTTCATTTTGCCTCATGCATGTCTATCTGAGCTGTAGCCCATCTTCCTCAGATAGCTTCCATCTTACCAACACTATCATAAGTTTTTCTTCAGTTCTCAAGCTACTTATTAACATTGTAATAACACGCTAAATCTTGAAAATACCTCTTAAAATTCTCAGCTTCAAAGTGCATTTTCCAAAGGCCCTAGGATATATGACTATTTCCCAGTTAATGTGATAATCTGACAAGATATTTTCAAATTATACATTCAAAGTAGCCCTGAAGAGATGGAGATATGACAGAACTTTCTAAATCTCTATATTTATTTGTATTCTCTAAGTCTGGTTCACCTCACCAACAAAGTAGCTGGGTACAGATTTAAATGGCAAACAGATCAAAGCCTTCAATTTGCCTTAAGGGACTTCTCAGGGGCACTGGAGCCAGCAGATCCTTTTCAACTGTTGCTGTGCTGTTCTGCACTCAGAGAAACTCCTTCTATTTCTTCTTCAACCTCAGACAGAGCAATTTTACCTTTTTAGTTCCCCTAATTGTCCCAGCAACTGAGCAATACAGGTTAACACCTTTTTCTGCCTGTCCCTTGATGCTCTCGTGACTGAGTTTAAGTTGAATTTTGCCAGGTAAAGTGTTGTGTGTATGTAAGATACATATTTTTCTCCAGGGCCTTGTTCAGTAGTTTTCTGGGCTCCTCTGCTGCATTTCACAGTGTATGAATTTCACAGTTAACTTACATTCCATGCACAGTTTTTATACAGAGGTAAACTACACCCCTGGGCAATTTAGCAATGCTATTTGTGGAAGAAAAAAAAATATATATAAAACACAACTTCCTACATTGTAAGTCTGTCACAAGTTACAGACTATAAGCTCTTCTCCCCTGCAAGCCCAAAAGAATGCATCATTTTAAAGCACGTTTTCTCTTTCTGCAAACAAAAGAGATCTAAAATAATTTTCTTCCCTATTAATTACCCCATGTCACAGCTTATTCATTTATTCTTCTGAGAAAATACATTTCAGAACCAAAACATGACACACATCCTGCTCCAAGCCTTCCTCTTACAGCATCCTTTAGATGTGCCACTTCTACTGACTCAACAACCACCCACAACTTCTCAAGGCAAGAGACAAGACTTCAGATTACAAACAGTCTCCCTGCAGGATAGCAACAACAAAGACCAGTTATCAGCATTACCAAAATCCGGTTTAGAGCCCCAGTGCCACCATGAATGCAGGACATGAACTCCCATCTTTGATCAACAAGCTATTTCTTGCATACCACCAAGTACTTTTCTTCATGGTGACCTGCACAAAGTGCAACACCTCTTTGAATGTTATTAACACAAGAAAAAATTACAAACACCTTGAAATTATGACAATGCATAATCTGCCTCAAGTTCACAAAAGTTTTAGGAAGTGCTTTTTGACCAAACTACCATTTTAGTCTGACTACATTTAAGTACTAGCATTGCCAGAATGCCCTATAGCAAATACAACTGACCACTGCTGTAATTTCTTTTTTATGTTCCTGATATTTTGCCATTCTTTAGAGCTATAGAGATGCCTTGAAGAAGCAGCTCTGGCTTCTTGTCCCTGTGTGTTCTCCATTTCCTTATAATGGCAGTGATGGACAGCTTTAAATGTTAAAATCTAAAATAAAAATATTTTAAAAGAGAGGAAGATTACCCTTCATATCAGTGAAAGCAGGATGAGAGGCTTAATTCTGTAATGCAAGGCTCACTGCAGCAGGTAACACAGAGGAAGCTACATGAAACTTAGAGGTTTCACCTGTTGGTCACTGAAAGGCACTAAGTCTTCCTGAGACACTTTTCATTTCCATAATGCAATCCCACTTCTTGTAATATAAATGAAAAAGACAAAACCTTAGTTTTGTCATGTAGATATAGTAAGCATTTACAAACCTTAGAATATACCCTGACAAAGCATCTGTGTATTGCTGCCAACAGATGTCATCACGATGATTAAAATGCAGTGGAAATAAAATAATCCAGTAAATCATGAAAAGCGTGTTCATAAAATCTATTGCATTGAGCGGTGGCAGGGAAGAGGGAAATATGGGGGAACACCATGTTACCAAACAGGAGAAGACAAGTAAAAAAGACATCAGAATTTGAAGAGAAAATTTACATTTACAGACCTCACCAGGAGGTAGAATGATGGACCTGTTGTTCATACAAAATGGGGCATGACTAAAAGTGATGAAGTGGCTCTGGAAAGTGCAACCACAGACAGGAAATTCTCCTCAGCTAGATGCTTTTGAGAAACTGGAGTTTTAGTTAAGAATCCCAGGCATAAAGATACCAGCTACAACACTACAGTCCCTGACTTGGCAATAAAACACTAAGAACAAATCAAATGGACAACAGAGAGAAACACTTCCTGAGAAAAATGCTGGGTTACTGAAAAAAATGTCCTCTCAAAGACAGTAACAACAGTAGTAAGTCTACTCAAAGGCACTTTTGAGAAGTAGGCTTGCAGATTTGATTCTAAAAGAATCAGGTATCACTAATGACATTGCCCAGATGACTCTCAGGTTCATCTGATGTTACACTATATTTCAAAATAGCAGTGTAAAAGCAAAGAGGACACACCATGGTCACAAAAATGTAAACTGCCCTCAACACAACAAAGCATCAAGCCTAAAGAAAGACAGTTTTTAAATGGAAAAAAAAAAAAAAAGTTAGGTAGTGCTGAAACATGAGATTACTTTTCATGTGGACAACCCATTGCTTTAATCCAGATATGGGCGTGCTCCTGTCAAGCTGTCCTGGACAAGGGGCTTTCTATAAGCTGAGGTTTGTCAGCCTCAACTTCTGCCACACTGTATGTTTCCCCATCTCATCCTGTGAGCACAAATCCCTTTTCTCCCCTTGGAAAGTGAAATGCCTTGCACAGGCTGATTATTTCCAAAATAATTACTGGTCTAGGATGTGGCACCCCTGCCCTTCTCCAGCCTCTTTAAAAACCAGACCCATACTGTGCAAACACCTTGCTCAGACCAGAGGAGGAACAAGCTTTCTTTATTTCTGTTTGGGTCACTAAGTCCTACCCATATCAAAAACATTGTTACTTCCACAGTAACTGATGAACTTCAGGACAAAAGCAAGCTGAAAGGAAAGAAAAAAAAAAGAAGTTTCACTAAAAAACCAAAAAAAAACACTTAAAGCAGATAATTGGGTTGCTCCCTTTTATTTTTTGTGCACTTCAGCATCCTAGCCCTCTCTGGTTTGACCCTTGCAGACATCACATCTTATCTTCCTTTTCTCTAAACTTCTCAGATAACTTTTCTCATTCCAAAAATATTTTCAAGTAAGACAGAAAATGGGCAAATCATCAGTCATTTCAAATAGAATGCAGCTAATATTTCACACAAGACAATGCTCAATTTACACCAGAGTTTACTTGGGAGTTATGAAGCATTTTCTAAGTCAATGTAAAATTAAATTGAAACAACTTGTTTTAAAATAAAGATTTGCAAATGCACAAAGACACTGAGAGACTCTGTCTCCTGTAAGCAAACTTCTCCTTCCAACATCCCAAGTTTTACCTTTGTTTAGGAACAGAGAGGTTAAGAAGACAAAGGGCTATGGAAATGCTCTAGATCATTACACAGTTTTTCTATTGAGAGTATTATCAAGCAGCAAATAATTGGTGTTTCCTAAATATCATGTAATGGCATAAATAAGGTCATTTACACACTGACAAAGACAATTCCCATTAACTTTACAAACATTCAGTTCTATGGAAAATCCTTTTATTCAATTTCTAAATAAGAACAAACCAGATTGTCAATGAGATTTTGAGGACATTGAAAGCATTTCATCAGCAATGTTAGCAGTCAAAATCTCCAAGATTCAGATAAGTAAATTAAAAAGCAGAGGATAAAATGACTAGACTAAGGAATAGGATACTTAATGAGTCCCTGGCCCCACTGGGAGTTTTTGG
Organism: Passer domesticus; assembly: GCF_036417665.1. Lineage (NCBI taxonomy): Eukaryota > Metazoa > Chordata > Aves > Passeriformes > Passeridae > Passer > Passer domesticus. Next base: position 31,609,270 of record NC_087481.1, read on the forward strand.
CTTGAGATTCATGTGTTTATATAGGATAAATTAATTTCTTAGATATTATTCTGTTGACTATATGGGGGAGAAATTGTTTTCTTACTGTCCTTTTACTCCCTCTATGAAAGGTTGCTAAGGGAATAGTTCTCAGTAAGGTCAAGCAGCAGAAACCCTGCTGTGTGTTTTAATGCAGCCAAACAACACTTGAAATTAATGCCTCTTGGTTCTTTCTACCTTTAAGGACTGGCTGTTAGTGCTTTCCAGTATTCTTACTGCATACATGAATATGTAATAGGCAGAAGAGAGAAAATGGACAGGCACAACAGGGTCAGAATGAACAAACTTCACAAAAGCTGTGCTAGTGCAGACAGCCTCTTCCTGATAAGGCAAACCTTTCAGGCCATAAAAAGCACTCCAAACCCACAAACCTGAACCCTTTTTCAAACACAGCAATCAAAACTCCAAATTATAATTAAATGCAAGCTATTAGGAAAAACATAAAAGAAAGCCTTTCAACATAGTTCTCATTTCAGATATTTATTGCCAGAAAGTTATGTAAACGAAAGAAGACCTGGTATATTAGCATATCATTATTATCTGCCTTTGAAATTCTTTCAGATCTACATATGATATAAAATGAGTATCTCAAAATGTTCTATACTACTTAACAATCTCAATTCCATTTCCTTCACAAGATTCCTAATATGAAAAGAGCTGCACTAAGGATCAGCATCAGCTGCTCCCCTTCCTCAGTGAAGAGTGAGATGGGAAGGATTCTCAGGATGACACCAAGGATTTCGACCTCAGAGCCAACACAGTTCTGTGTAAGGAAGTCTGAAGGACTTGTATGTGCCCTGTGCATAAAACATATCATTCCTCACTCTGAAACCTGACCACTTTCAACAGGTTTCCAAATGGGAAGGACCTACAGCATTTCCGTGTGTAAGAAAAATCACTGCAAGTACTATGACATCAAAATAAAAGAAGTGTTAAAATGAGACATTGAACATGTAAACAATTTTTCAAAATCATCAACTCAAATAACTGAAAATTATGGAAAAATCTCTTGCCAAGAAAAAAAAAAGAGCTCTGTGGATCAATTTTGTTCTAGCAGGTCGCTTTCAGAAAAACACACACATTTGCAGGTTTAAAAAAAAAGTTAAGTTTCCTACAATTACAAGACTCACACAGAAGCATGATTCCAACAATCTAAGTAATATTGTTTTTTTCTGAGGGGCAAGTTGAAAAAACACCTCTAAGCAAAAGATGACAGAGACAAATAAAGACACATCAGGAATTCCCCTCAGAGGAAATTTATTATGAATAAAAGTATGAGAAACATTTTGATTTTTGCCTAAAAAAAGACTTGGGCTGCTCTGAAATGACAAAAAGTGAAATCTGAAGTAACTGTTTCAGCTACAGTCTTGGTGTGCTGTGTCTTACAGTCAGGCACTATTACAGCTGTATAACTTGGCTTTGAGGCTTTGTTTTATTTCCCTTCCAGTAAACAACTGTGGTAAGCCACAAACAGTTTTAATAAACATGACATCCCCTCTATTCAAAAAATGTGCAGCTTTAACTACTTTCACTGAACGGCTCAACCTCAGCATGATAAATTACATCAAAATATTAAATTCATCTCATTCAGCAAGTATAAAGATGTAATTTCAAATGTAATACTTAAATAGTCAATCCCCTAATCATGTGTAGCTGGAAGATTCTGAACACAGAAAGGCTCAAGGCATATTCCCTGCTGGACACATTACAGCAAGTCTAGCAATTAAATTATTTGTATGGAATATATGGGCAAGTATATATATGCATACATCCAGATTGTATTGCACAGTTCAGGATCCTGTTCTTGAGCCATTATTTTAACTAGATCAGGCTGAGGAGGTTTTGTGTACTCATTTCACTTTTACAGATCCTCCTCCACATTAATGACTGAGAACAGCTGCCACAGACAAACAAAGTGCTCGGAAAATTATTTTCTGTAAAAAACAATAAATAAGCAAAAACACAAAGAAAATCTTTAACCCTGAAACACGTTCCCTAACATTTTTATGAACACTGCTTATTTCTGATCTTTTGGGATAATTTCTAACATACCAGTTAATGAGTAGTATATTTTCCATAATGAAATCCCTGAATAAGAAACCCAACTACAGCTCCTTGGTAAATGAGTAGGATCAGCAGCAGAATCAGTGGGAAAGACCATTACATACTGAAAAAGAACTGTAGCCTAACCTGCAGCTAATTTTCTATATGAGATCCTCAAGAGAGATGGGTCACCCACACCTTACATGGAAATAAAAGTATTAGCAGGTCTGCAATTAGAAGAAAGAAGAAATGCACTTAACCTGCTATGCAAATGGAGGAAGAAAAAAAATAAAAATAACTCTTTCAAACTAAGTCTTTTAACTGCAAAGCATGAAAACAATAAGGCATACCCTGTCATCCTAGAGCAAGCAGGGACTGAGATGCCTCTCGTGGCCTCCTCTCTACCCCCAGACTCCACCAAGCTGGGGCAGGACCAGGTGCTCCAGTCAGGTCCCATCTACACTGCTGGTACACTTTCCTTTCCACAGAAAGCCTCTTGCTCCCTTGGGATGCTCAGCTGTGACACATCCTTGTTCCCCTGAGTGCCTGCAGCACCGGTGTGTGACACTGTCACACCAAGCTCCCGTCAGCCGAGCCCCAGCCTGAGCTGACAGGAACCTCTGCAAAGGCAAAGCACATGGCTGGGGTGGAACTAACCCTGGTACAGCCTGTGAAAGCACCCAAACTGCACCAGGGGCGTGCTGGAGTGGGACTGCCTCCCAGAAGTAGCAAATATTCTGCAGCCGCAGTTAAGCTGCGACCAGAACAGAACAGCTGTTGGCTACCAAGTAACAAACAGCAAGAGGGATGAACCAACAAAACAAAAGGGTATACAGATACTGGCCAATAGTCTGTAGCCTGCCTTCATCCTCAGCACCAAAGGGACTCCCTCATAGAACATCAACTCCTTTCCTGCTTACTGCACATCCCTGCTTTCATAACAAATGCACAAGAATATCAGGTGATGGATATTTTAATTTGCTGTTTTCGTTAGCTCTGAAAACACTCCTGTTTATAATACACCAGGACATACAACTGCAGAGCATAAACAAGCACAATGAGACGACAGTGTCACAGATGTCTTCACTGTGGCAGTCCTTAACAAGTCATGGTCTGACCTCAGAGGGCCCAAGGAGGTAAAACTGTTAAACCCATTCACCCCACTGAGCAACAGATTTTAAACGCAGAGAACCAGCAGAAAAAAAACATGTAATTGTACAGCAAGGCCTCTCTGACCACAGGTGGGAACCCCAACCTACACTTTCTGGTTGGCTTTTAAAACTGTTGAAAGTTGGTATTAAACTGAGGAAAAAATATATGTAACACTATTTGCTTTCCAGAGAGTTAGGAGTGTGCCTGTCAAAACTTCCAAACAAGACCTTGCACCCCAATGAAAACAGTGTGAAATCTGTGTTCAAGCATGGAAGAAGAGTAGATAAAGGTAAAGTTACTTGACAGCAAAAGACTCAAGAGAAAACACTGGAAAAAAACTGACAGTACATCGATATAAACCAATCTTTTGCAATTCTGGCAGATGGGATTTTTTTCTCTAATGCTTTACTTTAAAAACCTAGGTACAGCCTATAAGTCCTACCCACGCACCCAGCTCCCCAAGCCAGTGTAGTCAAATCAATAAATTTTTGGGTTTGTGGTCTTTTTTTTTTAATTAAAAAAATTAAATAATGATAATAATAAAAAACCCTAGTAATTTGTACATGCAATATTTCACAAATAAATGTAAATAGCAATGGAGTTGCTGAGTCTGGTTCTCCAGATCTGTATATCATCTTATTTGATCAGCTTATACCCTCTCAACAAATAAACTGTAGAAAGCAACTGTGGTTGTAACATCAAATATATGTGCTGAGACAAGAGAGATCAAGAGCCATGTGCTGATCTATTCTCCCCGAGATCCAGTGACGTGATGTGTGGGAATGGCTCGAAGCTGTGCCATGGGAGGTTTAGACTGGACACGAGGAAACATTTCCTTACTGCAAGGGTGGTTAGACACTGGAACAGCCTTTCCAGAGAGGTGCTTGATGCCAAAGCCTGTCAGCGGTTGAGGCATTTGGACATTGCTCTTAACAACACGCTTGAACTTTTGGTCAGCCTTGAATTATTCAGGCAGCTGGACTAGATATTGTTGTAGGTCACTTCCAATAGTCTATTCTGTCTATTCTATTTTATGTCAAGTACAGATCATTACCAAGTGCTACAGACTATGATAACAGATCACATTCACTCAATGGTATACAGCACAGACACCCAAAAACTAAGCAGCTCTGAAACCACGGCAGTGTGTATAGGACTGACAATAAACCCATTCACAGAACACCATTCTTGTTCTCAAATCACATTCTGATTTTCCAAATTTGTTCTGGTTTCCAGAACTGACAGCATTTTAACAACAACAAGCACACATACAAGGCCTCTCAAATTAGAAACAATTCATTTGGAATTGCTATGCAGAGAGAACAGCAAGTTTCAGCTCCAGGAAAGCTCCATAGATGTGTAAGCATCATCCACTGAGAAAAAGGGGTTTAAAGTTTTGCAGTTTCTGAGCAAACAGGCTCCTTTGGATCCCTTCTCCTAAGGATGCTACAAATGGCAAGGATTAGCTTTCTCACGTCCCAGTTTTGACCTACAACTAACTATGTCCCCTTTGAAAGCAACATTTTAAAAACTTATAGGTCAGGTTTTTTGGGTTTTTTTAGTTTAAACATGCCATCACATTCTCAAGCCCATCCACAAACCTGTTTGCCATCCGTATGTCATGCACACAATCCCTTCTGAGCACCAATGACAGGCTCAGAAATCTCAATTTGAACATAAAGCTTAAAAAGTAGCTTCGAGCTTATTTGAATCCTTGAATCACAAAAAGGTTACTACAGTACTAGTTTAAATACAGGCCACACAAAAACAAGCTCACACTGCAATCATTTCACTGAAACTGAGCACATAACTCTTTTGGAAGCTAGAATCTAGTTTAACTTCATGTTTGTGGTTTGAGCTTATTTCTCTAAATCACATGAAAAGAACAATGATTCCCCATGTATATTTCCTCCCATAACAGTCAGTGAAAAAACAATTTTTCCCTCAAGAAATTGCCACATACATAAAAGCAATATTCTACCAAATGCAACAACAGCTTGCAAGGGCAGACAAAACAGGACTATTTTATGCACACACCAGGGTCTGTTCATTCTTTACTATTTCATCCCTTGACACTGGAGTTCCTTGCACCCATTTGCTGCACTTCGTTGTAGAGTGAGTTTGATGGGACCAAAACAATCTCATTACTTATCGACACAACGGGATCTTGTTTATGCAATATACATTGAAATTAAAGACAAAGAAGGGAACAAAATTTATACTTTTTGTTAACTGCAGTTCTCTGGTACCTGACACAACTGGTAACATGAGTGTCCACCAACTCTTTGAAGAAAAAGCATCTCTGAATGTTATTTACCAATTACAGTCACCAGAGAGTATCACTATAGTTCCCTTATCTCACTATAGCAAAGTCCCTAGAGTTTTTTTGGGTTTTTTCCCCAAAATCTACCAATACTTCTCAGCACATCCCAGCACTGAAAACTACTATGTATGAAAAGCAAGGTATCTTTTGTTTGGCCTTTAGTTCTGTAAATGCATTGTTCCTCTAAGAAAACCCTGCTGGTACTACTCTTCTGTGCTTCCTACCCATGCAGATGTTCTCTAACTGCACAGTAAATGTCAGGACAAACACATGCTAGAACAACCTCAGTAATTAAAGTTTCATCATTGTGTAATAGACATTGTTATGTGGAATTATGACTTTCTGTAATTCTACCAGCACAATATAATTGAAATGAAGGTCCATCTTTAAAGTTCTCATTTGAAAAGACTTAAGGATAATTTACAACGTCATCTTACAAGACTGTGCAAAAGACACTTCAAATAAAAACAGTATTTGATTGGTTTCCTTGTGTGAACTATTCTGGTGGTGATAGACAATGGTCTATTTTTATTCCAAATTGGTTTTCACTTGTAAAAAAAGTTCCATCCCTGTGAAGCTAAGGCTTGCAACATTGATTTCCATGCCACTGCTTGGAAAGATGCTGCAGAAGAATAATGTGGATGTCAGGGCGTTTTATGTAGTGGCAGCAAGATTCTGTGAGCAGTCTGGGCAGTGGATTTGCTCCCGGGTTGTTCTGACTACTACATGCACTATTTTACCAAAATGAACAGGACATACAAACAGTGAGATACAATGAGATTTTGAATAAGCAGAACAATATTAAGTAACACTGGGCAATGAGACACTGCTCAGTAAGAACAGACCAGCAACTTGTACATCCCGTGGATTGTTCTTCCAACATGGATGACAGTTTCAAAGGTAGGAAATTAAATCTTAAAGTAAAAATAAAAAGACCTGACCTGAACCAACAAAGCAAGCCAGGAAACTGAGCAAACTCAGACACTCTTTTCTTAGGTCTCCCATTGTGGCAAGCTTTTACATACAGAAAGGATCATTCCACAGCCCACCCAAAAGAAAACACCTTGATGTGCCTTAATAAAGCAGCGATAGAGAACAAGTTCTTTTTGGAATAGTGAAGACTCATCAACCATTTCCTTAATTCTCCAGCATGATATCAGTTCATGAAAGAGCAATTCAAACCACAATGTGCAGTCAAAGAGCATTTTGGAACGGACAGTAGAAAACACATTTATTTACATATATTCAGGTAGCACAAAGCTCCTGTAACAAAATGGCTGAAAATCTGACCAGCCTCTTTTCTGTGGTTGCAGCACAGAAATTCAACAGAGAGAATTTATTTTCATAGTAGTCTTCATAAATGCAACCTCAATCTTCAAGGTTAGCAAATAACTCAGTTTTTAAAAAGTATTACTGGACCAAGAAGGATCCTCCACTAGGTCATGCTTTCCTGCTTTTAACAAAACTGAGCAAAAGGACCCCATGCACCCGACTGCCAGCTCAGACTGCTGGGCATCCAAAATGGTTTCATACAGTTTTACTTCTGAGAAGAGACATTGTTGAAAGCTATTGTTCAGCCAGCCAACTACTGGCACTTCCATGAATATGAATAAGCTCCAATATAGGACACTGAGTTTTGCAAATGTAAGAAGATCCAATTGTTCTGTTATTCTTTGCCAATAAATCAACCCACCAGTATTTAGAGATTTTTGGTCTCCGCTGGTGTCTGAATATGTGGGTGGAGTTTTGTTTTCAAATCCCCTTCTTCCCATTTTTATAAAGATTTTTTTCATAGCACCTTGCTAAGTTTTCAGAGCAGCTGAAGAAATCTTACTGTCAATGGGATGAGGCCCTTGAAAATATATATATTGTTGTTTCTCCTGATAGTATTAACTAGCACCTACTCTGAGGACAAGAACGAGCAGAAGAAATTGTTCAGAGTTCATGAAAATTAACATTTGGTATAATTTTGTAGCCATAATTTACATGTACACAACTTAGACATAAATACATATGGATAAATGCAAATTTTCATACCGGGAAAGATTCACTGTGCTCTGTAAAACTAAGGGTAAGGCTGGTGATGAATCATTTTTTAAATATTCTAGTCTGGGTATATAAATAGCTTTCTGTTTCTAGAATAATTACTACTGGAAAAAAACCCCTTAAATAACCTAGGCCATAATTAACCTTCGCTTCGTTAAATCACAAATAATATATTTTTAAAGTCTTATTTGTAAAGCTGATTAATTTAAACGTTTCCCTTTTGCAAAAAAAAAAAAAAAAGAAAAATCTAATTGGAATGATTTACGAACGGAGCTACTTTTCAGATCTTGCAAACTCTGGGAAGGTGGTTTCAGGCGGCTCCCTCACCCCCTGGCCGGCCCCCCGAGGATGCTCCACGCTCACGCTGCCGCCCCGGCCCTGCCTCCCTGGATGCTCGGGGAGAGGTGCGGTCGCTCCCGCACCTTCCGCGGCCGCCCCGGCCAGAGTCAGCCGCCCTGCCCGGCCCCTCGGTGCCGCATCACCGCCTCCCTCCCTGCGGCCGGGACCCTGCCCGTGCCCTGTCCCAACGCGTCCAGGCGTGGGGTAGCGCTGCGACGTGGTCCGGCCTGCCCTGGGCACTGACAGGACAGGATTGCTGTGGAGCCCCTCACGCTGCGCTGCCCAGCCCTGCCCTGCCGGCCCCGCACAGCGCGGCTGCAGCCCCGGCCGGGCAGCGCTGCGAGCACGGCCGGGCCCGGCTGGGCTGGGCACGGCGCCGCCGCCGCACCGCGCCGTCCCTCCCCTTTCCTTGTAAGACAGCGCCAACCCCCGACCGAAGAAAAGTTTCCAGCCGAACGCCAGGACAGGTCCGGGCTGTCAGCGGCGGCCCCTCCCCGCCGATGTGACGGGACGATCCCCCTTCAGCCCCGTCCCGTCCACCTACCCAACTCCCGCCCGCCGTGGGTGCCGCCCGAGGCGCTCACCTTCCTGCACCGCATGGAAGGGGTTGTTGGCCTCTATGAGCTTGATGGAGTAAGTGATTTTCTCGCTCTGGAGGATGTCGTCATTGAGGTTCAGATCCGACACCGCCTGCTTGAACACCTCGTCGTCCTTGGCAGCATTGCCTTCGAAAATGGCACCTGAGGGGAGGAAGGCGGCAGAGGGTGAGGAGGGCTTGGCCAGGACCCCCACTCCCCTCTGGGCAGCGCAGCGCTCAAGCCGGCTCGCACGGCACCGGCTGGGGGCCCGTGGGGCCGCGCCACACACGTGGGCGGCCTCGTCCGCAGCACGGGGCAGCGCAGCGTCCCTCCCGGTCACTTCTGCTCCACCGGCATTTAGGGAGCCCTGAACCAGAGGCACGGCGGGTGATGGACTTGCTTCGCCAGTGACGGGAAAGGGAGCAGGCTTGGAAACTCCACCAACTTTTTGCTCACGGCTCACCTCTCCCTGGGATGCTGCCTTTCGGGCCGCGGTTTTATTGAGGCTTAGAAGCACACACGAACGTGAAGCCGGGATTTGTGTCCAGTAACCTGGAAGCTTTAATTTCACTGTCCTGTTTATGCAGTTAACGTGAAAACATCTGGCGATGTGTGTTATATAAAATCCCTCTCCGCGGAGCGTGTGTGTGCCCACGCCAGGCTTACTGCCCTGCTCTACGCGGCGCTGGGAGATCTTTAGAGCTGGCAACAAAACAAACAAAAAACATTATTCCCCAGCCTGGAAAAGTCCTGCTGATTCACACCGTGCGTGCCTGTGGCTTGAGCCTCCGTGCACTGCCGGTGTGCATCACAGCTCTGCCCACAGCAGCTCCCCGCTCCTGCCCAGCGGACCGCTCTTTCTGCCAGCACTTAGTTAGCAAACAGCGCTCCGGCTGAAGTTCGTGCGGGGAGAAGCCGAGATGACACGGTCCACGCTCAAGGGAAGCGGGGCCGAGAGAGAGACCCGCGGAGACTCCTTCACCCACCCTCCTACCCCGGCCTTTCCCCAAGGCGGCCCCGCCGCCTCCCTTCCTCCGCGCGGGGCTGGCCCCGGTGCCGTGGGGGTCTGCACTGCCCTGGGGACTGCCCCTGAGCCGGAGTCCCCCGCTGCGGTCAGGGCTGACCCCGTCTCCTTAATGGCTCTGCAATGCTGTCTGCCTTGGCTGCGCTCCGGAGGCGAGCGGCGACGACCGGAGCCTCCTTCCCACGGCCCCGGAGCCGTCCGTGCCGGGAAACTTGTTACAGGGCTGGTCCCCTTCTCCCCTCCCCTGCCTCGGGTCGACACGGGACTTTCTTCCCGTATCCGTGGAGCCTCCCCTCGCCAGGATGCCTCCTACCCCGGCCCCCTCCTTTTTCTGATCTCCCATCCTCCCCAAAAGGCTGGTGGGAATTACGGCTTTCCATTTCCCAGACATACTCCCGTTTCCTCCTCTATCATCCTCTACAAGTGATTCTCTCCCCCCTCTCCGCCCCTAAACATCCTCGTTTTCGTTCCTGCTGGTACCTTTCAACACCAGCCAAAAGGTGACTGCAGAGCCTCGCTTTTGCTTGCCAGGCTTCCCGCGGACATCACCGTGCCTTGCTCCCAGAAGCCATAAAAGTTCACATCAGCCTTTCCTTTGCCTCTTATTCATCCCTCTCTTCCTCCCACTGATCCAGCCTTCTTGCTGCCCAGGGGTTTTAATGAGATCTTATTCAAACCACAACAGTTGCGCGCATAGACACACACACACACGCACACACTCACACAGAGCCGCTGCAAAGCTCGCCTTCCTAACCCTTTCCCAGCCAAGTTCCCCCCTCCGCCCCCCGCATTCCGCCTTGGCTGACACCTGCTACGGCAGGGGATGGAAACCAGGGGATTGTCTCCCCGAAAGTTTTCCCCGCGAGCACGTTCAGATTATGCCTCTCTCCTGCTCGGGTGATGGGGGCGGTTGTTTGTTTTCGGTGGCGAGGAGGCGGGGGGTGGGGGGGAAGAAAGCCTTTCCACGCAAACAGGTCCAAGCACAGACTCCCCAGCCACATGGGAGACCGCAGCGGCGGCCCCGGCGGGTCCCCTGCCCGGCGCACAGGCGGCATTTCGGCCCTAACTTTACAGCCGGGGGCAGAATACAGCTGCCTTCCTCCCATCCGTCCTCCTGTCTCTCCGCGGAGTTGGGTTCCACCGCTGCCCGTGACATTATCGCAGCTAAACGAGACGCTTCTACGCTTCTTTTATATATTTATTTATCTACCGCGTCCCTTTCCAACAACCCCCCCTCCCGCTCCCTCTCTCTTACCAATGTGGATGATGGAGTCCGCCCGCACCGAAACGCACTGAAATATCCAGGGGAAAAGCCAGAGCATCAACACTTCCATTTCCAGCCTCTCGCACAGCACATCAGCCCGGGTTTGGTGGAGAGACAGGGAGAAAGAAAAAAAAAAAAGAGGCGCAAGGGCAGGTGGAGCAAGGCAGCGGGCGAGGGGGGAGATACCCAGACGCCCCCCTCTTAGAAAAAAATCCCAAAATCCCCCAGCACCCCAAGAATTATCCAAGATTGAGGAAAACGGGTGATGGGGAGGAAAAAAAAAAAAAAACACCACCAAAAATAAACGGGGCTAGAAAACCACGGAGGTAGATCCCGGGTTGGCAGGCGGCGCGGCGGAGCCTCCAGCGCTCGGTGTGTGCCGGGGCGCCGGCAGACCGCGAACTGCGGAGCGGCCCCCCCGCCGCCGCCGCCCGCCCCCCGCGCCACGTGACTGCGGAGCCTCGGCGCTCGGTGCCGCCGGGGCACGGCGCGGCGGGCGGGCAGCGGGGCGCGCGGGGCGAGCGCGCGGCGCTGCGGGGAGCGCCCGGCCGGGGCCGCAGCAGGGCAGCCGCCCGCGATGGAATGGATTTAGATAGAGCCAGAATTATAAGCGTTATATATCTTTATATATAATGTATGTCACCCCGAGGAATGGAGTAGGGGACGGATGCTCCAAGCGGAGGGAGGCGAGGCGGGTGGGCAGCTCCCGGTTGCCGGGCGCAGGCTGTTCCGCGGGGCCGCAGCCGCTGCCCGGAGTGTGCCCGGCGCTGCGTGGCCTCCCGCAGCCCCCGCCCGGCCCGGCACCGCGGGACGCCCCCGCAGGTAAGGGCGCGGGGCTGCGCCCGCTGCCGCTGCTCCAACTTCAGCGACGGGGGAAGCGGGAGGTGGAGGGAATGCCCCTTCCTCCTTCCGCACGCTCGAGCCCGGGACATGATCCGTGGCTGAGGAGAGAAATGGAAATGCGAGGTTTTTATCCCCGCGCTGGGGACGAGGTGGTGGGGAAGAAGAGTGGTACAGCAGAACCTTTTCTTGTTTTGTTTTGTTCTAGCTTTCAATGAAATCTAATTCATAAATTGGACATGCTCAGGCTCAGAAGACTAATTCATCCCCTAAAACAAACGCATCAGTGATTGCAGGCACCCAAACGTGACAAGCGTCTCAATATACCGAGGATCCAGAGAAAACAAATTCATTCAGGAGCCCGAAACGTAATTAAAACTACTGCCAAGAAAATGAGTTGGGAGCAGGATGTTACCAAGATTATGAAGTTGCTGCGGGGCTGAGGCACGGACCGCTATAGTGATACATACAGATAATGTCAGTCTTTGGATAACGGGAGGAAGAGCGATTCCTGGAGGTCGCCGTCTTGCAAGCGGCAAGCCTGGTGACAGCGCGCCGTGGCCGCATCCTGCTCCCGAGATGGCAGCGGCGAGCGGGGGCTCGGCGGGGAAGGAGCGGACCCCGCCGCCTGCCGAGCCCCGGCAGAGCGGCCGCAAAGGGGCCGGCAGTGCCCGTACCCCGGCACTGCTACAGCATCGCTGTCATGTGTATTCAGCACACTTCTTGTAATCATCACCTGTACGTGTGCTAATAAATGCTCCGGATGCTGAGCAGCGCTTGCTTGCAGGAGCGATGGCTGCAATGTATTTGTTCAATGTAGAAAGCATTTTTTTCATGCAGAGCACAGTACGGCAAGAATTGCTCAACACTAAGGAGTAGAAAATATAGATAAGGGGGCTGGGAAGACAGAAGGGAGAGGGAACACAGTATAGATGGAGCAGAGTGAAAGTGAAGGAAACTGAAATGGAAATGATATGAACAAGAATCCCTGTTGATTCACATGCATCAACAACCTCCTATTCAGCGGTAGTTACAAACACAGCATTCGAACAGGGAAGAGCAGGGGGTAAATAAAACAAGATATGCTTTTTAAAAATAAATCACTAGTTAACTACTCTTACTTACAGTCCTTGTCTTAAATATGCAATTTCACACTGATCAATGCAGAATGATATATACTATACTCTGCATTTCACGTAATAAAAACACTTAATCCAGATAATTGGCTTCTGGGACAGAGATCAATAGAAATGTTCCTTATTTGACTACGTTAGCAAGTCAAAATTAATTCTAATTTACATTTGCTTCAAATCAATATGCACTTAGTGACTTACACAGGCTCTTTAAAAAGTTAAGCACCTATATTGACCAGAGTCATATATATGTCAGTAACAAGTACATGTGTGGGAATTAGAGAGGGGGAAAGTGTTACTGCAGAACCAAGTCTCTGACTTTCATAGAGGAAAGGAGGCTAAATTTATTTGTGTGTGAGAAGTGCTTTGGCATCCTAGCCTGAAACCTGTAGAAATATGCAGCTATTAATCCCACGATTTATGCAGGCACCCAAACACCAGTCAGCTGCCCTCCAAGCACCTGGGAGCAGGCTTGCCTCCTACTTTAGTTTGTACAGCAAGGTCTTGACCTCAGCTGGGATGCCTCTGGGTGCTATTTTAGTAATAGAAAAATAGTAACATAAAATATTAAAAAACTCTAAACCCAGTGAAATGGACAAGTTACAACATTTCCTGTGAAATCCAAGAGCAAATGCTCTGAATGCAGAAAAGGATCCAGTCCCAGCCAAGGGAGGGAGAGGGGAAAAGACAAGAGACCAGAGACCAGAATACAGTAAAACAAACCAACTGAAATAGGCCCCAGAAACAGACAGAAGGCTACAGTCAGAAGACAAAAACAAACCAGAAAAATGCACAGAATAAATCTCAAATTGTATAAAATCTGATATGTAACATGCAAAGTACAATGCGACCTAAATGGATCCACCACAGCAAAGAGAATTGCAACTTCAGTAGCATCTCTGCAAGATGAGAAGTTGCCACACCAAAACCTCATTGTGTCTAGTTTTAATTCAGGTTGCATTACCTTTTCTTTCATATTATCTACATTTTTTTTCCTTTCTCCTCTTCTTCTAGTTTTTTTTTTTCTAAACAAAAAAAAATGCCAACAACTTTGGCTTGGATTATTGTTTTTCATAACAATTACTTCTATGATTTCTCCTTCTTCCAAACAAGCTATCAATGCTACATTTCTAAGCCCAGTACAAATGAGAGCACTTCTTTCAACCCTGCCATTCCTCGTTTGCAACTGGGGGAGCACTGACACTTTGCAGTGGGTGTACATTGTGTAGGTGCAGCAAACAGCACTAAAAGACCAACATTTTGCATACTAACAATGTTATAAGGTCCTGTGATATTCCGTCATTATTGTGTAGGGGACAATTCATGACATGTTATTCCACAAGGTGCCACTGGATTTACAGTGCCAACAGAAGAATGACATCTCAAGAGAAATATGTGAGTTATAAACCCACCTCAAGCAACAGCCACATAGCCACAGTTCTAGTCTGTGGCAACAGATGAACCCTGTGCATGTCTCAGACAGCTCTTACCACCTTTGCAAACCACTGTGGTGGTTTTGAGCTGACAAGTTATTGCTGGGCTCATTGCTGTTGTCTGAATGAACATAGTATCAAACCTGCACCAAATGGGTTTTGCTACAACAAGAGGACAGATGGAGTAATGCTCCAAAAACTGCACTGCAATTAGAACACAGAACATCCTAGAAAGGTGAACTGAAAGGCTTGTGCAGTGCCACGCTCAGAGCCTTGTGCCCAGGGCTCTGTTCTTCTGTGCTACCATAACAAGAATGAGGCGCGTTTTGAAAGGTATCATCAGAACCATAGCTGCAGGGTATGCCTGGATCTGGAAAGCTCCTCACATTGACAAAACTGCTTCATAAGCAGGAGCTCTGCAAGACCACAACACTGAGACTTTTATCATAGCCTATGTTCAGAAAAAATGGAGGTCTTTAAGATTCAGCCATTCTTGAGTCTTCTCGCAAGTTTCACCCATTTACTATAGCTAAACTGAGGCTTCCCCACATCAAGTTGTGTATATATCTATGTACATGTAGCAATGTTTCATTCCTTCTGAAAGCAAATGGAACTCCTCCTCTGTATCAGTTAAACAGGTATAAAGATGCAGCTAATATCTCCAGTTGTTAGGTGCTCAGTCTACGGAGTTGGAAGAATGAAAACAAAAAACCCCCAAAATATCCTAATACACATGGTAACAATCTCCTTTCCTTATGCAATAGCCAAGATCTCTACTGTTAATACACCCACAAAAAAGTAACATTTCTTATTCTAAAATGCTATGAAATTCAACAGCTGTGCTTCTCTTCAGAAACAGTAATGCAAAACCTCAAGCCTAACTTAATTCCAAAGTTAGTGGATGCTTATGTTTAAAAACTCATTTTGTCATTCTTGTGTGGTGACAGCCTGAGGTTTCAGCTGCTTTATTGAAGCTTCCTTTAGCTTATTGAAACCACCTTTTCTCTTTTCATGGTTGACAGCATAGTATGATAATCTTGCAGGAGTAAATGGACTAGAGTCTACAAGAAAAGGCTGCTGAATTATAGAGTTCTTTGCAGGACAGTTGACATTCTTGATTAATTTGTTGTGTGCCTACTAACAAGCTGAAACTTTGCTACAGTTAACACTTTATCTGGATTGACATGCCTTTTAAAATGCCATAAAGAAAGCAAAGCACTGTTATTTCCTTATTTTTTACCTGATTTAATTCAGCAGAGTATACACAGCCTAGATGTGATTTAATTTGTACTTATGTTTGGTTAATTTCATCACTGCTGTATCTGTTGCATCTTGATAAGATTCATATATACTTCCCTGCTCCTCTCTTTCAACTGTGACTTTTCACACCCTATTTTTCTTTAATGGGATTTTTTTTCTACAATAGACAAGGGTAGGCCTTTTCAGCCTCCACATTTTTACATTTGCATAAATGCACTCCTAATGTAGTGCAAGGTGAATTGTATCAGTGTTGGTAAATGTAATCTCTATCTCGGCATTTGTATTTAGTTAATACCTTGATTCAGAAGAAAGCAAATCTCTTCACTCACAACATTTTAATATCACCAATATGTATTTCACTAGAACTCCAACATTCAGGTGACCAAAGAATTCTTTGTTGTTACTGTAAGGGACGGAAATGTACATAGTTACAAGAAAACACCTTTCTCCTTAATTTCTAAGCAAGCCCCTTGTCATTATATCCACTGCACACTAACTGGAAAAGGCTAAGCTCTGTAAATTTGTTTTCCTGAGCAGAGATCCATCCTTTTTTTTTTTTTTTCCTAAAATAAAAAGGAAGCGGGGTAGGCATAGTTGCCATCTTTGTTACAGTACAGTTGGGTAAGAATGCAGGCTCTCTAAGTAAAAGTGTTTGTCAATTGTTCCTAATTTAATAGTAGCCATATCAAGATAATCTCTGAACAAACTTCACTGGCATTCATCTGAGGGGAAAAAACCAATTCACAAGATTCTCCAGTATAAAATCTCTCCAGGGGAACTCCATTCAAAAACATCTTGCATGCCTCACTGATCCATCCACATGGTACACACAGTCCAGTCTCATGAGCTGTTCAATGAGCTGCCTATTACAGATAATGAGACATTGCTAGGACAGCTGTCCTCTGCCATCACAGCAACCCAAAGAGGCAGACACATCCCAAAGGGAAAATCACAACAGGAAAAGCCCCAGATCTCATTTCTTGTGCAGCCTCCATAAATACATACTGACCAATCTCACAGGTAATAACAGGCCAAGAATGACACCTATGTTTTAAAGATACTTCACTGCGAATGCATATTCCAGTACTTCCACTATTATAAAACTTCCCAACACCTGACCATAAAAATACATCCTTGCTTTGTCAGAGCCAATTGAAGCTGCTGCAGGGTGGTTATGCCAGACAAAGGAAAAAGCAAGCCACTAGAATTTAACCTGCAGTTCACCTCAGCTAGGTGAAGACTCTGGAGAAGTCACATTGCTGCTACTTTGCACTTTACCCATCTAGACAGTAACAAAACCAGCAAAGTAGATGCTGCTGCATGGTGAAACAGAGAACCAGAAAAGTCTGGAAACGTACATTTAAAAAGTTCTGCCCTCCAGCCAAGACCTAGTAACTGATCTTGTGCTTGTTCCTGCTTCACTGCAAACTCCACTGAGAAGTGATGTAAGCAGAAATATTTTGCTACAAGCCAGAAACTTGAATGCTGCCCTTTCCGCATCTCAGGCAAAGAATAGGGACCTTTTCAACTGCACTAATTCAATCCTTTGCTGTCACTAAATACTGATGCAGTTTGTGCGTGCAGAGTCCTCTGAAAGCCTCGCAATGGAAAGTACTCTAAGGGAAAAGTAATTTTACCTCAAAAAAAAAAAAAATCCCTCAGGAGTGCATTCTAA
This sequence comes from Passer domesticus, assembly GCF_036417665.1. NCBI lineage: Eukaryota > Metazoa > Chordata > Aves > Passeriformes > Passeridae > Passer > Passer domesticus. The sequence goes on from NC_087481.1 coordinate 31,626,419, forward strand.
ACTATATTATGTTTAGTGACTGTCTCACAATGGGCCATTTCTACCAGTAGGTAAGGCCTCTATTTTTTTCTTGCAATGCTGTGTCATGGAGGTGGTGCCTGGAGTTTTCTTGTTTGGGGTGGGGTTTATTTGTTTGTTTCCCAGTGTGTTTCTGAAACCACTAGTAAAAACGAGGTGCAGCATTGGCTTCTCAGTGACCCCATTAGCATTAATGGCAGAATGTATTTTCCCAGGGATCTGTGTGCTCTTCAGAAAAGATTCCCTGTAATGGAGTTCATAATTCATACTCATGTTTCCAGGAAGGGTCGAAATGAAGATTTTTCTTTTGCAGAAACATCAGCTTCTCATTGTATGCCTGACCTAAAACATTATTCTACCAAAGCCTTTGCTTGTTGTATTTTTTGTCCCTTAGAGGAAAGAAAAAAATCAAGTCAAAAGCAAAGTGTCATAGTATATCTTAAATTTCCTACTCAAAGAAGGGGATGCTTTTTTAAAGGCAGTGCAGTCCAGCCATTGGAGCAGAGGGGCTATGATTTCTGGGCTCCATTCCCAACACAGGCACCGATTCATTTCTTGACTAATTGAGTGGACTGTTGCATGAACATTGTATTCAGTTCTTAATTTAAGGGTGAACAAGAACATCAAGTTCCCTTCCTCAGTTCCTGCACTCAGTCGGCTGTCCTACTTCTCTAGGAGGTATAGGGGAAACACAGTAGGTTTATTTTTGGCAGGTCAAACAAGTAATTTAAGTAATTTCAAGTTTGTAGATCCTAGAGATTAGGGAAAATTTGTCTTATTTTAAATAATTTCAAATAAAAAATGCTCTTTATGGTATTTAAGACTAACCCATTCCACTCAACAGAGTCTGGATGCAAATTTTCAGTATCCAAGCTCCATTGCTGGCCTGAGTGACAGGACTCCAGATGTCTAATGATTTCTTTCCCTTTCAATTTTTTAACCACGGTGGGGAGGTTTATATGAAATAGGGGACAATATCTTGTATTGAGATGAATAAGAAAAGCTCTAGAGACAAACTCACCCAGAGCTACAAGCTGGTTATATTTCCCTCTAAGTGACACTCAAGTAATCTATTCTGCTAGAGTAAGCACTTGAACTAGGTCTTCCACATGAGAAAGGGGTGTCCTGATGACTAGGTGTTGGAAAAGGAGCAGGGGAAGAATATAAACCTTTTTTGAGGAAAAAAAAAAAAGTAAAAGCCACCTTGAAATATTTCCATATGGCCTGGTGAGAAATAGGGGGGGAAGAAAAAAAGAAAAGCACACTGCTTCCTTTCTACTTTTGGCTGTAAAAGGTGTTTGTGTGCAAGAACAGCTTTCTAACTCAGGTTTCCCATGTCAAGAAGTTTGTTTATGTCAGGTTGATTTTCTGTTGACATTTTATGCTGCTTCCTGAAAAGAAACTATTTCTATGAGTACACCCAGGAATTCACAACCCTTGCAATGGTTTGAGTCATGCAAGCCACATCTTGGTGGTGCCTCATCCCTTCAACACCTCTCCCTTGCCATTCACACAGCCTCGGATGAAACCCTAAGTGTATCACAGATCCCTTTGCAGTAGTCCATTCTGTGACCAGTGGAAATAGGTAGCCCAGGACCACCTGAGTTTGCAGCATTCCACGTAGCACCACTGGGATGTTATTGCCACAGTGTACAAGTGTAAGCTACAGAAAAAGTACAAATTAGTTGAAGAGCTCCAGAATACTTTGGCTGCAGGTACACAACACCTGAGAACACTGGAAACAATGACCTCTCTTTACTGATTCTTATTCAAAGTGAACTTAAAGCTATTACTCAATTTGCTTGACTCAACAGTTCTGAGAAAGAGTATAAAAAAACCCAAACATTTTTTCCAGTCTTCTGAAAACTTGGAGATACTGCAGTAAAGGGTTTATGAAAAGGGCAGGGAGGATAAAAAACAGGCGCCAATTTAAGCATCCAGCACTGCATGAGTCACAGTCCCTGTCACTGCACCCTAATGAAACTTCACTGACCAACTGTTTCTAAAGTTCCCACCTTCTCCAATGTCCTCATAATATCACTAAATATACTTTTACCTTGCTCCCAGTCCAAACTATGCTGCACTATACAGCAATATATTTTACTACAGCTACATGCTATCCAGTTGAATGCAAGCCTGCAGTGGAAATAGCTTTGTTTGCTGCAGTGCTGTATTATCACACATGACTAGACCAGGCAACATTGATTCTTAAGCAATGGCATTGATTACAAGTCTTATTTTTAAAATGCTGGCAGGATACAGCCCTTAGATAAGCACTTTAAGACCAAATTTGAATTGCATTTCCCAGCAGCTCTCCTTTTTTTACAGAGACTATATAATAGAATTACAAATAATGCTACTGACTTCAACATGTACTGAGGATTTACACCAGAATGGTTTCAGCAGTAGAAGCTTTTAGTACTTCACACTTACACAACTATAATATGCTTTAGATTATTGTTTTCAAAATGTAAAATCTTCTTTTTTCTCTTCACTAGCTAAAAAAAGATGCTTGTTTTCCAGAGAGGTAAACTTATTAAATTGAATTTGACCTTTCAAAGCATAGTAAGGTAGGGATTTCTGTTCCCTGGAAATATAGGAAGATTCTTCATGTACTGCTCTGAGTCATGCAAGAGTCCACAAGCAAGCAAGCAAAGCACTCTTGGAAGAATACTTTACATTAAATAAATTATGCAGGGTGAGGGAGCAATGAAAAAAAAAAAAAAACAACCTCAAACCCAAAATATATCCTTACACCTACATTTTAAAGGGCATACTTGAGGGTATGCAATCATTACAGACTTTTCATGCTTTCAAGCAGCCCTCCAGATTTATCAACACCGTATCATCACTTGACCAGTTTTCATGGGGTAGTTCCTGCTCTTTTCCAAACATAACCTTGAAATACCTCTCCAAGATTTCTTTGCAGATTGTGCTTTTGTTTTCTCAACCTCCTAGCTATCTTACTGTTTTGTCAGCTTAATCCCAGTTTGCAAACTGGGTTGTTTTTTAACAATTCATATACTTTTCCACTTCTGCCTTTCTCCTGCAGGAATACAGGGAAGTGCATCGATGCCACCACCTGTGCTGGTCTATCTGCAGATCCACAAAACATGTTGCCCAAGTAGCTAAACATCCTTTTCCCCACACAGTACAAGGTGAAAACACAAGAGTAGCCTCTTTTTCCCCTTCATACCACAAGCTCCTTGTTTCACTCAGGACTTAAAAGGACCAAAATACAAAAATCACACATACAAAGTGATCTTTGTGTCATGTGTTACAATAAAGCAAGATTCTGTTTCTGAGTCTTGTTTGGAACACTATCTCTAAATTGTTGTTAGTCATTTAAGCTTTTAATGGACTTATCTTTGTGGATAAATTATATTTTACCTTTCTTCCTGTTTTGATCAGATATCTTTGACCTCACCACCTACTTGGGCTTATTAACACAGAGGTTTAACCTCTCAAGCAGCAGATTCAGAAACAGGATCTAAAGAAATCCAGTAGAAATACTAAGTGAAGGTGCACCCATTATTCAATGATTTCACATAGTTCCCATAATTCACCAAGTAAAACACCTTTAGGAGAAACAGGTGGCATAGCAGCACTTGCCATCCTGTTGTTTATTCAAAGCCTCTCTTTCCAGCTTGCATTCATGGACATCCCCTAATTAAGTGCAAACCAGTCAAAATAAATGAATAAAAGCCACAACTGCTCCACTACCTCCTTCTGTGTCAACTGAATTAACCAGGATTAGAACTCAGGAGAATCAGTAATGCAATAGTCCTCATAAACCCCAAAAACATTTTGCTTTTGCTTGAGGACAGTCCACACAACAGAATTACTTCCGCCCCATCCCCACCCCCAACCCAGCATTGGGCAAAATCAAAATTTCCATGCAACAAGAGAAGAAAACCAGAGTGGCCTGGCATCACCACAGTGAAATTGTCACTTCTGCACAGGTTCCTTTTTTCACTATCAGGGCTCCTTACCCCACCCAGCAGCATGCAGCTGCTCTCAGCACTGCTGCACCATGGACAGCAGTTGGACAGTTTTGCTTCAGTTTGAAAGCTTGGACTAGCTACAAACTAGCTACTGATCAACTTTGCCTTACACACATAAAAGAAGGGTCTTAATAAATGCATTACAGACACCTCTTAGTGAACTTTACCTCCCTCTAATTTCACACTGAAGAGCTATTAAAGAAAGGAACAATTCTAACAAGACATATTCCTGCAAAACCCTGATTCTGTGTGCACTTTATCCACTCACAGTTATTTGTCCTTTCCTCCATTTAGGAATACAAACCTCATAACTTTGTTTTCCTAACCTGACAAACATATATAATTCTAGGTGCAATACTTGACTCAAAAGATACTTTTTCCTACTGATGCTTTTCTTTTCGTCCAGCATGCCCAAGACACTCAATTCCACAAAATTTTGGCAATGCCTGATACATGTTAAATACGCAGAATTTTCCTTTTCTCTGTTCAAAGTGATAGTGGATATGGATGCATGGATTTTGTGCCATAATCTGAGATGAATTTTGTATTGTAATCTGGGCTCAGTGTTGTTTTCAGCAGAAGTGTTTCCGGCCCTGGAAGCTAAAGCCCTCCATCAGCATCATCATTCCTTTTCTTTTTGCCCACCTAGCCACATCATTGCCTAATTACAAAACCACAGGAGCAGTGATAAAAATCTGTCGGGTCCTTCAGAGTCACAGATAATCCATCACTCATGCACTCATATTTATCTAGATCATTACTAACAAAAAACACCAGTTAACAAGTTTCCAGGCTCCAGGTCCTGGCTCTGTAGGCCAACCACTGGGCCAACTGCCGCTAGATGGAGAACGATCCTTGGATTTATCTAATGGTGTTAAGCAGGCAGAAACTACAACCTACCCTGTTCCCTACTGAGTTTAAGAGAGTGGTTCCTGCATGCTGCCCACTAGCCAGGTACACAGGCACAAGTTGGCCGCACCTCTGTCCCTCAGTGGCAGCAGCCCGTTCAATTCCATCAGTCTTGGGCTCAGTATTTGATTGTGCTTTAACTAATATGGCCTCAGAGGATGCATTTTAAAAGAAGAGTGAATGATTTCTTCTATTTAGACTTCTAAATGCTGGAGCGGAAGTTCTCACTCTGTGCAGTTAGGAGTGAATCATTTGAATTTGTGTGCACAGGATGAAAATACCCTTCTGTTGATGAAGGTGGCAACACAGCAGCTCAAACGATTTTCCATTAGCACACAATCAGACTTTATATTGCTTATAGAAGAGAAACAAATTCAGAATACTGACGGAGTCTAAAAGGGACTCTTGAACACTGGTAGCGAAACAAAAACAAGACGCAAGCAAATTTCTCATCTGTTGGTTTCTGTAACCTTGAGCTCATCTTGCTGCAATGTAGTGGAATAAATCTGAACTGTGCAATTACGGATTTGATTTCAAGGCTGAACAAGAAAAAAAAACATTTAAATAACTATAGTTGTTCTAAGCTTATTCACTGTACAGTTTTACTAAACTAAAGATGGAATAATGCAATGAAAAAAATTGAGTGAACAGTTACAATTAAATCAATAGGTTCAAGGAATCAGATCACTAAATTAATACATCTACTGATAACCAAATCAGCTCACAAGAAGAATAACCTTTCTAGCTCAGAGGAAAAATAATTAATTGCTTTGGATTAATGCTAGAGTGAGAGGGTTTAAAGGGAGTGAACTCACAGCCAGCACTAGCTTCTCTGCAGTTCACAAACCATCCTGGCAAGCAGCTCAGGATGCTGTTGCAGATTTCAAGAGACAATAAAGCATAGGTGGGGAAACAAAGCCAAATGGCTAAGAATGGGTCTGACCTCAATCTAAGTAGCTCAGATTTTCACCTTCCAGTTCTTTTTCATTTTCCCCACCAGTGAAAAGTTTATCAAGAATATCCTTGCAAAAAGTATGGCTGCCTCTAGTACTTTGATATGAATATGAAAGTTAGAATGGAATCCAGCTTTCTATATTTCCTTGTTCTAAAAAGACACCAGTAATATAAAAATCGAGCCTTTGTTTATGATTTAATAATCACACTTATAGACAAGAGTAGCAAAGTGGTTGACGGCACAAGAAATGAGTGTGTGGGCTCATCCTGGGGATAGGCCAGGCTTTGGACTCCTTTTCCAGTCCCAGGTCCCTGGATGGATTTACTCAGGCCTCTATGGCCACAGCACAGCCTCTGGCTTGAAGGAGGGGCCTGGAGGAGCCATCTCAGCTCTCAGGGCAGTGGAGTGGCTGCACCAAAAAAACTGTAGTGTAAGCTCAAGTTCCACCCATTAAAAATCACTCATGGCCACAGGTCCGATTCACAGCTCTGTAGTCATGCTTCATGCATTTTTACTAACAGATAAATAGTCATTAATGAAACCATTATCAGGCTACTGGTCTCACTCCTCATTAAGACAAAGAAGCAGTTTTGTTCCTTTCATTATATTATCTGCTGACAAAAACTGCAAAACAATTAACTTAAATAAAAGCTTCCGTTTGTATGTTTGCAAGAAATTTTCCTCACAAAAACATGTATTTTCTAGAATAAAATAAAGAAATATTCAAAATTACTCTCTATGGGTATATATCAACCCCAGAATGTCACAAACCAAAATAAATGCTGGTAAGAACCATGTCCCTTCTGGAGAGCTGAGGAAGTCTCATATGACCTGTAATCTGGGGAGAGATTAACCTTTGCCAAGGAATCACTAGGAACTGCTGATGCAAAACCAAAACCTCTTCATGGATGTAGCACCAACAAGGCCTTAAATAAGGTGACAGGGCTCCAAAAGTGCAATGAAAGGAGATGTATGAAATAAAGAGGGTTCTTTCCTGTGTAATACTTTCTCTGCTCCAAAGCACACTTTTGATTTGCTGATCTATTTTCTTTTAACAAGATGGTTTAGTTCATTACTTCTTACATGACTAAAAGCAGTACATTGCTTTCCTTCTACAGAAGACAGTAAATAACATTAAGGGAGTTATATGAGCGAAGGTAGAGCAATTTTACAACAGAAAGAACCTCATAATCACAGGATACAGGATAACAGTCTTAAGGCACCATCATGATAAAAGGCACAGTTTTTATGTAACACCCTTTCAGATTGATTTTTCTACATTCCAAATGCTCCCATAACCATCTTTTGACATTTTTCCTGCACAGCTGGTTACACCATCCATAAGCAGTCTCTGTCTACCTGGCATTATTATTATTTTAAAAGCAAATTCTTTCACTTCTTTCAACTAAGACTTATGCTATACCTAAGTGCCAGTTACCACCCTCCCTTCTAGTAAAAAAAATCTGGTTTCTAACCATTTGAAATCCATCCTTAATGAAAATGACAACATAATCATAATATCAGTATATGCACATTACAGGAATATGGGTAGTAGAAGACCAAAAAAAAAAGTGGGTGCGACTTGTGTTCTCTGTCCCACTTGAAATGTTAACTCACAGATGAGCACAGCCTTATGATAATAACATCAGATATATTATGTACAGAACTACCAGCAAGAGGCAAAAAAAGGTATTAGTTGCTTGCTTATGATTAATAAAGTAGTTAAAAGAGAAGGAATATTATTCTTGCTGGATGCTCATTATGCATTTTATAATCTCTATTTATAGGACAATGAAGCATGAGGCTTATAAAATGCCATCTGTTGGTTTCTTTTTAATGTATAGGATTTCTGACTCCAGGAGCTGCAGTTCAGCAGTGTTGATAGTGCTACAACATGTAATACTAATGCCTTTGGTTATGAGAATTTGAGCCATTAAACATCAAGAAGCAGGTTGGGTATACATCCTGAATAATGTAACTCCTTTAAATAGAGTTTGAATTTAACTCCTTTAAATAGATTATTCTAATCTATTTAAAAAGCAATTTATACTTTCATGTAATTGATTTTGATCAGTCATTTAAATAGCACAACACACACACAATTATATATTGCAATGATCCACAAATATGACAGAAGTGATTTTGTTCTTTGATCTCCACAAGAGGTGTCCCATAAGAGAAGGTCCAGGAGATCTCTAACAACTTCGAAAAAAATAGCAACTATTTTTTATCTAAAAAATTAAACAAAATCACAAGCAAAAAGGAAAAAAAATATTTCTTAGAACAGAGTGTTAGAATCCGATATATCTGCATTAAATTTGTCAGTACCTAAAGGATGATTTTTTCTTACATATTAATCATTAAAATGAAGCGTTCATAATAAAGGCAAATATTAGAATGTATCAGCTCTAGTAAGCTTGACTGTCACTGACTTCTATTCCTAATTAATTCATCAAGTGACCCAATATCCAGATCTTAGGTTCCCTTAGAGCATAGTCTTCTGGTTTTAATGCAATTAATGAAAGAGCGATTGATTTTTTTGAAGTGGGTCACTGTGTATTCATATCAGCATAAAGTTGAAGGGGTTTACATCACTGGTTTAATTAGGACTTCTGTCTCCAACAGAACCCATAAACACTCAGCTGTTCACAGGGCAAGCAAACACAGAAGAAATAGCTAAGCACTGTCAGGGACAATTTATACTTTGGCAGTTTCTTAGGGAGATCAACCTACAATTTCTGTTCCCACTTTCAATTGCTTTCACCTCTGCAGTCTCTGCTGTTGCCTGAGCCTTCACCCCTGCCTTGCCACAGCTCCTCATTGTGTTTCTCCATCAGTCTGTCAGATAACTAGAAGCAACAGCTGCCCAGGACAGGAACTGTCGCCTTTGTATTTCTCTACAGCACTTTGACAAAGCAGTTTGATGTGTGAACCAACAGGATTATAATGCCTTCCATCCCAGAACACAGGATTTGCTTCTCCCTCAGAGGCCAGAGAAATGGTAGAAATCCCTGCCTTGCTATCAAAAAGGAGGTCACTGTGTTAAGCTTAAAACAGGTTGTTGTAAATATTTGAGGAAAATTGAAAAATTTTGACAAAAATTTTCCATGTGATTTTTTTTCATACACCAAGAGCAACATGTGCTGTTTATAGCCTGGACTCATTCAGGCTGAGAAAGGCCATCAAGAACTGAAACAAACTAACAAAAAATACAAACAACAGCAAAAAAAGCTGTTTGATGAAAGACCATCCAAACAACGGTCAACACCTTTATTTTCAGTGATGCATCCAAAAAGCAAACTGGCATTCTCCTTTCTTTCAGAGACACAGCATACAGTAAGCACTGGAATTTGTCCAGGAGTTGCAAATGAACCATGGGTTTTGGGCTGGGCATGGATAAGTTCCTATTTGTGTCATATAAAGGAAATATACAGTTTTTCTAGTCAATCCACTGTCAGTGAAGTATTCCTACAAAAGTCCAAGAGTCTTAAACTAATGGCAGACAAGTTTAGCAGGAGAGCATGGCAATTCAGTGAACCATATGTCATCACAAATCACAGCAATCTCACTTAGTTCACGAAAATGTAATTCAGTAACAAGACGAGGAATAATGAATAATATCAAGAACAGCTGAGGTGAGAAGCTAAAATGGCACAAATAATTCTAAAATAAAAATTTAAAAGTGTTCTCTGCAATTAACTTAAAGGGCATTACTCAAATGTGGTTCATACTCAAAAATTAATGGTGGTTATCTCAAGTTGCAACAAATAAATAACCAGTGAACACACATGCTGAAACCTCTTTCAAGTAGAACACAAATAGATATTGTTTTTACCAGTTTGGGGAATATATAGTCATGATTCATCTTATGCTTGCTAATAATACCATTTTTCCCCCCCTCCTCTCATTTGTTAGGTTAAAGGCTGCTCGCATATCATTTGCCATAGAGTATTTTAGTAGTAACTACTGGTAAGGTTGTTAGAGCAATGTTACAGATTATGCAACATTTTTCATCCCTACATATCACTTTGTTCTTTTGCAGTACCCTAGAATCCCTATTTGTTTTGTCTTTAAAAAAATCACAGGATCCCCCCTAAATGGAGCCCTAGAGGATGACAATATCCACTCTGAGCCTACAGACATGGGTCTCCAGAGAAATTCTGCATCACTTTAATTAGATTGTTCTAAAGGTCACCAAGGTGCACACAGATATCAATTAGCCAATACTGACTGGTTCCCATGGAACTAGAAGTTCTAATCAACTTTCAGAAGCCCTGAAATTAAGCAGTTATGAAAGTTGGATCTTTTGATCTGAAGAAAAAAAGGCAACTAGGAGCTTGTCCATCTCCAAAAAGAAAGAGGATCCACATTAGCACAATACAGTGTCCAACTCAAGAGTAGCATGCTCCAAAGATGAAAAGTGAAGCACCAGGGAGTTTATTTACAGGGTGTACCTTGAGCCTTGTCAAGTTGAACCAGGGAGGTGAAGAGCACACACAGAGCTCCCTTTGGCTGAAAACCCTGCTCAGGCAGAAACTTGCTGCCTTGATCTCCCCCTCACTCTCTTCAAGGGCTCCCAAAAACAGCAAAGTGGAGCCATCTGGTTAACACACTTCCTTCCCACACATCCTTTTCCCTCAGCCCCTGCACATTACACTTTCGAACCTGCCATCCCTTAGACCTCTCATCCTGAAAAACGTGACTTTGCTGTCGATTCTGCCTTTGATCAGTTGCTCTAAAGAGAAAGGATGCAGGGATCCAACAGCCCAAGCAGTGCTGACAGCCACTATTGTTTGGCATCTTTAATCATTCCCAAAGACAGTTTCATTATAGGTGTCTACAACTCAATGACCTTTAATACACAACTCAAGTCCTTCTTTTCAGGCAAGCAGTATTAATTGCTGATCAAACACTCTCAGGTGTATGAAAAGATAATTGAAGCACTTATTTCCAATCCTAAGAAGTGAAAAATGCATATTTTATTTTCAAATTATGAGTGATCATGGTAAAGTGGCTCAAAGAAAGCCTTTATTTATTTGAAAGTTGTAAGAGTTTTGCAGAAAAAGCCATCCTGAAAACAAGTCCTAATGTGGCCATCACTCACACTTTATTTTCACAAGTTTAATTCACTGTTGCATTGGGAGACATTTGTTTCTGCTGATACCTGCAGAGAGCATGGCAGCCCAAGTCCCCACATGGGAGAGGGAAACTGGATCACTCAACCAGTTCCTTGAAACAGATCTTTTCTTTGCAATACACAGTTTAACAACCTAAATACATTATGCTGTTAGTTACTTTAAGTATCAACACAAATTGTTCAACAGGTTATGAAGCACAATTTCCATAACAGTGGTCACAGAGATCCTACAAAACATAGAGAACCTTTTATATAGCACTTGGATCTAGACACCATAAGTAGGCTTATTGCCACACCAGGCTTTACTGTGAGACAGTTCACAAAGCATATCAGAGTATTTCTAAATTAGTTCCCTAATTTCATATTATACAGCTGGTGCAAAGAAACTTTCAGAAGAAAATGCAAAAACTCACCTAATTAAAAAAAGGGCAACTGAGTCTCCAATAGTAAGATAAAAGTATATTACATTTTCAAATAACCATTGCAAGTCATGAAACCTATCCAAAAATGGCTCAGTTCCTTATGCACTTAGTTCCAGCAGATTTTCATTTGCCTTTTTTAAACTCTTTAGCAAGTTCAGTTTAAACTCCATTATTCAATGAACATAATTTAAAAAAAAATCTTCAGGCTTCTGGCATGTGTGGCAAACACATGCTTTAAAAAAAAGGCATGACTCTACCCACGTGTGCCATGTGCTGGACTACCTTCTAGGCAGAAAGCTAGAATGGACTTGTTCAGGCAAGCCCAGCAGCAAAGCCTTGCATTCCCAGAGAAACATTGATTCTGTACTAGGAAATCTGTGGACTCCTAGACTAACTATAAAAAGGTTTATAGTCAGAGACCCAGATATTAGACAGCCAGTGTCTTCCAAGAAATTGTCCCTCATTTTGTTTTCTTGCATAAAAATACTATGTATTTTAAAGGCATTTACCTCCAGAGGAAGAAAAAATAATATTTCAGCCTTGTAGTTTAAATGCAACATTTAGAGGCAACACTAGCACAAAGATGTTTGGAAGGAAAATTCTGATCCTAAAATCCTCAATGAAAATCCTCAACCTAATCTTGTTGGTGTGAGTACTCCTTCTGTAAAGGAATAAATGAGGCAGAATTAATTTAACAGTGACTTCATGAGGTTCATGTCCAAAATCTTTATCCAAACAGAGCTTTGACAGAGTTTACACCTTTAAGTCCAAACTAGGATTTTTAGAAATGGAATATTCTATGTAATCAGATATGTTTCCATGTAGAGACTCACAAATCTAAGGTACAGCAATTCACAACCAATTTTAGATGTTAAACACCTGGAATCCAGCAGTGCTTGCCTCCAGAGTTCTGATTCATCTCTAGTGGTGGCAGATATAAAATCAGGACATTTCATAGCTGCCTTTCCAAACCTTATCAGAACTCCACAGTTCAATAGCCTTAAAATAAATAGTGCATCATCAGCTAAGTATTGAAATAAGCATTTCACCACTACACATCATGAGCCTCATTTCAGTGCAGGGTAGGTCATCAACATTTTGACTCAGCCCAATTTCAGCAGCACTTAATGCATAAGTGCCACATATCCTAGATTAGTTTCACATGGAGATTCCTCATCATGAATGATAGGCAGAACCTTGCTGGAGACACCTGGGGCTCACACAGGATGTTCCAGAGAGACGTCAGTGCTGTCAGGAGAAAGAAAAAAGTGAGGTGCAGGAGGAACACTATGGTCGTGTACCTTGGCCTGTTCCTAATGCAGAACTCTTGGATTTTTGCCTGACATTCCATAGGACACTTCCTAACACACATAGTGAGGGTGAAATCCTAGACTGAGTTAGTAATATTTTTTTAAGTGATAAAGTTTAGTTCTTCTTTAACTCCTAGGTAGTATTGTGTTCTAATATTTTTAGGAGGTCTTGCATTGACAATAATGCAGTATTGAGTGAACTTAAGTCTTTCAGCATCTGTGCACTCTTTTCCCATTTCTGAAATGGAAATGATGACACCTTAGTTCTAATCATGTTAATTCCTACTTAAAAAGTGCCTGGCATTAAAAATACAGATAACTATTTTTCCTCTAAATTCTTTCACTTTACTCCTATATTACTTCATGGTTACTAGGTTTACAATATAATTTTAATAATTTTTCCAGGCTAGCTTTACCTATTTCATGTTAAATTGCCATCATTGGTGACCATTCATTTACCTCAAGTGAAATAATTTTCCAGTAGTGCTTCTATCTTTAAAGGTCTGTCTTTTCCATTCCCCATTTCCAAGAAGTTATCACCTAACTACACAGAGGCACATATTGCATGATCAGGTGAAATTTAAACGCAAAAAAAATCCACTTTGTTCCAACATATTTTTTGAGGAACATTCTTCAAAGTTCAAAAATCAAACGACAAACAGAACAAAGAGGGCTCTGTCCAAAACAGCACCTGAAAGAATATTACCTTTAGTATAAAAGCCCCCACACAAAACAAAGTTGCAACTCTTTTAGTGCATTTCTATTCATGCTATTACCAGGCTAGCACACGATGAACATGACTGTAGTGGCACTGCACGGCCAGCAGGTAGATGAGAAATCTGCAACAGTGCCCTGGCTGCTCTGCTGGCCCTGGGCCTGTTCCAGTTACTTACTGACTCAGTAATAAAATTCAGGGAGACCTACCTAGGGGAAAAAAACAACATTTAGCACCTTTCCCTTTCAAGCTATGTAATATCTTTCTAACGGAGTCCTGAGGACAACTATCAAACTCCTGGCCAGCAGTGGCCATCAGCACCTCAGGAAAGACTGGCTGAATACAGTTTTGAAAAGAGCACACTTCATGAGGCACCACCAGAGTACAGCAAAATAACCAACCAACATTTCATCTCCTCTCTCAAGCAGATGGTGAAACTGCTCTTAGCATATATATGCCTTCCCTGCACCTGACCCTTGTATTCTAGGTATGGATTTAGAATAATCCAAGGGATATTTTAGCTAATTATCTCTTTCTAGTGATGGATGAGAATCAGATGTCTTATAATAATGCTGCTATTATTAGCTTGATTGGCTGCCTTTGATACTCTCACAAAAGCATGCAGGTTATCTCTAATCTGATTTATCTTGTCCAGAAAATAAATTGACTTCCTCAGAGTAGGAAGGCCTCAGAGTTGAGTCACCTACACACCTCATCAGGCAGCAATAGGGCCTGTCCTTCAAGTGAGAAATCAAGCTCCAGTAAAGCAGCTCACTCTCTTGGTTCTTCCCACAGCTGGCTGGAAGGTTGAAGAGACATGGGTACAAGCTGAATAAGTTTTTTGTTGACCAAAACTAAGCATAATAAACATATTTACTTTTGAAATGCCATGTTGAACTTTTTTTTTCCATGCAGTGCCAGTGAAATGAACTGACCAGATGTATCTGTATCTTTTCCCTCTGCCCTCCCAAAAACACTCCATGATGTCTCATCACATATATTCTGTTAAATCAGTCATACATTTTCAGGGTGAGAATTGAAAAAAAAAAATTGAGTAAAAGACTTTGATGCAGTTTAACTTTTCAGAGGTTTCATATTTTCACTTCAGATGATGTGTCTGATGATTGTCATGGACTTGGTCCTTATTTTTGTCCACTAGAGACTTCACACCACCAGTTTGAAGTGGTTGGTCAGTGACAGGGGGCCTGGGGAGGAAACACAGATACCAGTGTTTCTTGTGTACTGACACATATCAGCTTTACAGCTATATCTCATCCAAACTTCATGGTTTACCTTCAGACTACAGCCCAGGCTGTGCTGGAACAAAGATGCAGGTGAACAGGAGACAGGCACCTTTCAGGTAAACTAAGGGAGTCACAGAGCACTGCTATAAGGGAGAGCTGGCTGTGCTCCTCCGAGAAAAGGGACTGAGTTGTTGAGTTAATTTCAGCAACAGCCTGCTCAGCTTTTCCTACCATCTGTATTTTGAATGCAGACTTTCCCGTTGTTACCTACACTTTCATCACCTCGAGGCTGAGGTTGTTACCAACACATCCCAGATGGGACTCCATCTGAGGAGCATGGCATGACTGGAGCAGGATTAGATACCTTGCTGCCATGTGCTGATGTCAGTGCACAAGTGACAGCTCTGACTGAGCTCATCTAGCAGCTGAAATTGAAGGTGCTGATCAAGATCTGCACTGCCTTACATGGCAAAAGCCCATCCCTCCAAAGAAATTATTTTAGTCCATCTGCCATGTTGCTACAACTGTGGTGAGTCAAGACAAGCAAGTTGAATGCTGCTTCCACAACCACCACAGGCGTCTGCACATGTGGACCAGGCATCCTTCAGAACTGGCCTTTTGCCCTAAGAAATTTCTGGGTGAATTGCAGAAAACAATGCATTAAGACTTCTTACAAACGAAGTTGGCATTTTCCAGAATAAAAGAAAGATAGAAAGGATTTTAAGTACTTGCTGGTTGCATTTTAAATCTAAAATAAATAAGAATGCCTTAAACTGTGTCCACTGCTAACATCCAATTTAGATGCATGTTAACACATTCTTCTGAGAGTTTTAGCAACATAAACTTCTCAGAAACTCAAATCTGTTATTTTATAAATAATTATTTCAAGAAAATCTTGCAGCAATGCATCTGGTTCATCTGCTCCGTTCCTGGTAAATACCAAGCCCTTTTTATAAATAGAGACATTTTGGATGGAAGGCTGAGAAGCTACAGTGCAACAGTGCCATCGCCTGTCTGCAAAAGTCATTGTCTCTCTGTCGGAGAAGCCAAGGACGGAAAGGCTCCACCTGTGCCTGCTGTACCAACATGGAAGGGAACCCCAGAGCAGCAGCACAAGTGCCACGTGCTTCGTGGGAATTCCTCCCTACAAGCTAGGTCTCTTTCTAGCTACTGCCATCGACTTTGTGTCAAAATAAGTTGCAAAGCATTCCAGAAATTATACATTGAAATTCAGTTTTCGTATTATCCAGCATGCAGTCTGAGGGAGGGAAAGCATTTTGCATCTTTTTGTAGTAAGCAGAAAGGATGAAATTCCCACACACCCACTTCTAGACATCCCTAAAGAAAATCTGTTCATCTATTCCACTGTTTGCATGTCCACTTCTGTTTCTACTGGAAGCAAGAAGCACTTCTTACCAAAGGTCTGCACCAGCTCTAACAACCCACAGCTCAACATTCAGAGTTTAAAATCCACAATAGAATGAAATATTCTAACACAAAGAAGGAGTCCAAAGAAGTTTGGGAGTACAAGGGCAGAGGTATGCCCAAAGGTATTTCTGCACAGAATTTTGGATGCTGTTCTGTGTCCAATTAGCATTTTTCATTCACAGGACTGCTGTAGGGGCTTGCATGGACTAAGAGCATGTGCAAGACACATTTACTCTGAACCCTTTTTTTTTTGTCTCTTCTAGATGCTAACTTTCATCCTGTCCGTGGTATCAGAACAAGAAGAAGAAACTGAAATTAAAAAACAAGCTGACTGTGTCAATAGTTACAGCTACCAATTCCCTGAATTTAGCAGGAAAAATTCAAGCTAATCCTTCTTTGCTAGCATTAGGAACAACTTAAGTTCCTGTCTACAAATATCATCTTCTCTGAAGGCTTGAGAAAAAAATCCCAACAAACAAAAAATTCCCATGCCACACAACTAATGTATTGCACCATTAGTGCCAATTTCTTAAACATCTCTCAGTTAAGTGCAAGTAAAGCCAGAGCCATTTGTTCAATTTACTCCAATCTCTTCTTCTTACAGAATAGAGCTAAATCAGTCCTGCAGACTGAGAGCAGGCCTCCCTTCTAACCAGGGGGAAGCCTTTATCTCTCACCTGCTATCGATCCTCTCCTACAGGCTACAATAAGATTACTTTAAAGAAAAGTTAAATCACCAATGTCAGAGGTTTCCCCTGATTACCCTGTTTCAATCACAGTTCAAACCCATCTTTAAAACAGCTATAACCTGATTCGTTGTGTTTTTTCATATCAACTTTATTATGGTGACTTCGACTGAATAGGTCCAGGGAATTAGAACATTTTAAATCACTGAAGTCCAAAGTATTGCCTCTTACAATTGGTCTTTTGGGAAACTGCTACTGCAACCTAACTGCAGATTTTGCAGTTCTTATGCTGCTGCCCTGTGATCCACTTACTTGATTGGGATAAATAAATTCAGGGACCTTCTACCTTGTTTTTGCTACACCCACATTTTGCCTCCTTCTGGGGACCAGTGATGGGACTTCACTGGGACCTGGTCATCTGTGACAAGCCAGGTCACACATGGTGTTTTCAGGGCAACAGAAGAAAAGCCTACAAGGAAAAGCAGAAAAGAAGCCTTACCCTTTATTCACTGCCATCATGACAATACTTCGAAGAACCCTCAGCTTTCTTCTTGGTGATTATGGGTCCTTGTATTAAAATGATCTTCTAGATAAACACCCTGCATGAGAGGCTCAGCTTACTATTAATGTTCCTGTTCCAATCTGCAGCTGGTATTAGCTCATAAAGTGACTCTCTGGGGGAATATGATAAAAATGACAGACACATTGCCTGAAATATTTTATTTCTTATTTTCATAAGCCTGAAATATTTTATTAGAATCCTATCTATATTAGAAGCAGAGTCTGATAGCTGTCTAATATCGGAGCTTCCACTAAGCAAGTCAGCTTCCACTTTGTTGTGAAGAGGTTATTACAATAAAAACTAACTTGCCAGAGACTTTTCACAAAATAAATCAGGGGGCACAGGACACAACACACACAAAAAAAAAAAATTAAAAAAAATCTAATTTCTGAAGTTAATAGACTGTCAGCACAAAGTAGCTAACTTCATCTTAGACATAACTGGACATCTGTATGATTTTTGAAGATTGATGTGATCTCTTCCTCCTCAAGTATTTTGCAATAACCTTGATTTAACTATATGTGGCTAACAACTGGTTTTAACTCTTGAAAAAGCTCACAGCAGCAAGTAGCTTAGTGGAAAGTCACAGATAGCAAGATCAACCTACCCAAATAAAGATAAATCAATGACCAGTATCACATAAGCAAAAAAACCTAACTACAGACAAGCTGATATGACTGAGAATTAGCTACGTGACCTATCCCAAAGAAATTAGTTAATCAGTGATAACTTATTAAGGAAATATTGCTATGGGAGTCACCAGGTGGTGCTGTTAAAAATGCACATTTTACTAGAGAAATTATGTCTATTCTTTGAAGAAATTATGTTCTATCTTTGAAGATACTGTGCTATTAAGCTCTCTCTCTCTGTTTAGGTGTAATCTTGGAGCAGAATTCTGCTAGGAAGAAATAGTCAGTATGTGACTATTTGACCAAATCTCCCAAGAGGCACTTCCTCCTGCCATGCTCCTGAGATCCTCTACACCTACACTAAATTTATAGGAAGCCTTGCTTAATTTATACTAGGAAAATCCATTGATTTTGCCACTAACATAGTGAAAATTGACTTATGCAGCCCCAGCTCCAGGATAAAACTGAAGAACAAGATTAAACCCAAAAGATGTCCTGGATCTAAGAGACAGAAAATTATTTCCACCAGATGAACAGAATTACCTGGTTAGTTGTGAGACTTTCCTCTTTGTGTGGGAATATTCCTACTCGGTGGGTATTAAACAGAGGAGACACCATTACTTAAGAGATGGGATAAAAATTTTTACACCTCACAATCAATAAGTCTTTTTGAGTTCTGACCACAAGCAGCCTAAGCACTGTCCTCACTGAAGACAGCATAAAACTAAGGCCTACATGGAGATGCAGCCTTTCTTAGCGCAGTATTGTGAGTTATGGTGTGCCTGAAACAATTATCCTGGCAAAGGCATGGAAGGACTTTATTGCTGGCCATTTAACATTCTTAGAAACAACTCCTTCCAAAGCAGCTTATTTTCTTTCTACTCCATAGGAATAGAGACCCAAACAGCTGGGGTGGTACAAAAGTGACATTTGGAACCAGGATGATGAAAATTCTTCTTTGGTGTATTCTGTGGTAAAATTAATATATGTGACACCACCAAAAAAAAATATTCTAAAGAACTCCACCACCTTAGCAAACTGGAGAAATGTTTCAGAAGAGAAAGTAAAATGCAGAACATCTTCCAGCAAAAAAAGTAAAGAGCAAAACCTCTTCCAGCAGATTCCTTGCTATATATTTATTGCTGCTATTTGAAAAGAGTAGAAAAGTATTTCTTAAAGACCCATTCATACGAATTTTATATAGGCAATTCATTTTCACACTCTCTTGGTTCTGAGTAGGACACTTATTTTTGCACTGAGTAGAACAAGGTCTACTTCAAGCCACTTCTCAAAGAGTGAGATTTCCTTCAAAGCTAGAGCAATCTTGCTGGAAGAGACCTTCACCTTCAAAAGATGGCAAGATAAAGACAGCATGATGGAAGAGAAAAATATCCTGTGAGTATGGTATGTGTCTCTCTATGTTTCTTCTTTAAAATACTTATATCATGCTAGCAGTGACAGATTCTTCTCCAGGAAATAGGGAGTTCTTACTGCAGAATCTACTAGAAGGCTTAAAAATTGAAAAAAATGTAATTTTTTTTTTTAAATTAAAAAAAATCCTACTCTCTGCTACCAGGCAGTTTGCAGAATATTTAAAACTGCATCACAGTATAAGTCAATTTAGATTCAATTACGAAACACCAGCCCCCTCACAGCAGTCACATTCTTATGTAAAGTGCCACAGGATCTTTCAAGGCTTTATATGAAAGGTCAAGAATTTAACTGGACATTTTCTAGACATAAAGGCGTATTATAAAAAAGGTAGAAAAAATATACAATCCTCCCCAACTGGCATTGAAAGGTTTTTGTTATCTTTAATGTCACAATGTTTCAAGTTCTGTATCTGTCAGCTCCAGCTGGAAATAGGTGCAGATCCTGAAAATCATCAAGTTTGCAAGAAGCCTCTTTTTGTATCATTACAGACACCAGCACAGAGTTACAGCTGTGCTGACACTGTCTCAGCCAGGACTCCAAGCATGTCCCTTCTGCTGTGGTCAGTGGCACTGTCATTCTCCATCTTACACCAACAGCAGGAGTCTGTGACTGCTTCAAATTTAGGAAGATATATTAATATTGTTTTAATTTTTTTTAATTTAATTACAACAAGGCAAAGGAACAAAGATTTAAAGAAAAAATAAAGAAAAAAAACCCAAGTAATTTATTTCCTAAAATCTTATTTAGATTGTCATTAAAATGTCATACAAATCCCAGTCTTTTTAAACACAGGCTCCCCACTTGCTCACTACCAGCATTTAATTAATGTACTTCACAGTTTGCTGCTTGAACTTCTCAGCAAGTTGGAGTTTTACTTTCAACCACTCTGTAGACCACCTGTCATGCCAACAACAGCCCCCTTGTTTCCAGTTAACCTCATTAAGGCAAATTTAAACATAGCTCCATGCTCAGACATTAGGTCAGCCTGCTAAGCAGATCCAAACAACAGGGGCCATTAAAACCACACCTGGATTAATACTCCAGCAGTAACTGCATCAGAAATGGGTAGGTCATCTTCATTTTTGTATTATGCCAAAGCAACATTTCTGCCCACTACTTAGGTGATTTTTAGAAGAGCACCATACACAACACTGGATCATAAAAATTAATTTTCAAGTGTCCAGTGAGAAGTTTGAACAACAGTTTTCATATAGGAAAGAGCTTGGGAACACATGCCCCTAAGAAATCTCCAGCAGGTCAATTTTAAGAAAAAAAAGCCTAGCAAGAACATTCTGCAAGAACTGTTGTCCTACCTCCTACCTGATAATAAATAACTTCAGATGGTAGTAAAAGAGCCTAAGGGTCTAATACTGAAGATCTCAGATCCTCAAAATAAAGAAAAACATTTAAGAAGGAGGAAAGGACACTACTTTCTTCTCCCTTCTTGCCTGGAAACATCTAAACCACAAACAGAACACAATAACCCAGCCCTAAACTAGAGGCTGGCTCTAACTGGGGAATTGTAATTCTTTTTTTCAGTGGTTACATTCTTCAAGGAAAGAACAACCCTTTATGACAAAGTACTGAAGCAGCACATTGTTCTCCTTTTACTGTTTACAATCCCAATTCACTGCCAAATCACTTCCTCAGGAGTGCAAACAGCCTGGCTGCTGACTGCACTGGCACACCTGGGATAATTAAATACTTGATATCATCCCATGCTTTCAGACCACTCCATGGTCCACAGAATAAAGTCAAAGTCACTAAACTTTACAAGAGATGTGATGGGGACTAAATGGCGACTTTCCAGTGTATACCCAGACTTTAAAAGTTACAAAGGTAAGAAATCCTATGTTCATATCATGTTAAACAGATGTTTGTTAAGTCCATATACATTTAATTTCTAATGAAAATTGCCACAGATGGGGGAAAAGAAAGAATCCAAGCACCAGCCAAACCTCAAAGGCTACCATCCCTCTCTGCTGAGGGAAAACATATCCTATAAGCTCTGTAACCTAGAGTGCTGATTTTAATACTACTCTTGAGGATAAAAAAAATAGCATATAACCCTTAAATACTCTTTGAAGTCTTCATTTGTACGACTTACCATAAAGTGTAGTACACAGTGTTGTATGAATACTGTTTCCCTTCCATTTTAAACAAAATGAATCCCCAAGCTTCTCTTAAAAGGCTCTCAATGTGCTTATCAATCACGCTCGCATGCACATCAGTTTCAAAGCTGCCATTCCATGTGCCAATTTCATGTATGGATCTAACACTTCATGCAGCCTGCTCTGGCATTTACCTCAATTTGCAATAACTCCTGGAAACTGAGTTGCTAGGCTTTAGAGCACACAGCCAATATTTAAATTAATGTGGCAATAAGGTCAAAAGCCCTGGTAACCTCTCTTCATTTTGGTAGAGCCACCTTCAGAAGCTGATGTTCCTGAGCACAACTGAAATTGACAACTGAGCTGTTATTTTTCTCTCAAACCACACTATGAACAAAACAAAACAAAAAAAATTCATGTTCCCCATCTTCACTGTAGTCTCCAAAACACATTAGTATGCAGTTTAAGTATTGAACCTGCAAGGTTTGTGAAATTCATGTTACTTCAGGCAACAGAGGAGGGTGGGAAAAGCAATGCAGAAAATAAGGCAATGATCACTATTTCCTTCTCACTCCCTTCAAACCCAACACTCAGAATTAAGAATCTCTAAGAAACCCAACTCATTAAGGTTCCGTTCACACCAAAAATCCTCATAAGAGTCTTCTTGCCAAGGTGGGAATGACAGTACATAATACATTTCTCAAAGAAGCCAGTAGTCAGGTGATGGGAACCTGTACTCTCAGAGGTGGTTTTCTACTCCAAGAAAAAAAAGAAGTAGAGATGGCACATTTTATCCTGCCAGTAAAGAAACTGCTTTTCCTAAGGAGTTTTAGATCTATGTACAAGCCATGATAATCAAGTTAGTGGAATTGAAAACTCTTTTCTAGCAGTAAATGCAAAAAGACAATTGAGTTTCCAAGCAACGATTCTGCTACTGAGACTCACAGATGCTGAGCAGGAAGGCTGAGAAATTGCAAGATACAACATATGTTAACAGAAGGCCCCTGCTTAAGTAACCATAAACTGTATTTGCTTCTGCAAAGGTATAGCAGAGCTAGGGCTTTTTTTCATACACCACCCAATAATTTGTTTGCAATTGGTTTGGTTTTCTCTTTCAGAGGTGTGCTTTAGTGCACTGCAGTGCCAGACTGACATGTTCCCAAAACAGTGTCCTTTCCTGTTTGTGGGACAGCCTTCGTCTGGACACAACTAACACTTCACTCCCTGACATGGCCTACCTTGCCAGAGGATCACAGTTAAAAGGGATGGGGGACTCCAGCATCCAAACCAAGCTTTTCTAGTGTACTTATGGAATGCATAATGGCTCTAAAATGCTGCTCTCTGAGGTCTTTTAAACTCTTCTTTTTCACTTGACCTGACTCCCCAGCTCAGTCCCATCACCTCAGTTGCTCCTGTGAGGCTGCAGGCTGTCTCCTGCAGAAGCAGCTATCTTCCACAGGCTCCAAGTTATCCACAGCTCCTGTGTGAAACATCCCACCAGTTGCAATCCTCCCGTATGGACAGCATTACACCCAGGCACTGTGCACAACTGCTCCTCTTTACGCAGCTTGTGAGCCTCTCAAAACATACACTCTCTTTCTATAGAGTAGGTACTACAAAAATAGGGGGAAAAACCCCCAAACAAATCAGTCACAAATGCTTCATTCACTTGTTTCAAATGAGAGCTATAAGAGATCTACTTTTATCTCTTAAAGACACAAAAAAAAAAAAACCCAGCCAAAACCAAACAAGCAAAACTCAAAACCAAAAAAAACCCAACTCATTCTCCCCTCATTTTACACTTTTTAATGAATCTAAAACAGGAAGTTGTAACACAACAGAAATACAATGCAAAAGACCTTAAGTCAGATCTCCCCACAGCGGCTGTGCAGACACTTATGCAGTCCTTACCTCTGGGGATTACATCTTCACACCTCAGTTTTGCCCCAGACACTCTTCCTCAAAAACCAACAGGAGAACACAATGCAGAAACTAAGACAATAAGCCTACAAAAAATTCACTGTAAGGTGGAACTAGGGTTAATTTTTACTTAGTTTTCTTCCCTACACTCTCACCTTTTCCTATTTTAGAGAGGAAAAACACCTTGACAGGATAAGATAATTGCAACCCCCCACCAAGGTTCACATTTTCTCTCTGTTTTGGAATAAAATAAGCAGTGTTAGTTTAAGGCCAGACTGAAAAGCAGAGAGAAAGAAAATAAATAACATAACTCTGCTCACAGCACAGCAAACAGAATTTGAATTCTCCGCCTTTGAAACCAAGAAGTAACCATAAATCCCACTAGGAGAAGGCCATTTGCTGACAGATTCTATAGATAGTGGGTGTTAAATTACTCACTGTCCTTTGCCATGAATACAAATGTATTGAGAATTACATTCCAAAAAATAATAAACCAATAAAAGAACAGTTCAAACTGACTCCCTGGGAAATGATGCGAACTAGCCAAGATAACACTTCACGGATCAGAGCTATTTCCAGACTATCTAGAGGATGTTTGCCCAGCATGTCTTTCACATTACATTAACCTACAGCTAATGTGAAAGTCATTTTTACAAACACCATATTTAGATAAGCAAGTTGAAAAAAAAAAAAAGAAAATCCAAACTACAAGCATACAGAGGATCCCCTGCAAATAAGCAGGTAATAACTATTAATTATTCATGGTGTGGAATTACAGAGGCAATGGAATCCCAGATCTGTTCTTATGCACACAGACAAAAATCCTAAAAGCCAATCCTCTTCTATAGATAGAGGGTATAGACAGCATATCAAATATGTCCACAATTTGGTTGTCACCATGAGAACTTTGTTTTTCCCATTTTCCACTGTGATAATCCACCTTTAGGTTCCCACTCATTCCAATGACACAGTCCACAGCACTGCCCTAACCAAAACAACACATTCAAGTGCCTAAACCAGATAATTGTATGGAAAAGCTTCCATTGCCTCCTGTGGATAAAAGTGCTGCAGCTGGGTGGGTATCAATTGTAATGCACAGGTGTAACCCCTCACAGAGCAAGCTACATGTGAAGAGTGACAGTACCAGAACCTCCATCAAAGGCGGGGCTGTTTTATTTTTGAAAGGAGTAGGAGGAGAAGAGAAGGCACTTGCGGAAAGCATTTAATTTTATAAACACATGCAGGTTATTCCTGCAATGTCCTTCAGTAAGAGATCACCAACAAGAACCTCTTTTCTGTGACAGTGGCATTGCCTGATGTCTCCCTGGTTACACTGCACAGTGCCTCTTATTACTGTTTCAGCACATCTTAACTTTTTTCCCCTACAGAGATAGAGAAATCTTTACAGAAACTGGTCACATATTTCTGCAATATCATTTTTTTAATCTTGCACCCAATAAATATTTGTTTTTGTTAATGCCGCCAGCCGAGTGGCATTTGATAAACAATGAATACTGCAGCAGAGTTTTCTCATCAATCAAGCTATATAAAAGGCAAATCCAACAATTTAATCTCCTGTTGCTGCAAGCTGTCTAAACACAGTGCTTTTTAACAAGACAGTTTTGTTCCAAGAGTACACACTCCATCCAAGTCTTGTCATTAATTTGAAAAATTACATGCATGATTCCCAACCCCTGGGAAACACAATGCTATCTTACAACTATCCTTTAGAACTGAACTTCTTCTAAACTGAGTTGAAATGATCCCTAACACAATAGTTGTCAAAGCAGAAAAATAAAATTTAAAATCCATCAAATGATTTCTTAAATGGTTCCTGACTTCTTAAAGGTTTTCTTTGTTGAGTGGTGTTGTTTAGAAAAATATCCAGACTCTAATTTCAAATTTAAACAGAGGTCAAACAATTCAAAACTAATTCCTAAGTCACACATATTGCAAAGGTTTGATGTTTTCAAAACAAAACAAAAACATGCACTTTTTCCTCTGCTTTTCTAAAGCAGAGGGGAGCTCCAAGTATTGGAGCCACTTATAGATTATCTTTAATCACAGAGGGTCAAGAGCCTGTTCAATGTCTTTCAGTGACAAAAGCATTTGCTACTGACACTGGACTGCTCTACTCAAACAGTGTGCAAACTGTTGTGATATATCCCAAGTCTGCCCTGCAGGACAGAGATGTTCCTGGGTCTAGAAGAGGAAAGTCAGCCCAGAGCAGATGGGAAAAAAAGGCCATTAGAGAAATCCGGAACATCCTTCCATGTAGCAAAGGGGGCAAAGACCCAGCCTAACTCGACTTCAAATAACTCCAGTTTATTGCAAGGATTGTATTCCACAGCTGAACTGCAGCAGCCCCTTCAGTCCAAAAAGATATTTCTCTCCCCAGATTATATCACAAACTAACTAAGCCTTCAGATGAAGAATTTTCATAAACTGACCCATTTTTTCAAATTGTCTCAAGCTCAAGTTGATGTTTACTGCAGTGTCATCATCCTCTTGGTAAAGAGAGCTGGTGATGACCAAAAGAGGACCAAGCAGCTGCTCAGTACTGACAGGTTCTGCTGGATTCAAACTGATGATCTACTGTGGAAGTAAAAAATCTCTCTACAATTTTATTAATCCCTCAATCATCCCCGTGTGCCTATTCCTTTATCTCCATTCCCTGAAGTAAAGAGAAGTTAGGAAAGGACAACCAAAACTTTCCTCTGGGAAAGTTTCCTTTGAAGTTATACATCATTCATGCATTATGTAGAAATACCTTTTATTTTGATTTGTAAAAGTTAAAATCTCTCCTGACCTGAAAATAGGAACCCAAGACCTGCTGAATTTTTCATCACGGAAATACACTGTAACAAATTAACTTTTTAATCCATTTCCCTTTTCAAACAAATTTTAAAATGTCAAGTACTTCACACTAAATGTACTGCCATGCAGAACAGTTCCATCCAAGAATGACAGAGTGTCTTTCAGGATGATTCAAAATAAACAATCCATTAGTGAGAATGGCATCATTTCCTAAGGTGTTAGCTAACTGAATGTAAAAGCTGAATTTCCATTTAGCAAAACAGAAAAGATTAATTTCAAACTTCAAATTTATTTGCCCCTTTCTGGAGAGACAGAAAGAAATTTAGCTGGAACAAAAGTCCCATGCATACACAATAAATTCTTTCAAACACTTCTGTTGATATCAGCAGAAGATCAAGTGGCTGTTCTGACTTAATTTTCACTGTCATTCAGGATATGGATGCAGAAATAGTTTAAGAGGGGAAGGAAAAGAAGCCCATAACAAACTGAGAAAAGCCTTATTGACCCTTATGCTCATCTCACTTGCAAAGCAAAAAGGGAAGAATTAAGGCAAAATATATGGTCTAGAAGCAGCAAAGTGAAGTAGGATTATGCTGTGCTACCTGGGACAACATTGCTTGTCTATCATCTGGGAATATTCCCCGTGATGACAGGCCAATGCCAGGTAATCCCATTTAGGGGCCACTTAAACACTTAGTTCTCCCAGCTGCCTTTTATTTCTTGCACTGGAATGTCCCAGAAAAAGAGACATCCTAGGTGAAAGAAGACATAAGAATTACTGTCCTTGGAGAAAAGAAATCAAAATCGGGTACCATCCCAGGACCAACGTGCATAATCTCAATGAGACAGAACTCACCACCATTACTCAGTGCTGCAGCAATCACCTCTCTGAGAAAGTGCCAACACAGGAATAAACACCAACCTGAGAATGTTGAGTTCTGCTTGTAATCCAGGTCTCTTTTCCTTACTGGACACAGGTAACATTTCAGCCAGCTCACAATGTGACAATTCATCTTGATCTGGTCAGGCACCTGAAATAGTGATGATTTTTCATCCTTAAATTTGCTGGAATAGTTATAAACACTGACAAGAGCTAGATAGAGTTTGACTAAACTTACGAGAATGTAGCATCTGACTACCTCAAAGCAGTATTTTCAAGGTGTTTTTCCCCTCCCCCTTGATTCAAAATAAAGGTTACAATCATAAACCTCTCTGAACCTTATTTCATAGTGAATGCAAAAAACTAGGTTAAGGTATTATTAAGCTTGTACACTTAGGCTCAGAAATACCCCATGAGAAATAGAGCTGAACATGAAAACATTTCATTCTTTTTCATTGTCTGGTCTGATGAGCCACTCTCTACATAAAAGCATAATTCTTTTAAACAAGTAAAGTAAAAGTTATTTAATATAACATAATTATGAACCTGAGGACTATCCTAAAGAACATTCAAAAGGGAAGAATTAGACAACGCATTTGCCCTTTAGTGCCTTGTAATCCATGCAGCACAAAGCTCATTTCACATTAGGGTAACATAGTGCCTTTTTAATACAGGAGACATAAAGAACAGAATGAGAGAGGCCCCAACATGCCTGACATTAATTGTTCAGCTATTGCCGCAAAAATACCTTTACCAATGTAAACAAGCTTTTTAATAATTTAAATAAATAAATACATAGTCTCTACATGTACTGGGTCCCATTCAAGGATAAGATTTTCCCCAAAACATTCAAGAAATATTCAGCCCGGGGTAGCAATGCCAACTGTCCCATCCTTACAGACTGAGTACAATTAACAAAAGTTTGTAATTGAAACCCACCTGAAGTTAATGCAGGACTCTCTTTACAAGGCAAAATGTTTCTCTGAGTGAGATCCAGGCCCCTCTGTGCCAGAAGCTAGCATAGCTTTTAGGCAAACACTAAATAAGCCTCCATAAGAAATAGTTTGCTAAGATTGGAGTTTTCTCAAGGGAATGGGTCAGAAGTCTCTTTGCTCTCTAACAGCAACAACAAACCAAAAGTGCATTACGTACCTGTTCCTGCAGCTAGCTCTCTTCACACTGCTCTATTTCCCACACAAGGAGGTTTAAATCACGTTAATTAGCAGCAGGTGCTCACAGTTAAGACAATACTGAGCCGTTTCAAAGGAACACTGAAGTCTTTGGGTGTATCCAGTGATGGGCTCAACTACACCAATTCTGCTCTAAAGGGCCCCAGGTGCAGCTCATCCTGCCATCAGAAGACTCAAGCAGTGGCAAAGCAATTGTGGTAATGGCACAACTGTCTTCGACAGAACGTTGGCATTTTATTAAAAAGGAGGACACAGCTCTAATGTGCTACTCTCCCTTAGCTTTTTTTCATGCAAACAGCAGGTCAGAAAAGAAATCCTGCTTCAGAGACATGCTGTAGACATGCAACAAGTGGAATCAGAATGCAACGTGGGGATGCAGTTTGTTATCTTACCTATCAGCATCTTACCAACAACTCACACTCCTGAAGTGATGGCTGTAAATGTGATTAACACTCTTTCCCTTCCCTCATGAGAAATATCTCTGCCTTTTTACAATTTCATAGAGATATTTTTAAACTCTGTATAGGCATCGTATAATTTATCTACCTGATCCTTCTTTGGCCAAGAAATAATGCTTTTCGTGATAAATAGCTTCATAATGTAAATTCTAGTAGACATGGTGCAATTCTGAAGCCTTCTTTAATGGAGTCACTCACTGCACGTCCCCTAGGGAGTAGCAGCCCTACCAGGAGACAGCTGTGATCTCTATTCCCTGTCACTGGGCAGGATATTAATCCTGTACCAGTAAGTATTTGAGGGGATTTTGCCAGCTAAATAGATTCTGAACTCCCAGTGCACTTGGGAGGGATTCACACCTACTCTTATCTTTTTTCCTTAGAGCTGCAAATGACACCAAAACACAAACAGGAACAGGATTAAGCAGCAGCTGAGCGCAGATTTTGTAGTTGAAGGAAATGAGGAGTCTTATTAAGCAAATGTGAAACTACAAATTGAGTTGCATAGGGGTGAATTTGCACTTGACAAAATTAACTCTGTGGGGAGCATAAACACAAGTACCTGGACAGCCTAAACCACAGCATACTGGTAAACAGAAAAAATACCTAATATCATAGATAGCACTGCCAGTGTGCCTCAGATCTGACCAACAATATTATATATTCTCTAGGACTGGAGAAATTATTAATAAAAACCGAGGGACAAAGGATAGGCCAACCTCATTAGAAAGCAAGATAACTTGCATTCAAATGCTCGAGTTTTAACACCTGTGACCTGCTGAGCAAAGGAAACAGCTGGAAGAATTAAATACAAGCCCTTCATACAGTATAATTTAGAATTCTCGCCTACCATTGTCAAATTCTCTGCAGTTATATCCCTTATGTTAAAATATCCAAGCTAATATAAGGTAAAAATGAAAAATAATGTTAGTTCTTGTGTTGCTTGAGCAGTTAGGAAATGTAAATAATTGTGACAATTTGTTTGGGAGATTACTAGTTTGAAGTCCTGTATAAGTCAGAACTGTTAAGTAATTTCATTATCAGTACAGAGACTTTTGTTTCCCCCTTTGTTGCAATCCCTCATCTTGAATTGTCACTACCCAGCACTCATCTCCCTATCACAATCTGCAGCAGCCAAGTGATAAGGTTCCTTGTTTGCCTTCAAGAATGCCAATTGTTCGTCTGTCAGTGCTCAGGTTTTATCACTGGTTCAGTGGCAGTGAAATTGAGTTCTGGGAGGAGGGAGCCTGCATTATGTGAGAACAGTTAGATGCAAGGACAGCAGTATTCTTGTGACTGAGAAGTCAGCTGTGAAGCCAGCATTTACTGTCCATTGGAGTCAGCTGTGAGCATAGAGGAGAACCTGATGACATGGTGATGGACAGTCTGACTGCAGATTTCCTGTGCACAGAGAGCTGTGACTATGTTCAGTGATTCTCAGACTGCCTGTATCCCACACCTGCTCTGCAGAGTAGTAACAGTAAAACACACATCACTTTTCAAGCCACATTGCTCTCTGCAGGAAAGCAAGCAGTTCAAGACTTCTCATAGGCTCTCAATAGGTAGGTTGGTTTGTTTGTTTAAATATATTTGAAACCATAAATTTTCATCTGTATCTTTGAAGTTTTTGTATGGAGTTAATTCAGTGGGTGATTTCACCATTGGAGAGGAAAATGCACTCAGGTATGCCTAAAGGTGTGACTATAAAACAATGTTAAGAAATTAAAGCACTGTGGGTATAGTAGAAAAAGGTAACACAAATAAATTTAAAAGTCCATAATCCCAGAGAAAGAAAAGGCACCAATACATGGAGGATGACTCTCAGATGGCTATTTTAATCCCACTTTTTGTAGATGACCTGCGTAAACTAGGGGGAAAAAAACTAAAAACCAAAAACAGGAAGACGTATTTCCTGAAACGCAAAGTGAAGATACTAAATACCTAAAAAATCTCCCTAGTTTTTCAAATGCTTGAATAAAGTTGGAAAGCAAGAATTAACACAAATAAAATAATTTCTCTGTTTCAAATGCAGTAGCCCCATAAGCATTAAGGGAGCTCAGCCCTGAGATCATTCTATTTCACTCCTTATTAGGGAACAAAATTAAGTTATGATACAACTCTTCTTGCCCCCAATACCCAAGACATTTCATCTGTTCTAGGAAGATAATAATTCTTATCTTAACTGCAAGCCTAGAAGACTCATATTGCTACAGTTAAACACAGAACACCATCCTGTGTCAGTGCAATGGTAGGGATGAAAGCACCAGAACTGAAGAGTTTGTACTACAGGTGGGATCACTAAATCAGTGGCATTCACCATCACATGCTGCTGCATCAAACAAAAAGGCTGAGTCCTCCCTGTGTACTTAGAGGGGCTGTGAAATCGGGATCACTGCTCCTGTCTGCTGAAGCACTTACTTGCCTTGCACTTCTCACATCTTACAGGTGGATTTATTCTGCCCTCGTCCTGCAGAGGGAAAACTGAGACACCGAACAGAGTAAATTAGGCCCTGAAGAGGACAGAGGTGCTTGGTGGCTTGAGTTGGGATCCAGGTTAATTCCTTAACCTGCAAACAAAGGCTTCCAGCTGCTCTAATTCTGTCTATGTACCCAAACCCACACTAGGGGACCCACTCAAGAACCCTGACGGAGCACAATGTCCATTCAAGGTGCACATGCAGTGATTCAGTTTAAGCAACACAAATATATTGATGTCAGTGATAAGATAGGAATGGTGGGACAAGACCTGCAACACTTGGTCCTCATTCAAAGAGCAGTTGTATCAGAATGCAAGCAAATCCTTCTTGTTAGCATTTCCGTATATTATACCCTGATAACTGGAAATTAATACTCTGCAAGATAGAGCCAGTAGGCTGTAATTAGCTAGAGAACTATTGTCACACTAATTCTTAAAATCAGTGACACAGGATATTTGCTAATTGGGCAGAGAAGGTGCTGAGCTAAATGAGGCCTCAGAGCAGTGCTTCCATTGCTCTTCTTGAAATCATTAAGGACATGGGGAAGGAGAGTCTTGCCAAAAAGCCATGCTTTTTTCAAACAAACTGTAATGTGTGCAAGGACAGAACAAGACTTCCTCTGAAACATGATTAACTCAGCAGAGCTTCTGCAGAAAGCTTTGCCAGCATCTTAAACCCAAAACTGACACCCTCATTTGATTTCCTTGTAATTAAAGCTTCCACATCTGCTATCATTTGGCCTCCCCTCTTTTCTGCATGACATCAAGGTAAACAACTAAGTAATTATTACAGCTGTTCCCACAGACATCTAAAGCACTTACCTCGGGTAACAGATTTTGTTAAAGTTATTGGACTGGAGTTGTCATCTGCTACTATATTGCAAAAAATCTATGTCTGTCTTACATGCAACATATAATAAAAAAAACTCACTAAAAGCCTTTAATACACACTAGTAAAATAAATCTTTCTTTTCTACAAGTTCATAATCTGGTTGTCAAATTAACAGAATCCAAGAGAGCACCTGACATGTTATGCAAAACTTGAGTTATTCCCAGTTTAGAAATAATTTTGACTCTCTGCTGAGACTGAGAGGTCTGGGTTTTCATTGTATTATTGTAGTAGCTGATTTGAAACCTGTATAATTACTTGACATTTCTTCTCTTCCTGCTGCTTATTCTCCCCACCTGAAATCACATTCTTGTGCCATACCCATAGCTTCTGAGTTCTAAAATACTGAATCTCATTCCCATACAAGTATATTTGGCAACTAAAAAATCAAAGGGAGGGAAAGTAAAATAAAATAATAGTATTTGGAGTATTGCAGCTCAAAAATATATTTTTCAAAGTTTACCAGCAGGAGTCAGTCACTCTGTCAGGAAGTTCCTGACTGTGTTCATGCCTGAGATACTGAATGGGATTGCCCCACAGCTACTGTGGAAGAAGCCTTAGATGGAGGTACATCAAACAAGCCATAACTAAAATTCAGACTGGATAAATTCATTAACATAGGTTTATCTAAGGGAATGTGCTGGTTTTGCATTGGAGTCATTGAAAGTTTTTTCAATTTAAACAAATTTTTCCTCAAATAGAACATAATAATCTCCCTCTTCTGCTTAACAACAGCAAGAACCCTGTGTGAATGCAGGCTTCAGTTGGTATTGCAATAGCAGGGTGTGAGCTGTTCCAAGAGCTGTAGAGTGTATCCATACTGGTAAGGGCCTTTTCATAAGCATAAATAACATCCTTTTTGTAGAAGAAATGGAAGAATAAAATGTATCATCACAATTTCCACCAGAGTAAAATTTATCAGCTGGACTAGAGAGAGGGATTAACTGACAGGAGAGCTACAGATAAACATCTTCTGAACTGCAAATAGTGCCAAGAAAGTGAGAGTAATACTGTAGTCTGAGATAGGGAAGAAAAAACTCCACCAAAGCCATTACAGCTATTGCAATGATTCAATAATATTTGGTATATGCAGTTCAATTATCCCACTGCCAGAGTGTGACTAATTTCACTCTCACAAAACCTAAGTAATTAAAGTTGTAAAATTGAGATAGAGCAATTCTAAAATTAACAAAAAAATCCAAATGATTTAGTGTGAATCTCCACCTGATGAAACAATAAAGCTGCTTTTGTTTGCCCTAGTGACTCTCTTTGGACTTGATCACTGCCTTGCAGACTGGTTTACCAAGTTTTGGCATATGGTCCACCCCTAGTGCCAGCAAAGGCTCCCTTCCACAACTCCTCCTCCTTCATTAATTAAAATCCAGAGCTGAGGAATAAATGGGATGAGGGAACCTTCAGAACTGAACAAAGTTCAGCGGCTCCCAAGACAAGGTCACTGAACCACAGTACCCTTACCTGCTGGTAAGCCCTGCTGGCAGCTGCAAGGGCTGAAGTCCCTGGAGCTGTCACGGGGCTGCAGAAGGGTGGCCACCTGCAGCCACGTCATGGCAGGGGGTGCACAAACACAGGAGGACACCAGTCTGCATCTGCAGCTTGGAAGTAACTTGTAGGTGGTGCTGTAAGCCCAAGAACAGCACCAGAAAAATAAAGAGTTTACTTTGTGTAAAGGGATGTAATTACATCACTTCCAAGGAAGGGCTTTCAGAAGCAAGGATGCACCTTCTCTAATGTGCATCTTCCACTGCATAAATTCTGGAAGCCTGGATTATAAAACTTTAGAGTGTGACACAAACACAAAGGTGATTGTATAGACCTTCCTCAAGGCAAAGGATGATAAATGACCCAGCAAAGCATTTCATTGTTCAGAATACTACACACACACAAAAATCTATGGAGATCAAAATTCTGAAAGAAATGTGGAGCTCGGGAAAAGGGAGCTTAATGAGCTACCTCACTACAGGCAGTCTTTGTACCTATGATTAATTTGATGTTTCCTCTCACATTTATTTTAGGAAGGGGAAAAATGACTGTGACTAATTTTCTAAAAGGTGAACATCAAAGATTTTAAATGATGCTATCTCAGAGTCAAAATTTCTAACACTGTGTATATGTACATGGTTGAACAATTAGCAACAGGCTTTGTAATAAGACAGATATTTTAAAAAAATAGTTAGCAATTGTCTTGATTTTTGAACAAACAATTCAACATCCTTGCCAGGGTTTTCCAAGGGTTGTGGATTTCGTTCCTGTTTTATGGATCCTGGCAGCAAGTCAAACTGAAACTTGGAGTGAAGTACAACTTTCAGAAACCTCAACAAAAATACAGGGAAAAGCAATAGTCCAAATTTCAGGGCTTCTCTTTTGTATTGTCCTATGCTACACTGAGCTTGTAAAGTAAGGGTAGTGAACAAAATTACATTCTCAGCTGCATTTCATTTGCCTTTGCAAAGACATCATCTCCTACAATAGAAAAAAGATGAAGCGGGCCCAAGGATCTGACAAGAAAGTGAAGGATGAATTACTTTTATTGTGATGAACTGAGTCTCTTGTGATAACAAAAACATCAGCTCAGTTAAAAATGTGGTGTGTAGTGCAAGCTCACTCTTGTGATGCTAGTTAGACATTGATGCGATTGTGTTGTCTCTGGGTTTCAGAGCTTAGATCCTCAATATGCACTGCATAATAAACACAGCAGCTGAAACCCAGCAGTTCATGGATCCTGGTGCTCCTACCATTGTGTCTTTAGGATGGATGGATGGGACTCACAGCAGCTGCAAAAGCCTGGAGTAGGGGGAGCAGGATGGAAATTCTGGCCCAGACAGAACCACAGACATCTGTAGGACATGGCTGTGATTCCAACTCTGCTGTTGGTCGCTACATCCCAAGGAGGACGGAGAACTTGACAAAAGTCTTCACTGACACATGAGCTGTAATAAATACAAAGCTACCTGGTTCTCTAAGTCTCTTCTCTTAGTTTGTTAGAACTCTGCTGTTTTTTTATTTAGCTAATTGATGGAGATTCCAACAGCACCAGAATTTTTAAATCTTCTCCTTCAGACTTCCTACATCATCCAACGGAAGTTTCCTCTCCAGACGGAATTTTACTAGAATGGAATCTGAAATTCAACATTTTGCTGTGAAAGTTCCCTTTTACCAGTGTACATCACTAGTGCACAACCACCCACAGCTCACCTCTAAGGAGAAGCAGCATTATTCCCCCAGAGCTCCAGGGATGACTCCCACAGCCAGTACACTGCAACCTTAATAAACCATGCATTTGCATCAAGGGATTACGTCCATGAGTGCAGGGGAGTGGACTCATTTAATAGTCTTTCCCTAGCACTGACTGCTCTGATCCCTACAGCAACTCTGCTCAGGCAAAAAACAGCTACAGAATGACAAATTGATGTTTTCCTTCCTTCTAAAACAAGTCACCTCTGATTTTATGGCTACACCAGATGCATTTTCCTCACTTAGATTTTAGGAGGACAAGCTGGTTATATTTCTCTCTATTTTTGCCAGAAGCTTTGTATTTTGTACTGGATGCCTCAGGTCAGGGCTGATTTAATTCTACAAACTACGGCTGATCTGTTTTGCTTTTGCTGAGCAATAGCTCACAAAAATAATCTCTATGATCCTGACTGCAGCAATTGGGCAGGATTAGACAGTCAAATGTCTGACATACACAGGCATGTACCTTTGTCTTTAATCCTGTGTGCCTCCATTGTCAGATGGTAATGCAGCTAATCCTCCATTTGAATTTTAGATAAATAACTCCTTGCCTCTTTTTTTTTCTTTACACTTTACCCCTTCTGCATAAATGAAAATACATTGAGAGCTACTACTGTGAAAATAAAGCAGTCCCCTTATGTTGGCTGTAGGGTGCCTGAACTGAAGAGCCTCTCTGGACTATCAGCTGGCATTAGCTGCCAACATTCTGTCAGCTTCAGAGGCTGCCAGTGGCAGAGGGAACTGGAAACTCTCAGCTGTTGTGCCTGCAGAGAGGCTCTCACTTCCTACAGCCATGCAAGGGCACACTGGTGTATGCAGGCAGGGCACTTGATACTGGTAATGCCTCTGCTGTCTCTATCATATAGATAAAAAGCTCCTTTCAGGGTACAGAGACACCAAATTCATTGCACAGAACACATTTCAAGCCTCTTCCTCTCAAAAATTTAAAGTTTTCCATCTCCTCGGTATAAAGTTCTATTCTAAATTTGTCCTACAATGGAGTTAGGCAGCCATATGTAAAATGTGCTCTGTGACCATGTCTGTACCCAGCAATGTAAAAATCAGTGATTTCCCTTGACCTCTTTTGTTGTGGTGTCTCAGTACAGGAAAGTGGCTCCTTACAGACTTATACCTGTGCAGGTCCTAAAGAAACTTTGGCTTGCATAGTGAATATTCAGATAGAATGAAGATTGTGGAACACATACAGAGGCACTTCTGTGACACTCAAGTGACTCAGTCCTGTAACTTTAATCACTGACCAGTTCTCATTTTTCCCAAACTGCCAATTCCATCTATTCTGACTTAGCACAGAAACTACTCTATCCTTTCCTCTAGTCACAAGGGAAGCTTGTAGACCTTCAAAACAGATGCTATCATTTCCCAACCGGCTATTTCTGTTCCTGGTGTTCCCTCACTTTCTGAAAGTTCATTACCAATCCTTCAAACACCATGACCTCCCTCTGGTTCTTCACTCCCTCACTCAGTGAAATTAACCCTTGAGTAGAGACGGAAACATCCTTCTGCATTCCTAGCAGAAGTCTCATTCAAACCATTCTTTTCCCAGCTTTACTCCTCAGATAGGCGATGTGATGCATTTACACCTTTGCTTTTTTTCTCCATTCTTTTTATTGCCTGCAATTCCTGCAGACAAACTCCAGGCCTCAGAACATCTCAGCTCCAGGCTGATGTAACTACAACTTGTGTTAAGGAACTTCACTGCCTTATTATAATTCCCCTGTTTTAAAAGTGCTTTTCCCTTTTCCTTTCATATTTTTTTCCCTCTAAGATTTCCTTTCTTTCAATTATTACAGTTGGATTCTGACAACAGTTATCCTATTTTATTTCACATTTTACAGCCAGGTATCCTGTCTTAAAATTCAAAAGAGCTGGTGAATAGCTTCCTCAACAGTAAAGGACTGGGAAGGTACCAAGGTAACCCTGTTCTCTTGTTTTCTTCTCTTATATCCTTACCCGTTAGAAACCTTGACCTTTGTTTAAAATTAAATTAAACTTCTTGTATTTGAGACAAAATCTAAACATACAAAGCAACTTCACTGCATGCGTTCAGAAAGCACAGGAAGAGAAGCTAAGGTACATATGTAAATCTTGAGTTTTTTGCAGAATACAAACAATAAAAATATATGTTTTCTTTTTAAAATTATCCAAGAACATACACATATAATTCCCTTGGTTTAGCCATCTGAGCTGTGGAAGAACTGCCAGCACTGTGGTATCAACATAAAAGGAGGGATGACCATCAGCATCTGAACTGAGTGATGAGCACACCAGTTCTCCATCATGGAGCAAACCTCAACAGAAAGAAGTTGTGAGAAGCAGAGCTGGTGCAACTTCCATCGGACTAAAAAGCTCTGTCCTCCACTCTTGGAACTGAGATTCAGGGGTATCAGACTGCAAATGATCTGAGCGAGGCTCTCTTGACAGACAGCAGGCTAGAGCCAGCCTCTGCAAGCAGCACCTTCCCAAGAAAGCCATTTATGTGTTTGTGCTGGATATAGCACCGTGTTACAGAGTCTTCAAATGAAAAGCAACAGTGACTAAGGCAACATTCACTGCAGGAGAATGGAGAATTACATATTCCAGCCAGCTCCAAATCTATTTCCCTGGATCTTCAGGAGCAAAATTCAAACCCCTGAAGTCACAGCAGCTACTTAGAACTTAGGTTCAATCCAGATTTAGGCATTGGTTAGGTCAAGTATGCTAAAAAAAAATCCAAGCACCAAAAGTATATGTTGTAAATTTAAAATGAACTTTGGAGTACGTTTTTTTTCTTATATAATCTGTATTTTTTCAGGTTGTTTTGCCCGTTGTCATCTGAAATCTGTGTATTTCCTGGACTTGTTTTCTTTCTTTGGGAGTGAATACACTAATTTTCTCTATATTTATTCATTTATGAGAAGTTTTTCCAAAATGGCTGAAGGATTTAACCATACAAATATTTTTGACTCTCAATAGGATTTGTTTTCCAAAATTCTCTAAAGGCTTTTGAAAACTCTAAATCCCCAGACCTACAATAAGGCTGCTTTGTGTACTACTGTATTTTTATTTCACAATTCTACTGAGCTGGCTTACAGGCATGCATATCTGCTGATCCGCACATTTTAAGGAATCCTGGAGAATACACATAAAATTCTCTGTCTCCTGTAAGGTAATCGCCAAAACCAGAAAGTTTATGTGTCTTATGCTGCCCAGCTCAGATGTAAGCACAGAAGAATTCAGGAAACTGACTCTGAAAGATCAGCAGAAGCCAAGAGTGAGTGGGAGAAATGTTTGATTGGATAGTTTTAAATCTCCACGCATAAGGCAGAGGGAACTGTCTGGAATGGAATATTAGCCCCCTTCAATGTATTCCCTATCACCCAGCAGAGCAGCATTTTGGATCATATTCACCCTGCTGAACATACCGAATTCCTCAGCTCTGCTGAGCACTTCAGATTAATAATACAGAGGAGGCAGGTGAGGTGAATCACAAGAGATCAGAAAAGGCCAAACCATTCTCCATTCAGGTTCCCCACATGGCAGAGCTCACCAAGAGCAACTGTGCTGTCAGTGCACAGGGTGAAACGGTGGCCAGGTGGGGGCTGGGGGCTGGAAAACCTGGAAGATCTCACATGGAATCATCCACACAGCATGCCCAGTATAGAACAAGATGTCTTTCATTCCTTTGTATCTCAATTTTAAAAACTGATTGGCAGAGCTCATCCCAGACTCACTGAACTCAGCCTGACTGCCATATCCAGGTTCATGACTAGGTCTATAAAGATGAAAATTTTTCCCCTCCTGAGACATAGCTGTGGTTTTCTCCAAAGGTAACACCTTGTAGCACAGTCTGTACATGTGTGAATATTTGGAAGCCCCTATTAGAAAAACATAGATTGAACTGTTGAAATCGCGAATTTATCTCAACAGGGTTAAAATCTAAAAAAATGCACATTACAGAAACAGATCTGCTGAAGGAACAGTCATTTAAGCTTAGAAAATCATGACTTAGAAAGCTGCACAGCAATTGCAAATGACTCCCATTGACCCTCACCCATAATGTTTTAGGCAATAGAACAATATGCAAACCTAGAGTAAGCTGGTTTTCAAGAGAAATATTTTTAAAAGGTTTTTATTCAAGATTTATGCCCTATGTCAGTTAAAATTTTATACAGAGTAGGTGAAAGAAGCAAAGGTGAGAAAAGGTTGCAGGTAAAAAAATTATTTCAGTCTAAGGAGGTTATAATCACAAAGTGAATCACCACAAGTACATACTGAATACTTCCATCATTACCTGCCTTCGGGAGTGAATGAATGGGTGATCAGATTAGTAACATTCTCTTGAAATCCAGATTTTCTGCAGGCTAAATAGAACTCAGCAACTGAGTAGTCTGGGAAAAAATTTGTCTGGCACCAAAAATAATACAAAGTCTGAAATAGCAATGTGTGCTGGTAAGTTTGTTTGTTTGTTTTAATAGAAGCAAACACTTCTTAATTTAGGGTCACAGTTTCTATCTTACATCCTACAGCTTATATGAGATCAACTTGAATTTTCTTTTTTTCCATCTCGTTTCCTAATTACTGGTAAAAATCTGGCATTCAATTTTGCTTCTGATCTCCCAACTTAAAATATTGAATGGAAACAATCCATTGTTTCCATGACATTTGTAACAACGAATCTAAAGAAATTATTATCAAGCAAAACCAACAAGTATGGGACTGCAGTGAGCTGCCCCCTGGCCCTGGCCAGCTAGTCATGATCTAACAGAGAATACATGGATTGTGAGGTCACTGAAAGACAAGGGAAGCACAACTGATATTGATGTAAGGGGAAACAAGCTCAGAGAAGTCTAATTGTTAGCCCAGTCAGTTCAATGAGGAGCTGTTCAAGTGGGACAGGGCCCACTGCATGCCCTCAGTCTCCTGCAGGACACAGAGCTCCCCCATTATCTGTGGCCATGCCTGATTAATCACTTACTCAGCCACTCATCTGCAAATGACCTGAGCTCTGTAACTGACCCCAGTGGGACCACCAGGGCTCCCCCAGTTGTGAGCAATTATTCAATGGTCCACTGTGGTATTCAGCTGTCACCCACACACCAAAGAAACCCATTTTACACTACAAAATGCTTTGTGATACTTCCTTTAAAATGTATTCATGTGAAGACATATTTTGTGAAGCAAAATCCTTTAAAAATAACCACAATAGAGATGCAATTGGAGTGAATTAATTTTACCTGATTCAACTGGCAGCCATTATAATTACAAAACCAGCTCAGCTTGCTGTAGAATTCTCTGTTGATACACTCTTATCTTAAAGAAGGGTAAAGAAATAAAAGCATTTAAAGGCACCTTATTATCTTCCTAATTGCTGATGAGGGCAGGAGCTGAATCTGGCACTCACTACACGCTATCTTCAGTAAGTAGCGTACCAATAAAAGGAGCAAAATGTAAAAGAACTTACAGGGTCCCTTATTCCATAGAAAATGGTTTAGAAGCTAGTTTCACCCTTACAGGCAAAAAAAAAGTATATAAAAAATCAGCAAAATACTCCAATTGGGGTAGATTTAGGAATTCAAGCTATAGGTTAATTTATCTACAGCTCGCTCAAAGTCAGTAGGAATTTGACATCATAGCTGACATCTAAGCTTTGAAGCTTTGAGCATTACAGCCTACTTTGATTTAAATGCTATCTCCAATACCACTCTCAAGAGAGTTATGGCATGGAAATGAAGGTTTGTGGCACATTTACTTATTACAGTGCAAGAAAAGTACACACAATGATCCTGTCTTCCAAAGCACAGTTGCAAAATTTAATTGCTCTTCTGAAATTATCCTGAATTAAATACTTGCAAGCTCTAATGTTGTGTTTTAAAGACTTTAAGATAGTAAAATAAGTTCTTTATCACAGTTTCATGAAGAGTACAATGGAAAAATAAATCCTATGATAAATATCTCAGTAAAAGGATAATGAAGCCAGTACAGAGTGGGCTGAGGATTGAAACCAGCCGGGGAATAAAGAGCAACAGACAAGTTCATATTTTCCCTGCCTCTTGTGGCATTAAATCTTTCTTGAGAGAGAAATTGAACCTACCCATTTTGCTAAAAGAAGGGTGGGTTACTGGAAGTGATAGGTTCCAGTAAAAGCAATTTATTTACATAACTGTCTAAGAGCATCACATTTTTTCAGCCTAGTCTCTTAATGATGCAACATGATAGATATAGATAATTTGAAGGGTATTATTCCTTTTTGCCCATATGCCAAGAGCAGCTTTTGCAAAAAACACAAGTATTACAAAGTTGCTATGAGACATTTAAAAACAAGTTAATTACTCATCTATGTGAGAAGGGAAACATCTGCCTTAGGAAAAACACCAACCAACCAATTTTCCTTTTGAAAATGGTCAGACATTATTCAAGCCCAAAACATAAGAGAACATACAGGTAGGCATCAGATCCAGTGTGGATTTTCAACACCCTTCTAATGTTATAGCAGGATCTAGCAATAAAAAGCTCTGTGTCCACAGACAGATTGCATTTCATCATACTGCTTAGAGCTTCCCATTTGTTTATTTTTTGATAACTGAAAATTCATTCGAATTTGGCTACAGAGTAAAAAAGTTTTCCCTGATATGAAGCATCATTCTTACTGTATAAGTCCCTGTTCCAAAATAAGGGAATACTACCCAAACACATAATAATTTTAAAACCTATATATACTTTTATTTCAGGAAAAAAAAAATCAGTGTGCAAAATTTCAGACCAAATGTTTCATTTGAGCTATAAACCACTCTAAAAAGAGATGCAACAGAAATTGGTGTAATAGTGATTAATAGTAGCCCTGCCTACCTGGGGGGAAAGGATCCAGCCTGGGAGAATGCTGAGGCAGAGCTGCGTCCTGCCCTGTCCCTGTGGCTGCCCAGCAGAGACTCAGTGAGCAGACACAAATAGCAATGTGCAAGTGCTTGCCTGAAACCTTTTGGCCAAGGAGACAGCAAACCATGGTCAGCCTCAAGACCCAGGGCAGGCAAGAGAAAAAGTCTCCCATTGATTTTAAGGGCCTTGTGTTCAGCTCTGCAATGTTTGTTTTCATGCAATCCAAGCTATTCTGCAAGTTTCCAGCCTGGCCAAACTTCCAAGCCTGAATTACAATGGAAACTGGAATGCATTCAAATGTTACTGGCTCTCCAGAAGTGGAGCCAAATTCACACTAAAAAATACTGTTTAATAGATAGGCATATGTTGATTTCCCAAAAACTGTGTAGTATCAAATGACAGTGTTAAAAAAAAAAAAAAAACCAAAACAGAATTCTGTTTTCAGGCCAGGAGAAAGAGTGGAATAGCAATCTGAGCCTGTTCCAGCCTCACAAAATGCAGACTATTGCTGGGCTTGCAACATATCCACTGATAACAGAAAGTAGAAGGGATCACTGTGCAGTTTTGTTGTTATTTAAAGGCACTTTTGATCAATAAGTTACTTAGATGTACAATTTTCCAGCTTAGCCATAGAAAGGTAGCAGTGTATTGTTCAGCAGAGTATTGCTGATGAACATATTTCAGCTTTCTTCCTTAGAGTGTGCAAACTGCTGTTACATAATGTTTAATACAACACATTTCAGTATTTTGAGCAGGTGTTTTGCTTCTGAGACCCTGTAGAGGGCATTATGAAACACAAACACTGCCTCTTCCCAAGGCCTACATTTCTGGGACTGTAATGGGAGCAGAGCTAATGAGGATGGAGTGAAATCCAGCAGATACACCCACTTCTTAACACTTCTGTGCATACATAAGGTAAAAGAATCACCATCTTTCTGCTGCCAGTAAATCTGACAGATATAGCAGATTTAAAGGTCTGGGATCCTTTTCCTTGACCTAAAATAATTTCTTTTCACTTGCTTGCAAATGTGGGGTTTGTATATGAGTTTGCTGTAATTAGGTTCTGCAAACCTCACTACTGATATTCAGTGCAGTAATACCAAAGCAACACTTTCCCTCCCAGTCCCATTATTTTTCTCTTCAGTATTTTCTCCTCTTGCAGGGCTTACTCTAACTTAGGAGTGTGTTTTTTTCAAAGGAGCATGTTTCACTCATGTTCTTCTCCTTCCCAGTCCACTGAGTGGCACCAAAGTTTTTTCTTAACCCTTCGCTTTTCTGTTTTATTGCAGAGAAGGAAAGTAAATCACTGCAAGACTGGTGTCCTTCCTGAAGGGCAGTAGTAACACATCTGTGCCTGAAAAGAGATCCCCATGAAGATCCCCCTGCCTTAAAGTGGGTCTGAGGAAGAGGACAGGCCTGGACAAAGTGTTGCTGGGGTGTGTCAGTCGTGGAAAAGGGTCTTTCCCTCACCATAGGAGTTGATGTTTTGTTCTTATGAAAACTTGAAACCCATCAGGGATCACCAAAGACAGTGAGAGCTCCTCATAAATCTTCTATTCCCTGGTTGGTCTGTTAATTGAATAAGCAAAACAGACCAAGTTGTCACATCCTCTCCCTATCTTCCTAGATATTTGGAACAGCTGAAACTTGCAACAGTCTCAAGCTCATTTTCATTCAAGAGCATGTGGAAATACAAGGCACAATGGGAGGGGCTGTCTTTACAATAGATTCACACTGAATTAATCCAAGTGGAAAGCTGCATGCCTCTTGGTTTTTTTCAAAAGAGTGTCTAATAGGATTAATTTCAAGGCTGTGGATGCAAGTTACCATGTTTCTTCCGAGCAAGGCAGAAAGGGCCGTAGTGCTGGGCATTATGGGGCTCCCTGCCAGCCATTTCTGCTTCATGCTTCTTTGCCAATTAATCTAGCAATGTCTGCCCCAAACAAACAGGTTACCAAGGATAAATGAACAGCTAAATGCTCATTTAGCATTTCTGTATCCCCTTTTCACTTGTTTTTATGCTCTGGAGCTGGCCATTCAGACACAAGAGGTGAAAGGTAGGAGAGGGACAGAAATACAAAAATCGGTACCACCTCCATTCTCATTCCATAAGATCTCCTTAGGGAACATCTACCTGAATCCCCCAGGAGCAGGTGTGTACAAGGAAGGGGAGAAGCAAAATGAGCCAAGAGGAGCTGTC
The DNA here is from genome assembly GCF_036417665.1 of Passer domesticus. Lineage (NCBI taxonomy): Eukaryota > Metazoa > Chordata > Aves > Passeriformes > Passeridae > Passer > Passer domesticus. The sequence goes on from NC_087481.1 coordinate 31,670,935, forward strand.
CAAAGGCAGCTGCCACTGATCTGTGACCTGTAGGCCACACAGTATTTAATGCTAAAGGAAATGTGTGTTTGCAGCTACTTCTCAGAAACTTCACTCTGAAGGACGTGGTAATTTATATTAACCATAAAAGCCTTTTGGGTATTGTCTTTTGGGTTGAGAGGTGTAGAGTGGAGGAACTGAGGCATTTCATTTCAACAGAAAAACTGCACTGAGGAGTACAGTCAGTGGTCATGTACCATGCTCCCCAGCTAAGCTTTGATAAAGATCTCAGCCTAGAATTTATTAAAAAATGAATGCTGGAGATTCAGAGGGGCTTAACAAAGGAGAAAAGAGTCTGTTGTTGAATCTAATAGTAATAGATGTTTGCCATTTAGAGTGTGACTTAAAAAGGTATAGTATTTGGAGATTTTTGAGCTAAGCAGAAAGGAATCAGTCTGTGCTCCCTACTCCGGCACTCTCTGTAGCAAAACATCAGTCTCAGTCACTGAAATAAAAATTCTTTGAGCTACGTTTTTGCTAAACAACACCTATGCATGCTAACACTTCAGTTATAAGACACAGATCTGAAAGGCTTAAAAGCTCTCCACAGCAGCCAAACGTACCCATCTTTTATTGGCTGAATTTCCACGCCTGCTGTTTCTCCTTTCAGAATCTATGGTTATCACAGAAAAATGTCTGGTTCCTCTTTCTGCTCTGCACCACGTGTGACAAAAGACACTGTAAAGCCTGTCTGGGCAAGTATTTACCTCTTCCCATCCCTACCACTCCCAATGAATCTCTTTGAGGACTGCTATAATCCTGATAAAGTGTTTGTCTCATATATTGATATGTACCACATCAAATTTTCAGGAAGTATTTTAGTACAGATCTCAGAACCCCATTACTATAATCTGTCCTAGAGGCCTTTTTAGTATTCTGCCGGATCTCTGTAGCCAAGTAAGAAAGCAGCTAAGAAACTGTACTGCCTCTGTCACAGGATTCGACACAGGGTCAACTCAGCTGGCAGGAGGTGATCCTTGAATATTAACCATCTTTCTTGGAACCCTCGTAGGTTCAGGACCTTATCCCATGACTCTGTACCAGGCAGATGCCTGAAGAGGCCAAAGTCTGCTCTCCTCAAGTCTGGGGCAGGGGCTTTGCTGTGCACCCTTTTCATAGTCCTAACACTTCAACATTCCACCATGTCATGGTCACTCCAGCCAAGGCTGCCCTGGAGCTTCACATCCCTCACCAGCCCCTCCTTCTTTGTGAGAGCAAGGTCCAGCATGGCACCTCTCCTCATTGGCTCCCCTGTCACTTGGAGAAAGAGGTCACCATCAGTGTATTCCAGGACCCCCCTGGATTACCTATGCTCTGCTGTGGTGTCCCTCCAACAATACTGGGGTGGTTGAAATACATGAAGGCCAGACTGCCTCCTCCACTCAGTCTTCCAGGTTAGCACTGTAATGCCACTGTCCCTGCCCTCCTTTCATCCTGACCCATAAGCTCTTAACCAGCTCCTCATGCATCCCCAGGCACAGCTCCATGCACTCCAGGTGGACATTAACATAGATGGTAACAGCTCTTCCTTGTCTCCTTTGCTTGTCCTTCCTGAAGTACCTGAATCCTTTGATTCCAGTACTCCGGTCACAGGATCCATCCCACACGAGTCCATGATTCCACAGCCCTGCTGATTTGTACACATTTCTAACTTCTCTTAATTACTCCCAATATTACATGAATTTGCATCTAAATCTAGTATTTTGCATTTAAATCTAGCCCCCAGTGAGGTTTTGGACTGGCTGGATTTCCTTTGGCTGCTCTTCAGGGGCTCTCCTGCTGACATGCAGCCCCTCTCCAGGCTCTGGGCCTCTCCTGCTGGCCTGGCATTCAACCGGTAGGAGTGGGATGGGCTGAAGGTCCCTTCCCACAGAAACTTGAAAGCTCTGCCTGCCAGCTTGGCAGCCTGTGACTGATGATGCTCTCCCCCTTGCCTGACAGATGGAGACCATTGCACCCAGCAGACCAGGATTCCAGGCAGAATCCCATGTTCTAGGTAGCTGAACCAGGCCTTGTCCTTTCAAACTTTCATTCTGCTGCATCACTGGCCTCTCTTCCTCCCTCTGTCCCTTTTTCCTGTGGAAAGTTTGGATCTGTCTGGCTGTGGGGCCACTGCAGACTGTGCTTGGAGGCAGCTCTCCAGCTCCTTCCCAGCCTCCCTGACATGACTCGCCCATCTCAGCACCTCCTGCAGCTCAGCCAACTGTTGCAAATATGCAAATTGTAATTAGAAGGAAGTGTCAGACCAGCCACATTAGCACTGATGTTACAAACACACTGCAGCTTGATTTACACAACAACATTTTGACAGCACAATTATGTCAGTTAAAAACGGGGAAGAGCACAGCTACAGCATCTTAGCTATGACAGAGCTGACGAAATCACTCCTTGTTGAGTTCACACTGAATCTAATATATTTTCTTCTGAAGCAGAACTAGAGCTGTACAGGGACTGCTCAGCTGGAAAACAAGCTGTGAAAGCAAGAAAGTATAGCCAGGGAGCAATGACGAGCAATTGGAAGAAGTACAATTAGCACACATAGATCCACAAGAGGATGAACTCCTTTTTTAAACCCTCATAATTTTCTCTAGAAGAGAAGCTCCTACTGAATTCAGTAGGCTATTGAGGGTCTATCTAAAGTTCACACAGCAATTGAGATGAGTCCATGATTGTAACAATTAAATTGTTATTATTAGGAATCTGGCACAGCTGCAACTAAATATCCCAAATGCATCCTACTCACAATGTTTTCTATGCTTGTAAGTGTATATAAAAAGTTAGCAACAAAGTGCTTTATTATCTAAAAACATACGGGATAAAAAAAGAAGTGGCTCAGCAGAGATAAAACCTCTGATTTAAATTATTGCTGTCGTGCTAACATTCGCCTCACAGTCCTTTGAGAAGTCAGGCTTTGCATGAATATTTTGTGTTGTGAAATCAATGAAGACACCAAGTTCTTTTTCCAAGATGAAGAGATCGAATCCGTATTTTAAATAGGGAAAAAAAGCATTGACATTTCAAGAACAGTACAGTTTGTACTTCTAAGATGAGATGTGAGCAGTATGAATTATGACTCTGATATTAAGTAGTTCTGGTCCATCTACCACTCTCCCCTCAAGAGCAACTTCAATTTCCATCTCCACTGAAATTAAAAAGAAGACTGAATTAGAAGCATGTTTCTTCTCCAATTCAGTTCTCTTTAAAGCAGAAAAGGGGAGTTAAAAATATCTTGGACAGAGGGCAAAGAACTATGTATAACTATAGCAAAGTCAGCAGTATTGTAGCAAAAAAACAAATACTTGAGATTGAAAATAGAAAATGCATGCCTGGATTTTAGCAGGGAGCCCTTTTCTTTCCTTGTGTAATGGACAGGGACAGGAATAAAAGCCCCACAAAACAAGGTGTGTATTCCATCTAAGTTGTTGCTTAACCACAGAAATTAGAAAGAGCCTTAGGCAGTGAAACTCCTTAAGAGTCAAAAACCTCCTAAGCTTCCAAAAGTGAGTAAAGAGAACAGTCTAAAGAGTGATCCTTTCTACCAATTTACATATTTCCACTGGAGTCTTATATCTGCAATGCAACTGCATTTTGATGAAGTGCTGCCCAGAAACTGTGTCCAAGCCCCTTCTCCCCTGCAGATGCACCACAGCAGTCACTTCTACGTTACACAGCCTGTTTTCTTCTCAGGTAATATCTTCTGTCTCATACTTCTTAATTACTAATTGTTTAAGCTCAAACCATCAACCCCTCTGTAGTCCCTGCTGTGTTAAATTAGGCCATTTTCTGTTTTATGCAAAGAACTCTGATGATGTAAGCATGCTGATCACTATCCAAAGCAACTAACTGGGTTTTTTGTGAGTACCCTATCATTTCATTTGCACATGTGCAATGAAGAATCTTTTTAGAGCACAAACAGTAACATTCCAGCCTTATTTTTTTGGTTTGTTTCTTTTTCATTGAGGTGAGGAGTGTGCTTTCCTCAACCCTGGTGCATCCCTGGGGTCCAGGGTCTACGTCATGTTTAGTTTGCAGTTTGATGTTTACGTCCTTTCACATGAAATTCACATTTACTGGAACATCAGGGTCGGATATTGAAGTAGCTGCAGCTGAATGGACCATGTAATTAGGCATGGATTCACTTGTTGGCAAGCTCCCAAGGAACGTGTGACACCAAGTAACTTTCCTAGCTGTCTGCTAGGGGTAGCCAATAATACTCAAAATAATCTCTTCTAATCTCCACAGAAATATGGGGGGCCACAGTCCTGCTCTGGGGCAGACGCAACACATCACTTTCACAGTGTGAATGTCACCGTGCAGAAACATGTTTTACTAGTTTTGTCCAGGAGAATGTAAATTTCCAAACAGAAGTGTGTAATAAACATATTTCTGTATTTACAGAAATAAGTGAAACCGGATACTTCAACTATATACAAATGACTTTTTTTTTTTCTTCACATCAGGAAACCCAGAACTCACAACTATTTTTCCACAGTTTCAGCTGTAACAGATCACAGGGTTTTTTTGGTTGACGGAAATTTTCCACAGGAAATTCACAACTAGGCTTGTGTAGTATGCCCCAAACACAGCCCAAAAGAGCAGCACATGGGTGGCTAGCTCATAACCAGCTCACAAAAGAAAATGTCTTCTTTACCTGCAGAGTTTTATCCTGAGCTCTGACCTTTAAAGAACGCGATGCCTCATTTCTGCGATTCCGAAGTTAAAATTCCAGCATGTCAGCCCCTGCTGGTTACCGAAGGCAATATAAGCAGCCGAACCCCTGGCCGCGGCTGAGCCTTTCGGGGCCACGCAGGGTGAGCTTAGCACAGCCCTGCTCAAGGGCCCGGGGTCCCAGCACCCTCCTGTCCTTGGACAGGCATGGGGCTGACACTTGTCCCCAAAACACACGGGAAAAACAGTGGCCGAGACCCACAAGTGCAACAGGGTGGGGAGAGCCCAGCCCGCTTACCTGCCTGAGGCACTGGGCTCGGCTCACCTGCTCGTAGAACCTTCTGGAACTTCCCAGCCCCTGCTCACCTGCTCATGGAACCTTCTGGAACTTCCCAGCCCCCGTTCACCTGCCCACGGAACCTTCTAGAACTTTCCAGCCCCTGCTCACCTCCCTGCGGAATATTCTGGAAGCCCCCAGCCCCCCCTCACATGCCCGTGGAACCTTCTGGAAGTCCCCATCCCCCGCTCACCTGCCCACGGAACCTTCTGGAACTTCCCAGCCCCCCCCACCCCCATTTGCCCACGGAACCTTCTAGAACTTCCCAGCCACTGCTTACCTGCTCATGGAACCTTCTGGAACTTCCCAGTCCCTGCTCACCTTCCCACAGAACCCTCTGGAATCCCTCAGCCCCCCCTCACCTGCCCGTGGAACCTTCTAGAACTTCCCAGCCCCTGCTCACCTGCCTGTGGAACTTTCTGGAACTTCCCAGCCCCTGCTCACCTGCCCACAGAACCTTCTGGAAGCCCCCAGCTGCTCCTCACGTGCCCACAGAACCTTCTGGAAGCCCCCAGCTGCTGCTCACGTGCCCACGGAACCTTCTGGAAGCCCCAGCCGCCGCGGGGGCAGCGAGCCGAGCCCTGAGGGCTGCGGGCAGCTCCTGGCGCTGGGCCGGCCCCACCTGCCGGGCTCGGCCTCTCCCTCAGCGCCGGGCCGGGGGCTTGGCGCTCCCCTCAGGAGCACACCTGAGGCGCTCCCCAGCCCGATGCCCGTGCTCACAGCCTGGAATCCTGGAGAATCTCTGACAGGAGCCGGCCAGGATGGATTTCACGAGCAGGGGTGCCATCACCAGGTGAGGTCCCCCAGGGCTCTGGCAGCAGCCCAGGCTATGGGGTAACACCTCACCAGCTCCCACAGTCGTACCCAGGGGAGAGCCAGAAACCAGCCTGAATTCTACATTTGATACACTCCCTTCCATCTCTCCCTGACGGGTATTGGGCTCCATCCCTCCCCAAGGAGCTGCTCACCATGAGGGGAAGGAGAGCCAAGGGTGGGCTCCTCCTGCCCGCCCCATCTGCCGCAGGAAGCCGGGAGCCAGAGAGGTGCGAAGGTGCCCGTGGGTGGCCAAAAAACCCCTTTGAAAAGAGGATTAAATAAAACCTACCTTTGAAAGGAGGTAGCCCTTGTCATTGCAAGAAAAGCCTACCACACTTTCAGTGTCTGGAAATCACAAGACAAACCCAGCTGGAAATAAAGCACCAGACAGCCACTCACTCACCCTCACCCTGCTGGGATGGGGAGGAGAATCAGAGTAAAACTCTAGGCTGTGATAAGAACAGTTTAATAGTCAAAACCAAAGTAAAGTACAGAAATGGCAAGAAATTATTGTAATTGTGATAATAAAAAGGAAACAAACAAGTGATGCACAAGTCAGCTGCTCACCACCCACTGACCAATGCCAGAACCACCCTCCCCAAACCCAGACTGGCCCCACTGCTGGGTTGCTCCTCCAGGAGTGGTATTCTGTGGTGTGGAATATCCCTTTGGCTGGTTCAGGTCATCTATCCCAGCTAGGCTCCCTCCCAGTGCCTTTTGTGCACCTTCTTACTGGTAGAGCATGACAAAAAACACCCCATAAAATAAAAACAAAACAAAAGAAAACACAAACAAAAGAAAAAAGCAAAAATTCACCGACTTAGTATAAACACAACTTAGCAAAACCCAAAACATCAGTGTGTTATCAACACCATTCTCATTCCAAATCTAAAACACAGCACTGTAACAGCCAGAAAGAAGAAATTAACTCCATCCCAGCTGAAAGCAGGGCACAGGCCAGCCGTGAGCTCTCACCTCATGCAGGGCCATTGCCACGGGGAAACATGAGTGTCCTCATTTTCCAGCCTGGCCTAGAAGCAGGATTGCAGAGACGTTTAAGCTCAGAGCTCAAACACAGCGAGCCTTTGGGGATTGGGGTCAGGGAGAGCTGGTAAACACTTGACTCAATCCCATTTGTGAATTAAACTAAAGCATGGGCTTAGCAGCCATTCTGCAGGTTTAATGAAGCTTCAGCTTGTGCAGCCTGCCTTTCATTAACTTGGACAGACTTTGTGGAGTGCCCCAGGGTGGGGAACATGAAAGGACGCTTGGTCCAAATCGTTCGAGAGGCCTCTGGCCAAGCACAAACCACCATGTTCTGCCTGCCAAGCTGTGCCTCGGCCCCTCCTGGCTGGAGGCACGCCAGGAATACTGCTTCCCACCCCTGGATACAGAGAAAGAGTACAGCTGTAGCTGCACAGAGATTCCCAGCGTCATGGTGCTTCCAGGGAAAAGCAGGCATAGCTCCTGAAAACAGAAAAAGTATTGTTTTTTAAAAAAAAACCCCTGTCTGAAACTGGGGCTGTCTCAACAACTTTTTAATACAAACAAAGCATATTCTGTACATTGTACTAATTTTTAAAAGCTTGGCACTTGGTACTCGTGAGAGCAGCATTTCCACTGCCAAGAATATTTGACTCTCATAGGACAGAGATAGCCAAATCTAAAAAAGCACATGGAGCAAAGACTTTGAGAAGATTTACCCAGTTATTTGACAGGCAGAGCAATTGCCTCATTTTGCCTTCTATTTTAATAACATACGCTCTTCTCACTTGCCTGGATCGAACAGGCTGATCTCACCAGCACGCTATTTTTCCACTCAAGCATCTGCCCAGACAGCTTGGAGCAAGACCAAAATGCCAGGCTGGATTCTTTTATTGTAGGAGCAGTAATTAAGATCCCAGATGTTGCTGCTCAACACCTGTACCTTATTTTTGTCAGGCACTGCTGGAGCTGGAACGTGACACAGCAGAATGGCAGCAGCACTTGGTGATGTGGCATCCTGCTGATGAGACAGCGGCCTGCTGGTGGCCTGTGGCCTTGTGTCAGTTCTGCCCCTGCTGGGGACAGCCCACGTGCTTTGCTCTGAGGCCTCAGCACAGAGTCATGCCTGCCTGCTTTGGCAGAACATTTGCTGACCTACCTGCAAGTCTTCTTTTGGCTTAGCTGTAACAGCATTTTTTCTTCTGACCACAGGGTCATGGATGACTTGGTTTTACTTTTGCTTACCCCTGTATGGTACCACTGCAGTTGTGCACAGGCAGGACTGACAGGTCATTGTTCTGTGCAGAAGAAGATACAACCAACATAAATGATGTCATGTGGAGAAAACACAAACCTGGAGTGGTAGCAGAGGCCTTGAGAGGAGCGGGCACAGGATGCAGTGGGGAGGAGTACAGGAATAAGATGACAAAAGATGAGGCATGGGCTTGCCACTGGAAGCCCCATAGCTACAAACAAACCAACCATTGTTTTCTATTAAAATCACAGACCTAGAGTCAAACAAAACCACCTTTTCATGCATAACAGAACAAAGAACAAGTTTCCACCATATGCAAGATACATCAGCAAATTTGGCTATCATGTGGGTTGCAAACCAGTGATGAAGCAGCAAGGTGTGATAGTTTGTTGGCAAACATAAAAAAAGACCCCAAGTGGATCCTGGAGCGAGAAGGATGCAGTCATCATCACATCCCTGCCAGCCAAAAGACCTTGTGTGCTGGTGACCAGACTTAGCACCCTTATCACCACACTGGAGGCAGCAACATGAGGACCCTGAAAAGTGAGTGCAACATCAGGAAAGGGGCCAGGAGCTGGAACTGTGAGTATAAGAGACATAGCTTTATTGTTGTTGTTGTTGATGATGATTATTATTGTTATTACAGTATAGAAGTGGTTTTTTCTGTAATAATTACATCTGGAGAAATTATGATTCTTAAGATTTCAGCCATACTAACAAATTCTAGGCTTTTTTATAGTATACATAGTATGTTTCTGTTTCTTGATTAAGAAGATTTTGAGGGCAACAAGCTTTAGAACTACTTAGAGTTACAGATGCAGGATTTAAGGTCCTTGTGTGTAGAGGAGATCCCAGACCACAGGTCACTTTAGAAAGCACAGCAAGAAAAAAATAGTAGTAGTACGAACAGAATTTAGCAAGATTTAAAAGTTGTCATGGTAATGTACTCTTACATGTAAATCAGTGTATGAACCTAGGCAAATTATACTAAGAGCTGCCACTGCTTAAGGATTTTTCCTTCTTTTGTAGGAAAGATTGCAAGCATTGTGATTATTTTTTCAATTTGTTTTTAAAAGTGTGTATTTCTGATTCGCAGAATAGCAATTATTTGTTGAATTTAACTTTAGACATTTAAACATTTATTTGAGAGTCTCCATCTTGTTGTAAATCAATTCTTTCTCCCTCCTGCCTTCTAAGGCTTTATATTTATATCCTAGCCCAACTTGCTCTTCTGTGATGTGCATGCCTAGAAACTCACACCATTGTTTAGCCTTCCTTTGGAAAGGGGGCAGGAAAAAAATCAAAAAGGTTTTTAGAAACACTTCTACTAATTGCACAGAATAAAGGTTATAATTAATGAAATACATGACATTGTGATGAACTTCCACAGGAACAAGATTTCAGACACACAGAATCTATTGCAAACGCTTACCAAAAATAGCACTCCTCAATAATTAACCCAGAGCTGGCCATGGAGCACAGCAGTATACAGTTCTGTCAGCTCCTTGAATTTGGGTCACTTTCATGTGCAATTAAGAAGCCTGACCTTCCTAACCGTGCCAGAGCCCTCCCACATCCTTGGATGGACTGGGAACAAGCGGCGTGTGGCAGTGCAGGAGTTGAGCTCAGAGGTGGCACATTTGGGGACACTGAAATGTTGCTGTCAGCATTCGGAGTGCCCGGGCCCGGCTCCTGGCGGCTGCTCCGGCTGCCCTCGCTGAGCCTCGGGGCTGCACATCCATCTCACATCCCTCCCTGTCACCGGGGCTGCACATCCATCTGACATCCCTCCCTGTCACCGGGGCTAGCAGCACTGAGCAAAGAGCTGAGCTCCCCGAAAGGCAGGCATGGTGCACCCAGGGGGAGCAGCAGAAGGGCTGGCTAGGGAGGGTCCTCAGCAGCCTGGATTCGTGACACCTGCACTGCTCCAGGGGATACTGACCACTGCAGCGAGGCCATCTCCAGCCAGGGTCAAAGGGGGAGCAAGGCTTGCTGCCAAGGCATGTCTGTCTGTCTGTGGCATTAGTTTAGTATTTTTGGAAACAGAATCTGAGTGTAGCAGATTATTCACAGGGTACTTGGATTATTTTTGAAAATAATACAAATTATTTATACAAGGGGTAACAGGCATGTGGAGGCTGGAAGAATGCAGACAGGTGAAGGGAAATTAGAGCTAGAAAAGAAGCAGGAAAGGGATAAACAGGCATATGGTGAACTCCTGAAAATACATGCCAAAAGTATGGATGAAATGGGAAAAGACCCATGCTACCACCAAAATACTGGGGTGGAAACCCTCTCCCTGCCCTGGAGGGAGCCAGGGACTGGCCAGTCTGCCTCTCCAGGATTGTCAACCAGGGACATGACTCTTTAAGCCCAGCTAATCCTGAAGCAGTGTCTGGGACACTGCTGGGTAACTGAGGAATTAGGCTACAATAAAGCTGCTTGTGCTGCATGTGCACACTGCAGAAACACACACGGTACTGCCACCAAGGAATGGCACAGCCAGGGGGCCTGGGGCAAAATTTGAAAGGAGAGAGGAGCTCTTGCAGAAACCAGAGAGAGCTGATGCTGCTCCCTCAAGCACTGCTGTGTACTTGAGCTGCCTGGCATGCCAAGGCTACTGTTCAGCAGCAAAACACTCCAAGCAAACTGTTCCCAGGACTGTGAGGCAGCGAGTTCCACAGTTTAATTCTGTGCTGTGTTAAAGTGTACTTCCTTTTGCTTATTTCAAATTCTGTTACCTGGTAATTGCACTGGACTCCCTGTTACAAGAACAAAGGAGAGCACTGGGAGAACAGTAATTTTCTATTCATGTTTTCCATATCTTAGTTGATTTTTTGTTGTAACTGTTGCCAGTCATGCATCTCCAGTCATGATGCCTTCTTCAAGCTGAAGAATTGTGGACTATTTAAGCTCTTCTGGCTGTTCCACATTGCTGATGAATCAGGGTATAAAGCAGAAAAAAGAAGATAAAGTATCTGCCTCTTTCTATTTCCTAAAATCCATGCTGAGTTCTGAACAAGGCAACATCAGGGATAGATCCTGTGATACAAAGATGGTTCTTGTTTTCTTCTTCTATTTGTTTCCTAATTACACCTAATGTTACAAATGTTCTGCCCTCTGTAGCAGCTGAATAGTCACTCACTCCCGCAGGCAACAGTTAAGTTGCAGTTTAACCTGCTGTAGCACAGAGCTATTTTTCCTCCCGTGCATTTCTTACCAGTGACAAGTTCATTGGGCTTCCAATCAGGCTGTCATTGCCTACAGCCCGTGCAGCTCTGGGCACTCAGATTTGTATCTGACCACAAACACCCAAAACTGCTGAGTGCTGAGTGCCCACATTTCCCTCCCAGCCAGCCCCTCCTCCTGTCAGGGCAGTCCTGAACCCAGCCAACAGCCCGTGGTAACTCAGCAGAGTCCTCCTTTTCTGCAGGGATGAAACTGCTATTTCTGCTCAGCTCTTCTCTTTTAAACCCTTGGAGTAAAGGGTATCAGTCCAATAGAAGACTTTTTTCTCTCTCCACAACTTAGGGGCACAAGGAAGCTTTAGTGAAAGCTCTGGTTCTTTCATTGAGTTTGATTTGTTTGTTTCTAGGCTTTTAATTTTTCTTTTCCTTTCTTTTTCTCTTTTCTTAACATGACAAGCACTTTTTTTTTTTTTCTCTAGGAGAGAAGCACAGACCTGTTGTGAATTACCAAGAGAGGCTGTGCAATCTCCATCATGTTTTCAAGACTCTGCAGGGCAAAGCCACGGCTGACCTGATCTAGCTTTGAGCACAAGTCTGGACTAGATGATCTCCAGAGTTTCTCCCAACAAACATTTGCATGGTTTTATATTAACTATATCACACCTGCCTACTTACTTATAAGCTCCTCTGGATTTTCAAGAGCAATCATTACTTGTTCCCCCCAATGTTTAGCCAAGTACCTCACCAGCCACCTGTGTTTTATTACAGTATATAATTTTCTTTTTCAGCAATTTCTTTTGGAAGAAGGTTAAACTTGCTAGCCTGTGGTTAGTAGGACTGTTTCTGAAGCTCTTTCAAAAGTCACAGTCTTTCCTCTAGTTCCCACTGCAAGTGACACATTATAAACCAGAGTCACTCATGGGGCTGCTTCAGGGCTCTTGGTCCACACCAGTTAGTGGTAGTGATTGATGGCTCTTTTCATACCCACACAGCTCTTGCTTTGACAGGACACCTCCTTGACACTTCTCCCTCCACCAAATTTCCGAGAAGTCTATTTTGAATCAGTGTGCTCTCTGTCTTGAGATCCTCTGCAAGCAGTGACAAACAGCAGAGCTCTGTTTGTCTGGCAGGCACTGGCGGGGATGTCTCCTTAGTAAATCCTGTGTTTAAGCAGAAGAGCTGCAAGGAAGCACTACATATGTCCTACATTCATGCATCATCTCTTTCATAAAGTCACCTGTTTACTCCAGCAGGCGTGGTGGCTTTTCTCGTTTGATAATCCATTTACCCCCATGCAGGACACAATTTAACACCTTATCACTCACCTTTCACAGAGCTTGACATTCCCGTTCCAAATCCCACATTATTGCCACCAATCTGTATGGTCAGAAGATCTCCTCTGAACACTCCTGCAGTCTGAGCAGAGCGGTACCTGTTACGCAGTAACGTGAGCAATTCCCAGCCAGTGTGACCAGAGCAGCATAAACCAGTATCACAGCAGCAGAGAACTCTGCTCTGTCTGTGCTGCATTCCCCCTGAAAGGCTCCAGGTGCATTTACAGAGCTCCCTGCATAAACAAAGCACTCTGGAGCCCAGCACAGACACGCACTGACCTCCTCTGCCCACACATGCACAGCTCCCCCCACTGCCACGGGCAGAGCATCACAGAGAGAGGATTCCAGAATAACCCTTCAAGTGTTTTGAGAGCCACAGAAACTCCACAAAATAATTCAAATAATTCCTGGGGGCTATTGTCAGCTGCAGGGGTGGATCAGAGGAGGCAGGGGCACAATATGCCTTCAGCAGCTACTGTGTTTCTACAAAGATGAAGGAATCAGCATGAAACCTGCTAATGGAATACTTGTCACTCTTGAGCTCAGGATCTTGAGCTTGTTTTCGCAAGACAGATTTGAAGCTGTGTTCTGGTTCTCTCCTCATGGAAGTAAAAAGAGAAAAATACCTGTAATCTTCCTTTTATTCCTTGCAGTTTGATGCTTATGATGGCTGTTCTGAAACACTGACATCAAAAGATTATGAGTTTCACACCTTTCACAGCATCTCAAATAACCACAGTTCTAGTTTAGTATCTGTTCTTACAACTGGACATCATGGCAGGTGAGGTTACTCCAGAGTAAATCTCCTATTTTCTACTACTACTGCATAGTGCAATAGTCAGTGCTGGTTTTTACTGTGGTGTGAAAATTCAGGATTCCAAACTTCATGTGTGTTCAGTGTTTCTGTGGAACTGGCACTGGAAACGTGGGCAATATTCCAAGGGCCATGATGCAGCCCGGACCTTAGACTGATGGAAGCAGACCTCAGCATTCTGAAACAGTAGTAATTTAAGAGTCTTTTTACACCAGGATGGTTCACATCCCCTCCTCTCCCCTCACCAGCACCCAGAGTAGAAGACAAATTCTAGAATCAGTTTCTTTATGGTGCTAAAGAACAACACTCAGGTCCTCCTGCGAAGGACTTCTCTCTTATAAAAATCTTATTTCAGCAATGACATGGAAATGAGAGAGGGGAAGATGAGTAGAGAATGATGTCAAGAAATTTCATGGGCATCTACAATTTTCAACTGCATTCAGTGAAGAAAGCAAAGCAGCTTCCAAGGGCAGCTGGCAGCAACATGCCAGTGTTGTTCTGAACAACTTTATGAGAGATTCTAAGTTTGCAGCTGTAACACTGTGCACTGCCAAACTTTGAGCAGAACACTGACCTCAGCTTATCCTGCCAAGCTCTCAATGTGCAAAAAGCTGCTTCTGGTTCAGCAGTGTATGGAATCTCCAAGGCACTTGCTTGTAGGTGACATGCTCTGCAACCTAACCTAGACACCATGCAGTACTCCTGGAGTATGATTTGGAAGCACAACGGTCATGGGCTAATTGCTCACCATCTGGAGACCCTCAGAGCCTTCAGCAGCACCTGGCTCTTCCAAGAAATACATGACTCTTCAGAAGAGGGAGTGCTGTGCAACCACACACCAGGCCCAGGTGCTGATCCAGCTTCTGATATCATAACTCTCATGATGGTTGTTCTTCATCCCATCAGACCTCCGTGTCTCTGACTTCATCTCTAGGGAAAGTTTGTTAACCAAGGGTATTTATTTTTCTTCCCCACTGATGGTCACAAGCAGATGACAATTTTTTAGGATGCTATTGCTGAAATATCATTGTTTTTTACAAGTCTGAATCTTTACAATTCTTAATTTATCTCCAGGACATCAAAAATTCTGTACGCTCCTGAAATAATAAGACATTTATTGTTGTTGTGGAAACTCCATCAATTAAACCAGAGACTACAATGTACTGAAGAGTCCTGCTCTTTCAGATATGTTTGTCTTGCATATGCTTAAAATTCTGTTTGAAAGGAAGATGACCTCTACCTCTCAAAGCAGTTTGGGAAGTCAAACCACACACTAAGGAGAATCTTACATATGACAGTAGTTAGTGAAATCTGGGCTCATAGAAAATCCTTCTGGCCTTTGACTCTGTAACTTCTGGAATCTTAATGCAAGTGTTTTCTTGCTTGGACCCACGAGAGAAAGCGCATTGTGATGGTGCCATGTGCTGCTCTCACTGGACTGAGGCTCACAACGGCTCAGCACCCAGGTGGGTTTTGAATCAGCCTGGGAAACAGCAAAACCTGGTGCAGAAACAGCCCAAGCAGGTGCCCTCCCCCTGTTCCAATGCAGACTCCTCCTTTGTGAGCAGCCAGAGCCCGAGACGGCCGCTGGCAGTGACCCGAGCAAAGCCCTTGTGCACGTGCCAGCCCTGGCCGTGGCTCTGGCACCATGCCCCTGCTCCCTGGGTCTCACTGACGCAAGGGCACGCGGGGTCCTGCTGAGAACTCAGCGTTTGCTGAGGCTTTCTCACAGAAAAAGGCACAGACTGAGCTCAGCCTTAAAGACCATCACCACAATGCAGGACTGACTGAGCTCAGCAGGGTTTGGATTGAGCATTTTGAAAGCAGTGACCGGGTAAAATCTGCAGACAAGGGTGGGATTGTGGAAACCTCCCTGACAGAGAAGCATTCCCCATACCCAAGGTTCCAACAGACACCTGTTGTTCAAGTGCTGCTTCACTTGGTCCCAGGTAGCAAACTTCAGAAAAAACACATCAATCCTATGGCATTTTCAGATTTAAAAAAAGCTGAAGCTGCATCATGTATCAAAGAGCACAAACCAGTTCTCCTGAGAACTTCTGAAGGCTAATCACAAGTATAATATAGAATTAACATACAGTTCATCTTCGTATAAACCTCTTAACATTGTATAACACCACCTGGATAGATGTGTACTTGTCTCTTCTTGTGAGGAGCATCAAAATTTAGTTCTCAACAGAATAATTTTAAATTTGGGGGGATTTTTTTAGAATCCTAGACTGGATGTATAATAGACTAACAATCATTCTAGATTACTGATTCTTCCCAGTAATTTCAATTTATATTCTACAGGGAAACTTAAATGACTTGAAGTCCTGTATGTTTGCTTTTGTCTCACATCTGAAATTATATTTGAATAACCATTAGAACCTCCACTAAATAAGAGAGAACTTGCATGATTATCTGGGCTAAAATAGCTACAAATTTGTTCTCACAACAACCTCAGTAAGGCTCTAACTGTAATCTAAGATATCACAGAAAAACATTGTTTTGCAATATGAAGCTTCATTCTGAAACTGGATATTTCAGATGCATAAAGATACTCAGCACATAAATTGCAATTAATTTTTCCACTATAAAGAAGAATTTCCTTATTAAAGATTTATAGCCAGGTTTTAAAAACAGCGCAGAAGAGACTACAAACAATATTTGCATAATTTCTATTTAATTTACGATGTTCAATTTTTGCTGCTAAAGTATAATTTAATTACAGCACTTCAACCTAGATATTTTTAATTTGGGCAAGATAGCTTTGCTTTAAAAATTCCTTGTCAAATGAAGACAAAAATTTAAAATATTAGCCAGCAAAATGACACCAGATGTTACATACCAGTTTTATGTAACACATTATTGAACTGCTTTTTAAGGCTCAGTAACCTGAATATCAAGTTTTTGAACCCATATTCATGCCTCTGCACAGAGCTGTGACACAAAGTGATCTTACTCCAAGACTTGCTTACGGTTTCTACTTCAATTCAGACTATAAATTTAACACTAGATTGGAAAACAACTCAGCCTAGATATTTTAAAACTTTTTGCCCCAGAAATGTTTTCAAGAGACATATGTTTGGTGTAAGAGGCCAACACAACACCCATTAATAAAACCAAACAGTTCCACAACTTCGACATCATTCCCAGGGGTAAGGTGTGCTCAAGGGTCCTGAATGGAATCATTTGACAAAATCAACTCCTTTCTTCCCTTTCTCACTTCAAACTTCTGCAAATGCCTTCCACCTTGATTTTCAGGCCTTATGTACTGGAAAGAGTGAGAAAATAACTGTCATTCTAGGACATAATCACAGGGTCAGCTTTACAGGTGGAATGATATGATTTCACCCACTTCACACCCCGGGTTAACAATCTTCCTCCCAACCTTTAAAAAAACTAAATGCAGAGACACAACTAAATCTTCTGCTGATAATACAGGAAATTTAAAGGATTCCTACACGAAGCAGTGTACCTAATATAATTCTTGTTATTCTTTCTTTTACTCTAAGCCGAGTCCACTTTTACATACCACCTGATTTTACTCTGCAGAAGCTCAATGAACTTTCCTTTAAGTAACTTTGGTCCACCTAAGACAGACCAGAATTCTGGAAAGATGTACTACCACCTGCACAACTCTTCATTATTTACCAGTGTGGCTTTCCACACGTGGAGAGAAAGTCTTTGGCATTTACCTCTCCAAAGCGACGAACTGAAGTTCAAGTTGTGGGTCAGGAGATGTGGAGATACACTCTGAAGACAGCAGGAGAGAGACGTGACACATCTGCCTCTCGGGTGCCAGGCTCTGTCAGAGCAGCTCCCAGCAAGGCTGCTGTCCCCAGGGCTCCTACAGCCCCCTGTGCATGTCACCAGAGTGCTGCTGTCACACACAGATGTATCGTACCAAGCGTGGCTACCTGGGGCACAACCTGTAGCTGCAAATTCAGTTCAGTTTGCACAACTGGAAAAAATTAGCAAACAAATCTACCCTTGGGTAAGGACTTCCAGCAGTTGCATTATTTATAATGGTTTCATTTTTATTTACAGAAAGACTATCTGAACCTACTGATGCTGCAAACCTCTTAATAAATTATAATCCCTTAGATAGGGGTTCTTTAGGGCAAGTAAAAAAAGAGTATGTATAAAAGGCTTCTGTTCCACACAGCTGAAAGAATCCAGTAGTGTCCCTTTTCCAAAGACAAATTAACATATTACACAGAGGAAGAGAAGCAGCAGTATCAAAAATTACAGTGGCCTGGTTTTGAAAACACTTGGCTAGTGGAATTCAGGGTAAATTCCAATCTCATTATCTTCAAAAACCCAATTAACACACCATCCAATAAGGGCAGGCTTGATGCAGAAAAATGGCAGTTACCTAAATCCTCTTTATCTTTTGAAGTCAAATTCACATTTTTGGTTTTCCATGCCTTTTAAACAAGAAGACTATCACATTCTTGAAAAGAAACTTCACTGGAAAAGATACGTGGGCTTGCCTGGTTATAGCCCCAGCTAACCAAGTATAGTCTGGCTTCTGCTCAGTGATGGCCAGAAAGGAAATATGAGATAAATCAGTGCCACATCACTTTCTCCTATGCAAATCAAGCACTTCAAAACAGACTGAAAGGGAAGTAATTTATGAGAAAGGCTTTGATTCCCAAATCTTCTGTAGAAGCTTCACAATTATCCTGTTAATCTGCAAATGCTGATGTCACCCCTAAGCATTAACACACAATGCTTCCATTACCTACCAACAAAAGAAGATGAAATACTCTTACCAGATTTTTAAAAAACATTTGCTTACATAAAGCTGCATTTGGCTCTTACAGTACCACATGCTAATAACACACTGTTCCATGTTTCAAACTCCAGTACTGTTCCCTGACAGCACAGAAAAGGTTACATTATGCTGCTGCTTGCTCCAAGTGGCAATGAGATGACACATCACATTCAACTCATGTTACAGTTCATGAATTATTGCACATTGTACCCATAGCTAGTTGTACCAATTAAGGAAAAATCCATGGGAAAACATCCATCCTGAAATTAAAGCATCAGTCATGTTAATCAAGAAACAGAGCAACATTCATGGCAATTTCCTCCCTTTTCACTTAAGAAAGCCATTAACACCCCCCATGATGTGAGAAGTCTCACCATAAGAACTGTGCCATTTTCCCTGTGCTCTATCACATTTATGTTATTTCTGCCTACAGCTCTCCAGAGGTGTTACTGGAAGATCAACTTGTGCAGAGAACTCCAAAATGCATCAAGAGACACAATACATCATCTCCAGAAAATTTCCAGCCTGGGTGATTTGACTGACCACAGCCTCAGGTCCAGGCACTGAATTTTTTTGTCCCAACACACTGGTGAAAAGCAAAGCAATACATTCAGGATGCTCTTCTATAATTTTTTTCATCCTTTTTTTTTTCTTTTAGCAATTTACCTGACACTGCCTTCTTTCTGCAATCACTCTGAGGAGTGTTTTATTGCATGTTAAAAGACAAGATATGTATTGAAAGTAGCAATTTTATTTGAGTTAAAATTATTTACAAAAACCCAAAGACATACTTCATGAAACTGGTACAAACTATTTTTCCTGCCGTTGGCTTTTGCTCCAAAGATCACAGCTGAGAAATACTGTATAAAATAAAAATAGGATTGGATTCAGAAAAGTACTCTACTGTTCTAATTTCCAATTGAGAGTATTTACACAAATATTTACAATGGAAAAAATGTTACTTTAAAACTTTAATTTGCAAGTTGACCTCAAGTACCCTTTAATGCAGAGTTATTTGAGGGTCTAACACACAAAAATGCACTGCAGTTCACAGGGTGATTTCTCCCCCCACCCTCAAAAAAAAAATCTGCATTTGTCAGTGCTTGACAATTAGTTACATTTAAAAAAAAAACTGTTAAACACTGAGGTAAATCAATTCCCAAACAATTACCAGTGTAACAAAGAAAGGTAGTTGTCCCTGCTTTCCCCTACCATCACATTTGCATCTTTTCTCTTGCCATTTCTCCACATGAAACTACATAACCAATTTGAAATCTCATAGATGTGAAAATCTCTGAAATCCAAAAACTAGATGGGCCAAATATTTAGTAATTTTCTCCTGATGCAGATCATTTACATACACCTCTTCTCTCTCTCTCAGCACTGTTTTGGTTTTTTTTTGAAGGGGAGCACAACCTCAAAAACTTTTCTAAGTTACACTGATACACTAAGTTTTAGAAGGTGATGAGAGAAAATGCAAAAAAAAAATGACCAACGTAAGATTTTTGCCGTTAATCAGTTACTTCCTTACAGAATTCCCAACAATCTGCATTATCAAAAATAGGAAGACATAGAAGGCAGCCACTGTATGTAAAAAATTTACAGCTGGCACTGATACAAAAGCACAAGTTCTTAACTTTATACACGGAGATAACACAAGATCTAAAAGCAGGTTAGATTTCCTGTTATTCCCCCCTCATTATACATAGAACTAATATTTTTATGGCTTCAAGTTTTACAAATTCAATGGAGTAACATGATGTAACTACCCATACAGGTATTTAAAAATGTCAACGAAGCGGATCGCAGAACAGTCTGCAAATATTCAAGACCACCTTAATAAAAATACTTAATAATCAATTCTGTTGGTCTGAATAGTGAGTGCAAGAAAAAAATTGTTTAGAAAATCATGTATTTTCTGGGATTCTTTGTTCCACTTAAGTCCTCAAACACAATGCTTTGCTGTGAACTAAACCTCAGACTGAACAAAATCTTAGCTATATCAGCAATTTAAGGCTTTGTGTTGTATGCATTTCAACTCTGTCATACTACAGAAGGATGAAATAGAAAGATTATGTCAGCTGGAAACATTAATCCCCATTGGTGTTTTAGCTTCTTTAAAATTATTCCCCTAAAGCATCCAAATTAATTGTATTCAACATTATAAAACACACCTTGAGTTCTTCCTTGAAACAAATTAAACCAGCATTTCTTAAGTTTTTGCTTATCGGAAGTGTAAACTACCCTGCGAGTGAGTGTTTTTTAAATCTTTTTTTTTTTCTTTATTTCATTTGCATTTTAACAGGGCACAACTTTTTACAGTCACTATTTCTTTAGTGGATAACATACCCTCAATGGCTTTATGTGTTTATGGGTCTGCATGCTCTTGGAACTACAAAGCGCTATGGTCTAGCAGGTTACAGTACATGGGCCATGGGAGTTTTAGAACTGAGAAATAGTTCAACAACCTAATTTCAATCCAAACAGTATAAAAAATAAACTATCCAATCCTCGCCTCTTTGGATTCCAACAAATTTTAAATATAGACAGTAGTTAAAATCACAAAAGTATTTAAAAATTTATATTTTATGATTTTGGAATCATCTTGTAATAAAAAAAGCAGGAGCAAATTAAACAAAAATAGGAGCGGTGCTGCTGTCCAGAACTTCTTTATTAGAACATTTGTTTGATACCTCAGTAGCTAAGCTGCCTTTGCACCTGGCTGGCATGAAACAGTGGCTCAACAGTAAACAGCAGTTGCACTATCAGCAGCAAGTTTTTTCCCTTGAAACTTGTCACGAACAAAGCAAGAAAAAAGATAGGGAGGGTAAACCCTGCCAAAAATATTTAAATACTGCACTGCATCATAAACAGCAAGGTTTCTTTATTTACTTTCCTCAGAACCTTTTTCCCCTCATTTTTGATAGTTGCAGATTGATGTAGTAACTGTCTTTTAGAAAATGCTGAATGCATGGTTAAGAGACCAGGTAGCCTTAAAAATCCGAACACGAATGACACAGATGAATGCTCTTGGTATATCCTTCAAGGACTTCTTTCATGACTTCTTCTTTTGTCTAAGGGTAGCTCCAGCATCAGAGTGCCTGCAGCGGAAGTTAAGTATCTAGCAGTGTTCCAAGTATTCAATCACCCTAGAGATAGATTTCTGGCCTGTTGTTCCAACAGCACACTGGAAATGCAATAGAAAACACAAGTAACAAACAAGCATTTGTAGCACCTCCTTCAAATATCTGAGAGCTATTCTATTTTCAGAATTTTACTATTTACAATTATGCATCAATAAAGGCAACTAGGTTCAGGCAGCCAATTCAGAAATATCTTCCTGGCCAATCACAATATAATGACAGACAAAATTATGACAGACAAATGGCCTTTCAGTATTAAAAAACAGAATATTTTCCTGTGCTCTTAAGAAGACATAAACTGAAAAATGTTAATGCTTCTAAAAAAGCATGAAATATTAACAGAAAACAAAATTACAAAAATATCTACAAATATAAAATTGAAATATGCATTACTTACAGTAAGGTTCATAAAACTGAGAAATTTTTTGAGCATTTCAGTCATTATCGAGAAGTCCCCTTCAGGTAAGTACTCCCTCACAGTAGTCACATTGATCTAAGGAATAAAGGAATCTTGTTTTATTTGGGAAACATTTTTCTGACACAGAACTATAATGCTCTGCATGTGAGATGCACTGAGACAAGTATATTCACAGCATAAAGATGCCTTCTGCTGCCATCTTTATGATTTAAGTTTCTTTTAAGCAATACTCATATAATCACTGTGTTTATGTTTCTAGAAAACAATTGCTTAAATAATTTTTTACTGTTGGTTTGTTGAAGTTTTTTAAAAAAGTAAAATAAGAAAAAAAAAGAGACTATCAGATGTTCTCAGGACCCACAAGATTATCAAGGCACCAGATCACTCCCCTGACAGGGAGAGGCTCTCCCTTTACAGCTGTGGAGGGCTGGGAATTACTGATTTCATTGTCAGTCTCACTCAGAACACTGGAACTGTTACGGACACTGATCAGTCCAAGACACAGAACAGCACCTTAAAGGCCATTTCTGCACCATGGTCAATTCAGACAAGCCTGAAGGCAGGTCTGAACTCATTTGCACGTGAACACATTTTTGATAGACTTTACTGAGTTCTCAGCCATTGGAGTTCCATATTTTAACTTCAGTTTTCTATTACATATTTCCAATCCGAGACAATTATTTTGAACTAACAGGGACACACACAAGTTCATCTGATTTCAATGGAAGAAAAAACTTAAGCAGACTGATAAAGAATAAGTTACTAAATAGTAACTTCCTTAGTAAAACTACTGAGAAAGAACAGGCTTAGCCCATTTTCCTCTGCCTTTCCAAAGCTAATTATTTTGCTGGCTACAAGGAAGGGGAGAGAGGTAAAGAAGGTCAAATATTCAATTCCAACTGTTTTTGATAAACACAGTGATGTTAAAAAAAAATTGTTTTGGCTGGAATAACTCTGGCAACTCCTCCCAAAGCTGTACACATCACTGTAGCTTCACCAATGTGTGGCTCACACTGAAGCCCAATTCAATAAACCCCTTTCAATGCAGCAAATTATCACTTCATTAAACATTATACTGGACTTAGGATCAACTTATTCCCTTACTGGACTCTCCTGGCAGAGACAGCCTAGAAGCAATGCTGTGTATGAGGCCACAATGCAGTCTTCCATGTGCTTCCCAGCATGCTGAAGAGCTGTAAAAGAGACAACAGTCTATTGTATTCTCTGAGCAGCTGGTATCTTTTACTGCTGCAAATACAATCCTTCATTATCACTTTCCAGAATGCTTTTTCCTCAAACAAAATGAGCTTTTGGACTGAGATTTCAGAGATCAGGAAACACCACACTTACTGACTCAGCAGCACATTCTTGACAAGAAAAATGGTCTTCATTCAGTTTCAACTCATTCTGCTGCACAGTATTTTGTCATGTGCCATTTCAATGTGCAAACTGTATGCTGAACACCCCAAACTACCAATGCAAATGTTTCATGTGATACTATATGCCTCTAAAACTTCCCCAGAGCAGTTTATTGTGTTAAGGATAACAGGCACAGCATTTTCTGCTGATGACTCGGCATTTTAGGAAAAACTACAAATAACTGCAGACACCAGTTGATGGAGCTACAAAAAGGAGGAAGGATATAAAGCAAGCTTGGAGAAGGCAATATACCACACCTATTAACACAAGATGAAAACACTATTAAAAGTCATACACTGCATCTACTGTTAGAAGATTAAACAAGAAGGAATGATGTTTCAGATCTATTTTCCAGAGACAAACTATCTAACAGGGCAGAGATAGTCAAACTCCTGGAACAAACTACCAAAGATGCAGTACCTCACTGCACTACACAGGCACTTCAGACACCACTGATGAAGGGAAAAGACAGACACAAAGCAGATGGGGACAGAAGAGGCAAATAGGGAGAGGAGGGGGAAAAAGCCCAACTCTTAAAGTAGCTTGAAACAAGAACCCTGGAAAATAATATTAAGGCAGGTAACATTCAAGGACTGTTCCAGAAGAACAAGGTAACATCCTAAAAGCCATCCTTTCCAGAATATTTTGTACATAGAGTGTCCCAAAAAGGTGTGGGGTTTTTTTGCGGTTTCTTTTGGTTTTTGATTTTTTTTTTTTTTTAAGAAACAAATAATAGTTAAAAGAAGCACAACAGCTTCTACTTTTCATGCTTCAGATGTGAACGGCTTCTATTTATGCAGCAGTTTCACCTGGGATACACTGAGAAAATCTCAGCCCTAGAGACTGGATGTAGAGAGGAAGCAGAGGACAAGGAGGGATTTTCTGCCATCACACTGTTCTTTGCTTTTTCCGAGCTCATCACAGCCAGATAACGTACCTTTATTAAGATCGAGTTCTTCATCATCTTCCTCCTTCTTATCCTTCTCCTCAGTACTATCTGACTTCTCTGTGGAGACCCACTGGATCTCCCCACTTGTCTCCTGCCATTCCCCACTCTTATCATGCTGAGCTGTGGGAGCTTCTTTAATCAGCTCGTCCGTCTGGCTCTCGGCCAGCTGCGCCGCTCGCTCACACTCCAGGAACAGCTGATGTGGGGAATTCCAGGAGAATTTCCATTAGAAACTAAACCCTCAACACACTGACTTAATACTTTTATTTCCTGTTAATAATTTACCCCTTAATACAATTAGCCTTCAATATTTTTGTTAACAATAGGCTTTTCTTCCTCAAAGGAAAATATAATGTGGCCCAACAGCAGCGCTGTGCTCCAAAGCAAGATCTCCCTGCCTGGTGCTGAACTGCTTGACAGGCTCCTCTTGGGCATCATAAAAGTTTAATCACTTTCCTTGAGACATGGCTGGAAGACTAAAAGGTGCCATAATTTCCTGTCCATTTTTGTTCTCCACCAATTTTCCTTTTCTTTTCATGCTAACTATTCCCTGTTGGCTTTCTTAGAGCAAAAATATGAGGGAGTTGTTTAAAATGACTTAGCAAAGAATGTGAATGAACCAGGAACCCCATATTAGACACTTATTTTCATGAATTATTTCCCGTACCATACAACCAGTTTTAAATATTGCTTTGCCAAGCTACATATATTAAGATAGTTAATATTATTATTTTTACTGATTTTTTTTTTTGCCTGCTACTGGACAGTTATTTCACAAAGTTAAATACAACTGCTACAAGCATCCATAAAATTAACTCTACTGAAACAAGACATTTGTAATTTCCTTTCAATTTTTTCATTTTAGTTTGCATGGTGAAGCTCATTTACTAAAATTATTGGTGGATTTATTTTTTCCAATTTCTTCATTTTATTGATGGATTTTTTTTCTTACAGTCAATTTAAGAATGTTGTTTCACATCCATAATCATTACATTTGTATTTTATTGCTTTTTATAAAGGATGATCCTGTTTTTTGATTTAAAGTTGCAAAGTCCCAAAAACATAATACTTTAAAAAAAATTATGGAAGCAAAGTACGTAACAGAAAAGTAGCTTACAGCTGGTTTAAAATAGAAGTCAAAGTAAATAATCTAGGAACAATAAAACTAGAAATAAATTGTATGGGAACAAAAGAGTTTTACTGGATGTCTGTAAACCACTGTCTTTTAGAAGAAGCTGTTTCTGTAACAGACAGCACTGCTGAAGTCATGGTTGTGAGCAGCAACCTTCCCCCTACCTTGCTCCACTCATCAAAATGCTAAACAGAAAAACTGACACATTTTCATTGCTGAGTTCTCCCTTCCTCCCCACAGTCTGATAATGAGAAATGGGAACTACTGCAGGACAAGCACTTCTCACCTGCACTAAAGCCTGAACAGCATCAATCTGTCCAGTTATCTTCAGGCTTTCGTCTCCTTCGCCCGTACACAAGGAGTCAAAAGAACATGATGTTTCCATATTGACAAGGCAGTGCCTGTTCCGGGCACTGTATTCCACGAGATTGATCAACAGACCCAATCCCTGCAAAATTGGAGAGTCAAAAAGATTACGCACATTGGAAAAAAGATGATTTAGCAAAAAACATCTATTTAGATAAACATCTTTGGCCTTATCTTTCTGAGAATACACAGCTTAGGAATCACTCTGACATACAGGAGGATCAGGATTTAAAGAAATACCAGATAGAACAGAGATCCCTGTGCAGCAGGACTTTTATGCAGGAATCTCTGTTTTTCTACTTCTGAACAAGAAAACATTTTTGGAGCTGAGAATTCCTTTACAAAGGTTAGGGATTCAGGTGTCCAATCCTGAACCTATGATCATAAGAGATCCTTCATATACACAATTTCACTGCTGCTATTAGGCCACTTTGACCCATTTTATGTAAGCTGAGGTAAATCTGACAAACTTTTGAACTCAAACAACAATATCAACCATATTTCCAAAACTGAAAAGATGCTTGAAAATTATTAATTCACACATTTATTTAACTACATCTCTTTGCTCATTTTTCCCACCAAACACAGGGAAAAAACCCTCAAACCCACCAAATCTTTACAAAAACTTTTAAGTACTTCACTTTAGGTATATATATTGCCACTGAAAACTGTAGGGGAAACTATTCCTTAAGGAGCAGCTCAATGCACAAGAAGGAGGCAAATAATTTTCTGTGCTATGAGAAGCACAAGAACTTACCAGTACACGAATATCAAATCTCTGTTCTTGAGGTAGGAACTTCGGAACCTGAAGCACACAATTCATCGCTGTGCCTATCAGACCATCCTGTTCACCTGTTTTTGTACTACCCCATTCTGCAAACAAAGAGTTCAGAGGCTCAATAGGGAAAACACATTTGTAATGGTAAGCAGCCTAATCAAAACCTTTTGGCTCTAATGACAAACCAGCCCCTCTCAGGCCAAGCCCTCATGTGAACATTTCACACTTGCAATTCCTCACCCAGCTTGCAAAGACAAACCACTGAGGGCCGTAAGCAAACATCTACCATGGCTAACTGTTTTATAGCACTGGACTTAAAAAACTATCATCAATACAAAAAAAATATTTACACTAATGGTTTATTTGACACCCCAGCACAGAATATGCACAGAATTCGTTGTCTTACCATTATCATTTGTCAGGTTGAGCAAGACCCCAATGATGGCCCTCATGCAGTCTTCCACGGCTTTACCCACGTGGTTGGTTACATTCTGGTGAGGCACAGACTTATTGTCTGGTAAACAGATACTGTCTTCAGCACGATTATATCGCTGGATTAACTCCTCACAATGCTGCAGTGCTCTGCAGGGAGATGGGGCAGAACAAAATTATCTTCACAACATACAGGGCACTTCACCTTTAGACTTGTTTCACAGGCAAAAAACCTGAAACAGAGCTTTATGCAGAATTTATCTAACACCCAGTCTGTAGGGAGAGATAAACTTATCACCTGTAAAATCTTTTATAAGCTCAACTGAAAACTGTGCAAACAAAAACGTGGAAATCTTAGGGCTTTATCAGCTTGGTATTTCAAGAGCAAGTTAATTTTCCTTCCCAGCTTCATCACATGGTCTTACAAAAGATATCTCCTGCTCCTAAAAACCCTCATATCCTCTGGCACAACATGATTCTGAGAGTGCTACCAGAATGTTCTCTTGTTCTCTTCTCAGAACTACTTCCATTCAGTAAGGAATGACACATGGCTTCCCAGCAGTAATATCCTAATCTTGTAACACTAATGGACCACAGGCATGACTTCAGTGCATAACATTAGTTTTATGTTAAACCACCACACTGATTTCAGTTACAAACAAAACCAGAAATGTCAAAAATATATGCTGGTTTAATTAACAGATTAAACTGTGGTTTGCTTAATTTTAATTTAAAAAACATACTCCAAATATGTAACCTATAACCATGAAATCACGTTTCCAATGAGGTATACAGAGTCCAACTTTCAGCTTCATTTGTTCTATTAAGAAGAGCAATACAAGGGCAGAGAGGCTCTGCCAGCCAACTGAGACCTCACCCAGATTGATAAATGGGTTAGAGGTGTTTGTACAAGAATCTCTGCCAGGGAGAAATGCCAAGAACGAGATTTCACTATTTTAATTCTTAGTTACACTGTCAATTCTGCTATGCTCCATTCCAGTAAACACTTAAGCATAACAGAAACACAATAAATACATGTGACTTCACCCTCTTCTGTGTTCCTTCTTAGTAGAGCAGGAGCTGAATCCACAGACTGCAGCTTCTACAGACCAAACAGTAGCAGCCCTACACACTGGTAGTACTCAGGTAGTTGCCCAAACCCCCATCTACATGAACCTTACCAATGAAAAAGCAACAGTGGAAAGTTTGGGGTTATTTACCCTTAGAATCTTCTGGTATAAAGCATTTATTTTTTTACCTATCATGTAAGGTGTTTTGCAAAACTGGGGGTTTTGGGGATTTTTTTCTATAACTTACTTAGCTGAGGAGACTATGAGCTGAGAGTCTTTGTATGCTATCAGATAGCTCTGATTTTCTGGATTATGCACAGTTACCTAAAGAGAGAAGGAGAAAGTAGTATTAAAAATAAGAGTTTTTTTCCCCTGAAAGAGAAGCATTCCCTTTTACTACTACTATATTTTATTCAGTTCCACATTTCTTGGCTATTATCCAGTGTAAACTTTCACTTCTCATTTTTCAGTATTTCCTTGGGTTTTCATGTCTAAATAAGTGTGGCACTGAAGATAAAACCATCTTCTCTGATGAAGTACAGAAACCACGCAGCAGAATGCTTTGCCACAGCAGAACCCTGAATCCACACTCTGGGACTAGAGTATCCCAAGTGTGTATAGAGAACATAAACATCTATGTGGAATTTTAAGGACTTGATATCAAATCCACTTCTGAGAGCTTATAATGCATCCAACCACAACACACAAGGTTTGCCTTGATTCCCTTGACTGAAATTTGGAATCAATTTTCAGAACAGAAGTTCTTTTCTTGGACTTGCATGATTTGGCATGTTTTGAATATTGTCATCTCTCCCAAGTTTCTAGGGATCTTACTACATCACAAACACCCCTAAGTCCAAATATGATTTTTTTAACACTAGACAAGGCTCTTCTACTCTTACTTGGCAATTCCATCTACTAAATATAAAAGCAGAAAATTACTTCGAATTTTTTTTTCCTCACTGCTGAGAAGAAAGGTAAAGAGAATTTTTAAGACACCTTTCAACAACTGTTCATGTTCCTCAGTTTTTAGCTTGCATTTACACTCTCTTTAAGTCTGTCCTATTTGAGTGAAGAAAACAAGCAACCACTGTAACTACTTGCCCTCTAATTTGGGTTTAAGGTGTTGAGCAAGATTCATTGACCTGTACTCTGACCCCAAATGTTTGCTGATGTGTTGCTAGAACATAACAAGGCTCTTCTGCTTTCTTAAGGTATCACAACAGAAACAGAGTAACAGCAGTAACAAACACCAAAGGCATTGCAGAGAAACACACACACCAAGTAAACACCACAAAAGTATCACGTATTTTGATTTTCTTACAAGTTTTCAAAGAAGTATTTACCACCTGCATTTACACACTCAACTGATGACAGGACTCATTTGCCTTTCAAGACAATTTTCTTTTTCAGCACTTCCCCAGCTGATGACTCAAAGTAGTGACTCTTAACATTGATGTATTGCTTCTAAGAGAATCCCACTTCTATAATGATCAGTTATTACTAGACACACATTGGAGAGTCAAAACTCATGCCTCAAAAACAACATCTATGAACAGCAGCTCTTTGTAGGAACTTAAGAGAAAAAGCATCATGTCATATTTTGTTATTTTTAACAAAAATAATCTTGGAGTGTGGTACACACATTCAGAATAGCAAATTAAATTTTCAAACATTACAGAAACACTGATAAGCATCAGAAAGTAAGTACAGTCTATTAAAAAAAATCAACCTTCTAGAACTATAATGTGACTATATACTGAAAGAAAGTAAACCAGAACTGCTTAAGAAGCAGCTTTCAGGAATGCAAAGGATCTGCTCATACTCACACTTTCCAAGACCCGTAAACATCTCTCTGCACCCCATAACGAAGCAACCAACTTCTCTTCGTTCTCATCACTGCTTAGGTGATCCACACATTCTTTAACTAAACACAAAAAGAAGTTATTTTCCTCCATAAGTAAGAGTTCTCCAAAAGCCAGGTGTACAAACTAACCAGCTACTCAAGAGTTATCAACCTCGTTTTACACTTCGCACACCTCTAATGGCAGGAAATAATCATGAAAACGTGATCAGCACTCCAAAATTTTTAATTTCTCCAAGTAGGTGAAAAAACCAAACCTTACAACTTTTGTCTTTACAAGTTTTAGACTGTTGTTGCAAATTACCTAACCATATATTATTTTCTCCTGTTAGTAACAGTGTCCAGCACATGAGTATGTTCCTTAACTCTAAGGGAGTCTTTTACAAGAGGAAAGAGATAGGACAAGCACACACTTCCCAGACTTTACAAGTCTGAAACAATAATTTGAAACTGTGTTCAAACTGAATACTTCCATCTTTCCAGTCCTTCCTTTGTTCTCCCACTGCTTACTAAAGACCAAGCTTTATTCAGGTCAAGAATTCATTTAGAAATGTCCATTTTCCTAGCTAGGAGATTCTGATCAAAAACACTCTAACAGGCGTATCTTTGAACCCTCCCCCCGCCTTTCTCTTGAAGGGTTTACTTCCTTTGGTAGATATATCTGGTCTGAAAATAATTCTAGAAGACTATAAAGGAGATTCTACTCAAGAATAAGTGTGCTCTACAGAGATATGTAACAGCATTCTGTCCAAGCTTAAGCCATTCTTATTCTCATACATTGTAATGCCACATTCTACACATTCTGTTTAACATGAAAACTACTTTCAATCCCACCAGAAACAGATTAAAATCACTAATATTTCTCAGTTACTTGATATGGATTTGTGTATTTTATTTTCAATACTGCTGAGAAAAATACATAATATTTCTATTTTTAACCACAGGAAATTAACATTACAAAAAGCAATCATTTTGTTACAATTCATTTTTTCTCATGCTGTCAAAGCAGTATCCCCACTATACCTTTATCTACAATATGATCCAGACCACCCAGAAGTCGCAGCTCCTCTTTAAACCAGTCCCCAGCTCGCTTTGAGGTGAGAGACAACAGCGTTTCCATTGCCAAATGCCCAGTCTGGAAGAGGGAGGTCCGGAGTTAGTGAAATCATCGTGTGCAGCTGCAGCCAATGCAGCAAGTCATACAAATACACGTCATAGGAAAACCACAAAAACGAAAGTACAGATTCTGAGAACCACCACCAGAGGGAGCAAGAACAGACTGGAGAATATGCGTATCTCTAAAAAAATGACAGTACTGATAAAAAAAGGTACTTTGCATTTTCAAATTTTCTTTATTAATAGCTTAGAAAACCCAAGCAGATTCCTGTTATCTGTTTCTCTTGCTATCAAAATCAAAAGTGGAGGAAAGCAAATAGACAAATCAGCCAGGCAGTAAAAAAATCAAGAAAATCCCCAGTGAACACAGCTTCTCAACCTCTCAGATACACCGGCTTTGCGGCCCATAGATCACATTTGCTTCCAATGTAGGTATCTTGTGGTTTTAATTTTAAACCTACAGAATAAAGCAATTGAACTGAACAACTGCAGGAAACCTGCATATATTTACTGAAACACTTTTTTGGAAAAAAGGAGGAACACACATATAAATTCAGCAACAGTAAAGGTACATTCACTCCCTGCAAATGGAATTAGAGCAGTACTCAACAGGCTTGAGCAAACACTCCATTGTCTCAGTATGAGCCCTCCCCCCACTCCCCAGCAACTCCAGCTGCTTTTCTTGCTTTCAAAATACTTGATTTCCAAGGAGGAAAAGAAAGTTGAAGATAGATAAAGAAGTTCTGGGTTGTAGGAGCAAGCCCTGCAGCACATTGTCACTATAAGTGTAACAGTAAACAGCATTTCTCCAGGGAAAATGGAAGAATCCTTGGGTCAGCAAACGGTTGTGTGGATCAAGAGAACACAAGTAGCAGCAAATCTATAGCAGGTAAGTTAATTTCTTAAATACCTACACCACAAAAGTCAAAGGCCACACAATATTTAAAATAGAGTGATTAGTTTTCTGCCAGAGGGCATTAAGACTTCAAATAACCCTTAAAGAATATAATCTTATATTTGCACACACTTAATAAGGACACAAATTTTCTCCTTTTTTTTTTTTAATAAAAGCAGTGAAACCTCATAATCCTTTTTGCTTTTGAATAAAATAATTACATTCAAATTTTCTGTCAATTACTATAAAATTTTAACACCAAAGGCCCAAAACATGGTTGCCTTAACATTTCAGCCTTATGCTGAGAGTGAAAACAAGAATAAGCTCTTTCACCATGTGAAAACAGAAGTCACTCCTGATTTTGTTATGATGCAATAATGAGGAGGCAGCTGCAAAAGCAGGAGCTCCAGAGGGCTGTGCTCCCTGACAGATGAGGGCCATTTGCTGAGGTGAAGGCCAGGTTCTTCAGGTTTATCTTCCTCTAATGCAGCACAGCTAGCCTGGAACAAATTCCAGTTGCACACACCTCCTTCTTGGTTCTGGGTTTATGTTTTTCATGTAAATAGCCATCAAGAAAACAGAACCTTTGAATACTCAAAAATTAGTCCAGCCTTACTTCCAGACAGACACACAAACAATGTTGTCTGTGGAAAGAGGGAGCCAAATTGATCACCTTTACTTGATCTGTGTAAGAGTCAAACAAGCGAAGGTGCGACTGGTTAGGCACAAACTGGAGGTATAAAAACATCTGCTGCAATCCTCTTGTTTCTCACTGGGTATGTCTGAGTCTGAAAAAGCACAGAGCTTTTCTTTACCCCCAGAAGATTTGCATTTTTTTTTGCATTTTCTGCCTGTCATTTAGTACAAAACACAGATTACTTATTGTATCTCATGACAGGGATCTACATGAAAGCAGCTTGATCTTCAACATATGAAGTTCATTATTGTCTCAACTTACCACTGCTACTATTTTAAACTGGAAGAGAACCTAATCATCTCATTTGGCTTGCAAATATTCTCTAAATACTATACAGTCTCTGCTTCTAGATAGTGCAGCTGGGAGGAAACCAGTTTCCATCTGTGAGGTACTACAATATTCAATGCATTTACAGCAACAGCTCAAAATAAATTTAAGAAATAGAGCTGCCTCAGGGAAAAACCCTCAAATAAAGCAGCTGAAACTGATGGCCGAGGATATTAATGCTCTTTACTCATGAACAACTTCCTCACAAGACAGAGACCCTTTTGATATGTCCTCTCCTTTTAAAACCCATGTCTAAGGAAACACAAGAACAGAATTACAGTTCATAAAAAAGCAACAGGCTAGATCAGATTATGAATATGAGAAAAGCTCAAGCAGGAGACAGTGGTCTTTGTGGCTGGATGCTTTAGCAATGAGGAACCTGCACCAGCTGTTCCATGCTTAATAAAGGGAGCTGTCTAACATTTTACAGTGCAAGAGATATCCTGGCACTGACAAACTCTGCTATGTGAGCTGCCTTCAGTGCCAAAACAGCACTGAAAGAAGACTCTGATTATCCCAAATCCTAGCTGATCACCACCTAGAGAACAAATTTCAGTCTGTGGTGGTGTTTTCAGACTATAAACTGAAAGTGCAGAATATTACCTCATGTTCCTTCTTTCTCTGCAGATTTCCAAGGCCAGAAAGTTAATTCAAGCTCCCTACCAGTACCTTTCATATGCTTGTATGAAACAAGCCCAAAAATTTAAAATTGTAATCCATTGTCACCATAATCCGATTACCAAAGTTAACAATGATGTCATGGATATTATCTTCCTCACCCAAAATTCAGCTCCTGCTAAAGCTACACAACAGTGACTCTTCATATCAATTCAGCTCTCTGTTCCATAGCCAGAATTTGCAGAGAAAACACCCCAAGGAAACTCTTCCTAAACTGACACAAGTCCCAAAAGCTACAG
This sequence comes from Passer domesticus, assembly GCF_036417665.1. Taxonomy (NCBI): domain Eukaryota; kingdom Metazoa; phylum Chordata; class Aves; order Passeriformes; family Passeridae; genus Passer; species Passer domesticus. The sequence continues at coordinate 31,704,673 of NC_087481.1, forward strand.
AACAAAGTGCCAGCTCAACAAGGCACATCATCTTTTAGTCCAGCTGAATATGGAACACAATCCTGACTGCAGATTACTGCCAGGAGTTGGAACATTACTTGCACAGACAAAGCTCTGAAAAGCTCACTTCATAAGCAATAAATCAGAAGCTTCTCCCATTGAGTGTAAGCGTTACAGGAAAAAGGGTATAAGCATTACAGAAAAAAAGGCAGAAACCCTCATAAGAATCTTGAATAGAATGTATTACAGGATGTCCAAAAATTAAGATCATACTAACATCAACTATACTGAAATATGGCAAAAGCAAAAACACATTACTTCTTTTTGTCATTTATGGCCACTCATCTAATCAATCTGTCAATCAATTTTTGAATTACATTCTTCTAAAAAACCTTGCAACTCAGCCTTTTTATTTTCTGAGCTAGCTTGATGATAGCATCCAATTTCTTTTTGAACAGAACCGGCTCACTCTGCTACTGATGAAGGTATTTTCATAAAGAGCAAGTATGTTTGAGAAAGCAAGGAAAAAATTCATCCACATTCATGGTAAGCAACAGAACTGCCACCACATGTTGGGTAGGGAAAAATCAGTTTCTGCAGGATGTTTCTTTTTTTTTAAATGTGAAAAATCTGCACCACAGTTTTAATTTAGCACACAATAGTCTTACTCCCATGCACAATCCCCTGTTTGTGAAAGTACTTATAAAACTCAGGCAAAGAAATGGAGTCAATCTAAGTGTGGGCTTTAAACACACATTTATTTAGTGTTACTTGTTTGCAACTGCTCCCTGTAACTAGCTACTCTTAGCAGGGGCAAGCAGACTCAGACAGCTGAAGAACATCTTAACTTTATCCAAATAACAACCTTTGAAAACGGAAATTTCAAATTTGAAGAAAGCACTTGCAGTGCAGTCAGGTATATAAAAAAGGTAGATGAAACACCAGGAACCCTTTGCTGGGGATGTGAAATGAAGGATGATGCTTGCAAGTTCCATTTTATTAAGCATTCCACAACTGTGAAGGCTTTCCAATAAAAGCACGTTACCCACCGTGATGTTTTCGAGATCAAGATGTTTGTTGTGAACAGTCTCACACAGTCTCCGAATTTTTTCCTTAATTTTATTCATGTCTTTTTCATTCAGCAGCTTGGCAGAAGAAGCATCTTGTTCCAATTCTAGAAGCCGTATCATCAGATCTAGACTAGCTCTGTCTAGATCCATGTTCAAGCGATCTCTACTAAGGATGTACATTAGAGCTGCTGTACAAAGGGACAAATTCTTGGGTTGGGAGAGAAAGAAAAAAAAAAACAGTTAGTGTTTACTAATCATTTTAGGCAGACTTTTCACTATTTTTAATAAACAAGCTGAAGATTCATAAAAGAAAATGCCTGACAGGCACTTACATGAGCACCCACTGTCAAATGGAGATTCCTTCTAGCAAGTTACTAAAGCATGACAAATAAAACCAAGACATAAAGCACTCAATATATTTACAAAGCCCTAGTAGAAGAGCAGGGATTTCTACTTCTTAGAGACTCAGTGCTGCAGACAGAATAAGAAATAGTAACTCCAGTGACACAATATTAGAGAAGAGACAGATGGCAGGGGAACAAAGTGCAACAGCTCTGGGTACATGGCAAGTAGGTGAACATTCTGGTTCGAGGGGATGAACTGGTGACAGCACCAGAAAATCCAGGGATCATGGGGACACTGTCTGCAGAGAGGGAGTGCCTGGGGACATAAATTCTGGCTCTGCCAAATGGGTCTGTCAGCTAATAATTTATCCAAACTTTTCCAGCATAAACACACTTTCTTTCCAGGGGAATTCTGCTTTTCAGAAGTAGCCAGAGTATAAACCAGCTTCCCCTTGTCCATCCCCATTAGCCCTTAACACGTGAATGTAATTAACTTGACTGCTCATATTTTACACAGAATTGGTGTACAGGCACATCTGACTGGCTAAAGAATACTTGATTCTTCCTGAAGAAGGAATTAAATTCTATCTTCATGAGGCTCCAAAAAAGCCAGGGCAGAAGATGACTGTCAGGAAGGGACAGACAGCAGTGAAGCAAAGCCATCCATCCCTGGTGTCTAAGTACCACACCTGCACTGAGAGCACTGAACTCCAGGTTACAGGAAAGAGGAGAAATATTCACTGGGAACAGAGGTGTGCTGGGCACAAAACTGTCAGAAACCTCTGTCAATAACTGGAGGAGTTGAGAGCTGGGGCATGTGTGGGGCATGTGTGCTCCTACTGAGTTCAACCCTCAGGAGTCAATATGCTGCATGCATCCATCACAATTGTTTCTGTATAAGATATATTAGACATGGAAACAAACTAATTCTGGAATATAAATGTTGTACAGCTCAACAGGAAAGAGCAGAATTCTGTGTCATAGCAGATTAACATCTTGTTTAGACTTCAGCCAACCACCAAAGCAGTCATTATCTACTCTGTTTATTCTAGAAGTAAGTAATAGTCATACCTGGTCATACTAAGCAGTATCAGCATTTCCAAGACAGGATTAGGCAGCTGACAGTCTACCAAAAGTTATGTCAAAACTCCTTCCTGTCCGACTTAAGGAAATCCTCAGGTGAATAAAGACTTTAATCTGACCAACTACCCAAGACACATTTGAACTACCAAAGGAAGGAAGCAAGTTTCCAAATCTACATCTTTCATGAATACAGGGTTATTAAAAAACCCCACAACTCTCAGCTGTGAGCAGCACTATCCCAGCCTTTTATCACTACTTCAGCCTTGCCAGATGTAAGCCAGAAAGCATCTATGTGACCTGTCTGCAGAAGGTATACATCGTTTACCTTTGATTTTCAATAACTTTCTCCCATAAGCCTTGCAATTTTATTGTTTTAATTACAGAAATTGTTTACTCTTCATTTACTTGCAGCTGGCTTGAACTGTACAGGTTTCTTGAAGAACTGGGTTCTTCCAGAATGGTGGTAATCAAAACAGGACACAGGAATGCAGACATTCCAGAGGAACCAAAGGTTAGCTAATTATTGTTCAGCCAACATGGGACTTCAACATCTACGAAGAACTATATTTTAATGACCAGAATTATCTAGGTGAGTTTCCTGGTTTAAAAAAAATGCTGAAGGTCCCCAGAGAGTTTCTATCAACTACAAAGTATGCAGCAGTTAACAGAGGGAAAGTGCTGAACTTATAATCTGGGCTGGCATTATTTAAGCATTTTAAGAAGTCAGAGACTGTTCTTAAGATCATTACTCAGAAATGCTTTACAGATACCCCAAAGTCTGGTAAGGGCAATCACACTCACTCTGTAAACATCTGTACCAAGCCCTTGCCTGTTCCAGGTTCCCTTCCTTTCAACCCAACCAGCTTTCCATTATGAAGGGAGTAATGGTTCTTTTTCCATCTGCATCAGCTCTGCTGACACTTCCCTTCAGACTGGCCACCAGGTCTCAACACACTTAAATGTGATCAGATCACCAAGACACAATGCAGGTTTAAGGCTGCAGCAGGGCTGCTGGGAAAGCAAAAAGGGTGGACTGGCTCTGGGAAACAAGAGCCAGGCTCCTGCCACAGCACATACACAGCAGAGATTCAGGCCAATAAGCCTCCAAATGCTGATGTGCAACAGGAGAATATTGCTGATATAAAAGTAAGGACCTCAAATGTGAATGGTGCTTACAGCATGGAACAAACCTGTTTTAGCTTCATACCAGTGAGAAGGGTTTTGTAAAGCTGGTTTCTCCTAGTCCCTATTGTCTTCATCTTGAATAAAACAATTCTACATTTTGCTCTGATCTTCTGTAAGTGTTTAACTAACCACACTGCCTGAAAGCTATCTCATGCCCTACCACACACACAATTCTGAGATTGGAATGAGGGGAAAATTGTTGTTACAACTCATATTTGATCAGTATTCTAAGAGAACAAAAAAATCCAACCAAAGCACCATATCAATCCTTCCAAATGTCACCCTTACAGACCACAGTAGAAGAGGAATTTTTGAGTGAGCTTCCCCCATCTCATTCCACTCCTTAAGATGCGTAAACCACATTCTGCTTCCAAATAAATGCAGAGAAGGGAAAAAAGTAAAATAAATAAAATTTGCTCTAGACATAAATTTCATGGTGTATCTAACTATGGATTTGCACTCCATATTTCTACAGAATTCAGGAAAACATCCTAGTTTGAACATACACTCCAGAAATGGCAGACCACTTACACCCACTCTCATCCTTGTCTTCTCTTGCTTGTTCTATTTATACTCCAGCTTGTGGGAACAGATGGTTATTTTCTAGGGTTCAGCACTACATATAATGCACTTTTATCTTTTTTTTAAGTTATTCTCATGCTGAAGACATTATAAAACCACATTTCTGTGCTTAACTACTGACAGCTATAATGGAACAGTTTTTATTTTAAAAATTAATAATACTTCAAAATCTTTACAGAGCACCATTGAAGAGACAAAGTCAATTAAAAACTTATGCTTAAACACAAGGCTACAGGAGAAATTTGGCGGAACAAGTAATTTTCATGTTGTTATTTTTGGGCAAAGCTCTGTAAGATAGATGGTATTTTGTTTCCCCTGCTGGTTCAAGAAATGCCAACTGCCAGGATGCAACTGCTGCTTTATACTCCTTATGGAAATGTTAAGAGTCCCCTGTACACTCAGTCTATTCTATTGCATCTGAACAATGAATGCAATATAAGTTCATATTTGTTTCCATTAACAGTGTCATTGTGGCAGCTTTCCCATCTTCAAAATACTTTAAGAAAATCTTAACCATATAATTGTGCATTTTTAGCTCAGTTCTTATTTATCTTACAGGGATTTGAGCCATGCATGCAAAGCTAAGTGTGATTTATTCTTCAGTTACTTTGAACTGAGATTCAGTGGAGAAATTTCTATTAATTTGGACAAAAATAAAATATCTGTGAAATAATTAGTGAATGAAAAGGTAGTACTGACAGACAGCATGCTTATCCAGAGATGTTAGTGTTGAAGGACATATTGTCAGTAGCTGGGGCATATCCATTAGCATTTATCAAGAGCAGTTTGATAAATCAGTAATTTTACAATACTGTAAAACCTGTACCAAAAATGTACTGTAACGATATTCAAACATTAACTATCCATTTTTTTCTTTGACAAAAGGGAGCATTTCATCAAATATACTGGAAATAGTGAATATAATCAATGCTTTTTGTTATTGCAGACTAATAATAGCATGTAATTTCCTTTTGAACTGCACGTGCTAGTTCTTTTGAAAATGAAGGAATAATGGTAACTGTTAAAAGACAGCCAAAAATACACCCAAGCAAGCTTGTACATTTTCCAGGGAACTGTAGCTGTCCTCTGCTGATCTCCTGCAACTCAGTGGTGGCAACTGTCCTAAATAGAGTGACTGTACTTCATTTATTTCTAGTATCACTTGGCACTATTTTGACAGCTCACAAAATAATGAACTCATTGAACCTGGTGCCTATGTTTTACAATTAGCCATTGCTAATTTTTGAGGGAGATGGAAAATAAGCTATTATTCTAAATTAGTTACTTAAAACTACAGCTTTTTTCCCCCCACCCACAGTAAGATGTCAAATACCATCCATGAAATGTCTATTTTTGTGGATGCGAAGTTGCATTCTGCATTGTATGCCATTCTTCTAGAGCTATTACAGAAAATTATAAACCTAGCTGATATACATATAGCTACTACCCACTTCAAGTAAAATCTCATCTTTTCATGAAGCTTTTGTAAAAATATCTCAAGGGATACCCCACAGAGGTAACATCGATAAGAAGGAAAACTAAACTGCTTTAGTTTAACTCTCAGGTCATGTTACCATAAATAGATGAAACTTACCTTTCCTAGAATCCAACAGAACATTATATATGCTCAGGGAATCCTAAAACTGCAATTACAGCAGTGCTCAAGGAGACAAGCACAAGACATGAAAAAAATCCAATCCCTACAACAGCTACAAAAGAGGTGGGAATTCCCATACAAGCAAGTCTGGAGATGAGCACTGAGAGCCACCTCTAAACATAAACAGGAAGGATTCCTTTCAAATGTATTTGAAAGAATTTAAAATACACTACAACTCTTAAGAGAATAAATAAAATAGCAATCCAAAGCCAAGGCCATTTTTACAAAATCCCTAGGTTTTTAAAAAGCATTTCCAAACCAAGAAGCACATAAACAGAGGAATAAGGAATTTGTCAGTGGAACACAGGTGCTCTAACTTTTTATGCCACTGATGAGTGCTCCCTAAAATGGAGCCCAGAGGCACCATCAGATACACTATACTATATATATAAATATATATACATATACACACACCAGTACACAATATACTGGATGCTTGACCTTGAACAAAACCCCCACCCAGCAGAACAGGTATCACCAGACATCAATGAAATGCACAATTGTATCCATACCTGATGGTGCTGGGAATCATCCAGTGTTTTGAAAACCATGGCTACCATCCCGTGTGCTCTCAGGTGCATTCGGAAGCTGGGCATGGCACACTTGGTCGCCAAGCTGATTACACTGGAGAAAACCAACTGGGTTAGAAGGACTGAAATGACCACACTGAACAAGAACAGCAGATAATGCTGTTCCACACAAGACTGACCACGTGCCTCAGACCTTGGCAAACTGTTGGAACGTTTCTTCTAAAATTTGTCTAAGGCAGGTTTGCAATTGGTGAACAGCGACTGGCAAGCAGTGTTTCATTCAAGTTGCCATCAGCAGCAAACTATGTCTGCTTTAGATTAAACTTGGCTAAAACCAGGATTTTAAAAGACAGCCTGAATTTGCTTCTTAAAAAAAAAAGCTGAAAATTTCCAATAGTTAAACTGAAAGTAAAGCACCATGTCTCTGATTTAGAGACATGGGAAAGCTCGTTATGGACCAAGGCATTATGAGCAATTGTAAATCTGAGCTTCCATTGTTATCTAATTAACTGACTAGTCTCACCTAAACCTAACACTACTTATACCTAGAACTTCTTTTTACATTTATTGCTGCATTTATAATTGATGGAAACACTATAAATTTCAGAAAAGATCTAACAAATGTATCAGTAATTACTGAGCAGCATAAGAGTTTATTTTAAAAATGGCATTTTCCCCTAGCTTTCTCAGTAAGCTGTCTGCCATTTCTAGCACAGTGCAACATAACAACTGCTAAAAATACATTGCTTTTAAATGTGCACTTATGTGGGAGTGATTCTGCAATCAAGTCTTCCATGACTGCTGAGGAACCTGCCTCTAGGAGATTCACACAGTAAGGTGTTTAAAAGAACAAGGGGTCTGTCTCCAACCACAACAGCACCAGTTAGAGGTTACTGACCTGTTTGAGTCTTTTACATCTATTCCTATCCTTACACATTGAGTTCCTTTGGAAAAACACTTTTATTTTAATTTGTTAACTGAAAGAAAAGATTTTTGTTGTGCTTATGTAAGTTACATTCCACTACATAAAATTGTTAAGTAGTAGTTAAAAATCTGATTCATTTTGCTACATGAGCAAATAAGGAGCACAACTATTCCTAAACTGTCATTATAGCAGTAACTTATTGTTAACATATTGCTATATATAAACAAACTGGTGATAGAGATAGATATCCCAGCAACAATATTCATTGCTAATTTCTGAGGAACAAATAAATTTTCAAGTAGCTTAGAGGCACAGATAGCTTTTTCTCAGCCACAGCCAGATCACAAAGCACTGCCATCACCTCTCTCTCTATGAATTCAAGCTTTTGTTTCTCTATTATTTTAGTTTAACTGAACAGAAAGGAAAACTTAGGCATATAAAAATATTATTGCATGGTTACTTTATTTAACACTATTACAATTAATTTCATGTCCAGGCAATTGACACTGGTATCAAGTCACAAACTTTTTCAAAGTAAGGTTAACATTTTTGATGCCAACTTCACGATAATGTGTAACTTGAATATTCAAGAATAGTCCAAGACAAGTTAAGGAACCTCCCAATTAATATTAAGGCCTCAGTCCTTTTAGTGCATGCCAGTAATATTATTTCTCAATAGAAGATAAAGAACAGCTGAAGTTAAACAACATCTCACTATTACCACAGTTCTAGATTTTCATCAAACTCTGCAGTCTTAGGGATTTTATTTTAGAATTGAATTTGCAATAAAAACAGAACACAAGATGTACTACATGAACAAGTTATCAGAAGGTATTTTTTTAATTTACAGCAAGGATAACAAGTGCGTCAAAGATGTCTCTTACTGCACAGTTTACTATTTCATCTTCATAGCCATACTGCTTATGATTATTCAAAACACAATCTGATTATTTTCAAATTTTACTCTTCGTGGCAGAAGTGCCAGGTAAATGTTAATGAAATTTTAAAGCACAGTCACTTCCCTGATGTATATTTAATTCAGTATCTCTTTCAAATACAGGTTCTGTGTTTTGTATTAGATGTCTTACCTAAGGCAACGTGTGTTTAGGGGCTGATTGCTCTTCAATCCACTTAGCAAGTACTCAATATCATCTGTGAACTCTTGATTTTCACCAAATTCCACTACATCATTGAAGTGCTTTACATGCTGAACAACAGTGTATAACTGGAAAAGACAAATATTTTGACCTAAGTAAGTTGCTCTTGAGATTGATAATAATCTTAACAAGTACAGTTTAAAATTCTATTCAGTTTTAAGTGCAAGGAAACATTAAGATGTTAATAAAGGCCATTCAAAATATTATTTTTAATAGGAAAGCCAAATTGTGTTTTGACACTGTTCCTTCAGTAGTTAGGATTACTAGTAATTCTTTATCTTAAAAATTTGTTAAGAATACTTACTTCTTTGTCTTCTTTCCTACATTTCAATGCAGTTACTATCTCTTGATAGGGCTGAGTAGGTATTGTCACAGTTTTTATCACTTTGGGAGGTGGTGCAGGAGCCTTAAAAACTCCATCATCTTTATGAATTGCCTCCTTTGAAGATAGCCTTACCTATTAATAAGAAAGTGCTAAAATGGGCAGATGTTTTGAGCATGAAAACATACACTAAATACATCAGGAAACAGTACAGGTGTGCAATTGTCAAACTCACATTTTGGGACTATTTAGTCCTTGCCTTGCACTACCAAGATGTATATACCCTAAGCTGTGTGACAATGTGTCTACTCTTAAATACAAAATAAAAAAACCAAAAACCATTTTCAAGTATCAGGAAAGCTCCAGTGGAATTCTAAAACTAAAACCAGCAGAACAATAAAATGTCCTTTATACTGGTTCCTTAAGCTTCAGGGTAAGTAAACCAATCAAATTCTGTGTTTATTTGTTGCTCTTTGAAGTCTCTCACCCTTCTGCACTGGAGTTTCCAGGAATGCCCAGGCTGGCTGCACCATGAAGCCCTGAGGAAGCAGCTGGCTCTGGAGGGGAGCAGAGCCCTGAGCCAGCCTGCCTGCAGAGCTCTGCCCCAGCTGTTCTGGCCCTGCCTGCCAGAGGACACTGCACTCCTGTCCGACCCTCCAGCCTCACACTCCAAACTCCACTGGCCTGGAGGCAGGACACTACCAGTACATTGTGTAGCAGCACAACAAAAGCCACACAGAGCCAGGAGAGGCACAGAGCAGACCTCAAACCAGGTAGAGCACGCTCTTAGTATTCTCTTATTTGTGCTGTTAAATATTTTAGGAGCATATCATAGCACAAAATACAGCAGAACCTGTTCTACAGGGAGGAGAGAACTTGATGTTAGGTCTAGAATAACTACTGACAGGTTTCCAGACAACTCTGGCAAGTATTACAGGTTTCTCCTCAACTTGCTTTGCTGTATTAGTTTGAGGCTACTGCAAGCTCAAGTGCAGCTTATCTTCAGATTACTTCTTTGGCACAAAATCTATTATGAAGACAAACTACAGCAAACAAGGCATATGGAAAAAGACCTCCAAATGCCAAATTCTAAATGTACATGTGCCAATTCCAATGGGCATTTACTCACCCTTAATCTCTCAGTAACATCATGTACTTAGCTTCCTTACACAGAAAAATGAGAATATTTTAAAAGTGTGGTTGAAAAAACAGAATTAACATGCAGGCATAGAAGATACATGACCTGTTACTCCAGGGGATGGCTGGAAAGAATGCCTTCTTGTGCACTGTACACTGACAGAAAAAAATTAAAATAAAAGCCAAAAGAAGCTGCTATATGACTGAAGTATTTTTTACATTCTGCCTCTATCACTGTGGCATTTCAGTGTTCACTCACTTCAGCACCTGTGGCAAAATGGTAATAAACCACCCTGAAAAACCGGTTTAGAGCATATACTAGAGGATTGATCTTATCAGCCTGTGAACACAGGAGAGCCACTGAAGGATCTCATCCAAGTCTTGGTTAATGGCTGCCCCTTCAAAGCAAACTCCAAGGGCACTTGGAGAGGCCCTAAGAGAGTACTTGGCATAAGCAGTTTGCATGCTGTGAGTTTCTCACCATAAACCTGAGACAGATTTCTCCCAACCTTCAGGTAAGAAATTTCTACAGAAATTAAAGAGGCAGGATCACATGTGCAGGAACTACCACTGAACATTTGCTCAAGGCTCATTTATCTTGTAACTTTGAAGTATTACACCCATGTAAATCACGGTTAAAAACCACGTCTGAAGCAACTTCAGATGTACATCATAACATGAGCAGCACATACAAATTCCCCTCAGTGCTTTGTTCAGCCAAACCCCTACCACATTCCTGAATTAATATTCTGATGGTTCCAGATACAGAGTGGAAGTCTGACAGAAGACAAAAGTCACTGTCTGAATGAATGAATCAGACATTGCCCTAGCTTGAAAAAGCCATATCCAAAGTCTGTCTGACAAGACCCACACAAAATCTGCCCTTAAGTCAGCTATCAGAGTACTTCACAAAAAACAGTACCAAGAGATTCAGCAGGCAACAAAACCCTCACTTCAAAGTACATAATTTAAATTGAGAAAGGAGTTTAAGAAAAACCCAGGGCTGAAATTTCTGCTCTCTCCTCATTCTAGTGGAAATGGCTGTTTTCAACTCAGTTATCTGCATTTTCCAGGCAGTGCAGTTAACATCCAAAGAAGGCTGCTCAGAATACTGTGAGGAGGCAACCAAAAACAACCACAAATCAAAGAGGAAGAAGTACCAGAACACCACAAACAGGGGTAGAATTAAAAAAAGAAGGAAAAATAAAAAGACAAAAAGCAAAACAAAACAATAAACAAAATCAATTAAATAGAGAAACAAAAAATAAGCACCTACAAACTGGTGACAAAAACAACAGCTGAAGGCTTATCACTGCAAAAATATCTACTTTCTTATTTTCTGTCCTTAGGCCAGTACTATCAGCAAGGCACCAAATGAAATTACATTTACTGACAATGTACAGTGCTCTCTTAGCATAATCAGTAACAACTTCTGCAATATAAGCTAAAGACCCTGGATTCTCAGAGTCTCAAAAGAGTTAGAAAATAATTACTTTGAGTCTCAAAACAATTTACTTTTGGACAAACAACTCCAGGAACTGTTTTCACCCCTGGTGTAGTTTTTGATATCCACAATGTTGGTATTAGTATTTTTTCACAGTACACAGAAAATGGTGTTTCTTTCATAGTATCTAAAGACTCAAGTCAGCCCTCAGAACTACTCCATTAGAAATTTTCATCAGCAATTTGCTGACTTCTGTGTTCATTAGTAAGTTAATCCTCGGAGTTCTCTCAGAAAATGGAATGGAGTCCATTGTTAGAAAGATGAACTTCAGCACTGGGGAACATAACTTGAAGTACTTTTCTAAACTATATTGAAGGTATATGAACGATCCTATTCTACAATACTTCCACTAACAATTTCCTTTCTATCAAATTCCAATGGCTCACAAAGTGGACCTCATTCTGAATTACTGTGACATTACCAGATAGCAAGAACTTGGGTTAAAAAAAAATTAAAAATCAGTGAATCTGGAAAGGAGATCTAGTAAACTTGAGAAAAAAAAAAACAACAGTCTACTTACTGGGACACTGGGAGTTTTCAAAGCTGGTGGTGCTGGCAGAGCCTCTGATTCTGGCTGGTTCCAGTGTCTAGCATTATACACTGCTTTTGTGGGAGACTAAAAGATAAAAATAAAAGTTATTTCTTAAGTAAATTACCAGCAGTCACTATACACTTCAAAATTATTATAGCCAAGCAAAGAAAACAAGCCTCATTTTCCCTGCTGAATTCCCAGCACCACACGTTCTCAATATCACATGTACTGGAAAATCAGAGAGACTTTGAAGCCTCTGATGGTTTTAAAGACATACAGACCCACTCAAATGGCAAAAGACAGGTTATGTATGTATTTAAAGAGTTTTTTCAGTTGTCCCATCTCTGAAATTTATTCAAAGGCAAAAGGTCTGCAACCTTCCTATAGACAAAAACTGACAGCTCAGGGAAAAAAACATGTTAGCAAACACCATGTCAGTAGAAATATGACTGGTTTAGAAACAAAAATGCAGAACTCATATAGACTTTGATGCTAGGAGGAAGAAAAACACTCAAATGAAATGCCTTAATCCATATTAATAAATTAAGAAGTCTTTTTTTAGTCTTGCTCAAAAATGTGTCAGGGCAAATCAAAATGCATCAAAATTTACTGTCCTTGAATTTTTGGGAAACACAACATACTCCTTAGAGGAAGCAAAGACAGAATTCTATTTCTAGCAGTCGTGTTTACCAACCCACTTGCACAATATTGTTCTAGACTAATACAGCATTACAATTTTCTCCATTTCCCACCATGCCATGCATCAAGCAAACTCTGTAAGTACTTGCTTCCTCACAGCAGTTGGACAGCATTTTGAATGTGAAAAAATAATTTCAAGTAAACATTTTCTGTCAAAATATAATATATTAACTCTTTAACCCAAATACAGCTCAAGCCCATAGAGGAGCTACATGTGGCAAGCCTTAGGACCAGCCAGGGACTGAGCACCACTCCACAAAGTGCAACAAGGTTCTAGCATGCCAAAAGCTAGAAAGCCAATTCTCCAAGTCAAGGGTTTCTTTATTATTGCAGAGTAAAACCCCACTGGGCTGCATCCTTCCATTCTTCACAAGACAAAGCCCTACTGAACAAAATTTTGAGGAATATTAGCAGAATGATAGCCTCAGCTGAGAATCTTCAGAGTCCAAAAGCACTAAACCAGTCCAGTCTCCAGACAAGAGAAAAGCCTCTTTCCTCCTGCCCCGCCGAGTGTGCTTTCGTGTGGTCATGAGAAACTTGGATTGTTAAATTATGTTCTTAAAGCAGTGCTCATATACCATTCATAAACATGTATACAGCAGTTATCATCTTAAGTTTCATCAGTTTTGCAAGGAAGCTCTTTCAGACAGCATCTGTTCAGCTCAAAATTTTAACTGAGAAACCAGTTTCATGTTCAGGATACTGCAGTTACAAGAAGACATCTGGGCCCACAAATAGGAAGCAAGTGTCATAAGGATCCCTATTTGAAAAAAGGTTAGAAAATGGTCCAGATGTTAACTCTCTTCTCTCCTACACCTTTCTGAGCAGCAAATATTTACCTGGAATCTGACTCAGAGTTTGCAATGAACAAAGGAAGGACAAAATACAAAGAAAATTAAAAAAAAAATTAAAAAACCTAAGACAGATGCAAGTTTCACAAGCATCTGCCATGGAAAAGAACCACTGAGTGTTTTCGTCTCTTGAATTACTCACAAGTGCTCCACACTTCATTTTAGTGCATATTTAAGATTGGCAAGACAGGGTGCCCTATCCTGGTATACAGGATAATCAAAGGAAGCAACACACTCTGCTAAGTAACATATGGTACAGCATTTTATAGAATCAGACTAGTTTGGGGTGAAATTCTCTGCCTGTGTGCTCCTCTTCCTGCAGGCCTTGTGCTCCACCAGGAGCCAAACACAGCCCCTGGCAGGCACAGGGGAGCAGAGTCAGGCTGGGTTTGAGCTTGTCCTGGCAAGGCAGCAGCTGGGCCGGTCCCGGGCTGACCACACCATGGAAGTGTCCACAGTCTCCTTGGCTTTTCCAAACCCAGCACCTCTGCTGTGCACACACGCAGGGCAAGGAGGCCCAGCCCACAGGAAGCACATTCAGAGTTTGGGAGGGAGTTGTAACAAAGCACACCAGCAGCTGTGGCAGTGTAACCAAAAGGGCCACACAGCATTAGTGTGTCTGCCTCAGCAGAGAGCAACAGCTGATGCGTAGGAAAGAGTTCAGCAGGGCAAACAGATAAAAGCAAATTCCTTCCAAATACTCAGGGCTCACAGGCTTCCAAAGATGGTATGCTTTGTGTTTAACAGTCAAAAATGGGCTTTTCTTCTCCCATCTCCCTTAATTCCTTACTAAATCAAAAGCTAGGGCATCCCAAAGTGTTTTGTGACATGGCAGTTTACAACTTAACCATTACTAGTGCAATAGAGAAAAAAGGCTACATTTTACATAAGAAAACAAGCAATGCCACCAATAAATGCCTGTTCTGAGGAACGAGGACATCTGCATTTAATAGCTCTCTTGTAACAGAGCCTGAAGTGCAGCTGGAAATAGTAATCCTTAAAATCTCAAATACCTCTGGAAGGTTTGTTTTAGTGACCATTCCTTGTAGGATCTTCCACTTCAAATCAGAAAAGACCTGAACAAGTGATTGGCCTGTGATTCCATACCCTCCCACAGTATTTCCTTAGACACCCTGCCATTGCTATCTGGTCAGTCTCACACTGCCTGCAGTCAGCTGGTCCACCAGAACACACCTGCAAAAATCCATCACCGCTTTCCAAATAAATATGTTCTAATCAGCTCTAAGACATTATGCAGAGACTTTGGAGCCTCTCTTACAACTCAGGTGGACTTCAACACAACAAACACATCCCTCTTTTCCAACCACCTCTTAAAGCAACCTTCCTATTTTCCCTTGCAGCACAGAATTAGGATGAATTTCCAGATCAGTTGCAAAGAAACTGCACCAATACTGATCAACTAGTGAGCACTGTGTGGATTTGCTTTGGATTATTGTGTGACAGAACTGAAGCCAGGAAAACTGTCAAAGATCAAATGAATGCTACTGAAAAAAGACTTTTCAGAAGGGCTTGATCACAAAAGCAAAGTTGATTTGGTTTTGGGGTGTTTTTTTAAAAGGCAACTCAAATGCTTGTGATAACAAGCTTCCCTGAACAAGCAACACTGATATTTAAGCAGCAATAATTTAAGAAACTTTCCCTTAAAGACAAGAAAACCTTGCAATTATTCAAATAACACAGACTTTTCTTTAATAATTCCTTCTCTCAAAACTAACTGGAATAGATGCAAGTGGAAGTACATCATTCCTTTGAATTCTCTGTTCTTAAGGCAAAAAAGCTCTGCAATATTAATCAGCTGTAAGAGCTTCTGCTGAATAGCAGAGGAGTTTCCTTTTTCCATAGATCTAGAACTGACAGCTGCTTACACAGAGATACATGTCTGAAAGACTGCAAATATTCCAGGGTGGGTATAAGGCATATGGCACTGTGGGACTCTGCTGAGGTTCTGGGGGGGTGAGGGCAGATACAGAACCACGGCTAATGCCAGGGATTTCACAAAATGCACAGAGCTGTCTCTTTTATAGGATCATCTCCAAATGGCATCAACTATGGGTCATGCTTAACCTCCCATCCCTGAAAGCCTCAAAGCTGAAGTTTTCAAGAGCTGGCACTATGCACATACTGATGCAGCACTGCCTGCAATTCATAGATGTCAGAATCACAGAAAGTAAGAGCCAGGGACATGAGTCACATGGAAAATACTAGCAAAACAAGGAAGAGCATCTATTTGCAGGCAAGAATGCTTTCCAAGGTAGAAGACAATGGCAAAAGAAAACTGAAGAATATTTTCAGCAGATATCCTGATAAATGAATTATTTATGTCTGAAATGCATTCAGTAACACGGCATGCCAGATGCGTTTCAAAACTACAAGTTCCAAAAAAACCCCAATAAACAAAATATATGAGTTACCACTCTGTATTCATCATCATTAAGAGTACTATCCTGTCCTGCATGTCTCACTTTGAACAGGAAAAAGGTAACAAGCATGTTATGCAGCACAGAACTATTAATAATGGACTGTTTCTTTTGAAAAGGGAAAGGAATGAACATCACTCAGAGCAACGAAAAAGAAATCACACTTCAAAACACAAAGATGGAGTATCAATTCAGCACAAGCTGAGCCATGTTATAGAACAGAAAAAAGAAGTTAATTTGAACTTGAGAGGAGACAACACTTCCCAACACCAGTTTAAAACCAGCACCAAACTGCTTTTGCAGTGTTCAGATTTTGAACTGCATCTCCATTACTTGGATCAAAGTAGCAGATAAGTGCCAATGAACTACTGCCATGGATCACTTAATTGTGAGGTGCCATTCCATTTAAACACAAAACACATTATACACACACATGGCCAGACAAGGTTTAAGAGTATCAGACAACACAAGGAGCAAGGAAAAAATGTCACTGAAGCTTTTTCTGCATCAAACTTCTGAAGATCTGCAAAATGCTTTTTCTTCCTTAAAGCTCAGGAGACCCACAGGGCACAAGAAGATGATGGGTCCAACACCCAAGTCAAAGATGAAAATAGAAAATAAGAAACAAGACAATCTAATAAATCAGATTCATTAACAGAAATATCCAATGCTGCTTATGCTGAGTGTATTCAAAGGTCAGCTCAGAAGCAGAAACCATACGGTTATGGTCACTATTATGGCCTGAAACCTTCAATAAGTCTAATTAAATGGGACAGGGTACAATAGTTTAGACATCTCACCACAATACTGGAATCATAATGCTTTGCTCAAGAGAAAAGGAAAACCTGCAGTTCAAGGAACACCCTGGCACAAGCACTTCCCTGCACAAACTGCTCACAAAAATATCCTGCTCTCTTGGTTGTGCAAGGCAGAGAGGAACAGGCCACCACAGACACACGTTCCCCTCCTCTCCTCCTTTTAATCCTAATCTACCCAAAGTGTATCAATCTACCAAGAGGAAAGCCTTACAAAATTGCAACTGCAATGAAGTTCCAGAGGTGATACAGCTGAGGTGTGCTTACACCTACGGAAGGGTTTCCATTTGGATAAGTAAAAAACACTGCTCAAATCTCCCAGATGTCCTCAGTTACAGCTCTGGGGTTTGCATCACTGAGGATGCTGACCTGACTGCTCGCCAGTGAGAGCAAGCTTCAGCTGCACCTCCAGAGAGCACCAACCTCATGCCACCTGTTACCAGGCATTGCCTGTATCAGGTCAAAACAAAGCCAATTCAGAGTAAAAGCTTTGAACTGGGTCTAACAAGGACACTGAGCCCTCAACACCACTGATTCCCCCCTCAGGACATGCTCACTCTCACCGTGCAATTACTGAATGCACATCAAGTCTGAGATGGAGCTGAGTGAACCAGCCATGCTCACACAGTACACAGGAGCTGGGAAGACAATTTTGCATATTCATCTGCATATAAATCAAGCTCCCACTAGCAAATGAAACTGGTGTATTTTAATTCCTTTGAGCGCTTTTCCCATTTTAGAACTTCCTACAGGAGACTTTGCGCAATGTAACATTTATCCTACACAGCTATCCTGCATTGCCAATTTACTAAAACATTAAGCTAATTACCAGAACTACAAAACTGATGTGTGTGTGAGTTTTTTGCAGGGAATATGAGGATGCAAGAGAGAATCTAGTTTGAAAAATACTTTAATCAATCTTTGCTTCTTGCCTTAGAGCTAACAGCAGTAGGAACTGGAAGCATAAAATGCCACATTTCCACCGTGACATTAAACATTTTCCATTCAACTTAGTTTTTCTACTTCCTGAAAAGCCTAAGTATGCACAAGGGGAGAAGGATTTCTGGGCTTATTTTTCATTTGTTCCTCTTGCCTCTAGGAGGACTTAGCATGTTAAGCTCACTTTGCATCTCTACCTTTCTCAGACAAAGCTGCTGATATTTCTGTTGACACCACCTAGAAACAGGCATTCCCAAGAATGCTGCTCCCACAGTTCTACCCAACAGCTGTGTATGGAGGACACTTAAGGAAGCACTTTTTCCAGGTGGAAGGAACCCAGCTTGGTATCTACCAGAACACCATCTTCACCATGGTTTAATATGAAGGAGTGAGAAGAAAATTTTTATCAGCATCAAATGATTATCTTGAAGTGAGAAGACCAAATCCTGATGTATGCTTTCAGTCTAGGATGGCTTTGAGGTGCTAAATCCCAACTCAGTTCATTAAAATTAGAGCAGCTACCTCACTCTTCAATTTAGGTGACTAATCTAAAAACCTGCCAGTCCTGACTAGTATCCTGCTTACTAGCCTACACATTAAGAATTGGTTTTGGTCTATTTACATTAATAATAATAATAAAAAAGTCCCTAAATGGTAAGCACTTGGAAGCAAGTATTAAATAAGTATGGTTATAGAAGAATCTGGTTTTGCAAATGTTAGGTGAAATAATAGTGTCAATATGAGGCTTTGGTTTCTAACAAATCAGCTATTGAACAGATTTATTCTCAACTTTTATAATAGTTTTAAAATATATTTTTACTCCAGCAATATATCAAAATTGCTTACAATAAGCTGATTATAACTGGCTGGCACTTAGAACAGCTCATCTCTTGTTTATCATTCCAACAAAACTTATTTGGACAAAAAAATCCCCACAAAAACCACTTCAGTTCAGAACTGGCAGCCAATCTGCCAGAAGCACCAGCCAGCAGATGAAAGGAATGCACTGCAGAAGCAGCAACAGGCAGTCACAGGTTGTCAGCCTGCTCACAGACAGACTGGCCTTAGCACTGGACTAAGAGGTCACAGAATATTTCAGTTGCCCAAATTCAGCTTGACTCCTCAATGGAGTCAAAACAGCTTACTCCAGCTAATGATCTTTCCTCCTAAAAAAAAAAAGCAATTTCAACTTTGGAAATTAGGATGCAAAAAGCAGCTCAGTGTGCATAGTTATCAGCAGTTTATTACCACTGAGAAGAATTCTTTATTACAACTGTTCATCCTTAGGACAGAACACACTTTAACTAAAGGTTATGCAAGATGAAGACAAGCAATTCTTTTTAAAATGAGCCCTGGCCAGTCTACTCTGATCCTACCATTATGTGTATAGAAAAGGCTATGACTGACAGCAAAACCTTTGAATTCCTCTGCTGCTGTTTCAGAACTATTTATTTGAAATAAGCTATGGAAAAGTAATTAAGCAAAATCACATAGGTTTGTGCACTTAAGACAAACATTCACATACTCTAAAACTTAGAAAGAACAAAGAAAAATGTTTAAAAATCTGATTTGGGGAAATGCTGATTCGTTTGCAGGCCAGCAAAAAGAAACGTTACTCGCAGGATGCCTTTGATAAACATCTACTGCACAGTATAACACAGGCTAAGTGGAAAACTACAGCCCACAGTGCAGCCCAGTTTCTGTCCCCTCCCACACTCACGTCATTGTCACATTAGCCCTAAGATCACTCAGCCAGCCCAGAGAGGGCACGGGTTCGTACTTCTCCAATTTCAAAATACTTTCAAAGACGAGGTATAAGCTTTTCATTTTGAACTTCTAGTTTACTTAGACCCAGCATTTGTTTCTAACTGGTATTTATAGCTCCTTCCAGTCAGCATGAAACACCAGTGGAGAAAGCTCCCATCAAACTGTAAAAGATCTCTTATACCTTAAAACAGGTATTACAACAAATGCTAGCAGAAACAAAGACTCATACCTAAGGGTTTTTTTCAGGTATTTTAACAGAAGTAAATTATTGTCCATTATGAAATTGACCGCCTCATGGAAAAAAATCTGCCTATAGGACAAGAAAGATGCATTTCAATAATGAACTAGTTGCAGATCAGACTGAAATCATACAGAAGAAAAAAAGAAAAATTCTTCCTGGTTCAGCACATGGTAACTGGAAATAAGTGCTCTTTACACAGTATTCATTTAACATGCCCTTCCAACTTACCTGTCCAAAAAACCACACGTGGAATTCTTGCACACATTTCTGTACTTTGTTGGGTACAGAAGTTATTCCTAAAACTTGACTAACACAAGAAAAGCAGTAGTTACAAGTGTTTCTCTTGCATACAAAGCTCAGCAGCAGTCTGTCGGCTGAGCCATGTCTGAATTCAGCCATGCTTCCATCCACGTACTCAACACTACTGTCGTGACTAACCCTGCTGACATCACTTGATCAAAGTGCTGCATGGAATCCTGCTAATGCTGCTGTGTTTAGTGAGCATTTCTCAGTTGCAATGTTGACTTAACCAGGTTAAGATGACTTAATCTCTCTTCTTGGGTCCCCAAGTTTTAGAGTTTCCCAGTGAACTGGACTCAGATTTATGTTAAATGTTTCCTTTTTAGTGAGTTATTTTTATAGTAATATACAACGTTGGGAAACTGAAGGCACAAGGGAACAGGAGGGAGCTGGTCAAGCAAAGGGAGAACAAGAAGCAGCATAACCATGTGCTTCTGTAAGTATTTCTTGCCTCTTTCGGTCCTTACAGCAGATGGGGCTTTGTTGGGTTTGGGACTGGGTTTTTTTGGTTAATCCAAGAAGATCTCAGCTTTTCCTGGCAAATGCAGTCCACACTAGTGGAGGAACTTTCAAGCAATGCCACTTTAGTGTGCTGAACTTTAACAGTACTTTAAAAAGTGCTGTTACCAAAATGTTCCTGAGCACAGCAAGCAGTGAAAGCCAAATGCCATGCCACCCAGTAAGGCAAGGGGGCCCGTGGCAGGCAGACACCTGTCAATTAACAGCTAAAATGCACTAACAGCTATCAGCTTGATCTAGCACATCCCAATCAAATCTGTCACTATCTCAAACCCACTGAGCCTCGTGTCAGCTGCCAAAAAGGACTGCTGTGATTTTATCCCAGCTGGCAACTAAGCCCCACCCAGCTCCTTGCTTACTCACCCCCAGCGGGATAGGGGAGAATCCAAAGGGTAGAAGTGAGAAAACACTAAGAAATAAAGACAGTTACACAGGGAAAGCAAAAGCCATGAATGCAAGCAAAACAGAACAAGGAATTAATCCACCACTTTGTATGGGCATGCAGTTTTTCAGCCATTCCCAAGAAAGCAAGGCTCCATCTGGTGGAACAGCTACTTGGGAAGACAAAGGCCATCACTCCAAAGGTGTGTCCCCCCTTCCTCCTCCTACCGATTTTATATTGCTGAGCACATTGTCCTATGGTATGGAATATCCCTTAGGTCACTGTGACCAGCTGTCCCCTCCAAACCTCCTTGCACACCCCCAGCCTCCTGGCTGGTGGGGTGGGATGAGGAGCAGAAAAGGCCTTGGCTCTAAGTGCTGCTCAGAAGTAACAAAAACAGCCTAGCACTACCAATAGTGCTCTCAGCACAAACCCAAAAGAGCCCTGTAAGAGCTCCTCTGAAGGAAATGAACTGTATTCCAGCCAAAACCAGCACAAACAGAAAACTCTCTGGTCCAGTATTTGAAAGGGCCAAAGGAAACACCATGAACATCAAGTTAGTGGCAAAGAGGCTTTTCCATACCTTTTCCTGTACAAGCCAATGTGTGCACAACAAGAGGAAAAGAAAAAGCCCACTGATGTATCCCCAATCACTGGGTACATGTGGGAATGTGTACACAAGCCAGACAGGTTTTCTAGAGCAAAGATTTCAACTTAGTGAAATTTGAAGACATTTCTCCAGGTATAGCAATGTAAGAGTATAAGAAACAAAATTAAACTAGCTTCGAGTAATTTAAAACCAGTAAATTTTCATTGCAAAAGTGAATATTTAATTGAAATATGCCCATTTTAACTGGAGTCACAAGTCATTAGGCAATTAATTAGCCTTCAGATTAGTTTTTAGCTTGATTAGTAGTTCATGAATCACCAATGTAGACTGACCATGTACTGAGCACTTTCTTCCTCATCTTACCAATCATAAAAAATACATTTCAAACTCTCAAGAAAATGTCAGTATTTTATAGGAGCTGAAATTGCATTCTATAGTAGCACGGAAGCTTTATGAAATATACCCAGAGCAAAAGATATCAACATCTAAGAAACTAATTCCAAAGGACTTGTTCCTAAAATTGACCTACTCTAAGGCACAGGGAAAAAAAATCCTGATGAAGCACTCATCTAACTGAAATTTCATGCTACTTTGAGAAAACATAAGACTGAGTCTGCTTCCAGTTGTGCCAACTTGGGAGAGTCAGTGCTTTTTTTTCTGTTATACCTCCTCTGTCTCCTTCATGCAGCTCCTTAAGTCTTCCCACATGCCTCAGCAGCCCTGAAGAGCAGTAACAAAGATTATAGTTTCTGCCCCCCTCCCAGGCCCCTCAAGCTGAAAGGCTCCCATGCCTTTTAACTATGATTTGCAACTCTATCTAAATTCTTACCTTGAAATATTCAAAGGTAATCAGTATTCACCATGTCTAGGTTGGCTTCCTATGGCCACGGGCAGAACTGGGATCAGCAGCGAGCTGCAGACCACTCATTATACATTTTGAGTTTAAGAGCAGAGGGGCCATCCCAGGAAAAGTCCTGTTCAGAGGACTTGGTGGTCCCTAGTGATATGCTGGACAACACAAACACTCAACTGACACAAAACATTGAGTATAATCATGAATTTTTAGGGCACATATGGAAATGTATGCCCATAAAAGGTTAAGTTTGGGGATACTCTAGCCCTCCTTATCTTACACTTTTAAGTTGGCTTTTTTCAGATTCCTATTTAGAGATACATATTTTGCATAAGACCACAGGAAACTGTTCCAGAATATTCCTACAAAAACTGGTTCTCTTCACTAGCTAAAATCTGTTCTGAAAGCAGCAGGAGCAAAAAAATCTCAGGAAATAATTTTTATGCTGCCTATTTTCAAGTCTTTAGTCTCAGTAGATTGGGACCATAGCAACAAAAAATTTCGTGTCTGCTCTGCTGGGTTTGCCTGCTAATGGAGAATTTGTTTCATGTGTAGAAGGGGAACTAAGCTCAAAGGGGCCAGCAGGTGGGTGTATCCAGAGTTCCCAAACTGACATGCTAGAGCATGAGTTACCCAACCAGTTGAATTAAAATTGTAAACAGTTGCAAACAAACTTCTGCAGATGTTACTCATGTATGCTTCACACCCATAATTTGCAACTCAAGTAATGCCAATATTTATGTACTGCAAGTACTTAATTATGTTGCTATGGAATGTAACACTCCTCTAATTCAGGCTCAGGATAAAGAGGTTTCATTCACTTAAAAGCATGGCTCTGCTTGAGACTTTACTCACCTATCAGTGTCCTTGGCTACTGCAAGCAGGCAGTGATTTCAGTCCTTACAGTAAAAGCAGTGTTTAGAACCACTGTTATTCACAAAATCAATGATGTCAGCAATATTTTATCGTGCATACAATCCAAGTTTCATGAACTAGAGTTTAGCATTAGGACACAATGATCAAGTTTTCAAAACTACAACCACGGGTGACAGATCTGCTGAATACAGACTGGTAAAAATACTTGAGCTTTCTGGATCTGCTGAAATTTCATGATAGCACCTGCTGCTTCCTGAGTAACAGAGCTTTTTTCTTGGCAGCTCAGTCTGATGCAGTGCCACAGCTCTGAAAATCACCTAACAAAAAATATTTCATACTGTATTTGCTAGTCCTACAAGAAAAAATAAATGGTGCTGAGACAGAGAAGTAGTTCCAGAGATTTTTTTTGAAGATCATTAGTTATTATCATCAGGTTAATACTTTTAGGGGTTTTTTTTTTCATTCCCAAAATAAGAATTCCCTTAAGATACAACTAAGATAAAAAGCCTATATCTGTATTTTAGGAAGATAATTATAGCAGCTCTAATTACCATCAGAACAAGCTTTACAAGTTTTTTTAGTAACTCCAAGTAACAGCCATACGATTAGAGAAAACTGAAGTTTAAAATCTGAATCTCAGTTACAGGAAGAGCTAGGTCCATTATATCACTAAAGGGTGAAAAAGCTGTTTCATTCTCAACTTTCCCACTTGAATAAAATTTATCCCCAACTGAGAATCTTCTGGAGTTGAAACCATTTATCCTTATCATATGACATTGCTGTAAGGCTTTTTTCTTACCCCATAATTTTATGATACATACATTCAAAATTAATTAAAACCTTTTCACATAAATCTCTGGGATGTCAAGAATAAAAATTAAACAAGAAACACATGAAATGCAATTACAGAATAATATTTGTGGCATTTAAATATTTAAATTTTAAAAAAACTATCTGTATTTAGCAGAACACCCACAGCTGTTTTATGCTGTTAAAATATAAAACTGAAAAAGTTACAGTCAAATTTGCACTTCCTGCACTTCTGTTTCTCAGTGTACTGTAACATGTTCACTGATAAGAAGCTGAATTTTAAAAAATGATTATTTAATCAGCAGAAGCTGAGGAACTTCCATCTCCAAGAAATACTATTTCAATTGTGAAAACACCCTTCCCACTTATCTGACTCCAAACTGTGGAGGGAGGAGCTTCTCATTCTGTCCAAAAGTCAAAGCAACAAATGACACTTCATTTTCAAAGGGCATCACAACTGACAGGACCTACTGGTCAGGCATCCTCCCACATGAAAATACTCCCCAGCACGTTTTAAGAGCTAAGCCAAATTTGTCATCCTTTCTTTAATGAAAAATTGATACATAACAACACAACTGGGGAGATAAATCTTCTGGTTCTGGAAGACCAAAAAAAAAACCAAAAAGCACCTTGAAAAATTACTTCAAGTGAAACTATCATATAACACAAATAATTAGTTACCTTCACGAGGAATTATTAGAATTCCTTGGGAAAAATAATTTTAAAAACTTCTTTGAACAGTTGGACTTATGAGCACATTCTGAACACACATAAAAGACAGTTTCTGTAATACCATGCAACTGCCAGATCTTGCAAAACCTCTGGAACTCCAAGGCAAAGCAGAAATACAAGCTCATTTCCCTCTTTCTCCTCCTAGAGCAGTTGTGGGTTGCAATGATGGTGAGACAGGGACTGCTGCCATCAGGTAACACAACCAAGTTATGCAAAAAGCTCATGAGAAGTCCTCAAGCATTGGAAATGGCTGTCCTGAGCATTAGGGTCATAAAAGCTTCATTTAATGGAGATTACATGGATCCCCCTATTGCAAACTTTTACTTGGTGGCTACACTCCATTTTTGCTGTATGCACATTTTTAAAAACCTCAAAATACTGAGTACCCATAATGACAGACAAACCACGTTTCTCTAAGATCAAGAAAATGAATAAACTCTTTTCATGCTATGAAAGGGGAAATTCATGCTGAATATTACACAGTTGGGCAAGATTGGCATGGGATTGGAGGCTACTTTTTTTTCAAGTAAAAGAAAATCTCACTCTACAAAATGCTATAAATGCACTTACCCTTATAAAGACTACACCAACACCCAATTTAAAGTTTTAAGAAAAGTTCTACCTTATTATATGATAGATATTTCTTGGGACAGCAAACAAAATAGACCAAAAGAATCCCCCCCAAACACCAACAAACCACAAAGTAAAATACACAGAAGTTAGTGATGCTCTGCTTTAAAAATGATCTCCAAGGAATGCATCTCTGTTACAAGTCTGGTTCTCCATAGCAGTAATGTGAACCTGAAAATTGAACCTTCCAGTAATGAATACAAAAGTATTGCACTTGAATATTTTACTTTTCAGAAAAAACATTAAAGCCTAACACATGATCTCAAAAAGCCCTGTTGCATATCTAAGAAGAAACATCAATACTGAGGAGTTCAGTAAAATAAAAACTTTGTTTTGGTCTCAGCATCATTACTCACCCGCTTTGGCCCACTAAAAATCTTCCTGGTGTTTTCCTTAGATTTATCACCTTGCTTATTTGTGGATTTCTTATTGCCTTCAAGCACACCAGATGCATCCTCTGAAAACTCCAGATCTGTTAAAGGTAAATATAGACATGAAACAACCATTTTAAAAGCTGCTAGAGCATTTCTTGCATCTGACAATTCCACATGTACAGCTTCTGACATTACATAACGAACAATCAATATTCACCAGAAAAATCAGCCTTAATGCCAAGCACAGTCCTGGATGCAGCTCAGGCTTGCTGACTGGATTGCAGTAATACATAGAAGCATCACAAGGTGCACAATCAGGAATATTACAGCACCTCTTGCCCACTGGGTAAGCTGCAGGCTACTGCTTCCCATCCCATCCTCCTGCAAACCCCAGGGTCCCTTTCACAGGAGCTTACTAATGGCTGGCTTACTGCTCCAACCCTGAGCAGCAGAGGAATTAAGCAGGAGATGGGGCTCTTCAAAACTGTGAGATTAAGGGATTTAGAAGAACACACTACAATTACAGAACAGAAGAATTGATCTTGCTTCACTTCTCATGAAGGCAGCCTGTTTATATTTGCTTATTCTGCTGTAAACAGGGAAAAAAATACGGTGATTGGCTCAGGAAAGAGTCAGCTAGAAGGAACTGCTGACATGGCCTTTCAAATGGATTTGATACTTGCATTACCACGGATTCCAGTACCCCATCCTGGACTGTGAATCAGCAATTCACTCATCAAATTCGATTTTTGTCCTTAGTTTTTTTTCTAAACTTGTGTTGCTTTATTTGAAGCACTGTCCCTCAGAGACAAGGGGAGGGGTTTACTCAGCACAAACCAGAAGTAACCACAAATTTCAAGATGGAAATAAAGACAGGCACAGAGAGGCACTGTTTCATCCAACAATCTGTTTAGAAAACCAATCTATTCCTGAAAAGCTGCTGCTGTTTGAAAAGTACACTGCAAGAACACAAGCAGGTAGGATGGGTTACTCTAATCCCAAGCACACGGGACCAGCCAAGCTGGTCAAGAAGGCAAGCAAAGGCAAAGCAGGCAACCACATTTCTAATGGCCTTTTCAAGGATACAAAACTTGTCTGAGGAATAGAACTATTCTTAAAATAAAGCTCCAAAGTTTCCCAAATGGCAGTAAATTTCAGCAGGCTTGCAGCACAAGACTGGCAGGATGCCTGCTGCAAGGCACCTCCTGGAACCAGCCTCTCACTGCTTCATTCCATCCCACTGGTTTTCCGTGTGGCTGTGTCAGGTGAGCACAAGAGCCTACAAACACAGCATCAACAGCCACTCTGAAAACAACTCACTTTAACAGATGTGGGCTAAAACCAGCGTAACTGAGGAAAAGTACTACAGAACAATTTCCATTAACTTAAATAACACAAAACTACTTCCAAATTTATGTAAAAGACAACTTAGTTCTTGCTGAAGTCAATTTAAGGAGTAATATCAAATTGCTTTGATATAGATCCTTATAAATCCTGAAATATTTCTGTAGAGGTCAGGCCCTGAATGCAGTTCTCAAAGAAAGCCAAACCAAAAGAACTGGACCCTGATACTGTACATTAAAAGCTAAAAAGTAATTTACTTGAC
Source organism: Passer domesticus (assembly GCF_036417665.1). Classification (NCBI taxonomy): domain Eukaryota; kingdom Metazoa; phylum Chordata; class Aves; order Passeriformes; family Passeridae; genus Passer; species Passer domesticus. Next base: position 31,732,143 of record NC_087481.1, read on the forward strand.
CACAGCCAGTACAAATACGCAAAGTCATTCTAGAAATACAAAAAACTTCACCCACCAAATGAGAACAGCAACTTGTGCCCTGTGCTACAACTTGGACCTGGCATTGCCTTCAATAATGATTAACAATGCTCTGGGATCAACTAAGTCACAATTTTAACACCTTAAATTTCCTTGTTTGAATTCTACTCCTATGCGATTCTAAACTATCCCATCTAAATTAGCTGATTTTAAATTCAAATAAACTTCTTGATAAAAAAAATTCAACTCCTACTTACCACAGGATAATTCTGCATTTTCTGACGTTGCTAGCACATCAAACACTTAGTAGCTTTGTAAGATTACCTGGAATGCTTCGATTTGAGCAGTGCTTTTAGAGGCCTTCTAGGTACTCTTAAAGCACTCTGCATACATTATCTTAGCAGACTTTCAAATCTAAACTAAATAGGATTAGGGGGACAAGTCTTCTGTTAACATTAACTGAGCGAGGAAAACACTCGAGTAGTTTGGTAAGCAGTGACCACACTGAAACTTGATTTCACTGCCTCTCTCCTGTACAGCTTTTTGGAGGGGTTTTTTGCTCCCTCACAGAGAAACTGGACATATTACCTTTTTTCTCAGTATGGGAGCATGGAAGGCCTTTTTTCCTCTGTCTAACCATTTTTAAGGCACTTATAATCTTCAAGATAATTTGCCTTTCTTGGAAAGATGTGGAAAGAATTGGAAAGATGTTCAAAGACCCACTAAGGCAACAACCACAGTAAATTTCCTGGGGAACAGCAACGGAGTTTTTGCTTTAGTGTCTCAGGGCAATTCTGCACAAGGTTTTGAAACTCAAACAGGACTCTGCCTTTGAGGACTTTGATGTAGTTTTAACTGGCTTAAAATATTTACCCAATGAAGGTGACTTAAAAAAAAATAAATAAAATAGGGCAAGTTGGCTCACCAGAACTGAGCTGAGTGCTAGATGCTGATATACAAAAGCTACATTACCTAAAAAGATTATAGGAATCTCATCTTGATCACTGAAAGGAAAAATCAATCGATGACACAAAGGTTAAGCTGCATATCAGAACTGATTTACAAAGCAAAAGACTGAGCTGCAAGACAGATCTCTCTTGGATACAACTCCCCATTGACAGTCAAGCCAGTCACTTTCTTGCAGTATTAAAAGCTTCTCCTCACTGGAGTCCTCTGGCTACTGAAATGACAAAAGCAGAGTTTCAAACCTAGGGAAGTCTCACCAGTACTTTTAGCCCCTGGCATTCTGACAGAATCCAGCTGGGAGGCTCACAAGCCAAAGGGGCCTTTGCTTCACTGGGCTGCTACAGAGGAATCTGAGAGAATTTTAGATTGCAATGGCAAAACAAAAAGTAAACTTTTACTAGAAACTCAACAATTCAGCAAAAATCTAAGGCTAATAAAGTTATGAAGTACTTTTATTAAAAAGTGTGGTAACAGCATCTAGGAATTTAAAAGGTGGAGCTTTTTTTCAGAGGTGGGAATTTTATTTACGTGGCTTTTGTTTGAGGGTTTTTTTTGTGTTTTTAACTACTTCAGCAGAAAAGACTACCATAGAAGTGAGTAACAGAAGATATTTTTCAATGAAAGACAGTCTAACCAAAACTGAATTTATCTGTTTTACCATCTTCCTGCACTAACAATATTGTTCCTGTAGTCTTTGCACTTTCTTAAATTTCATTTGTCAAAATGTACTGTTAAACTTACTTTCCCTCTGTGAACTACTAGACTGGAAGAAGTCTTTATAATGTTCCATTATAAAATCTTCATCAGATGTTTTAAATTAAGGTTCTAAAATCTGTTTCATAAAAATACACCTAGATTATGGCAAGTAACCAAATCAGTATTATGGCAAAGTAATCAAAGCATCAAAAGCATCAAGTTTCTGGAAAAAGTGATTATGCCATGTTACATTCCCTAATCACAGAACACCAAAATCAGTCTTGGGGTTTTCCAGGGCTGAAATTCAGAGAGGCAGTTAGGCATTTCACCTGTCAACCTGGAACAGGATTGGATTTTTATCTGGGCATTTATTCATTAGAACAAAGAAAGAACAGCACATACAGAACTCAGGTAGCATTAGCACCTCTCAGTATTGTTCAACATTTCAGGACAGAATTTTATTGTGCAAGATGTTCTGAAATCTGTTTCTCATGCTTGGAGTCCAAGCTGGCATTTTTCATGGATGCAGAAGTCACATTTTTCCAGTATGCAAAGACAATACCTCAGAGCAATGTTCCATTTTACTGCAACTTCAGGCTTAGATCCAGAAGTTATTGAGAAATTCTAAGGCTCAGCATCACTGTATTTAAGGACTCTTATCATGGTTGTTCTGAGCAATCATGATGCTCAAAATCTGCAAAGGTCTGAGAGAAAACAGCGTGGACTTCAGCAAGGAGTCCCACAAATTTTAGGGCAGCATCAGACTCCCTATTTTCATAATCTGTACTATAGGGCATCACCCTTTCAAATTTCAGAAAAAAAACCTGCAAATCAAATCTTACCTGCCAACAGCAGCACAAAACAAGAATCAAATGAGCAAAGGAGATGCAAAATAAAGGGGAAGCATCTCCCAGCAGAGCGACTGAGAGGCAGCTCTTACCTGAAGTGGAGAAGCACACTGAAAACTAAGGAAACATAAATTTACATTCCCCTGTGCCATGGAAATCTATTAGGAAAATATTTCTGATAAAACATCTGTGATACCTGGGAGTATAAAGGCCTGCTTGGGGGAATGCAGTGCCAAATGCAAAGTGTGGATATTTTGAGACTTCTGAGGACAGCAGCTGAAAGGATTATTTGATGGGTCAGCATCTCAGCTGCATTAACTGTATTTTCTCCTGGAATAAATGGCTGAACAAAAAGTCATTAAAGACAGGGACTAAGAGTACTTCCCAGGCAGCCCTGTAAGATAAATCCATTTTCTAAAGACGCTGGAACCCAAGTGTCTCATCATAAGTAAATTTTATGAAAACAAATAATGGTTTTTTTTGTTTGAAAACATAATCTTCTTGTACAACATCAGTATTCATTTGTTCCTTTCAAATCCATAAAAAAAACCCTAGTGGTGACATTTAGTTTGATTAAAAGGCTTACAGAAAATTCTGATTTTAGAAACAACTATAATTAGAACAGAGAAATGAACATTTTTTCCTCTGAAATTTTATTTCTGGATTATATTAGCAGAAGCTATTTGTAGGAAAAAACCCCCAGCTTCTCCAGCATTTGCAAAGCTAGATTGAAACCCTCTCTTCCTATCACAATGAAATACATCTGGCCAAAGTCTTAAAATGTCTCAACTTCAGTGAGTTGATAAAACTTTTAATGCTCCGTAGAACAGTGGCAGTGTTTTGATTATTTATTCCAACACAAGTGATTCTCTGGCATTAGACTTTTTCAAAACAGAAGAGCTAAAAGCAACCTTCCACCAAAGGTATTCCTTTTGTTCTCCACCAGCACACAGGACCCAACCAACCACCAAGCAAGTCTCATTTTGCAAGGGACTGTAACCACCAGAACTTGCTCAGCAGCTGCCACATCCACAGTTTAACTCATGTATATGTGTGTGAGCACACACACACCCTGCTCCCCAAGCTGCACAGAAGGAGATACCTAAAAACTGAAAACAAGAGCAGAAATAAATATGCAGAGGCTCTCCCAAAGCCAGTTATCTAACTGGCACCCCATGGGTCCCCACGGCCTCTCCCTCGGGTCATGAATCCTCAGATAAGATGGAGCCTGAGAAAGGTCCAAACTGCCTACAGACACATTCAAAACCAGAAAAAGATATTTCCCATTTCTTAAGAGCTACTTAATTGTGTGCACTGAGCTCTGCACTTGTGGGCTGATCTGGAGGCTCTGTGGGAGGATACCTGCCTTCCAGGCACAGATGCTTATGCTCAACACACCAAAAAGGTACCAATCTTCTGCTGGAAAAGAAAAAAACCCTCTACCCCTGGCAAGAGATCAAGGGGTACAAAGTACACTTCAAGAGAGATATGAAACTCCAGACAGGACCACAGGAGAAGTAAGTTTAGCTGTTAAGATTTCAACTTAGTTTAACTGTTAAGTTTCCAAATCAGTGGTATTGTTGGACAAATTCCTAGGTACACTGCAAAAAGAACAAATAATTGAAGTCAATTAAAATTAATAGTTACCCATGTATTCCAAAAGAGTTCTACTGACCTGTATTAGTGCTGAGCTGGCTATCCTGGGAACAGTTTTCATTGCCATCAGAGGTTGACTGTAGTGAAGCAGATGGTACAGTTCTACTTCGCTTTTTGTTGGCCTTCCTTTCTGCTACCTGCCACTCTTCATCTTCGTCCTCGCTTTCACTTAAGTCATCAAACCCAAAGTACTTGATTTTGTAATTGGAACTCCCAGAACTTCTAGAGGCGCCTTCATCTCCCCCTCCCTCGTCTTGATCGTCAAACCCAAAAAACTCTAATTTGACATCCTTCTTGGATTTGGTATTGCTTGGTCGGAACCTGGTTGTAGTTTTTGTGGTGGCCATGTCTGCCTTTTTCCTTAAGCGCCCGGCTTCGCCCAGGTCAGTGGGGGCTGCTGAGGTGAACTCATCCATGCGCTCCATGGTGTCCTGGATGGTGACATTGCAAACTGACAAGCAAGATGGGTGCAGAACAGTGTAGTCTCTAGTCCGTCCAACCGTCCCTCTAAAACTGGTCCCACTACTTAAAGAACCTTTTTTTCCTGCGTTCACACCGTCATTATTTGACTCATTGTTTGCTTTGGATAAAGACTGACTAGTGCCATCCATGAGCTTGTCAAAATTTGTTGCCCCCTGCAGTTTTGCTTTGTTGGATCGACAATATGTCCTACAGTTGCTTGGCCTAGGAATAGTTTGCACAAGTTCTTCACTAATGGCTTCCTTTGGATTTTCACTATCTTCTTTATCACACTCCTCATCCTTGCTCTTCACCTCTGAGAGATGTTCATTGTCAAAAGCTAATACATACTCTCCAGTTCTGGTGTCTTCAGTTTCATCCTCCCAGTCATACAAGTGAGTTCTTAGTGGCCCCTTGGTCTGAGATGTTTCTGATGAAGAATCTGCTGTTTTTCCCACATGGGAGTCCCAAGAATCAGGCAAGTCCTTGGCTTCAGTGTTGCATCCAGAAGTGTCTGTGGTCTCAGCATTGGTTTTGTTACTGTCTCCAGCATTATCATAGATGAAATGACTGTTCCCATTATCTTCTTTCAAGGTCTGGATTTTATCTAAAAAAAAAAAAAAAGATATATTTATTACTAAAATGGAATATTAAAAAAAAAAGTCTCCCACGTTCATAACTTTGGAAAGTTACAATATAACAAAAAATATTCAGTGATCATTGACAAAAAAACATTAGAGGTCTTTTCCACCTAGTTTATACTTTTTAAGCCCTCCATTTTAAAGGTTTTGCTATAATAAAGTCTTGCAATTTCTACTAAAAAAACAACTTTGAAGTGTCACTCTGAAAATACGTGCATCATGTAAAAGACAGTGGTAAACCCTAAATACAACCACTTATTTACCAAAGCAAATTACACAAAAGAAAAGAGAAACTGTGGTGAAATTTTCAGAAAAGACAATTACTGAAGTTTGACAAAGAAGTGACTGACGGTAAATAACTAGAGATAAAGAACAACTACAAATTGTCTATTATGTAAGGAAATAATTTCCTTCTTGTACCCTGAATAAAACAGCAAACAGCTTCAACTGTCATTTTGTTCTGTTGCTCTAAATGAAAATATTTGAACTTAAAAAAGAAATATAAAAACGCAGTTCCTATCACAAATTTTAATTTCATGACTTTTGAAATTCAGGTTTATGCAATGAATTTCTGCATCTCTGAAGAAGGGCTGCTCTCACTTCTCCAACCCACAGCCACACTCACATCCTACACTGTCAGGGAGAACAAGTTCCACTATAAGAAGTCAGTTTCTGTAAGGTTTGTTTCCAGCCAACCAGCACCCACACAACAGCAATGTCAGGAAAAATAATGCAAGTACTAAGTCTTCCACCTGCTGTCCTCTAAACTGGTAGGGAAACCATTCCCTTTGTCTTCCCTGAATACCAACAAAAGCATGGTGGGTTTGGTACCAGAGTTTCATGATGATTGCATCTGCCATCCTCTGCTGACATCACACACGCAGAGACCCAGCAATGTAAGAGGGCTATTTCCATGAAATAAGAATTTCTTGGAAATTTCTGAGAGTATCAGCAAGCACAGGAACCCAGGTGCCTGCCGTTACTGCTGGCACTGAAATGGCTGCCTGGGCCAGGAGAAGCAAGATAAGAAGTCTGACAATGCAGAAAACCCTGGTGCACAGAAGAGTAGCACGTGATGGGATCAACTGAATAATGCACAGAAGCAACTGGGACAGGGCCAAGTGACAACTGAAATGCTGGAAGAGAACGTGCTTAGAACGCACGTGCAGAACACTACAGTGAAAAAAGGGGCTCCACTGGCAGAATGCAACCCGAGGTTCACATTTTTTAGGCATCAAAGGCTTCCTAAACTCACCAGTAAAATGAAGGCCAAAGCATCTCTTTAGCACTACTCCTGACCACAGTAAATTCTATTAGCTTCCATTTACCCAAGTGGCACAGAAGTTCCACAGCACTGACCAGAAGGTTTCAACTCCTGATGAGGGAAATGAGCATCAGCACCATTCCAGTGAATTTGGCTCACATGTTTTCAAATTAAAATGGCATCATCTAAATGCCATCCTTGCACATATGTTTCATAGAAGAATTTTAAGGTACTGAAAATTCTAGTAGAAGAAATGGCTACCAAATCCAGTTTTGCAGGAAATTGGTTTAATCCCTGCTAGAAGTCCTCAGAGAAGCAGGACAAGTAACATCTGACAAACTGCATCTAAGTTTTCTGGAGTCCTGCTGAGATCTGTCACAGAAGTTATACATACTCAGCTAGAAATAAAAAAAAAAGCATTCACTGAGTACATGAAATGCAAAACTCAAAACTAAATTCCTCAAAGAACAAGGAACCCTAACCCTGCCATCTCCATGATAGAATCTTGGTTATTATTTCTCAGTATCAATATGTTATACAAGCAATATTGTTATTCCCCTTTCAATGTCATGCTTGCCATAATCCAAGAGGCACAACCAAAATGAATCTTTCTGTAATCAAGGAGGGGGTTTGACAGTGTACAGTTTGTTCCTTTCTCCCATATGTTTAATATTATTGTGAAGCTGAAGACTACCACAACACTCTAGGCATGAAAAACAGCAAATTAAATTCAAAACATTTTCAGACTTCCTTGCTGAAATACACTATTTTGCAGCCTCACCATGGCTGTTCCATATCTAAGGGAACTTCTTGTTTGTCCTCGTGTAAATGTGATCAAAATCAATGTCTCCAATCAGCTCAGCTGACTAATAAATAACAAATGCATTTTAGCCCAGTCAAACGGCTTTATTGATGCTTGGTTTACTATGCTCCCAAGAAATGTCACAAGGCAAAGAGCACTAACAGCTCTTTATGGTCACAGCAGGACTTGTGTAGCCTTTGTGTAACCCATCACATCAGCAGCTTTGGAACTTGAGGTCTGAGAAGATTCTGTAAGTATCAACAAAGTGTTGCATCTCAATTTTACCTTTCAGTTCCTAATTTAATACAGCGCACCAAGGTACTCCTACACAGCAAAAAAGCGGCATTAATCTCCCCGTTGTTCTGGGGCACCAAAATTTTAAAAACACACACAGTACTTCAAAGGTCTTAGTAACTGCACCAGGGAGGTTTTTCCATCTCCAATAATAAGCAAGGTTGATGGAAAATAGAACCAGTGAACTCTTCAGTGTACACCAGGTAGAAAGTTTGGCTTTAAAACTGGATCATCACAATGCATTACTGGCAAACTGAGCAGTGACATTTAGAGGAATACTTTCTCTACAGATCCTTTGTCAAGCCACTGTTCTCATCTCATCAGTGGGTCGATAGCTGTCAGCCTGAACTTTCAATACCAGAAAGCACTGCTAATCACTTCCTAATTGCCCAAAGGGGTACAGGAACTGCAATTCCAATAACCCTGATTTTTAAAATTACAGTATTTATTGGCAGCAACTACTACAGCAGAAGCCAGCATGACATTAGGAAAAAAAAAATGAGAAAAGGAACTAACTGTGAATTTTTAAATATTCTGTAGTCCAAGAGAGACATGGAACTTCTCCTCCTATTTTTAACTGCAATTAGGCTCTTTTGGGGCTCAAATACCAAATAACTCTCTCAAGTAATTTAAAATCAGCAATAGCACAACTCCCTTCTCCAAGTACCAACACTATACACCTAGGAACCATATCAATGTTCTGTGGTAATCATGATTTATTTTCTTTTTAGATCACTAAAAGTTGCTTTATTTCATGCACTAGTTTATGTCACTTAACAAGACAGATATCTTCAGCATTGCTGATGAATTTTTAAAAAAAGCCAAACTTCCACTCTTTCCCATAAAATGACATGTTTTCACACACACACAGATGCATATTACTAGATCTGTAAAACTATATTTAAGTGATGATGATTATTGTTCCAAGTAACCTTAGTCAAATTACCACTAGAGTAAAAATTTCAATTTCAGACAATGCAAGATAGTAAATTTACATAAGGCAATAAAGTTTACACTCTTCTATAATATATAGATACATGCAAACACTCAAACAGCAGGAATGCTACAGAGCTGTCAAAAGCCCACTGCTTTTTCAGTAACAAACCTGAAAACATGTAAGAAATATACATCTATACTTAAGTGGAGTAGACTAGATGTATACAAAAATAACATTCTGTTCTTATCTTGTTTTTAAAAAACACTAAGTACTCATTAGATGGAACAAATGTTATCCTATACATTCAACAACAAATGCCTCATGACTACCACAGGTAGCCAGTGGTACTACCTCCTCCTTTTTCATATTCATTGGACAAAATGAAGAATTCAACTCTAGAATTAAAAAACTCCACTTTTTTAAAAAAAATAAAAGAGAAATTAATTATTTTAGAGATAAGAAACCTACATCCTTCAGCTCAACATCCGACAATTCTGACATGAAAATGTCTCACATTTCAACATCATTTGTTCTTTAAGTACCTATAACAGTAAAAGTTTGACAGAGGAAAGACTGAAGTTTGGAGAAAGATAAACTCTCTCCACCAAATAGTGAAGCCATGAGTTAACAATTCATACCTTGATTCTTCAGGTACAGCACATACAAAAATGGAATCCAAAACAAAGTAATTTAGGAAATCAAACTCTTCTGGACAAGAACACCAAGCAACCATAGTCCATCTGTCCTCCAGCCTAGTCCCCGTTTCACTTTCCTTCACTTCCATTTAACTTACAAGGCTAAGTGACTGGGGCTCCAAGTCTGCAAACATCATTTTCAGCTCCCTAAAAACCAAATCATCATTAACAGTCTAAGACTAACTGCCAACAGTCAAACACTACGTGTCTTAGTTAACTATTCAGTGGTAGAGCTGCAGAACCTTATTTGCTATTTTTATGTTACTCGGAGCACAGAGCAGGACCTTGTGCTGTGAGAACAAGGCCTCCTGCTGTAAATTTCCACCCTGAACAGATGCAGGGCTCACAGGGCAAAGCTGCCCCACAACCCCACCATGGTCCCCTGCAGCCTCCTCTAGAGCAGGCTGTGCTGGGCAGGGACAGTGCCTGCTGTGGATCACGCACGGTGACATGTGCCAGCTCCATGTGCCGCCTCGGCCACCACTGCTGCCTTCCCAGGGATTAGGGACCCAGCTAAAACCTCATCTGCCTTGCCACCATGCAGGCAGCAGGGAGGCAGGAGCACAGATGGCGCCTGAAACAGCACTGTGTCTTTGAGATCTCTCTTTACCACACCAAATTTGATGAAAATCAGTTGAACAGCACAAGTGTTAGAAGAAAACTGAACACAAATGGACAAACAATATTACTCCTGGTATTATCATATATGCACAATAAATGCTCACTTTTCCCTGTGTTCTCATGGACAAGTTGCCAGTGTTACATGCTAGCTCTACTAACTTGAACTTTGGGTTAGTGTTCTCTCTTAATTAAAGCCAAGCAAAGCCTGTAGCCAATCCTCCATGCTACAAACAAAAGGCATATGGCCTCTATAGCCTTTGCAGCATGAAACCTTATTCTCCTTCAGTGAGTGCTGTGTAAGTAGCTGTGCAAACCTTCACTTTAATAATGAGAGAAACGTGATTACTATTAATAATAAACAAATCAACAAATGCACTATGTTTCTTTTAGTATTAGCCACAATTCACTGCAAGTATTAAAGGTAGTCAGAAGCAATGAAATCCTGAGAGCAGGCAGGTGGCATGATGCCAGTTTTACATTGCTCTTGGTCTCTCTTCCAATAGACACCAAGACATGGCAGCAAGAAACAAACATCAAGAATTGTATGCAGGGCCCTCAGAGCCCTCCAGCTTCTGAGGGCACATACAATTAACAGGCTACAGCTCAGGAGCAGATCCCTGACACAGGATGGAGGAACAGGCTGTTAAGCTCATTATGAGCTACTGCTCTGCCTGATGTCCCTGAGCACTTGGAAACATTTATTGTGGCACCATTACACCATGACCAATGTTCTCGAGCATAAAGCTACATCACTGCACTCTGCAACTTACAGCTGACCAGCTAAAGGAAAGGTGCTTATATCACACCCCTCATTTTCAGGGAGAGCCCATCTGAGACACACAGCATCATCTCTGCTTTGGTCAGAAAACCAGGAACTGCAGAGAAGTCATGCTTCTTCCCAAATGAGAAAACAAATTTCATTATGCACTGGAAAAGTTTTGACTGGTAAGGAGAAAAGGTTGCAGACTAAACTCCTTGATTCATTTTCTGTCTATGACTGAAGAATTGGAAAAGTCAGAAAAAAAGCCCATGGAAACAAAATACATAATTTCTGAAATGGGCAAAATTTACTTGAATTAAGTATCCATTAATGACTATGATATCTTGGAAAGCAGTGCCTGTTAGTAGGTATGAACAGAAGAGAGGAAAATTTGACTCCCAAGACCAGTTTCATGGTTGACAATCTCTAAAATAGCTAAAACTATAGAAGCACATCCACAGCTATGATTACAAATTCTTAAGTAATTGAATTCCCAACAAGTCTGGGTGGGAATATTGACTCTTTACAGATGTTTCAATTGGCACCTTATTTTGCAGGAAAAAAGTCACGGAAATCCCTGAAGTGGTGAGAATTAATTTACTGCCATGACAGCACTATCTTCCTTAAGAATTGTTTGCTTGTCATGTTTCCTTTTCCAGCACCCTGAAAATCAAAACTCTAAGGCAATTTATATGAATAAAAAATAATTTGTTTCTTACACAGTCATAACTAATGACACTGACTCCATTTCAGTTAGCTATTCTTTTAAACATGAGACAGAAGACACCTCAGACACCTTTTCTGCTCTCAAATCACCTGGATGCATCTGTCAGTCTGGTAACACACTGTTCAGCATCTCCAACAGACCATTATTTTCATTCCCTGAGCCTACCAAACCCTCATGCTGATGCCACAACATCCCTCATTCCCTGGCTCCAGCCTGGGAAAGGCTGAACCCTACCCACAGTGTTATTGCCTCCAACCTTGCACCCCTGTTCCAGCCATAAAAGTAATTCCTCTTATACTTTTTTCCACTGGGAAGATGTGCTACCAGGAGGCATTCTAAGAAGTTGTGTCAAACTGGTACACCTGGCAGCCAGTGTACAACTTTCTAAAATGTCCTTGAATTTTTAAATGGAAGTGGAATTTCACAGGGGTGCAGGCTGACGTGGCCACCTTCCCTCTTGTGCAGAAAATATTCACTGAACTAATCCCTTGCCTTTAGCTCAGGCAATATTTTTAATGGTATGACAAGATGGCTTTTGAAGTAACAATTGTCTTACCCCCTTTTTCTAGTTCTTTGGCTAGCAATCACTGGGTATTCTGCTCTCTCTCATCTTTCATTGCACCTGACACCTCTGCATCTCTCAATACCACCTTCAAATCATGCTGTACATGCATACCTGGCCAAACCAGGCACAGTGAGCTCAGCACAACTGCCTCCCCAGCAAACCTTCAGGGGGAAAAACAACGGGCAGAAGAGCTGCTACACACTATACTTGGTTGTAAAAGAGTTGTCAGAGCCTGACATGTGCTCACCTCTCATGGAAGTCCAATCAAAGAGACTCACTCCTCCTCACTCCAAGCTCAGAAGGGCACGTGTTGCTCAGAGCAGCAAGAGAAAACCAGAAATAAGCAACTACCACATGTCATGGGCAACATGAGGGGCTCACACACACCAGAAATACCTGTTTTCATCAACTTTCTAGGGTGAGCTGCTATGGAAAAAATTACAGCATAGCCCAACACAGAAACATTAACAATTGTCAAAACTAATGTATACTTAGGCTAAGTCAGTCTGAATTGAGACAGTACTCATGAATATGCGGAAATTTTTTAATAAATGCAGCAGCAGTTTCTTAAATGAAAATATGATCTAGGTTTGAAATTGAAGAACATTTTCCATCCCATTAGTAAGACCACAGCAGTTTGAGTGTGAAATAGCTTCCTTACCTACTGGTTTCTGCTTGCCTGCATGCTTTGGCCCATTTGAGAGGTATGTACCTTAACAGGGTTTCTTTTCCTTCCACAAGCACTGACCAACTGTTTTTAATACAAAGTTTTTTCCACTTTTTAACCATGAAAACTAAAAAGTTAAAAGTATGATCTTTTCAAAACTGTTCATTGTACAAGGCCATGAAGAAAGAATTATTTTAAAAGTATGGATTGCAAAATTTACTGTTCTATAGGAAAGGAGATTTCTAGATTAACAGGAAAAGTTCCATGTACTCTGTACACAGACATACATAGCATGGACTGCCCTGTCGTTAGGAAAAATGTTGCAGAAATCAGATTCTCTCCTAAACACTGGGGTATTTTTCTGTATTGCCATTTTAGCAAACAAGTATAAACACTGAGATTTAAACAGAATTTCAACCATTTCAGACTTTTGAAAAACACCCCAGCAAAAAACCAACAAGACACTGCTAAAGAAGTAGCAGATAAAAAAAAGAGAACAATAATCACATCAGTTTCAAGGGCTACTGATACAGCAACAAAACTGTGTGTGTAAGGGGCTATCTTCAAAAGGGGAAACAACAAAAAACAGCTAAAGAAGAGAGGACCTGTGGATAAACCCCAGCTACCCCCACACCCATCATAACTAGTACCATACAAACAAATCTCAAAACACTGAAGTTCCCTGGGCACACATTTTCTGGCAGACCCTTCCCCTTCTCTGCTATCAGTTTCTTAATGTTTTGACCCAACCAGAGCACAGCTGCAGTTCTTTTTAATCATGGCTCCTGCCAGCTGTCTCCTAAGACTGCCAAATGCTCAGGCCTCATTCAGGTTCCCCCAGCTCTGCTCCATTTTTGGATGGAAAATGACTAAACTGAAATTCTCTCACAAAGTAAATATTACTCTCAAAAACCTCTGCAGAGGAAGTAAGATATTACTCTGGCCTAACTATTATTTTCCATGTCTATGTCAGTGTTAGACACAAAACAGAAGTTTAAAAACAATTGAAAAGGAATGCCCTGACCAATCTGGTGGTCAAACACAATTATGTAACAAAGCTGCACTTGGGAAGTTGAAACTCAACTCTAAAGATAGGGCTCCCCACCCACACAAGCAGGATGCAGAGGCTTTGCACAGAGTCACTAAGGTACCACCAGGATAGTATGTCAGGAGCAGACTTGATGACTTAAACCATCTCCTTCCTCAAGGGCATCCATTATCTGCAATTTACTCTCTGCACTCTGTGCTTTTCCAGCAACCAACCACAACCAGACTGTGCATCCTGGGCCAAGACAGCAGAGCACAGCCATATCCCTCTGCTCCTGCACTGCGCAAGCACTCGCTCTAAGAACTACACTTGCCATTTTGATTTGCTGTCTGTAAGTGCGCTGGCCCCAAGTGAAAAATGAGGGCATTAAAAACTATCCAGAAAAACAAAAGACTCAAACAGCAGTCAACAGACAAATGCTCTCTTATAGCACCCAGAGCAAAACCTGCTTGAATACCAGCACATAGGAACAAATGACAAGACGAGGAATAGCTGTTTTCATTATTGCTCTAAATGTTAAGGGGAAAGAAAATAATTTGTTCTTTTAATCATAAAGAGCCTCCTCAAAGGTCACTGCCAACACAATAACCACAAAATCTGTACTTAACATTACAACACAGCAGAAAGGGACACAATTCCTACACCGTTCTGTAGCCTGGAAAGATATTTTAAGCCATTCTGTTTCTCCAGAACAAGCAAAACACATTTTCAAGAAATAAATTCATAGGCTCTAAAGCAAACCAGACTTTATCCATGCCAAATTAAAATACTTCTCCACTAATGCATGATTAAATACCTAATTTTCCTAGAATTAATGCAGAAAAGGAATATTCCCTCATAGTCCATAAACTGGAACATGAAGTATGCAGGGATGAAAAACATCTCTCAACCCAAGTGCCTTCTCTGACAAAGACTCTCAACCCCTGGACAGACCCTCTGAAGGCCTGAGTTACAGAGCTCAGCAAAAGCAAAAGCCAGCAGATCATCACAGCATCCAGAGTCAAAAAGCAAACTCACACTACAATGCCAGAAGTATTTCCATAAATTGAAATACCCAGAGTAGGCAAACTAGCTGTCCAAAGTGAAACATACTGATACACTAATACAACTATGAAATGTCATACCAACTCCTAAAATTCACCACACTTTGACATTAATTTTCATCTGAAAACTTGTACTACATTAATTCAACCTACAAGCTAACAAATATTCTAAAAGAGCAAACTTATAAACTTTGCTCTGCAAGGCCATGTTTTTATACCAAAGCTTGTGTGAAATACTATTTGAGTTTATGCCTTACAGAACAAGTTCAACAGTTAAAAAAAATAAATCCCACCAAACTGTTTCAAAAATTCAAATATTGTTCTGAAGGTTTTCACCTTGCCCTACTGTAAGACTGTCTCAAAAAAACCTCATTTTCTAAGCAGCATTTCTGCGTTACATGAATGACCAGTGTGATATTTTTCTAATGACACAACTTACTTTGCAGCTACCAAGTTCTCCCTAGCTTCACAAAGATGACCTAACAGTAACTATTAATACTGAACAGTCTTTCATTGTTTCAAATTTACCTAAACCCCTATCTGCAAATTACCTGCTACATACAGGATTACTCATAGACACTCTTCAGACAGTATTAAGTCTTGATCAAGCAACATTAGGGTAAGATTATGAGAAGCTTTCCACATTAAGAGCTTCTCAAAGCCTTTAAAATGAGATTGTTACAAGCACTAGCTGAAGGCTATTAAAAAAAACCAACAAAACAACCAGTAAGTTCTACCATTTTAAATAAAAAATACAGATCCTGAACTGTATTACACAGCTGCACAAGTACTGAAACAAACCCCCAAATCAACTGCTTTTTAATACCAAACACTAGCTAAAATTAACTGACATTGCACTACCTTCATTTTAATGTCCAGAGAAATGGTCACCGAGGCAGGATAACACAATTAGAGCAGAATTAACTGTACCTCAGTTTGTGCATAGCCATGGTAAGTCACATTTTTCAACTCAGTCTAACTCTTAGCATTATCTTCACCGATGTTAAGAATTAAGGCACAACGATGGCTCATGCTCTCTGGGAGTCCTGAGATGTTTATTTATGCACTGTCTAGGCAGTATGAGGACAAGGACTAGCAAACTGCACTTTTAAACAAATTAACAAGCACTTTCTTCAACATCAGTACCAGCCTAGTTTCCCACAGCCAGAGATACAGTGCCGTATGTGGGTTAAGGTTGAGCTCACATTGCAGCCTTCCTTACACTGGGAATATTAATGTTCTACCTGCCTGCTTTCCCTCCCAGCCCCCACCCCTTCCTTTCCTCATCAGGAATAGTCAAGCTTGTTGTCTCAAGGATCTCTAAGACCTTTGGACAAATCTGCTGGAGTTCAAGAGTCACCAGGAAGGGGAAAATTATTATGGGGAGGACAAGGACATGTAAGCAGTTGAGGTACATAGACTATTACACACCTCCCAAGTCCCTTCATCCTCCAGAACCCTATCCCAAACCAATCAAATTAACTCTGTAGTTGTGAAAGAGCCTCCCCATTAAACTTTAGTGAACAGTCACTACAACAAAGAAGCCTTTGAAGTACCTACATTTACACTGGCTGACTATACACCACTATCTCTAATTGCTCAGTGTGCTGAGCAACGTCCTCAGAGACAACTTTTATTTATTTTGGATCAGTTTACACACAAGCATAACAGCAGCTTAAACCATCCAAGTTTTACTTACACCAACTGACAAAAAGAAACACTACCACCAAGACTGCAGTCTTTAAATAAGGGTGAGAAAACCAAAGACTCTCCTAGGATGTTCTGCAAAGATTCATTCTCAGCTGAATTTCATTTCTGAAGAAAGATATGAAAAGGGTTTTTATCTTCATTTGTCTGGGTGTCAACAGAATGTAACAGACTCTGAAAGAACAGAACCATCAGATCAAGATACACCTTGTCCTTCACTGCTTCTGGCTGAACTGCCAGAATCAGTAACAAATACTTCAGAAAATCTTGCAGAACAGAACTTCAGTAAACTGTTGTTAAAGCAACCTCCCCCTCTGCACTCAGACCACCACCACACTCTTTTGAGTGGATAGACTTATCCACCAAGATTCATCAGCTTCCTTCTGTTCAGAGCTGTATATTTATGGTATACACAGTATTGTCTAGCAAGGAGTTCTAGAATTTAAATAAGTGAGCTTTTCTGTTAAATATTGTATTTTATTATTATTTTTTTTGTAATTATTATTATTTTCCACATGACTGGAATGAGGAAGCACCAATGAAACTGCTGAAGTCTGTTCCTCTTGGCCTTTCACACATTATGAATTTTCAGAGCTCTATCACATTTTCGTCCCACAGCTCTCTCACTTTCTTTTCCAACCAGAAAAACACTGTTCTGACAAAGGTTGTCTACCAGGAAACCATTTCACTGTAAAACCTGTTCTACTACAATCTCTCGATAACACCAAGGAAACTCACTGTTTCTACCCCTTGGAAATATTAGGGGATGAACTTACTCCATTTCTTATGAAAACTACATTCAAACTTTATAATCCCATAACTTTTTTTCCAGTCTGAGGATGAACCATAGTTAAAGACAGCCATTGAAAATCATATCAAAGCAAGAAATATTTTAACAGCAAAAATAAAGAGCAAGATCAAAAGAAAATTACACATCCTACAAATGTGTCTGTCAAACTATAGCTCAAATCAGCATTTCCTGTTTTCTTGAATTAGATCCCTAACATATATATTAAAAATAAGTGAACTATGACTATCTTCTACTATTCAGTACTGCATTAGCAACTGAACAAGTCTACTCAAATTTCTAATCCCTGGGTTAACTATATTTGAGAAATGAAAGTTATATAAGTTCTTCTCATTAAAATTGATTTTGATAACCCAGAGCAAGTCAGTAGGTGTCATCTTCATCTAGGTTCATCTAATGTGATCTTCTACCCAATTATAGAAGCTGTGGTTTAATCAGCCCATTATACAAAAACCTCTCATGAGATGTAAAAACATCAGATCTTTTTCAAGAACAACTTGAAGAAAATTACAGTGCTGTTCAGCTCCATGGGCCCTGTGAACTCCCCTCTGAAAAGTATTAAGCTGTCTTACAAACACTCCAGAGCCCAAAAACACCTCTAAAAGAAAGTCTGACAGAATGCAGTCTCGCAGGTCTGAAGTTTTTTATGTACACACTGGCAGAGTTGTGCTAATTACAAACAGAAAACGTTTGTGCAGCTGAAGTTCAGAAAAGTACTTCTCCCACCCAAATAATGGAACAAAGCATAGCCTAAAGTATATCTGCACCTTCACGGCTGTAAACACATACCCACACTAAATTCTACTACCACTAACTTATTGCTATTCAAAATATGTGTTTAAAAACCACAAATGCACTCAGCAATTTTAGAAAAGGAAGGTTACTGTTCCATTTGATGGAACAACTGGACTAACATACTGCACTGAAGCTAAAGCCCTGTACCTCAATCTGCAGACACAGGCATTACAGCACCAACGACCTCAGAGCAGTGTGTAAAATGCACAATGCTCCTCAGTGCTTTTGGTTAAATAGAATATCCTCTACAATTGTTTACAATTAAGAACTGCCCTCCAGTTTTATCAGAACACTTAACAATCCATTGGAAACACAAAGTCTAAAGGGAGATCAGCAAAAAATCAGAGAAAAACAGAATATATGGACAGCTGAGCAAACGCACCTGCAGTTACAAGTTTAGCACTGCTGCCCTTGCATTCTCCATCTTCCACACTTTTGCTTGTGCTCTTTTCTTTCAAGAGAGGAACAGTATTGTCAAAAGGTATGCACTTGCTGGAGGCAACATTTTCTCCACTGTCTGGCTGGTTAATTCTGCTGTTTGCTTCAAGTAGAGGAGTGAAGTCCTCAGACTGAGCAGCTTCACCAGGTTCCAGCTGAGAGGAGCTTTTAGCCTGTGACACATTCTTTGAAGACACAGGAAGAGATTCTTCATCACTGTCAAATCCAAATGGATCCTCTGTTACCTCATCTTCAACTTTGGGTTTCTTAGGAACTTCAGAAATATCTGGTTTGACACTGGGCCTCTTCTGTCCTAATTTGGCCATGAAGGTGGTTTCTCCCCATTTTGTACTAAGGGTGGTCCTTTTGTTGGAAAACACTTCATCAAACTTGGAACTGCCATTTCCCCCTTTCCGGCTGTAGGTCTTTCCAAATCGGGATGTCATTTTGGCTCCTGTTTCATATTCTCTGTTGTGAAAGAAAGAAGAAACATCAATTTATCACCTCTCCAGCACAAATGATTGTTACTTCCACCCTTTACTGGGCCTACAAGCACCAGGCAGGTACATTGGACACAAGCAACAGATCCATCACCTGCTTCTTTCTAGACTCATTCACATGTGACTGTCATTATGGCAAAAGGTTCTGCACTAAGCCACTAAAATAAATCAAGATTCAGTTGCTTGCACATTTATAAACCAACAACACAATGAATCCTTTAAAAAAATCTTCTAAGAATGGTATTGCTTTGCTCTAATTTTATATTTTGAAGTACAGAAGGCACTACCATAAAACATCATGAAACAACTCAGCAGTACTTTCACCACATCTGAACACAGAGCTCCCTCCTAGAGTCCAACAGCACATCATGGCATACAAAAATCTCTTGCCAGTTAAATATAAAAACTGTCAGAATAATTAGAACTTAAAATACATCTACAGCAAAGTGAAATAATCACAATGATGACAACCCCATCCCATGCTCACCTCTTGCACTCAGACTCACTTAACAAGTGTTTTACTTGGTAACATGATGTGGTCAGGACTGGTGCACAGCAACCCCCCACAAGTAAATCTGATTCATCAAGGGACAGAACAGACACTGCTCAATCCACTTCTAAGAACATGGAGGACACCTTCAGCAGGCCCATGTAAACTCTTACTGTTCACTGGCTCTTACAAGCACAACCACTCCACAGCTTGCTCAGGAGAACAAAAGTGTAGAAGTAACAGATCAAACAGGAACACAATTAAGAGTTCCTTGCATGTGTTCTTTTTCTACTTTTGTTTAACTCAAAAAGGAAGACAGACCACCTGGGGGATTTTTACCCAAAAACAAATACTTCAACTACTGGACAGATGACAACACAAACCCCAAACCCTCGTATCTGTTTTGTGAACCACTATCTCTCTCTTTTTGGCTCAAACATGGATAGGAAATTGCAATTCTTTACAGTCAGCCTAAATCTAATCAAGTCCATCTTTCTCTCTGAAATTCCTCTCCATACTGGAGAAAAGTCTGCTGAAAAAGAGTTATTTAAGCTACTAAGAATCAAAAACACAACTATTTAAGCTACTACGAATCAAAGAAATCTAACTTTTGAAATGCTAACTACCTTCATATAAAGTATATGAAAAATGGCAGTTAAAATAATTTTTATTGGACTTATCATGATCTATTTGTTCAGTACAACTGTTTTTATTATTACTCCCCGAATATGTGACACACTGTCATTCCTATTTTAGTTTTCATCTCAACACTCACAGTTTCTCAACCTGAAGTGTCAGTCTTGCTTCTGCCAAAATTGCCAGACTGCTTTCCAGAAACGTCCCTCTATCACTTCATTCTAGCAAGACTGTCTCACTAATAATAGTCTTGCTCTATTAGACCAGGCCAACCTTCACTTATCACAGGAACTGAGCAATTCATGGGCAGAAAATCCATGTAAAAAATTTGAAGCGAATTAAAATGCTCACATTTGAACTTCAAAAGTTTACCAGGTGATGCAAGCAGGAGAGCTACAGGAACACCACTTTGGGAAAGGCTCTTTTTCCCAGTGGTGCAGCTGAGGGAAGGTGAAGGCAGGTGCTTCTCTGCTGAGCACAATTCTGCTGCAAAAGCCTACTCTTCAGAGGGCTCCTGGCTGCTCCAAGGAGACAGCACTCTTTAACCCCATCCCCTCTTTCCCCACACACATCACTGCCAAACTTCTTTTTTTCCTCCCCTGCAAGTAGCAACAATTTTCTATCTACGCACAGTTTAGAAAGCAAACAGTAAACTAAATCTAAATTACTAGTTTTATTTTGCTGATGCTTGTAATATTTGTAACAGCAACCAAAATAGCCAGGTTTTCGAGCTGTAGAAACCAAAGCAAAATATTTAATAATATTCTCAGTTTCTAACAACTTAGACGAAAGAAAAAACATTTCACTCACCACTAGCACACTTTCCTCCCCTAAACCCTCAAGACTCAAATAAGTATTAGTTATAACAAGCATTATAAGAACTACTCAAGTATTTTTGATACTACACTCCCAGCCTATGCAAAGACAATTACACATTTAAATTATGGCTTGTGGCTTGCAGTTCCAAAGAGAAGATTCCTGTAGTCAAGAGGAGTTAATTTTCAGAAAGCAAACCAAATTTTCTTATTTATAAATTTTTAAATTAGGATAATCTCGTAAGAAGTTTTAAATCAAAATACCAAAACCCAAATTAATACTCAATGTGATGTGCATAGGTTAAAAGATGAGTATTAGGAAAATATAAATACACTATGCTATTATAAACTCGTATCTTAGATAAGAACATAAAGAGGTGCCTCCTTACACAAGAGCATCAACAGAACAGGATTTTCACTCTTTACTTACAATTTTCTGTTGATTTTTCACTCAGAGGGAAATAAAACACTCGGTCAGTTTCTGTTTCCACTCCCTGCCTCCTTCGCCTGCATTGTGCCGCACCATTTGGAGCAGTGCAAGCAACGCAGATAGGTGTAAAAACCCCAAACACAGTTCGCCCTCATTTCCCAGCGCTAACTCGGCGGACCAACTGGAGACAAAAACCCCGGTAATTCCCCGGGAAGCCCATCAGCCACCCCTACTCCTCGCTCCTCTCTACACCGCTCCTCTTACATAACCAAAGGAAAGAAAAATAGGTTAAATGCACGGAGGCAGAAGGAGCTGATGAAATCCCACGGTGACAGTTTCTTTTTTCCTCCCTCCCCCTGCGGCGGGGGGGTGCGAGCGGAACCGGGTCACCCCACGGCTCCCTGATGTCATTTCCCCTCCCGCCCGGCCGCCTCCCCCGCCCCGCCGCACCACCGGCCCGCATTACACAAGTGCCCGGGGCAGCCGCGGCCCGGCCGGCCGGCGGAGCCGCACCCGCCGCCGCCGCACGCCGAGCCAACTCCCGCCCCGCAACTCCGCGCCGGGCCGGGCCGGCGGCCCCGCACGCCGCTCCGGGCGGGACAGCGCCGGCGGCCGCGGCGGCGCCTCCCGCCCGCGGGGTGCGGGCCCGCCGCCCCCTACCCGGCACCCACCTCGGCGTCAGCGGTGGCGGCGGGTGCCGGGCGCGGGCCCGGCCGATGTGGCTCCGGCCGCGGCTTCGGGCCGCCGAAGCGCCGCCTGCGAAAGGCGCTCAGCCTGCGGGACGCCTCCGCCCCTCCGGCAGCGGGACCCTCTCGGGGTGTCGCGGGCGTCAGGGCCCCCGGCGCCGCCTCCTCCGGCGCCGCTTCCTCCGCGCCGGGATTATCGCCGCGCTCGGGACGGGCCCCGGGACCATCTCTCCGCCATTTGCCCCCGCTCCTTCCTGCCGTCACCGCGCGCGCCCCGCCCCCCGCCGCCGCGGCCAATCGCCGCGCGCCTCGCTCGGCCGCCCGCACCGCCTCCGCGCCTGCGCCCTGCCGCGCGGTGCCCGGCGGGAGTTGTAGTTTACGGCGCGGCGCGGGCCCCGCAGGCCCTGGGCCCGGCCCCCGGAGCCGGCGGGCGGGTCCCCGCGGCGGGACGGCCCGAGCCGGGACGGAACGGGCTGGCCCGACCCGGCGGGAGCCGCCGCCTCCCGCGGCCGCCTCCGCCCGGGCCCGCGCGGAGGCTCTGAAGGCGGGGCCTGCCGCGGGCAGCCCCGAGCGGCCCCACCCCGATGGCGCTCGGGCCCAGGTGGCTCCCGGCGCCCGTCGAGGCGTGTGGGAGCAGCCCGGCCACCCCAGGCCGGCTGCCCCGCCGAGGGTCAGAACCGTGCCCGGGAGCTCGGGAAGGCAGCGGGCGCTGCAGCGGCCCTGCGTGCGCTCCATCTCGAGTTGGCTGAGCCTCGGGCCGGGCACAGGAGCGGCCTGCGCTCGGTGCCGGCCTGGCCGGTACTCACAGAGGGTGCACGGTGCCCGGCCTCCACATCCGCCCCGGGGAGGAAACATGCTCTGCGCTGAGGGCCCGCGCTGCGGAACCGCGGCTTTCGCATGCTCCCACTTCCACAAGCTGTTACATCCACCCACGCGCGTTAGATCTGTGCACACCTTTGAGGCTTTAATTAATGATACACACTGTGCGGAGAGCAAAAACGCTCCACGAGGATTGTGTCACGCAGCAAATACATATGGACAGTGAACAGTCACCAAATCCAACATTTTATATTCTGTAGGCTGTGTTTTATAAAATCCTTGTGGGATACAAAAATAAGGATGCATGACAAGAAAAACATTAAACAACATCACACAGATGTAGTTTGGTCATTTTTTCAGAGGAGCAAGGAACTCAGTAAAATTAAATTCTACAACTTTGGGGTCTAAAATGGTTTCACATCACATGCTCACACTCAAACCATCGTTTGAGGCTTTACAAGACTAGTCCCAAGTGCAGAACTAGTTAAGAGGCTGATTTCACTGCGCAGAAGAGGTTAGAGTTGTCTCAATACCTCTCGGTTTTTTCTTAACTTAATATTTACCTTACCCAAAGGCAAAATCACTGCCTCACAATACGAAGATGCAAGACTATGGTTTTGTTTAGTGATCCTCTGAGTAAATCTGGTCTTTGCCTCATCTCTACTGATGTGTTGGAGCTTTCAGGCATTACTTCTGCAGCACAAACATGCTGTGAACGTGCTCTCTAAATCCAGAATACAGCTGGCACTGCTGGAGAAAGTGGAGATAAAACCAGCAGGGCCTTGCAATGAGAAGTACAAGTTCCATTTGGAATGTGGTTGAGGTTTGTGTTGTGTTTCAGACAAAGCTTACAAGCTCATCTGTGTCTCACCACCCGATTCAGTTACTGAAGGGCCACTGAAAAACAGGCTACAGGCTTGAAAATCCGTAATTTGACTACAAAAACTGAGAAGATTGTTCTCCTGAGAGTATTCTTGATCAGGGCCACTAAACAGCTCATTTAAACACTAAGAGTAAAATGGATATCTAAACCTGTTTGAGTTTGCATAGTCTTATTTGGTGACTGATCTGTTAGACAAAGAGGAAAACACAACTGTGAGAGCTCGAAACACTGAGGCTCTGAAAAGTCCTTTACAACATAAAAGTTCATCCTGAGAACCAAAAAAAGTGAAGAATATGGCCAGAGTAAGGAAGTAACACCAAGACACTATTAGTAAATAGTTTCTATTTTGATATGAAGCTGGAAGAGTTGAAATTAAATTAGCTCTATTTCCAGTGTAAAGCCTGGGCTACCTAAGTCACTTGTACAGTAATGCAGAGAATTTTGCAGTCTAATGATAGTAATTGGATGTATTTGAAAGTTCTTACACACCTTATACCCCTGGGCTGGCTTCACATTTCTAGCTGTATTTCCAGTCTTTGTAGAAACCCCACACAGAGTAATCCAAACCACTGCAGATTCATGGTCATGAGGGAATTTCCCATGACTAACAGAAGATAAATTAAACTCATTTATGTGCTGCCTATCCTATCCTGGCTACCAGCAGAAGCAGAAGCCTGTAAGTGAAGCCTTTTACTAGGATGATGATGGCAAAACAAACCTCGTTGTGTTCAAGAACAGCAGAGATGTGCCAGTTTTACTGCCCCAACATACTTGAGGTACTTTGAAAATTTGACACCCTGTATCTTAATAAACTTGGCAGTTAACACATTGAGCTTTGCTATTTCCATTTGCATCTGGCTCACCTCAAATATGCAAGTACCATGGCAGAGCAAATAAAAGCCAAATCCCGTCTGCGTTTGGCAGTAGGTATGTTTCACTCTCAGAGGGTGGAATTTAACAGGCATTTTATGCTTTTTGTGAAATTATATTATTGATGGTTGCCATCTCCATTCACACAAAAAAAATCCCCAAAACCCACCACACAAATCCTTGCACAAAGAAAAGCAGCCCATGAAACATTTGGCATTTGTCTTCATGAGAACAGCAGTGGGACATAATGCAGCCATTTTCAAACCGTAGTTTTTCCACCTTAGAAGTTTTCTGGGAAAACCAAAGTGAATCCTACAGCTTCCCATTACTGCCTGCCCCCAAACCCCCCCAAAGAAACCATCATCTTTGCTGCTTATAATAAAGTCAGACAGCCTTGAAAAACACAGCTCAAACGCATCAAAGGTGGATATAAAATAGATAAAAACATAGTAGGAATGAACACATAAAAGGGACAGAACAGTTATTTGGATATTTCACATCTTAATGCACTCTGGACCCCTCTCAGTTCCCTTCTTGAGGTTCTGTGTCAGGACCTGTTGCAGAGTGAACAACACAGAATTTTCCAAATGAGCTGCAGCCTAGTACAGAGCCTTTCAAAAACATTAAAACATTTAAAACTGTTTCCGTTTCTTCCAAAAGAAAGGGGAGGCAATGCAGTAGGAAAACAGAAGGTTTCCCATGCAGCAGATACTCTTGGGACTGATGAAGACAGTCACATCCTTCCAGAAAGCTGTCAGGAAGGTTCCTCAGTGCTGCCTCATGGACAAAACATAGTATTTGAGAGTAATAGCAGCATAACTGAGGCTACAGGTTTTAAACAGACCATAGAAGTAGGTATCCTGTATATAATATAATATATCCTTTCTATATTGTCCTTTATATAATAATATATCCTTTATATCCTATATATATCCTTTATATACTAGGTATATAAAGTAGCACCATAATACACCCTTGTTCCAGTCCTTTTCCCACAGAAAGGGAATAAGCTCATAATCCATTACCCTGTTTCCCTGTGAAGCACTACCCAAGAAGCAAACAGTAGCTCATAGGAAAGCTCTCCCCATTGCTCCTCGTGCCTAAAATGCTCTCCTCACAACTGGAAGCCTCTCAGTCCACTCCTCCTTCTCTGCCTCTCAGCCTAGTCACCATTTGCCTTTCAAGTTCCCAACTTCCCGTAGTGCTTCCTTCCTTGCCTCTTGTCCAGGTGGGAAGGGATGGGGGTGAAGAGGATGTCCTGCTGCACTCACAGCTGCTGCAGTGCTTTCATGTCCCAGTTAGCACCATTTACAATGCTAAACATTTTGGTGCTTTTTGCCTTTTCCTTGCCAAAAGTCACCGTGCTCCTGTTGCTGTCCTTCAAATGTCAGGGGCACACAGGGTGAGAGCACACGGGCCTTTGCCATTTCGATTCACTGGGGCGAGAATTTCCCCCTTGCTATTTGCACAGCAAATGTGAGAGGAGGGTGAAGAGACACATGAAGTAACTAATTACCATATTTTAGTCACCTTCTCCTAAAATAGTGATTAGGACTTTAATATCACCATTAACATGCTGGAGGAAGGACACCAGCACCAGCCCCAGCCCCAGCAGCAGCACAGGACAGCAAGAATGACAGGGTTGTACTGAGAGCTGCAGTGGCTGCACAGGACAAACGTGGTGGGTTGACCCAAGCTGGATGCCAGGTGCCCACCAAAGCTGCTCTGTCACTGCCCTCCTCAGCTAGGCAGGGGAGAGAAAATATAACAAAAGGCTCATGGGTCAAGAAGAGGGCAGGGAAAGATCATTCACCAATTACTGTCACAGGCAAAACAGAATTGACTTGGGAAGATTAGTTAAATTTATTACCAACCAAGTCAGAGTAGGATAATGAGAAATAAAACTAAAATCTTGAAACACCTTCCCCACATCCTCCCTCTTCCCAGGCTTAACTTTGCTCCCAGTTTTCTCTATCTCCTCCCCCTCTCACAGATTCCTCTCTCCAGCTGCAGTTGGGCAGTTCTCCTCTTCCCTTTCTTATATCTGTTATGCCAGAGGTGCTGCCACCATCACTGCTGGGCTTGGCCTTGGCCAGTCTGGATCCATCTTGGAGCCACCTGGCATTGGCTGTATTGGAACAAGAGAAGCATCTGACAGCCTCTCACAGAAGCCACTCCTGCTACCAAAACCTTGCCATGAAAAGCAAAAAGCAGAAAGTACAGGGGCAGGGAAAGAGGAGAGAGAGATCTGCAACCCATTGTACAGAGAAGTATAATTTGTGTTAAGAATATGGCTTTTCTTAGTGAGGTATTTCCAGTGGATACTGTACTGCTAATTTCTGACACTGAACCCTGAGAAGAAGGACTGAAAGTCACTCAAACAGAGGATCTTTATATAGCTTTGGATCATAATTTTCAGTAGCTGCCTCCTCATAGTCGAGGTCATGCCAAGGCATTAGGTTTAGTAACCAAAAGGTTAAAACAAAGACTGCTGGACAGACCAAAGGAATGCTTATATCAGTGCAGCAAAGGGCCAGTTCTCCATGACTGAAAAAATAAAAGTTCCCTGGATCGTGGCATTACTGGATCAGGCCCTGACAAAAAGTTGTGCTACTCCACCTTCTCTCTGGCCTGCACACCCATCTGTTGCAATCATGTGAGAGGCAGCATCGTCCCTGCAATGCCAGAGCCTCTGGAAAGACTCGTTTTACTCGATGAGCCAACAGTAGTCATTCACCTACGGCTAAATTCTCAGTGGTTTTCTGTGCAGCTTTTTTCCCTAGGTGATCAGCCTGTAAGTCTACTGGAAAAACTTGTGGTGAAACACTAGTGGGAAGGCACAAAGTAGCTTTCACCTTGTTATAATCATCAAGGTCAGAACTTTATTCTGCTATGCAGTATATTCCCAGCAAGCTCTGCTGAGAAACTAACCACCTGTGCTGTTTCCCACTGAAAATTCTACAATGTGCCAACACGTTTTGGGAGAAAAAAAATACCAAAAGGCATTTGCAGTAAGGATGCAGCCTCACTTTAAAATCCACAAGAAAAGTCTAGGTTTCTTCCTTTGAACAAAGCAAGTTCCCATTGTTGTATAAGGAATAAAAGGGTGCTCTCTCTCTCAAATACCTGAGATCTCTCACAGCCCTGTAGGATGACCAGGTTGAATACCAATCTTTCCTTCTTCCAATTTTTGGCTTCCAAAGGAAGCCAATTTTTTTGGCTTCCTTTCAAGATCTCTCTGTTTCACATTATTATTGAATGAATTTCTGTCTGTCTTTACAGCAGCAGCCCTTAAGGAAACCTACCAAACTGTGTGCACATAATGCTTGTTGAGGAAAGAAATTGGTTCTTACAAAAAGCTCATTGGTGCAACTGTCATTGTCCTATCCTATTCCTCTTCCAGCAATAGGGGAGAAGCCATTTCTGTTGCTTATTTTACTGCTTTACTTCCTTTATCTTTAAAAAGGGCAGGTATGTGACCAACACTTTATCTTCCTTTGTCCTCTTAGTGGTGATTATTGGATTTGCATGCGGCTGTCACATGCAGATGCTGTAACCTGTAACATTATTTTTTGGGTTTTAATTTACAAGAGTTTTGTTTTCACCTTTGTATTTCCCAAGTATTTGCTTCTACTTTTTAGAAAGAGGCCAGTAACTAAGCACTCCTATAGTAGTTGCATACCATTAAAGCCCAGACTAATATCAGATTAACAAATTTGTTGGTGCAGTGGAACCAGGATGTGTGGCCATTGAGGATTGTGAGCAATGCTACAAAGGATGGCAACTCAACTACAACTGGAGAAGAAAATCCACAGAGAATTAAAACTGATGTAACTAATGAGATCTGAGTGGACATGTCCCTGAACGTCATGACAGAATTCATGTACTAGCTAGCAAATTAAGCTGATAAAATGAAACTTGAAAAAAAAATCAAATTAAGATTTCCTCATGGGAATTTAAGAGGCAACAAAATATCATTTAGTGACTTCATTATCTTCCTGCCAGAATAGAGCCCCAAACAAATTACTTTCACCTTTACTCAGACTACAATGCAGCACCACAAAGAAAGCTGCAATGTCTGTTGCACAAGACCCTGGTACGTCCAGGGCCTTACACTGTGCAGGTTTTGCAAACCTGTTCACACTCAGGGTTCCCTGCATACAATGCAGCCATGTCCCATGAAATGACACCACAGCAAAGATCACAGCACGGAGCAGAGGGCCTGTTAATGAGTGGTGGCAGAGTACACTCAAAAAGGAGCTAATGATAATAACACAAGGCTGAAAACATCTGTGCATTGCCTGGTTCTTTAGACGTGTCACGGAAATGACTCATTACTGGATCAGCCACATGTAAGGGCAACAGAGCAGGCAGTGCATTTACTGTCCAAAACCACATTATTATTCTAATAATACACTGGCCTGCAGGCAGCCTCCTTATGCTAGACTTCTCTGCTGGATCTGTGACCTTGAAATTCTGAGATAAATGTTTATTGTGTGGCAGGGGTTTTTGGGGTTTTTTTTGGTAAACATTTGAAAGAAATTGGAGTAATTACTGATGCAAAAGTTTAGGCTCAAACTAAGATGCTTTGACTAAATCAAAATGCCTCCCCAGTGGTTTTTATAAAGAATAAGCCTTATACCATGGCTTGGGGAAAACAAAACAGAATTCCTTTTATCTTTTAGTGATGATACCAAATGGCTTGAACAGCATATGCCAGTGTCTACTTAGTGGTTTTTGTGCCTTTCAGATGGTAGATATTTAAGCATACTGAGAGTTCATCTCAATCAAAATACCTTTGCTGATCAGCTGTCAAGCAAACGCACAGCAGACAAGAACTTCAGTTCATTCAAAAGGAAAAAATCATTCCATGCTCTACTTCAGCTCAATTCTAAGCCTTCATCAGCACAGTGCTGCATCTTCTAATATAAAGTGTAGGAAATGTTGTTCCTTAAATGCTTTCTCAGTCTTGCAGAGAGCTGTTTTGTGTCTGACAGGTCCTTCCTGTCCAATCAGTTTCCAGACTCTAATTTTCAACACAGGTCCCAAAAAAGGGAGAAAAAAAGTATTTGGGTCTTTTGGCTTAATTTTCCAGTTTCTCCTCATCACCAAATGCAAGATTGGGCAAGGGCTGGTAATTATACAGGCACTGCTAAATGGTTTCATCTTTGTATAAAATAGAAGGCTTTGGTCATTATCAGCTTGGACCAGATTCAGTCATGCTGCAGAGGAGAAAACTCAGAATTCTTTCTCAAATCATTGAATTATCCACCAACAGTTATCAGTAGCTAAGGCAAGAAAAAACAGTTGAAAGAGCATTGATCACAGTTCTTATTTTTATTGTATGTACGTCATCATGTACAAATATTGAATGTTCCTCTATGAAATAAAAGTTCAATTAAGCAGAAAAGATGTTTTAAAGCTGTAACAGCTCTCTGCTGGACTCCAGTGACACCTACTGGTAAACAAAGAAATTACCAAACATTAATATGAAGTCATATTAATTTATGTACCTGCCCTTAGGATTGCTAATAATTTTTTGGTAGCTCAGGCTATGAACCATGCTACAATCAGGTGTTAAAGCAAATGAAACAGTGTATTTATTTTTCAAAATTGGATTTTGACTTCATCTGATTCTTAACTATTTGAAACTGCATTTTTATCACGCTGAAGGTATTGTCAACTCCCAGATTTTGCTACTGGCAGCTGTAGATTAAGACAGGCCAGTGGATTTTTTGCTTTCTGGACTACACTGGACATATTTCCAATTTTACTCTTAGTTATTTCATTAATATAACTATAGTCAAAAAGTAAATAATTCAATACCTCTCCATTTGCTTTCAGGTGCATTCCTTTTAGCAGAGATTTCAAAATGAAGATCTAATGAGTAGATCAACTGACCAAGCTCATGGCTTTGCTTTTGACACCTCCTTGCTGTTTGTTGCGCTGAACTGGTTTGTCACAGCTGTGTTCATCTGGCAGGTCATACAGATATTCCTAAATGTCATTTCAGATAGCACTTGTAAGACAATAAATACCAATAAACTCCCTGAGAGTTGTGGGACCAGAATTCCAACAAAACCTCACATGATGCGAGGTTTTACCCACAGAAAATGGATGCAATGTGCATGATGTACACTCAGAGACACCTCAGTTGCCAGCTGGGACAAGCAGAAGCAACACAGCAAGGAAAAGCAGCACCACAGCTCTGGGCACCAGACTCATCTCCCTTTCTACACTGGGCTCCATTGTGTAAACTAGCTCTGCATGTAGACATGAATATTTCTGCTTGAGACAATCAATCTGCGACTGAGGGATTCCTTCTGGGCTTGACAGGGAAATATCATACAAGGTTTGCAAATCACAGTCTTGCCAAACAACTGGCATAAACATCACTGATGGAGCTCTAGCCATCCTCACTGCATTAGGAAAATCTGCCCTTACTACCTCTGGCAGGCTTAGAATTGTCCTTTGTTTCATCTCCAACACTGAGGTCCTTTCAAATATGGCTGAACAAAGCCATGAAGCTTTTTACCTCTTTATCCTTCATATCCTTCCTTTGAGGAACTGAAGCTTCCTGTACAAAAGTCTCTTTTGGTTAAGTCTGACAGTCCCCAGAGCAAACTGTCCCAGGACAGCAAAAATGGAGTGATGAGGCCATCTGGCAATCAACACCCACCACCACAAATCCACACAACTCTCAATGTATCAACCCACACATCTCAGAACAAAGAATGCACAGATTTGTGGGGGTTTTTTGAGCACCAAAGTTGAAGTTGAAAATTTCCTTCTGATAAAACACATCAGCCAGATTTGCACAGGCAGGAATATTGCTGTAGGTTACTGGAAGGCAGACAGACAGGAGCAAGGTACCTTGGTTTTATAGTGGAATACTCACCAACTAAATGCTGTCCCCAGTACTCAATAACACAACTTCTAAGCTGGACTATAAAGGCAGCAATTTCTAAAGGAGCTGTAGAAACATTTTTAGAAGTCAGGCTATAAATCTGCTAAGCAATAGTTCAATATTGATAATAATGGCTTTACAAACCTGTGTACATAATTAGAATAGGAAGATATTAAAGAAATTGCAGTATGTTGCAATGTCAAGATGTGCTCAAAGAATTCATTTTTTGGTTTTTGTTTTTAAACATGATGCATTAAACTTTATCAGAGCAGAATGATGCATGATCCTATAGAAATTAGATGCCCAAATGTTACTCCCTGGCACTCTGCATTTGGACCCTGGGTTAACCATAACTTCTGTGAAGGGCACATTGTTGACAAGCTGATAGGAACATATCACAGTGATGAGCAAATGTATATAACGGATACATACAGAAAGAACAATCCCATAAAAATCAGACTTTGTAACTTGACTAAACAGAGACTCACATAATATAATTATTATACCAGAAATGAAGTTTCTCATAAATTAGACGTTAATTTCTCTACATGTGGGGCAAAAATATTTAAATTAAATTGAAGAAAATTCATCCAGTCCTTTGTCAGAGATAAGTGGAAAGCTTTCCTTGGCAAATGAGGGAAGCCAAGTAACCTGTTTCCAAGTTTCTATTCAAACCCAGTAGTTTAAATTTCTCATTATTTAAAAAAAAAGACAAACTCAAAGCTATCTTTTATGTGAACAGATGCTGTGCTGTCTTCTTGAAGCTGCAGGCTTAGAGGCAGATTTTTCATGCAGCTGCAGAATGAAGTCAACAAGCCCACTCTGTTCCAGGGTTGCTATTCAGAACCTTTTGGGCAGCAATGAAAGAAGATCACATCAATTTCATGCTGGTTTTGCTGCTCTACAAAGAAATGAGCAGCAGACAGAGACACGAATCATGCCTAGATTGCAGGGGGGAAAATGTGTCAAACTCCTCAGGAAAACAAGGTATGGAAGATTGAATCAAATGTAACTTTTACGAACACTTGTTTTACTTCAGGGTACTTTTGGTGGCATGGCACTGTTTCTGTAGCAGCCTCTACTCTGGCTGAGTTACAGACATTGAGCTCCATGTGCAATTAAGAACCATCAGCAGGGCCCCTGGATCCTAACTAGAACAGATTTGACAGACGTTGGCCTCTGTCCCTGTCAGCAGCGTTTCCCTTGTGGCCCATGTACATTTTCAGCTCTGCACCTGACACTACTCCTGAACTACAATCCAACACACTTGTTTTACAATATTAATTTAATTGTAAATGTAATTTTGACAGAAATTCCAGCTGCAGGTACAGAAAAACCTCTGCAGGCAGGGAAACAAGGTGCCCAGAGAGATTGTGCAGTTCCCATCCTTGGAGGTTTCCAAACCTACCTAGATAAAGCCCTGAACAGTCTGGTCTGACCTTTGAGCTGACCCTGCCTTGAGCTGGAGGCTAGATGAGAGACCTCCTGAGGTCCCTTCTCAGCAGGACTATTTTGTAATTCTATGATGAACTCCATATGCTAGTAAGTGCCAAGTGAGTCATATTCTTTTTCAAAATGGCATTATATACACACACACTAATGCCTATACATTAAAATACTTTGACTTCACCTCTCTAATATGAAGACTTTAGCTAAAGCCCACAAAACACCTTATTCTGTGTAGCACTGATGCTGTAGGTTAGGATGACTGCAGTGCATGGCTAGAAAATACAAGTTTCAGTGCTGACTGGGTTGTTCAGATCAGTAGAATAAGTGTGCATGGCTAGACATAGTTTTTGCAGCATTCCAAGGGAGAGAATATAGGGAATTAGGAGCAATTTGGAGGTGTGTGGATTGCCTTTGTTTTGCCACTAGCTAAGAGCAAGCCCCAGCATTTAGAGGTTAAGAGTCTTAGAAGCAAAGCTTGGTATAAAGCAGTTCACTGAATGGATATCAATGACCATAGTCAGAGTTAACTATGCTGAGACATGAACTTATAAAATTACGTAAAAGTAGAGGCACAACAGAGCTAGAAAGGAAGGTATTGCAATGGAGTCTGTCAAAACCCAGTTACTGAGCTTTGCTCTATCTTGTCTTTTAGGACACTCAGCAACCTCAGCCTAAGTACATTCATAGTATACTAAACTTATGTCCTGTTCATTTCTACTGATTCCCCATCTTTCATGCTGAACTCCAGGAATCTAATCTGTATATTTTTCCCCAGCACAAGGAAGTTGGTGTTAAGCATGCCTGCTAGCAGCATTGATTGGTCCAAAGTGTCCTCAGATTGGTAACTTGGATATTGAAAGAACAGAACTTCAAAATTCATCTGCAAGAAGTGCTGAAGGGTAAGCTCTGATCTGCTCCAGGCCATACTTGTGTGTTTCCTTGATGACAGACAAAGTTTGGTCTGTTTCTAACTGGAAAGTCTTTCCCCTCACCAAAGTAGCAGCTCTGCTAACTCTCTTGGGGGCCACACCTGTACTGCAGGTGTTTGTTGCCTGACCCCACACACTCAAACTACCTCTTCATCAGACAGAAGACTGGAAAAGGCGGAACTGCCAGAATGTCCCTCCTGCTGGTACCCATAGGCAGATGGGAGCAAACTGGTGTGGCTCCAGCAAACCTGGTCTCATATCCCTCGGCAGGAGACACTTGAGAAGGTGCAAGATAAGCACAGATCTCCTTCCTCTCCACTCATGTTTCATTGTACTTAGACATGTTACAAACAACATTCACCATTCTGCTTGTTGGCAAGTTATGACTCAGGAGACTTCAGCACATTCCTTCCTAGAGAACAGGGATTACTATCAGATCTTTTTACTGACAAGATAAGCAGCCAGTCTCCCAGGAAACACATCTATTCCACAAGATGTTGAAGAGAACATCTTTGTACTTCTATCACCAGCTACTCACTTGTTCAAATGTGTGGTTACATGTTTATGCTGACAATTAACGTGCCCTGCTGATCCCTGCTGGACCCCAACTCACCTTTCTCATTAGACCCTGATATAACTCAACACCAGACTTGTCTCACAAGGGCTGTGGCTGCCACTGGGCCTTCTCTGCTCTTCCTGCACAAGTCCTGTGGCATTGGTGGGGCCACTTTCTACACCTGCCTTGCTGTCATCCTCAGCTTCTGGCTCACCTATATTGCAGAACCACCTATTATTACTGCTGCCTGACAGCAATCTCTCTTTTGAACAAAACAGGAAGCTTAAATTTAGCCTAAAATAAAACCAAACACCAGTTTGGAAATAAATAAGGTGAACTGGAAAAGTCCTTGATGAAGGCAGTTCCATCTCCCAGGTCTTTCTCCAAGCTCCATTAAGAGAGTATAAAATACAAGCTGTCATATATCTTAGGTACAGAACAATTCAGAGAACTGGCCCATAAAAACAACACTTCAGAAAACATAGGATCAAGCTTCTCTGCAGCTTGCTTTACACATCTGGCTGGAAACATGCTGCATGCCCCTAGCACCTTAAACAATGAGTCAGATTCAGTAATCAGTAGGAAACAGAATTAGCAGTGAAGGCAAAGATATTCATGCAGTGCAATTTACAACAAGGCATCTGTCTGTGCATGAATTAGTATTTTCCTTAATTATCTGTAATAGGAAATCCCAAGATTCTCAGCTGGCCCTGTCAGTCAATATTAACTACACACTTGGAAAATGATACAAAAATAGAAAGGAAATTGAATCCTTCAGAGGCTGCAGTAGCACTTTACAAGGAATGCAAATAGAACTTCACTGGGAACAGTTTCACTATTGGCATGGTTGGTCCCACTCCACTGCAGAGTTTGCCAGCACATCACACAACACAACACAATGTGACATTTAGTTAACTTGCAGCTCTCACATATTGCAAAGAGACTCCCAGAGATAGAAACACTGGTGAAAGCAGAAAGTCCAGAGCAACACCTGATGGTTATCCATCTATGCTCACCTTTCAATGTGCAATAGTTTGTCTTTTCAGAATTCAGACAATTTGACCATAAAGGTGATGTAGTCCTGCAAAGAACTGTGTAAGGCACACTCCCGATTTTTCCTGGTTGAGGAAATTGTGCAGCTGCTGTACTTTAACAACAGGAGATCTACTGTTCCTTCTGTCAGACCTGGCTGTGTAATAGCCAGTCACTTGCTACAAAAGATGTAATCTGCACCTAGCAAGCAGGGACTGCAGGGACTTGGTGTGGGGTAGGATTGTCACTCAGATATTAGGTGGTCTCACTTGAGGCTTCAGAGCACTGCTGGCACAGACACTGCTCAGATTGCATGACAAAGACCATCTGCAGTTGCACAGGTTCAAGAGCACCAGTTATCAAATACAGCAACTACAGACATGGTCTGCAGACTTCAGGTCAGCCAAGCATATTTGTCTTCTCCAGGTAGCAGCTATAGAAGACAGGACACAGAGCACCTTGCCCAGTGTCACTCCTGCACAATCATAGCTGCAACCATCCTGGAGACAGGGAGTGAAAACTGATAAACCACACACTTCTCCATTAGTCTTACACAAAAAGAAAGCATGCAGTCTTTCCCATCACCATTCTTCATTCAGTCTGCTTCATCTGCTCACTGTGCCTCTGGCATTCCACATCCATCTCTCTTTACCACATTCGTTCTCTTCCTTTCCTAATTCTACATTTCTCTCCTTGGCTTCTCTGACATGTTTGAGAGGAGAAAGGATGGTACACAAAGGCACTCATGCTGTGTCTCCATCACTGTCCTTAGCTTTCATCCAGCTAGATACAACCGTGCTCTTGGGCTAAATCAGCAGAAAGTTTAGGTTTTTCTAAGGGTTCAGTTCCTTTAAAGGGAAGCAAGTGTGAATCCACAAGTGTGAATTCACAAGTGTGAATTAATAAATAAACTAGACTAAAGCCTTTGTTAGTTCTCAGAGGCAAATCCCTAGCAGCAAAAGACTGGCCCAATGCACAGCACCACACACCATCAGATTTCTTTGCTTCATACAAGCCAGTAATTCAAATCAAGCTTACACTGTCTCAACAGCCAACAATCCTCAGGTATTCATCACCAGATACTGCAACTTACTCAATCATCACTTTATACTTAACAAAAAAATATACCTTTTATAAAAATACTTTCCTATGTTAATCCAAAAAAGGATTTTTTTCACCTCCAGAAGACACCCACAAATATTTGATTTCTCTTTCAGGAGAGGAGTTCACTCAAGTACTTATGTTCCAAAAGGGAGCACAGTTAATCTTCTTGTAGAGAACTGCATTTACAGTCAATTACTTATTAACAGCGTATTGTGTCATACTGACTTTGAATATCTAAATCCACTGCTTGCTCCCAACCTCTTCTGTTATATAATATGTGGCTTGGAAAATGTCCATGTAGGTCCTGTCATAAACCCATAACAGCTCCAAATATCAGTGAGAATTATTTCTATTAAGTAGGTTTGAATGGCTTTGCTTGTTGTACAAGTGTACCTAAGAGCAATTCTGTAAACAGGTCTTGATGTGCCAGAGTATTACCCTTTCCACTGTTTGCAAGTGTCTGTCCTCATATAAAAAGCTATGTATATTTAATATTTACTTGATAGCTTACAATGCCTCAGTAATTAGTAATTAGGGAGCATTTCAGATAGACATGAAACTAAAGTTTTTCTACACACAAAAAGGCTTCTTCATTCAGATTAAAATACCTGTTAAAACAAGAGACTTGCTTTTAGCTTCAGTTGCCCTAAACACTTAAAAAAGCTCCTAGCCAAAGTTAATAGCTAACTTATCATTCCTTCACATGTATTTTGTTATCTTTTATATTCCTTGGGAAAAAACTTCAACATGGCAACCTAATGTTCTACCAGAGAAAGAAGCTGCACCTTTCCTGCATATGATTTTTTTCTCTGTGAGAGCAGGGCTGTTTCTTCTGATACAGTCATGACAGAGTATGACACTTTAATTCACACAGAGCATTGGGGACTGAAAGCATGAGAAGAGAAGCCAGGTCCTGCTCTGCTAAGGGCTGTTGGTGTTGCACCAGGGACCACAGAAGCAAAATTTAAAGCTTTCTGAGAGCAGGTGAAGAGATCATTCACAGATTGTGGCCCAAGGGAAACACCAAGACTTTTAAAGGGTTGAAGAAAGCTCTAAGGAAGGTAGGGAACAGCATGAAGGCTGAGTACAAAGCAGTATCCTTTGAGATACACTAGGCTAGTATATGTCTACTGCACTAGACATACTGGAAAAAATGGTGATTTAGGTTGAACATTAATTTCTATGTCCATGGCTCCATGATAGATTACACATCATATAAAAAGCATACAGAACATAGTTTTAAAAAATTAGTGTCTTG
Source organism: Passer domesticus (assembly GCF_036417665.1). Lineage (NCBI taxonomy): Eukaryota > Metazoa > Chordata > Aves > Passeriformes > Passeridae > Passer > Passer domesticus. Next base: position 31,769,962 of record NC_087481.1, read on the forward strand.
TGGGCAAAACTGATTTAACAACAAACTGCAGACAACTTGTAAGAAGGCAGCTGTGAAAACTGCGTCAGTAAGGGGGGGAAAAGGGAAGTAATTTTCCTGCCTAATGGCAGGGTCCTCCTCTACACTGATGGAAAAGAAGCATAATTGATACCTTAGTCCTACACTGAAAACAGATTCTTACATATCATTAAGAGGATATATTTTTCCTTCCTCGCCTTTTCTAGAGTATCTGGTAATCAGACAGGGCTGACCAAATCACTTTAAATAGTCTCTATAACAACACCTATGATGATCATCATTAGAATCTCTGATTATTAAAAAATAGGTTCCCCATGCCATAAACATCTGGTCTGTTTTGCATAATCATGCTGCCATAGTTCCCACCTGACCAGGCTATACCTGCTGCAGCATCAGAGCCCTCCAGGCAGTTATAACCAAAAGATGTAGTTCTACCTCCAACTTGGTCATCCCTCAGCAAATTCACACCCACAAACACACAATTAACTACGGACTTCCTCTTTAGTAGTAGCCATAAGGCAGAAATAATTTCCTTTTTCTGTCCAGAATAACATAGCTTTTTGTGCAACCAAGGAGAGGCAGGCTCTCTAGACAAAGCTAGGACTCAGGCAGCCTCTATTTTTTGGTAGGGACTTTCTGAATGGCTTTACATGACTCTTAATTCATGTCCAATTTCTGAGCTACAAGGAAGAGATACTACTTCCTTCCTGTCTTTTTTTTTTTTCCCCCGTTCTTCTGTGTGGTTTTAGAGGGGAGAAAACCCCCATTCTTGACACTCTTAGAATGGAAACATCTTGCTCCTTGCAGTGTTTTACAGCTTCCCACTATAAAGAGCTCATTCTGTGGTGAGAAATGTGGCACTGGGGAAAAGGGAATGTTATTGCTTCCCTTTCCTCAGTAGCCTGCTTTATGAGAAGAGCATCTGGCACGGCAGGCCTTCCTCATAAAGTACAGTAGAACTTGACTGATACAACCAGTGGTCACATTTGAGTTGCAGTTTGGCCCATGGTGCACCATAACAAACTTATGTCTTCTCACACACTTGTGAGATAAGACAAAGTGAAAATGCTCACAGAATAATCCTGTGCCACATAGATTATCTTTTCAGTATTATACTCCTAGAATTCAACCACAAGGGCTACATCAAACACCAAATAAAGTAGAAATCATCACTAAAACAATTGCCTTATAATTGCTTTCTGAAGTAGTAAAAACAGCCACACCCTCTCTGACTGTAGAACAACCAGGAAGAAAACTACATGTCTAAAGAAGCCAAAATAGAGCATTATCATCACTCATACCCAGCCTCCATCAGCTCCCTGTATTCACTTTAGCTGCACTTGATTTTCAGTTCTCTGACCAGGCTCATTGCAGAGGAAGAAAAAAAAAGCATACCTTTAGAATACAATACAACATCAGATTATATAAATGACAACCTGTAGGATGAGCCCAAATAGCAGCAGAGAGAGTGCTGTAAGCTGTAAAGCATTACTAGCAGCAGCACTAAGAAAAAAAAAGACCATATCACATAGAAATATAGTCACCAAAGCTACACAGGCTCAGACCTGAGTTTAAGTAGCACTCCTGGGCCAATAGGCAGAGTGTGTGGGTGGGAGTCTAAGATGAGGTCAATTAGAGTCATTAAAGCCTTGTCACTCAGGACTGACACATTTTCATTCATCGTAAGCAGGAAATAAAACGCAACACAATTCTTCAGAGAACTCGCAGCTAAGCAAACGTTGTATTTGCACAGACCTAGGATATATTTGAGGAATTATACTGTCTCAAACAGATATCACAGGCCCCATTGCTCTTACAATTCAATTTTTAAGTGATTATTGGCACAGCTGGCTCTGCACATGACTTGTGCCTACACAGCATGTGATCACATTCCTCACAGCCTTGTGACAGCTCAAAACATTTTTCTCTGCCTATGCTCACTTGCATCAATTTGGTTCTGGAAATGGTAGGAGCCCCACACTATCAGCTTTGAATCAATGTGGCCAGTTCTCCTTCCCTCCAACTGCTATTTTAAACAATGTCCCACAGTGTCTTGCAGAACACGCTCCATATGTACCTCCCGATACCAGGGATCTTTGTGTACCTAACGCCAGGACATCCCAGAGTACAAGGCGGTCCACATTCTTGACTTTTATCCCTGTATATTTTCCTTTGTTATTATTATTTTTAGTGTCCTATACCATATGCTATTTTGCCATGCAGAGGAGCTAAAAGAAGGCACGAAAGAAAGTGCAGCAGTACAACTAGAAAAGTTAACATTACTGAAAAGTACTGCTCAACAGCAGTAACTTGCCAGGAAGAAGTGTTGTGGTGACATCTCCATTCTGCTTCCACAACCCAAGCTATCACCTCTGCGTGGTGCTTGTTGTATGGTGTTGACATGTCCTCTGTTTTCTCCTTGATTCAGAGCATTCATTTGCCCTGTTGTAAAATGAAGGGGAAGCATGAACAGCCTCGTGTCTATCTGATCTGCCAGCTTGTTAAAGTCCAAAGTTATAGAGAGAAAAAGAGAGGCTGCAAATCACTTGAGTATAATTCACATCAGGAACTTAAAGAGGAACCATAGTGAATTTAAATGCAACACAAGAATTACTTGGGGATGTAATTTAAGCTTGTGTGATCACACTGTAATCTTGAAAGAGATGTTTTCTTTTTAACTTTTTACCTTGGTAAGTGTGGCAAGAAAAGGTAAAAGAAGAGCTATAAATGCTAGCAAACCAGCTGCTTTCAGGGGAGCAAGAGTGTTTTCAAATTCTCAGAACCTGGTGTGAACTAATAGGCCCTAAATGCCCTGAGCAGCCTCACCTGTTGCCTCCACCCACCCCTCCTGATGAGGAGCTCTATTTAGCTCAGCCCTGGATTCTCTTTTTTTTTTCCTCTACAGGAATGCTGCTGGGCTGTAGCTCTAGCCCTGCTGTGTCTGGGTCTCTTTGGTCTTTGGCTCTGACTTCTCGACTTGGCTGTGAAGCTGCTCCCTGAGATGTCTTGTCCTCGTTATCCTCAGCAGGACTTATCCTAAAGTAATTTCCCAACACTGTTCTTGGGAGCATGCCTAAGGATTTAGACTCCCAGCTGCTCTCTCCTGACCTGGCAGCTTCTCAGGTAAAGTGGGAATGGACCCTGGCTGGTGGAGGTCTCTGCTCTCCTGGTGGTGCTGCTGTGTCTGGTTTCCAGTGCTGGCCCTCAGTGTTTTCTGATACAGAGCTTTTTACACAAGTTTTACTTACTGAAAATCACACTTTGAGTATTTCTTCTGGTTTATTGTTTTTTTTTTTTGTTTTTGTTTTTTTTTTTTTACAATTGTAAATGAGTGATACTAATTTAATAAGGCTTTTATGAATGGACTTAATTCAATTACACTTCACCTGGTGATCCCTGTCTGAAAACATTTTATGTGAAAAGACTTTCATCCTGTGTTCCTTCTTCCTAGGGAACTTTGAAAACTAGTCCAGGCTATTGTAGTCAGCTTTTTTTACACATACTAAGTCAATTTTCATTTAAAGCCTCATATTCAATTCCTTTAATAATGTATTAGCAGAGTATTCTTCTGTTTGTGTCTGTGAAGCTCTCATTCACACTAGAAATTACTGTTGTATAAACTGCAGTGATTGTTATATGCAGCACAAATTGGTGTTAATCCTTTTTCTAGAGATAAAATATTAATTCTGTAATAGTTTAGAGCAAAGGTATTTGATATTAAGTGATAAGTAAATAAACAATTTTATCCCTCCTGGTATGCACTAAACCAAAGTTCTCAGCATTTTCTGTGATCCTTCAACTTCCCAAGATGGGGAGAAGTAAGCTTTCACTGAGTGAGTCAACAGCTCTGAATTTCTGGGTTGCGATGACGGTAACAGGGTTCATGAATTATGTACAAGACTTTTCAATTTATAATACAAAGTGACAAATAGCAAGTGGGAACCACTGATATATGTTACCTTGTGTACGTTTATTACGTGTGAAAATTGCTTCTGGCAAATGCAATTGAGAATTATTTCTAGTGTTTAGACTAAAGTCACTCTTGCAAAAAAGCCCTGTTTAGGAAAGGCTGTTTATGTTCAAACTTAATTTTTCATTAATTGGTCTCTCTTGTATAGCTCCAGTCTTGTGACAGCACCCCAGTACCCTTTACAGACTAACTGCTGCTGTCGTTGCTAATTAAAATTTGCATATTAAATTGGACAATACTGTATTATGTTATGGGCAGAAGTCTGATGTGTGATGTGGGTTATAGCAATGGTCCTCAGTCCTTCTCTGATGCCCCAGACTGTTCACTTCTACAGCTCTCAACTGAGCAACTTCCTTACGAAGTGAGTTCCTTATGGGTCATTCATGTTTCACATATTTTATGTTCCAGCTCTCCTGATCATTACTGTCAGAATATTCAGTCTTTTCTCCAGTAACTAAGTTGTTTTGGTGCTGCTTTTCCCTCTTGCTATAATCAAATTGATAAGCTGTCTAGAAAAGTCATGTGATATTTTCTATAATACCTGAACAATTTCCAGCCACACTAGAGCATATGGCTTGAAGTAAGAGAAAGAGTGCTTCTCTTAAAATTGAAGGTACTAGAGATCTACTTAGTAATTAATCAGAATCTGATAGATAATGTAAACTAATCATATTCAGGAACAGTACACAAGTCAAAGTTTAATTTGCTTTACAAGTGCTGAGAATTACTTAGACCAGGCAGTAGTAGGGGAATAAAGTGGTGGACAACTGAGACTATATCAAATGTTGCTACCAATGCAGAAACAAGGGACAGAAGAGAGAAGATTGAGAAACATGGACCTCCACAGGATCTGTTAAGGTAAAAGACAAGTTCAGCCACAGAAGATTACTTTACTTACAGAAGGCTCTTTTATGCCTTTCTTCACAACTGATCACCAAGAAAGAGGAGCTTCTAAAGACTTGAGGTCTTTGCTAAAACACACTTTGCTCTATTGTATCAGAAAGGCTTTCTTGAACTGTCATTTCAATTACCAAAAAAAAAGATATTTCTTACAATGTAACAAATACACCCTGGGTATCCTGCTGCAGAAGAGATGGAAAAAAGGCCCTGTAGTTTTGTCATGTGATAAAATAGGTTGTAAGTAAAACTATCGTGCCTTGTCAATGCTTTTACATTAAAAATCAATAGCTATTCAAATGAAACTGTACCCAGAGAAATCAAAGTTAGCCCTCTTCCTTCATGCATAGTGACCTATTGTCCATCCCTTCCGTATAAGACACTGCTTACTTGGACACAGTTAATTGCTTGTGAAGCAGATAGGAAACTTTAACAGCTGCCTCTGGCTGGGGCCTGTGTCTTATCTCAGAAGGTAGTTAATCTTTCTGTGATTGTATTTGCTGGAACAATGTAATCAAATGAAGGAACAAAACCTACTTTCATTGTTTACTGTTCAATAGACCGAATTAGATTGTAAAACAGATTCTAAAGTAGTTCAGCAAGCTGACCTTAATGCTATTGTTTTAAAGAAAATACTCCTACCCTCCTTGGCTGTCTTGTAAAACCAGAATTATGCTGTTCTTGAACTAATTTACCCATAACCAGGTGAACATCTATTTCACAAAACAGCTATATCTATGAAATAGTTCCTATATAGTAAATTTCTGATAGTATGGGTCATGGACTTCTTTTAAACTGTTGATAATTTGTTAGAATAAGCATAGGCTTTTCCAAATTATATTAATTCAACTAGTGAATTATATGCAGCAATATGCAGTACTGTGCCTTTTCTCTGGGTGGGGGGGAAGGCACATTTTCATGTTTTCATCTTATCATGAAGTAATGTCATTCTCCTCAAAGGAGGCTTCCTTCATTACCTAAAAAAAAGCCTTCAAGTCTGCAAATATTTGAGTGAAAGCTTTTTAAAGGTCTGTTAAAAAGTCTGTGTATTTTGTTAGCCTGCTGGGTGTGCAGAGAGCTCTTTGACACAGAATTAGAGTCAGACTGGCTGATGTGAAACTCAGAATTGTTCCAAGCAATAACAATCCCACATTAGTTTACTGTAGGTAATGTACTGTACTGTTAGGTACTGTTAAGAAAAATAGCTTACTTTTGTGCTTTTCCATTTTCCTACAAAACTAACTGTTCTTCCTCAAAGACTGAAAGATGGTGAAATGAAAAAAGGATAAGAGAATGGAATGAATGAGAGATACGGCTTGGGAAAATGGAAAGGAATGAAGGGTGGGAGGAAAAAGAATAGATTGGGATGAGAAGAACAGAGTAAGGTGAAAAAGGTAACAAAAGAAATAGTTCATTACTAAGGCAATATTTATAGTGGAAGAAGAACAGTATAAGCTGGGTAAATGAACTCTTGCTTGAACTATCAAACTTTCACAGAACACCATTTAAATAGTAATGAGTGTAGTATTAGGAGGCCATCTTACTGTTAATTTTTTCCAGTTACACTCAATTTCCAGCAGGACTCCAATCCCTAGGATGACATCTTCTGCACTGGTAGATCAGTGTGTACAATATGATATAAAGTTATTATTTTCTTCCTGTACAAACTCCTGAAAGAACCCAACTCCTCCAATGTCTGCCATTATGGGATTTACCATGGTCAGGTGTGACTGAGAACTCACCTCAGAGTTCTGCTTTTACCAGAGTGTCCCTTAGTCTAACACAGTGGGCTCTGCTCAGACCTGCAGTGATGGAATGCTCTTGATTTTTTACTTGTTTAGCAAGGTTATGTGAAATGAACATATTAATATTCACTTTCCTGGCCAACAAAAGGGCTGTTAAAACTAGTTATGCCTTAATCTACCAATGCATAAACAAAATTAAAATCAACATGACTTGGTATATGCTTTAGTTTGTTACCATAAGCTTTTTAGCATTATGAGGTTTGATAGTGGTGTTATCACACTCGTGATACAGTGTGATACAGAACTTCTTCAATCTTATTTTATACTTTTCATCCATATCTGGAAACTTGCCCAGTTTTTGAAAATAGTTTTAATAACAGAATTTGCATTAGCTGTTATTTAATATAATTTGCTATTTCCAGATAGTTTCATTTTTAACTTGCTTTTCAAGGAAGTGACAACTTCTAGGCATGAAAAGAAAGGACCAGAAGCATGAGACAAAGGGAAGAAAACTAGTAGTGGGGTCTGAAGTTACTAAAAATCTTTAGAATGAGGAGGGAAGTAACATGATCAGGATTTGCTTTGAATTTTGGAAGTCTCAAAGGTCTGCTGGTTACTTTAAAAAAATATTTGATACAGAATTTCAGAATTCATTTTCTCTGTAAAACTAGCTTTGGTTTTCCTCCTTTGTGGGTGGTGTCAATGAGAAAGATACCTCTTCTCTTTCTCTTTGTGTGCTATTCATTATTAGGTATATCAGTCTTTTGGTGAGCAAAACCCACAAGAGACCTTTTCCATCTGCTTTGGACATTGAAAGGCCATTGCTGAGTACAGTTGCTCTTCAAAGGAGTCCCATTTTTGAAGAGATGATTCCTGTGACACATTTGCTGTACAAATTTGTAATCCTCTCACACAAATGTCAGAATCATTAGTGAGATCAAAATATTTCATGTCAATAAGTATTCCTTATGCAAGATACATTTGATTTGACTTATTAGACTTATAACAGCCTTGTTTCCTTACTTCCCATATTAACATCTGGTGCTGGTTGGTGCTTTACTAAAAAAGTTTCTTAATTGTTGTCCTTTAGCAAAAGATAGTTCAACTAGTTACTTTTTTATTGATGTATCCTGAAAAAACCCCTGAATATCCTCTTGTAACCTTTCTGAAACAAAGATATTTTTAGTTTAAAAGCTCCAGGCAAAAAATATTGAAAGAGGCCTATCAAGAGCCTTATTTTGACAGTTCTTTTCTTGGAAAAAATAAAACAGAATCTGCTTTTCATATCACTTGAAGATGTAATATTGGGTTTTGCACAGGCAAGATCCATCCTCTGACTAGGACTAATGTCAGTGTTCATGCAGGTTGCTTTTAGTAAGTAAGCCTCCCACACCACTAATGACTTTTCAGTTCCATTAGTCTGCTATGCATTATTGATTAATGCTGTAAGTAGATTTATTTCTGTTCCTAGAAAGTAAAGGATTGGCACCTCTGTTGATGAATGTTACCTTAGTGCTTGCTTTGGTCAGTTCTGTGCTGACTCCTTTCCTTCCTCTGCTCTTGTCTGTCCCATTTCTTATTTTTTTTTCTAATACTTACTTAAATGTTAGGTGCTTTCCATCTACCTGCTAAGAGAAATTTGCACTCAACTTTGAGTTTCTCATTTCTGTACTATATACTTTCCATGTATGTGCAGCAATGTTTTTTTCAAAGCTAACGGTGAGGTTTCATTTGTGCTGCTCCTTCCAGAGCCCTGACTCTGCCCATGGCTGCTCTGCTCCCCAGGGATCAGGGCTGCTGCTGGCACTGTGCAGGCTCTTCACTCATTGAAGCAGCTCCTAATCCCACCATTCCCAGGTTCCAGAGGCTCTGTAGTTCCCATCTGCATGGGATAATTGGTGCTGGATTTCTCCTGATTCATCCAGGGCAATACAGTGTACTTTGGGTTTGTGACCAAGCCCCATAAACCCAGATCCAGTTCTCCAATCTCTTGAATTCAGAGACTGTGAACTTTGGCTCCTTTTATTTCTTTAACTAGTAACTTATTACACTGTATGTGTTCTTCTAGCTATCATTTAGTCTGCACTTTTGAATTGCTTTATATGTTGAATACCTAAACTTCAGTCATCAGCACCTCTGTTCAGTACAAGCTATATATCTTTGGCTGTTTTCTGCATACTGTTCCACAGCTGTCTGATGGCTTATGTCCCTGGAGGCTACAGACATTTTACTCTTTAACAGAGTATATAGCTTATCACCTGCTCCTTTAAGTCCCTCACTATTTCTCTTGTACAGCTATAATAATTTGACTTCATATTTTGCTGTCAGCACTGATAATCTACATCATATTTTAAAGTCAGAGGTTTTTAAGTACTTAAATGGTATTTTGGGGAAATCCTACTTAATATCAGGTTATCAAATGTCTGTGATGTTCAGTCATTCAAGTTAATTCTCAGTTTTTGGAATGCATCACCTCCATCGGATGTGGGACAGAAACACAAACATTACATGCCTGTGTAAATTAAGACTTGGGACTTTCATATAGAAGCTAGTGCAGGTGATGGTAAAATAAGAGTAACAGAAGTTTTAAATGTACCTGGTTTCATGTGTCTGGGTGGTGTTTTTCTGTTAGACCTGTCACCTAATAGCCATTATTTTTCTGCAAGGAGACAGAGGGAAGTATGTATTAAATGGAGCAGAAAGTTCCTCAGCTGGGGACAGGTGGTCGAAAAAGTTTTCATTCCTGTGAAGGAAAAATATTTAAATGATCTTAAATAATCTGAGTAATTTCGATCTTTTGGTAAATAAGTTGTATCCTGAATTTAAACAGTGTCAACCTTCTGCCTCATGCAATTCTAATCATAAGAAAACAAATTGCAAATTATTCCTCAGAGTTTAGTTAGGTAAGTACCCTGCACAAAAGATCACCAGCATCTTTGACTCCTACAAATGTATTTTCAGAAAAGTACCTAAAGTGCCCTCACAATAATTATGTAGGTCAAGTTCCAGAACCAGGGTTCCATAAGTGGATGTTTCTCCTACATCCATAACTCCCCTGGCTACCAAAAATTAAGAGCCTGGTCCCAGTGGAATAGTTGGGGAATGAAAAATAGTCTCTCTGAAGTCTCCCCTTCGTTATTTTTCTGTGGTCAGTGAATCATGATGAGTGTTTTATTGCTGTAATTTCAATAAGCAAAGGTAAGAAATTCAGAAGCACCATAAAAGTACAAGAAAAGCCTGAGAAACAGAAGCAATTAGAAACTATTCCATATTTGTATTGCATTACAGTGTTAGATTCTTAGTTCTATTCAGCCTCTTCATTCTTAGGTCTAATTCTTATACAGAAACCATGTTCCTAAATCTTCAGGTAGTCTGGATGCTTCAGTTGCAGGCACTTCTCTCAAATGTGAATCTCAGCTCTGATCATCAAACCTTGAAAAGCTGAACTTTTAATAAGACTATCTGGGTTATTAAAAAAATAAATTGTTTCATTAAAATTGGTGAAGCAAGAATTCATTTTCAGAGGAATAATTTCTCTTCCAATAATTAGAAGAAAGGAAGGAAAGGGAGCTTGGGTCTCAGCTGGTTCATTCTGGCAACTCTTTTGAAAGGCACTTGCATATCATGAAGAGAGTTGCTAAGCTGAGCTGAAAACTGGTTTTGTAGTATGACTGTGTTTTAAATTATACAAAGCCTTCCAGGAGAGGCTGTGTTAGCTTTCAGATTTCTGTGCTTTTGCTCAAGCTAAAGAGCAATTTAGCTTGGACCAAAATAACTCCATGGTTCAGACTGCAGCCTTTCTTTTCCCAGACTTCTACATTGACAACTTGAAACTACATTCCTACCCACACCCTGAATCCTTTTACAAACCCACAAAAGCTCCATCAATGTTGGAGTTGAAATATGGGTTGAGAAGCATAGATTTGCTGAGCTGCATGCTGTTTGAGGCTGAAAGAGTATTTTAGGGAAATCTCTCTGTATTCTTGCACTCTTTCCTGGCATGCTGCTTTCAGTCACTGCATGTGGGGTTTGACACACCTTTGGACTGACTCATAATGGCCACTCTCATACTCTACTGATTATGCTCAGAAAATAGGTCGGAGTTACTTTGGAATTGAACTTAAGAATGCTGCCATGAGGGTTTTTTTTGTTCATGGAGTAAGCAACCATTATCACTGTTGCCTTGCTTGCAGTATGCCAGAGCAGGCTGAGATCTCTGCAGTTGTCTAATGATGGTAACAAGTTCCGATTGTTGCCCAAGGAAGTTTATTTCTGAACTGAGAGATAAACAGCCCTGCACTCTCACACTAAAAGAAATCCAAGTAACTCTTCCACAAGTCAATGAATTTGAAAACAGAGACTTTTAAGTATGTCCATGGTCAGGAATATAATGGCAAAAGTTTGTCCTGATTGCATGGTTAGGATGTTTTGAACTTCATTTAAATTTGTGAAAATAGAAGTGACTGTATGTTTTCCTCTTCTCCCTGTCTATTAGTTATTATAAATGAACACTAAAAAAGTAGCATTTTCATCTCCTGAGTCACAGGCAGCAATAATGCATTTGTTTAGTAAAATATATGTGCATTAAGGGCAAAGGCTTAACTTTTTGGATGGATAGAGTTTTATTTTGATGTGGGGAACAAGAGAGGATAAGAATAATTATTAAATTACATTTTGTAACTGAAGCTGCAAGAAGGGGTAGAAACACACAAAGAACACGTTTTTGTGATCAGGAAGAAATGCCTCTTAAATGTCCATTTTTTGTTGAGGTGTTCTGTGGTCTTAAGTTTCATTACTGAAATTCTGCTTAGAAAAGAGCACATTAATTTTTATTCCTAGGAAGTGAAGTAGCTGAGTCATTCATTGGAAGTGAGATAAGGCCTGTCTAAATCTGATGGTAATGAATCCACTTGTTTATTACACAGGGAGAGGTCAGTCACTTCCTACTGGTGACATCCTTTCAGTTTGTACAAGAAGGAAACTTTATGGTTGTGTGCAAAATCACTCCAGTATCCTGGGGACTCAAGCCCATATTCAATGCTTGATGTTGTTAATGTGTTTTCTTTTTTCAAGCACATTTGTAGCCATCTGAAAGAGCAGAAAGAGTGCAGTGCCCAGGTTTCCCTATCACATATATGAATTTCAGGATATTATTTCAGTGAAAATTTCTTACAGTAAGTAGAGGTGACATACTTGTCTATGTCTGCTGTGTAGCAAAATTATCACCCAATTATGTTTTTGTGGTTTGCAACATCATCTGCAAGTCATGAGCAGGAATGCCAGTTCTGAAGGGAGTAGGCAGAATCATAAAATTAAAGTAAGAACCTGCAGTTTGACTTTCTGAGCATTGGTGCCAGTATTTATCACTTCATATAGGTTTGCTTTTGAGATGTGTGTTTATTCAGAAGGCTTACTCTTTTGCTTTTCAAACTCTAGAAACCATTTTTAGCTGTCCACATTTTTATTAAAACAGAGCACTGACATTTTCTTGTAGTCACACTGAATTATTCACAAGTTCACCCAAAAAATTAAGCTGAATATATTTGTTAAGTGAATTCATGGCATTACCAGAAAATGGAAGTCATACCACATTTGCATTGCTCTAATACTTATTAGAAATGTTAGGCAAGTCAAAACATGATCCCAGCATGGAATAAAAAGTCTCTGCGCCAAAGAGCTTGTTATCAAAGTACAAGGAGACAAGAAATGGAGGTGTCCTGGCAGGAGAGGGGCAGATAAAATCAGACACTACAGATCAGTGGTGTCAACATGGCCAGCAGGCTGTGTGTGCCTGCAGCCCAGCTTATTGTCAGTGTCTCTTGTTGCCACTGCCACCCGCATGCAGAACTGCATGGAGACAAGCAAATCGTGCATGGTGGAAACGGTTCAGGGAATGATGGAAATGGGCATCACTGGCTGACAGGATGAGAGAGCTGGCAAGCCAGAGCTGTCTGAGAGATGACAGCTAAGGTGGAGCTAAAGAATCTGTCGAGGCTTTTAAAAGTGAAAACCAGAATATATATCTGATTTGAGAGAAAAGAAGGGTGGAGGGTTGTCAAAGAAGGGGATGCAGGGCAACAACAGTCAAAGAAGGGAGCTGGGAGAGGATAGGATCAAAATGAAAGGGGATTAGACTAAGCTGTACACAGTCTCACTTGCACACTTGCATCCTGTCTGCACACTTGTGATAACTGCCCTGTACTTTCCATTAATTAAGGCAGGAGTAAAAGGATGTCATAGCAACTGAAACAGAAGCCACTGAGGATCCAGAGGAGGCATTTAGCAGAGTAGGTATTAAGAAAGGCCACACTTCAGAGCTGAACATAGAAGAATGTGTTCATTTAGAGGCCTTGTGTGGACACTTGGGAAATCAGAGTCCACGGTGATAACAGGCTGGATGACAGCCCTAGCAGAAGAGTTTATAAAGAAACAGACATATGGCTTTACACTTCTGTACACTGAGAACCTCTGATAGTATATCTGCACTGCATTCTGCTCTAGCTTAAGCGTTAGGTCTGTTTGATTTCAGACTTTGTGTGAGGAGTTTCAAGTTGCAACAGGGGCAAACTCCTCATAATGTCTCTGTTCTCAGTGGCCATTACAGAATCCTGCCCAAATCTTGTACACACTTGCAGCTGAAGCAGAATTTGGTGCAGGCTACTGCTGGCTCTTTCGTCTTGTGTAGGACACTGAAATTTCTTACAGACTCAGCTAAAATATTCTCTAGCAATTTTAATTTTCACATGCTCATAGGCTCTTTTCAGAAACAATTCAAATACAAGATTTTGAAAATTCAGTGATGTGAGTGGTCTGTTTCTTTGTTCTCATGCTGCTCCAGTTTCTGAAAGCAGTGGGCACAGCGCAGTCTAGAACAGCAAAACAGGGCAGCTGCAATGGCTTGAATCTGCTGAGATTTGAGATGCCTGCTGCTTATTAGTGCACCAACAGAATTTTCTCCCACTACTGACTTGAGAATTGTGGTTTGCTTTTTTTCACCTACATGACCACTGATGGTATTTCTTGAAACGATAAGATTTCTTTCACAGAGATGTTGTAAGACAAGATTTGTGTGGCAGAAAAAGTAATTGTATAGCATCAGGGCAGCAAATGTATTCTCTGCAGATAAATTGTGGACAATAGTGCTATTATCTAAGGAGAAAAATGAGAATTCTTTAATACCAAGTGGTATCACACTTTGTTTACCCTCTGGTTATCATGAACTATTATTTCTCAAATATCTTGATTGCTGTGTGTGGATAAAAATTGCTTCATAATGTTCATCTTTCCTTAGTCTGTTCCTCAGAGATCTCTCTCCATTACTGTCCTCTGTCTTACCTGGCAAGATATTTCTGCAGGCCCTCCCACAAGAGGCTCAAGCCACGGAGTTCTGTATATTTCATAGGTAACTACCACAGAAGCAGATGGGAGTCAAAAACCAACCATCAAAAACCAAACAGTCCCAGCAGTTCTTCCTGTAAGCAGTACAAGTTCTCTGCCAGTGCTGACCAAATCCTGGCACTGCTGTCTGCCACAGGCCCTGTGTGCACCTCTAGTGGCAGCCAGCATTTCAGTAGGGGGAAAATGCTTGATACAATTTCCCTGCAATTTTATTTCTCACCCCTTCCATGTTAATAATCCTCCTCTTATTGGCATAGTATAGTAGCTGGGAAACACACCATTCTGCTGTATCTCTGCATGAGCAAATCTTTCATAATGTCTGCTTTCAGCAAAAATTACAAAGCAGCTTCGACACCACCATATGCTGGTCCCACATTTCAGCCCACTGTAGACTGACTTGCATGTGATAGAGACATGGTTTACCAAGGGGCAAGGGAAATTTTCTTTAAGTTTTGTATCTAAGTATTGCCAAAAAGATGGGGCGTTTTTCTGCAATGATACAGCAACTTTTCAATTGTTTTTAAATATGATTTTTCCCTGCCAACAGTAGGCACTAAGCTGCACCAGCACAATTGGCTTTAGTTCACACATGTGAGAAGGTGAGAGCTCTTATTTGAGAACTAGAAGTAGGGAAGCTTCCAGCTGGAACTGTTTGAAAAGAGTTGGGCTAACCAGAGTTCCTTGGAGAAGGGTAGGCTTTGCAAAGAGGTTAAGCCATAGGAGACAGGGAAGGATGAATCTGAGGGCTCACTCCACAAGTCAGGGTTAAGAGGCTTTTTTTGGAGGCACTGCAAATCCAACCTGGCTGGTTTTGAGAACTCATTGTGCAACTACTTTGTGTTTAGATGCTGTGAGGAAGGACAAGAGGGAACAGAGGTGGGCTGACCTTTTCAAGCTAGCTGCCCTTGAAGCCATGAACCCCCAGGAGAAGCTGGAAGCACAACTGGGGGAACTCGGGCAGAGAAGCTGCTGGAGTGTGCCTTGCCATAGATTTGCAGCCTAACGCCATTTACAGGGCTACATTCAGACTGTTGGAGAGATCACTGATGGAATCTTTTCATCTCAGTGGAAAAAGTTTTGGTTTTGCTAAGTATAAGAAAAAAATCTTGTGTTTAAAGGGACTTCTAAACCATCCTTTCTGGTCTGGCCCTTCTGTACTTGGCCCAGCCCTGGGATTCTCCCTCTCCTGCTGTGGGGCTAAACAGCCCAGAGTTAGAGCTTGCTGGCTGCACCCTAGAGTTTGTGCCTTTACTGTTCACCATAGATCTAGGCTACCCTACAAAATTAGAACTACCCATGAGGTGAATTATTCACTTCCACAGCACAATAGAAACCATGCTGATTTGATTCACTGTTTTCTATTTTTTCTGTTGATCTTTGAGGAGTCCCAAGAGTATGCTCCCATGAAAGGCCATACAGAACTTTGTATTCAGTTTAGCAATATTATTTACTAAGGGTCTTCTTGCTTCCTGTCCCCTTGCCAAGTTGTTGCAGGCATGAAGAACTAAATTTAATTTTTATGATTAATAGAGCACACAGAAGATATTTATTGCACAGCTCTCTCCCTGTCTTATTTGGGGTGCCAAAAATTGCAGTGCACTCTCTGAGAACAGCTACGAAGTGGGAGAGCTCCCCTCTGACAGATCTTAGCTGTTAAAAGGCAAAAAGAACACAGATGGTTGAAACCAGAGTTTTTTGTAAAACAAGTAACCAGTTTTCACCTGCATATCTGAGCGGATATATTTGTTGCAGGTACCAGTAAAATATTAGGGCCTAAAAATGCTTCTGAGAGAAACATGTTTTCAGGTGTTGCAGCCACTGAGAAGCAATACCAAATGAGATACTCAGGGCTCAACACTATCCAGGGAGAGCTGTGTGGGGAAGGCTGCTGTGGACTCATATTTTATAGTGTGATTTTGCCTTTTGAGAGGCAGCTACTGCAAATAAATGGACACTCAAATGAAAAATCGATAGTTCTTCCCTTTGTCCTCACTCATAGAATTACCTAGCATGTCAAGAGGGCAATCAGAGCATATTTTGAGCACTGAGAACTGTCTTCCCCAAGATGTTTTCAGGAATTGTTGCTATTATTCCCCACATCACAATCAGGAAAAAAAATACAATCACTCAACTTATTAACAATACCAAGCAACTTTGTTTTGTGAATGCCTCCTTTGTGCTAACTCACATCCCAGACCTGTGTCTGCACTCAAAGAAAAGTGGGGCTTCACCTTTCCCATTTCTGAGTAGTCTGTTCTTCTTTCCTTATGCTGACCTTGAAAACCTAGGTGATCTTTCAGAAAGAAGCCCAGGTGAACCTTTTTAAAGGTGCCTCAAAGTCATTAAAGCCTAGCTGACCATGGCCCTGGTCTTTTAACTCTCCCAGCATTTCCCAAAAGCAGCCTGTTTATCTTGTAGGCAGCAGATTACCTGTTCTTGCAGTGCACTCTATTCCTGGAGATGAGCTAACACCTAATTCCCCCCACAGCTCCCAGCCAAAGAAGAGGAAAATTAGTTCTTTTCCCATTATTGTGAAAGAAATCTTATACTCATTTGGACTTTAATTAAATTTTATCCAGACATTATCTTTCCCTTTTTCTGTTAGACAATTTTCTCAGTTTCCTGGAAGGGTCCCAGAGTCTGTGGTCTTTCTGCTAATTTTGCCTGTAATTTATAAAAAAACCGTGAACAGAAGTAAATTGTCAGCAGCAAGAGGTTGCCTTGGGTCTGCCTGAGCCAGAGCTCATTCTGCCCTCCCTGAGCTGTACCTAGGAAGGTGCTGCTCACACCCCAGTGCTTTGGCTCTGCCTGAGCAGTGCTGGCACTGCAGCAATGCTGCCTCTCCAGCATTCCTCCCTTGCCTGTGGGCTGGGAGTGGGCCAGACCTCGGCAGGGGCCATTGCCAGGACAGCAGATCCAGCTGACCAAAGGGATATTCCATGTCATTCTGATGTCTGCTCAGCAAGGAAAGCTAAGAGACAGGAGGATGCAGGAGGCATTTGTTATGACAATGTTTGTTTTCTGTGATAACTGCTGTGCCTGCTGAGGCCCTGCTTCCTGGGTACTGGCTGGCCAACTCCTGCTGATGGGAAGTAGAGAATAATTATTTTATTTTCCTCTGCTTCCATGCACAATCTTTGCTTTTATTAAACTGCCATTATCATGAGCCACAGGTTTTTTCTATCTTATTTTCTCCTTCCCTCCTCATCCTGCTGAAGATGAGGGAGGGATGGAGTAACTTGGTAGGCAGTTGGGATCCAGCCGAAAACAGGACTCTCAAGGTGGGAAGGCTGTTCTCACCATAGTTTCATGTGACAGAATTCTGAGAGATTAATGCTAGGCAGGTTTTCCTTTCTTTAGAAGTTACTGGAGGGCAATTCAGACCTGGGCCATAAGCCAGGTGAACTTTGCATATTTCACACACTGAACTTGTGGCAAAAATGTTGGAATGCTTTAGAATGAGCTGATGCCTTTGGAAAGTACCTGGAGTCATAAAATGATATGTTTTCTCCTTTAGGCTTCCCAGAAATACAACAGAGGTAAGCCTTTGGTAGAGAATAAACAAGAGAAAAAGAGGCCAAATTTCCCCCCTGATCCACAAGTCTAATGTTATGATTAACTTCAAGTGAAATAGCCTTAACTGTAGAGAAAAACAATTATTGCTCAACAGAATACTTAGAACTGTTCCCTCTGGTTTAACAGATATCTTTTAAAGCAAAGAAAACCTGAAAGAAAAAAAGTTTTGTGATTTGCTACATGTTTTTGTCTGACTTCCTAAGCCCTAGGGACAGAGAATGAGATGTCTCATACTTCTAACCTTGTACAGTTGTAGGATGATTCCTCTCCTTCATTGGAACTGGAGTCATCCCACATAACACAGGGCAGCTGAACTGCCTCTGGCAATTGGCCATAATAAAGGATCACACAACTACCATCATATGAGAACATCTCCACTGGCCATGAATTTGAGTGTTAGGGTCCCATTTTCAGAAACAGTTTCCCTAGCTTGCAAGAGCCTAGCATTCAGAGAAGCAGAGTCCTAAGGCTAAGGAAGGATACCAAATGAGTAGCCCTCTTTGGACTAGCATCTGCTTCCCAGTGGGAAAACTTTCTTTCTCTCCTTTACACTGTATATTCTTTCATAATATGCTTTCAGGAACTGCTGAACTAATCAAAGTAATCTCTCTGCAAAGGCATGTATACCAACACCAAATCTAATGAAGCCGGAAGACAGCTTCTATAATGTCTAATTTACTTTCAAAAATATATATTCTGTGATTTGATTACTCTGCCAATCATATTACAGGCTCCCTTAAACTGCCAAAAAAAGTCGGTGCTTCCAGACTACCTGGAAACAAAATATTTTCAGTGCATTAACTCATTGTTAAGATAAGAGGGAATAAGGAAGTAAAATGTCACTTGTCTTCCAGGGAAAAGGAGAACTTTATGTACAAGCTGTACGTAAGCAGATTGAATGTTGGCATTGTCCAAAACTAAGACATAAAGCAGAAAACTAAGAGGATCTAAGCAATGAAAATGAGAATGTCAAGTCAAAGATCACATCTGATCTAGTACTTATGCTTTTCTTGAAGATTGTATGTCTGAAACTTTGTCTTATCAGTTTGACAAGATCAGGATGTAACTGTGCAACTCCTTTGAGTACAGAGTTTATGCACGGGAGACCTACCATTGTCTCATTTCTCTGCATGTCAATCATTTCTGTACTTTCTGCTCTACTCCTTGATAAACTTCATTTGGAGATAGTACAAGCCTTTGCCAGTTTCACATTGTGGCTTTCTGTAATGGCATCTCCTGACTAGTAGTAAATTGCAAAATTATCTTCCGAAAAGGTCCTGCCCCCCAAAATGTCCATTGTTTGCTGCAGCATCCTTATGGTGCAAGCACTGTGCATGCACAGAAGGGGTGATTTAGAGATCACATTAATAGTCTTTTGAAGCTTGTACATTAATGTCACATCCACCATTGCCCTGATATTCATGTGTCACAAAGAGAGACAGAAAGAGCGCGCTCTACAAAGTGACCACAGAATCTCAAACACTGGCAAAGGTGAAACTAGTCAGTGGATCAGCCATCTCTGGGTGCAGTTCTGCCACAGCTGGTTTAAATCTGGCTTGGTTGCATCTACTAACACTGCAGAGCACAGACACTTGATGAAATCTGCCTTTCACAATGGACCTGCTAATAATTATTCTTAGGGTGTCATGGTTTGAGAACCTGTAGAGTCTAAGGAGTGTCTCTGCTGGTTAATGTTCAGTGGCCTGGTGACAACAAGGATTGTTTCTGTCCTTAAATGAGTGTCAAAAGGATTGCTTCCCTCCTTAAATGACCATTAAGGGAAACTGCAACACTATAGACGAGTGCCTTTCATTAGAGGCTCGGCTCCCATTCACACAAAGAAATGCAATCCTTCAGTTTATGGTTAGGTACTGCAGGTGTTCATTTAAGGAAAGGTACATGTGCAGAGAGCTGGGGGAATGCAGTTCCCACCATTACTAACACAGCCTTCTCACAAAGGCTTTCCAGTAACAGTTCACACCATCTATTTTTAATACCAACTGCAGTGAAGATAATAGCTTGCATCAGGGTCATTTGGACAGTGGGTGGAAGGCCTAAACTCTGTGATACTTAGGCTTCAGTATCTGCTAGAAGAGTTTTTTCACACACTGTGCCTAATTCTCTGTTGCAATCAAACTTCGCTTTACAACAGTCATGGGCCTTCAACTGGGAATTCAGCAATTCATGTCTTTGCACAGTGGAACGTAAAGCCAGATTTGTGTGAATGAGAATCTGTTCATGTGTACTTTACCTAAACACAGCTGGAAAGAAAGCAGGCAACTCATGAAACAGGTGGATATTTGCTGTTTTCCACCTAAGGTATTTGTGCGGGGCTTTTTTGGGGGGTTTTTTTGTTGGTTTGTTGTTTTTTTTTTAACTAAAGAGCAGAAAAGGATGATGTCAGATTTCAGATTTTATCCCTATGTTTTGTTTATTTTTAGAAGTAGACCAACAAACAACCATGACCTTAATTCTACAAGGCAGAAGTGCATACAAGCACATTGTTAAATATCAGAATCTATTTGAGTTCTGACAGTTTCAGTGGAACTGTACACATGCATCTTCTTTAAAAGCAGACTACAAAAACTAACTCACCAATATGGTGAAAAAGAACTGTATATTTAAGACAGATTGAACTCCACCTTTTTAGTTCTTTGTCTTCATACAGTGATAGTGGGAATAGCATTAAATTTCAGACATAAATTGGTCAAAGGCAAAACAGAGATACCAGCACTTACAAGTGAGCATCAGTTTTATACTGTCATTAAAGTGAAGCTGGAATCAGATGGAACAAGCTGCAAACTGGGCATGTGCAGACTCTGCCCTCTCCTGTATTTAAATGGAAGCCGCTGCTGCTGCCCTTTGCTGAGCTGATGGACTGAAGCAATCTGAAGCTCTAGTGAGAAACTCTGCACTGCATCTCACACCATTCCAAAGAATCCAATAACCTGCTTCACACACACAAAGGTAAAGTGGCTGGCTTAAATTCAGAGGACAGCTCTTCTGTCTTGGTTTTTGCTTAGATTTTGTTCACCTGAATAATCAGCCCAATCAGAAGAGGATCTTTTTTTCCCTCTGAGGACACCAAGAGCACCAAAACTGTGGAGTCCCACAATGCATGGAATGACTCAGAAGCCAATGCCTACACACGGATGGATCTGCTTCTTAGAGCCCCAACAGTAAGTGTTTTCTGTCACTTAAAGCTGTAGCATGGTCTAGATCTCTGGCAAGGCTGGCATTTATAGCACTGTAAATGGACAGTTAAGGAGCATGTACACATTTTATGCTGTAATGTAATAACAACATAATGAAAACTTATAAATCTTTTTATTGCTTTAACTATTTATTTCATGCAGAAAGGGCTACACAAGCAGTGTTTTTCAGCAGAGTTGCATGGGCAGAAGACAGGCAGGAATGTCTAATGGCAAAGTGCATCAAAGATGCTGCAAACTATCAAAACAAGATGTTCTTGTACATTAAACTGCTGCTTAGCAGTTCAAACACAATGCTCTCTTCTGTTGTTATTTAGGGTGGAAATCCCCATAATTTCTGTAATAATCTGAAAGTGCAGTGGAGTGCTTATGTAAATGTTAAAAGAGTTATGTGCAGTTGCCCAAGAAAGTTTTTTGGAAGGTTTTCTCAGGTAAGTCCTATCAAAGCTCCTTCTGAGTTTTTATATACTAAAGAGAAAGACATTTTCCTTGGAAGTGTGAAGTCTGTGAATCTGTTGTAATGACACTTGAGGATGGAATTTTTTGTCTGCTAAAAATTTTCTCCATCTCACCCCACAAGCCTGAACCAAAGGAATTCAGAATTCCTCTTCCTGGCTTTGTCTCTCACCATGTGCTGTTTTTACTAAAGTCTGTTTAAAAGTTTATAATAAAAACATGAACCAATCTAATTTTTAAAGTTTTTAAAATCTATTTTTTAATAAAACTTGGATATCTGCAGTATATTACAAAAAAAAATAAACAAGGAACTGTCCTGAGCCAAAGCACTTAAAAGGCTAAATTAAATGGATAACAGGTGAAAAAGGATAGCAGAAGGTAGCAGGGAGGGAGAAAAGGGACTGGAGAGTGCATGGCAAAATGGAAAAGGATTCTGGGGACACAGTGATTTACACTGGAAAATTAAAAATTGATCTTTTCCATGTTCTGCTGAACATTCTCATTAGCTGTCTCTTTCCCTCTCCGTAGGTCAAGTGTCTGTATCACCAAAATTTTGCATTTTAACTTGACACAAAGGCTGGCTGAAGAGAGTTTCAGGAATGAAAGCAGTGTGTGCTGCTTGTGGCTGAGATTAAATCCGGAAGATAGGATACAAAATCTGCTATCCAAATTGCTCAACAGGGCAAGCATCATCCATGGAAAGCCCTGCTGTCTACTGGAAAGAGGGCTTAGCAGTCAACGTCACCCTGCTGAAACCATAATTGAGGGGGATTACACTCCTCTCTGTGCTGCCTGTCATTGCAGGGCAAGTGCCCACAGAGGCAAGCTCAGAAACCAGAGAAAGGACCTGCGAAGGAAAAGGTGCTATCACTTGTTTGAGGCCTCTTGTAGAAACACCACACGAGGAACCCCAGGAAATTACAGTGTTTCTGGTCAGATAGTTTTTCTAAATTATGTCATTTGTTGTAATGTAAAAGGCCTGACATAGGTTGTATAAGTCATACTGTGTAAATAAGTGGCTTCCTTACCTGCATTTGTAGGAAAATTAGGAACAAAGAAACTTGTTATGTTGCCAAAGTTCACATTGGACTTCCAAAACTTGCAATGTTTTGGAACTGGCTTCTCTTCTATTGTAACACTATTCCTGCAAAATCAGTGCCTACAGTTTGAAGTTAGAGGAATTCATAAAAGCAACCACATAGCACTCCTCTTTTCTTCCCCTTTTTGTTATCTTGTTTTACACCAAATTAGATACAATCCTTCTGCCATACTCAGGCAGAAGTAGTTGAAAAAATGTCTTTGACATAGTTTTTTCTGCTCCTGGCTTTAGAATTGATGTCATACAAATCAATCAATCAGAATCAGCACTGAAACATGTTCAAATGCCCAAATGACCTTATGATGATTTCTTCTTTCCGTGTAGCTATAACTAAACCTGATCTTATAGTCTTGCTATTGTGAGACTGTGAGAAGTAGGCTATATTAGATATTATTTTCTATGAGTATTTGCTTGTAGGGCCTTGCTCCTACCTTCATCACTGTTAGCTTTAGTAGGACTTCAGAAATAAACATCTCCAAGTCAACGGTACTTGAGATATGATTTTGTTTCCTCACTCTGAAAAAGAACAGATTTTTTTTTCTCAGTAATAGCTGAATTCCAGTTTTGGAATGCTGTCCTTTTATCACTTATACAGAAATACTTTTCTCATGCTATGGTGATGTGTGTTGGACTTCAGAAATGGTGTATCTTCAACTAGAAGTTATTCAGAGGTTAGCTGGTTTGGTTCATTTGGGTTTTCTTATTTAATCAATTATTAATTAAATATTTAGAAAACATTTTCTTTAGGAAACTGTATGATAATGGATTCCCAAGACAAAACAGATACAGGCATCAAATATTCCTGGGTTTAATATCTGGTCTAGACTTCCTTCTTACCTGGACAAATCACTTAGGAATCATGATTTTGGTTTGGATTGCAAAGGAGTTCCTTTATCCTTTCAACTGTCCTCAGATTAGTGTCTTGAAGGGTCTTGACAAACTTTACAGTGAAATACAAGTTCTGCCCTATGTGCCTTAATGAATCTGCCCTGTGGCTGATTAATTGTTACTCCTTCTCTGCTTGCACCAAGCCTTAGTCTGTCTCTTCCTTAAGAAGCAAGCTGGTTCCTCAGATTGTCCCTCAAGGAAGAATTCTGTCTCCCTTGCAAGCAACTGTGGCAGCAGGTCATAAATATAGAATAATGAGGCTCCATATTGTGCTGCAGCAAGGATTTAGACATCTTAATCTATAAAACATTTGCTTTTCTCCAAACTCCCAGAAAGCATCTCAAGTTTGCAAGTCTCATGCAAGTTTACTGCAGGACAACTGAAAACACAATTCTGTTTTAGCTGTTTTGTTGGAGGCAGTACACAAATATTCCTTTAGGGAAAACAATAAGCATTTTAAGAAGGCAAACTTCATTAAACCTAGCTGCTTCCCCCTACTCTAGTGCTTCCACAAGGACACACTTAAACCTGCCAGAAAGAAACACATTGACACAGAGCATCTCCATAACTTGACTCTGCATCTGCTGAGGCAAATGACAGAGTAGGATTTAGCAAAGGATTACAACTATATATGGAGGATTAAAATTTGTGGAGGACTAAGATTTTCCTTTCCAATGAATAATAACACTGTTTTAGGGTACAAACCAATTATTAAGACTCTTCTTAAAATTAAATTTGCACATCACTGTTTCTTATGTACATTTGGTATCTATGAAATGCCCAGCCCTGGCTAAAGGAGGCTGGTGTTTTGTCAGGGATGCTTTTCTGACCCAGTGTGGCACTTCTCAAATTGATTCTGCAAAACTGTAGTGTAAACAAATAATAAATGATATGCCTTCCAGAAATCAAAAACATGAATTCTTACACAGCTCTAGCAAAAGGCCTGTTTTCATATGCACCCAAATGAAGTTATAAAACCTGCTTTTAATCTTGGCTAAAGGCTGAGAGAGTTGTGTTTGTTGAGCCTAGGGAAGAGATGGCTTTGAGGGGACCTTAGAACAGCCTTCCAGTACCTGAAGGGACTACGAGGGAATTCGATGGGGAAGTTTTACAAGGACATAGAGATAGAACAAGGGGTAATGTGTTCAAACTTGAAAGAGGGTAGGTTTAGATTAGATATTTAGAAGACATTCCTTACTGTGAGGATGTGAAACACATTGCCCAGGGAAGCTGTGGATGCCCCATCCCTGGAAGTGTCCAAGGCCGGGCTGGATGGGGCTCTGAGTAACCTGGGATAGTGGAAGGTGTCCCTGCCCATGGCAGAGGTGTTGGAACTAGAGGATCTTTAAGGTCCCTTCTGACCTAAACCATTCTATGATCCTATGAACCCCCAAGACCCTCTCCCCAGGGCTGCTTCCAATCCCTTTTTCACTTAGCCTCTATTTGTGCTTGGAATTGTCCTGACCCACACGGAGGACCTTGCCCATGGCCTTGTTGGACGTCATGAGTTCTGCATGGTCTGACCTCTCAAGCCTGTCCAGGTCCCTCTCCAAGATGGAATCTCTTCCCTCCAGCATATTGACACAGCTGGGGGTCATTAGCAAAGCAGCTGGGAGTGCCCTCGATCCCACTGTCCATATTGCCAACAAAATGTTAAATAGAGCTAGTCCCAGTCTAAATATCTTCATTATGAGGTGCTTACAGAAAGAAGAGTGAACACAAAACATGCAAGGCAACTCTGCTGTGCATTATCACTGCAACCAAAGTAGTTGTTCAGAGTATTCTCAAAGGACAAGTACTACAATATGGATTGCAACAGGGGGATTTTTATTCTCCCCTGCCAACCAAGTACTTGTACTGTGTGATGATAATAGAAGACAGAATAAACAGGGCTAATGCACTGCAGAAACTAAATAGAGAAAGGCTTTGGGAATTATCTGATTTCTTGATTATCATGCTGACCTGATTTTCTCAAGCACTATCTTTTTCTCCCTGTTCTTTCTTTTGATTACTGCAGAAGGCAGAGGGCTGAACTCGATACAGGCATGTATTTTTGTCTTCTCCTATGGAAGCTGTGTGTATGTATGCAACTTAGTGAAGGATTTGAAGTGCTTAGTGCCTGATCTAATGCCTTCTTGATCAACTAGTACCTTTCTTTGACGTAAAAAATAATAATTGTATTTCCAATGAAAATAGTGAAACTACTTTTTTTTAGTAAGAGATTTTTATCTCTTAGAGAACAGCTGAGTTGTAGCCTCTGGTAAAAATTCAAGGCCTACAGGAACTCCACACTGTAATGCTAATTTATTCCTTTTGCCACACCTTTTCCTGATCATATCTGTAGTTTTATAATTTATGCCCTAGCACCGCTCCAGTATAAATATTATTCTTTTTTTCTCACACTTGACACTTTTATTGATTCTGAACTTGTTTCATTAACAAGTGATTTTAAAGTCTTCTAATTTCCCTTAACTAATTTTGCCTCTCTTGTGATTTCTGTCTATTTATATTTATCTTTCAAATTTTTCCTTGTCCTTAGTGCTCCACAAATTTAATACAAATTAAAGACACTTTGATCTGTTCTTCATAGCCAAAACAAACTCCTTTAGTTGCTTCAATTCTATTACATTGATCTAGTTCTGATTAAATGGATAGCTACAGGGAAAAAACATCAGAGATCTCCATTCCACTAATAATCATAATTAACTCCCTGCAGAACAGCTGTTTAAAAATGTTCTAGCCACAAGACTAAGAAGAAATAAAACCAACCCAAACCAAAGAACACCTGATCTCATTTTCTTGAAAGAGTTTTATCTCAGACTCTCCCTATCCACTTGCTATTAGTATGGGATTATTTTTGTTAGTTAGTTTACTGGCAGCGTGTTGAGCACAGCAATTTCTAGCTGGGCAAGATGCCCATTGATGGTAATGATGTTATGCCAACTTCCACTTTGCTGCAGGAACCTGAACTATAAATGCTGTGATACTGTCATTCAGTTAGTGCATCAAACTTAACATTTTGCTCCAATTACAGTAACAGCCAGAACTACATTTTCTTTCTCTAAAATCAGAGTATTTGTCCAGCATTTCATTGCTGCTAATGTAGAAACCCAGGGAGTGCACTCTGGTGGTTGAGGATTGCTGTGGGCAGATCTTCAGCACACAAAGCAATCTCATCCAGAATTCCAGGCACTCCTGGGGTTCACCTCTTGCTACTGGCACATTGGTTTTAAATCCACATTGCCTGTAATAACCTCAGCCCAACCTCACAGATGCATTTAGAAGTAATGTCCACTTCTATTGTCCAAAAATACCCATTTCCAATACTGCAATTTTCAGTCTTGGCTACTGAATTCTGCTGTGAGTTATTAACTGATTAAAACACAAATGCTTCAGTCAAGTGGTTTATGAAATACTTCACAGAGAGAAAAATACCTTGATTCAGGCAGACCAAAACCAGAACTGGTGTGGAAACCAGGCATAAGGTATAAAGGAATTGTGGTTTAGTTTTTCTGATCCTTAATTTAGTTTCCAAAAGACTCTTATTCAAGCTGCCAGGCTTTTGGTAATCAGCTCTTGAGGCCAGCTCAAATTGCAGTGTTATTCAGTGGGGGAAAATGAAGTGGCCATAGTGCTAAAGGAGTAAATGCCTATTTATCCATAGAACATTTCTACTTAGAGAAGTCTAGTCTGTGATGTCAGAGGACAACAGAAATTGTACTTCACAGATACAGAAACTTTCCTGAAATTAAATATATAGGAAGTTTATTTGTTGTTAAATACTGCATTACCTGATATCAGATGCAATGAAACAGGTCCCTTCCTGTGTCTTTTCTCCTCTATGTCCTTATTTTTCTTTTGGGAGAGAATAGGTTGCTTTTCTTCACCAAAATTCTATATTGACAGTAAGCATACAAACCATCCTTTGCCTTTGCACTGCTGATGGCATATTTATGCTCCAAAGATGATCAACAGTAAACGGAATTTGAATGTATTCTGACTTTTTTTGCTTGTTGTCTTTTTGCACTCTTGACCATTTTCCCTTCCAGAGAAGCACATTCCAGCTTATTCAGAAAAGTTTGGCAATATACCTATGACCTCTTATTTGCTCCACAGAAGATGACAGTGCAAGATGCTCCTCGTGCCTTTCCCACAGTGGATGTTCCAGACCATGCCCATTATACAATTGGAGTTGTCATCCTTCTAGTGGGGATTACAGGAACTCTGGGTAATTTCCTGGTCTTCTATGCTTTCTGCAGGTACGTTTCTTTTGAAGGTCTTTTTAAATATTCAAATGTATGAACTTGACCTGTGTGCCGCAAACACAGTCCAGGAATAATGTCAGACTTTTTCACTGGCAGAGTAAAATGCACCAAGAGACATTGCTGCAGGAAAAGTGGCAACCTGCCATTTCCCTTTGACTTCTTACCATTAATCACAGCCATAGCAAAATTGTTAGTAGGATTGCAAAGAACCACCTAGATATTCCAAGCTGAAGAAATGCAGTCGAAGCAGAAATGTTAGTGAATTTTTTTCTACTGGCCGTGTCTGCATTGAACTGGGCTGGTTTGCACCTCTGTACCTCATAAATCTGCTCTATAGCTGTTTCCTTCCTCCTGTTTCATATTAGTAGCTTCTTTCTTCCCCCCACTGTTCATAGTGGCCATGTCCCATTTTTTTTCACATTTTCCATCACTTGGCTTGTTTCCTTTTAACTGAAGCCACATTCCAACTTTTCTATCTGAGGGAAATTGGATCTCTGACAATGTCATATGCTCACCATTCCTGTTCACTCCTCATTCTCTGTCTGATTTGTCACACTGAAGCAGAGCATTGACATGATGTTCAAGCCAGTAAACTTCTACTATTTGATTGGTCTTTAGGCACAGATGTAACAAACCAAAATAACAGCAACAAATTATAGGATAATTTGGCTGTGCTAACTTAGATCACTGGAGTGTAGATGGAAGTTGTCTTGGTCTCAAGCCTGTACTTATGGGCAGTAGGTTTCAGCACATTCATTCAGAGTAGAATGGCATACTTAAGCGAGAATTGCTGTGGCCTTAAGACGAGCAAAGGTGTTGGCATGCAGATCAGGCATGTGAGGATGAAGTACATGAGCCAGCTTAGCTCTTTGGATGGTCCCATACAGGAAATCCAGTTATGGCACTTTCACTTCAGGACACAGCTTGTCTTCATTTGAGGTGATACAAAGAAAGGGATACTGATAGCTAAGTAACAAGTACATCAGAAATTCAGAAAACAGTTTACATGCTTATAAAGCAGCCTCGGGTAATGACAAACCATAAGAGAACCAGCTGCCTGAAACAGAAATGTGTTCAGTGACTTCACAGACTACAAACAACCCATAAGCACTTACTAATATATCCTTGCTCCTAAATTGACAGAAAGGGGTTGGTGGTCCTAGTGATTGATTCTGGACCAGGGCAAAGAGCCATGGTTTATTCACCTATTTTTCTATTATGTCTAAGACTGTAATTGAAAAAGGAGCTAAGTAGTTACACTGAGGCCCAAAATGAAGAGCTCTTGGTTGAGTTTTCATGTGTACCCTTTAAAACATGGTAGTGTAATATTATGAATAACAAAAGCAGGCAGAATACACTGAAGGCTGCGTATTGCTCCTTTAAAGACTGAGTTTGGGCCAGTGAAATGAATGTCACACGGAAGAACTGATGTGAAACAAAGTGCTTGATGTGGTTCATAGTGAGTTTGCTTAATCCCTCTATTAGGAAGCCACTGTTGATCTTTTCAGCAGTGGAAACTACATGCCCCTTCTCCTGCTTAACACTGCCCAGATCCAGACATCCACAGTGTACACCAACTCTACCTGTTAATCGTGGACATGCAGTGCACTGGTTGGAATATTTAAAGAAGTGTGATTTATCACCCTCACTGAGCTGGTTATCAAACAATCCTGTAAAATGCACAGGAGTATAAGGATGTAAAACTGGGCCTTGCTTGTGTTCTGTCATGAGGGAAACAAGAAGCACTTTGCTTTAGCTTACCATGGAGTGTTCCTTGGGATTTGTGAGCTCACAGGAAGGAGTAACAGCATAATTAACAGTGCAGCAGTGTTTAGCAACATTTCTTCTGATCTCTGTAGGAGTAGGAGCCTTCAGACTCCAGCCAACATACTCATCATCAATCTAGCTGTTAGTGACTTCCTGATGTCCATTACACAGTCTCCAGTTTTTTTCACCAGCAGCCTCTACAAACACTGGATTTTTGGTGAGAAAGGTTTGTATATATATTCTAAGATTTTACTATGTTTGTTCTTACCATAGTGGCAGTAAATCTCAGAGTACCCTCAGGTACTTTTGCAATTTTGAGACCATTTCTCAACATTGTTTCACTGTTGACACATTTCATTGAATATTTGTGTCTGTGTGCAATAAATACACTGCTGTCATGAGAGGGAAATTACATTAATGAGACAGATACAAAGGCATCACTGGCAACAGGAGGCACAGCACTTCTTGCCACTGCTCTTCTCCAATCACCTTATGACTGTTAGAGTCCTCTGACAAAGAAGCAGTACCCCTCAGCACACCAGCTTAAAAGCCCTTCTAAATTACCTGTGCTGGGACTTGCACCTGACATAGTGAGGCAAGAAGCCTGGAAAATCTGATTTTTCACAACAGAAATTCAACACTTCCTGTAGCGTAGTAAGACAATATGTAATAAAGGTGCTTTCATTCTTCCAGTATAACTGTTATAAGAGGAAGACTAGTCTTTGCCTCTTGAACACCTGTTGAACACTGACAGAAAGGAAACTCAGAAGTAAAATTGCTATTTTGATATCTGATGACCAAAAGCATATTTTTATTTTACTTCCATTAAGTGCTCATTTGTATACATGTTAAAACTAATCCAAACCACTGTTTTTAATCTTTAGGTTGTTTAAACAATTAAAATCACTCATTAATGTATTCATAGTCTGAATATTTACTTCCACTAAATTACTCATTAATATATTCATATTTACTTCAGTTTTGCTGCCCTTGAGGTATGAACAAGTGAAGCAACTATATCCCATTGTTAAGCAAAACAGCTGCTTCTATGGGACCTGCAGCAAAACTGGAGTTAAACAAGATATTAATGTAGTGCTGAAATGATCCCACTAGAAACACCAGAAATCAATGAGTGCAAATATGTTAAGTATCACTGTCTCCAGCAATTGATGCAAACAAAATATGTGAAGTTTATCTCCATGGATAATGTAATTAGCAAGACAGCAGCTTTGAAGTAGCATTATAACTGCAGGAAAGCTCAACTTTCACTGCTTTACAAATTCCAGAAGACATTAGTTGATAAGAAACACAGACTTGAACTCTCCTAGAAATAATTAGCATGGGTAGATTAATTTCACTGCTACTTCTGTCATCTTCATTGCAAGGCTGTGAGCTGTATGCCTTCTGCGGAGCTCTTTTTGGCATTACATCTATGATCACTTTGATGGTGATTGCCTTGGACAGATATTTTGTCATCACTAAACCTCTGGCTTCTGTTGGAGTGACGTCAAAGAAGAAGGCCCTAATAATCCTGGTAGGAGTCTGGCTGTACTCTTTGGCTTGGAGTCTCCCACCCTTCTTTGGATGGAGTAAGTGAACTGCAATAAAACTTTTTTGCCCTCATAGTACTGGATTAAAGACCAGTTAAAGGTACAGAAGAGGGTTGAATTAATAGCTCATATATGAGGTTTGAGTAGACCAATTTGAAAAAAAAGAGATGAAATACATGTTGAAACTGAAAGTCTCTAATCAAAAGAAAAGTGGGCATTACAGCATATTATGTGACAGTGGCACTTTTCCTTAAGCACATTACTTGCTCCAAAAAGGACAGCAAATAAATTCATCACAAAAATTTACGAAGAATGCACCTGCTCATTATCCCATGTCTACTTCCATTGAATCAAATTTAACAATATATAAGTTCAATAAATGTATTTGTGTTATTTCTGATGACTTTTCCTCCCCAAAAGTGCTAAGAGAGCAGTGTCAATCTAATTCTTTCCATTCACATAAAAGAGTCTGAGCATTTGTGCCAGGTGATTTTCAGTAAGTCTTGACTGTGTTTTGCACGGACAAATTGCACTTAGTTTTGCCCACGTTCTCTGTTCACTCATTGGTGTTGTCACTGGCTTCCAATAAGCATGGCATTTAGTAGTAACTAAAATGCTTTTGTAAATGTGAATTTCACACATGGAAATTGGAACATTCATACAGCACCTTGATCATTGCAATTTGTGACAAAGCGAGTTTCTGTTATTCTTCCTCACTGGAATCTGCCTCACTACCATTAAGTTTATTTCCTACGGGTCACCAGATGCAGTCACTAAGTTAGCATGAACTCCTCATTCAAAACCCCAGCCCACCATTATGCTCCCTAATTCCTGAAGAGAATATGTCTGCCAGCTGAGGTGAGAACATAGACATTTTTGACTAGTAAAGGATGCAACAACCAACTCAGTTACTGTAGAATTTCAGCAGAGTTTTGTTATTGTCATATTTTTGCTATTCTGGTCCTCCCGCTAAACATGAAGGATGCTTAAGCAAGCAACTGCAATCCTGACAGAAGCAGACTTCAGTTGAGTGAGGAGCTGTTAGAATAACAAAATGACAATCTAGCCTCAGATTATAGATTTTCAGTTGAAGAAGGTGGAATAATTGCTTGAGGGGTGTTATTATCTTGTAATTAGATTGCAATAGTGCCCACAGTATGAACTCTCACACTGTAATTAGATGCATTTGAGAACATCTGGTGCAATATTTTTAAGAGTGGAACAGAAAATATCAGCATAAACAGTTACAATTAAAATTCCAAAGTAAAAAAACATTGCTATTGCAAATTTATTTACTTAACAGTTTGAAACAGTTCCTTTAAAAATAATACATTTTATTTCAGGCAAAACATTAGGTATGGGTTTTTTGGGTTTTTTTTTTTTTACTTCTACTCAGCTTTATTTCATGACAAAATTATTTGGTCTACACAATAAATCTTTCTCTTTTGCCCATTAAATTTCTCTTATCTGCATATGCTTAGAAAAGTGGTACCTAGAGCAATTGGTTTGACTCCTTAGGAAGACAACAATTTGACAGGAAATTGAGATATTTAAAAATGATACAGGTCTGGTCCTAGACCCAAATAAGTATTTGAATAGATTCCCTCTGACTGTGATGAGTTTTAAACAATATTCAAGAGTGAAGCAAAATTACTCAGTTTTCTGAAGCCTTAGACTGCTAAGCATAAATACATTAGGGAAACAAAATAATATAAAATATAAAACTTCTTTACATGAAGAATTGTGTATCCTTTTAAACCCTTTTTTCCCTTTCAGAGAATAATACTAAATCCCATATTATTCTGAGTGTCTTCTCTACTTTCTGCATTCAGAATAACATTCACTTCATGGCTTAAGCCTGTCTTCCTTTCTAGGTGCATATGTTCCTGAGGGTTTGCTGACTTCCTGCTCCTGGGACTACATGACTTTCACCCCATCAGTCCGTGCCTACACCATGCTGCTTTTCTGCTTTGTCTTTTTCATTCCTTTGATTGCTATCATATACAGCTATGTCTCTATCTTTGAGGCTATCAAGAAGGCCAACAAGTAAGTAGCCATGAGTCCTAAATTTTTATTCTCATTTTTAAGTGACTGTTTGTTTTCTTTAAGAAGAAAATTGGGATGTTTCTCACATTTATTTTGTCAGCACAACTGAAAGAGAAAACCAAATGAGAATTTTGTCAATTTGGTAAGACATATGATTCTCTGAATTTAGGCCTGAGCTTATCAGTGTATTATCTAATGACATGGAAAAGGGTTAAGAAATTAACCAACCAGAATAAAAACAAAAGGGACCTCAGAAACACCTAATGACAGTGCATCAATAACCATTTCACAGAAAAATAGATGGAATTGAACTAAAAATTCAAATAAAAAATAAGATTAAAGATTTAATAGCAGGACTGTGAAACAAAAAGCTATTGCTTTAAATGTCAAGGGCAACCTGCCACTCCATGTGCCATCTGTGGGTACCAGTGCCATAGATCCCAGTGGATCTGGTCACTTAGCTCAGAAATACAAAGTGACAGCAAGGCAGCAAAACAGGACCCAGGGAAGCAAAGACTCCTCTAAGTGTCTTTAACTCAGCAGCATTCAGTTGGCTTGAACACCTGCTTTATGTGGAAAATCTTTCGGTACTTTTCTGCTATTTTTTTTTCATTTAAACACATGTGGATTTTCCCACTGATTAGTGCAACGGAGGTACATCGAATTGGGAAGGATGCGTCACATACTTGCATTTATGTGCAACAAAAGTGCATGAGTTTTAGCCTAAAGTAGCAAAGAGTAATTGTTGTCCCACTTCATGAAGCTATCTGCTCACCTCCCTACCTCTGTTTTTTGCTGTTGTATGTTTATTTTCCCTAGGTCTATTCAGACATTTGGATGCAAACGTGGAAATAGAGAGTTCCAGAAACAGTATCAGAGGATGAAAAATGAGTGGAAGATGGCCAAAATTGCACTGATCGTCATTTCGTTTTTTGTCATTTCCTGGTCACCATACTCTGTTGTTGCTCTGGTAGCTTTTGCTGGGTAATTATAAATGTCTTAGCAAAGCAATATTCAGTGAAAGCATAAGATGTGGAACTGTAAAAGACAGTGAAATGTCAAAACTACTTAACAATGAAAGTCAAAACTACTTGTCACATTTGACATCTGAAGCATGTCCAAAACATTCATATATTTAGGAGTGATATTTAACAAATGGGACACATGCTGACTAATTTTTTCTTAGTTTGACTTTAAGAAAATTTTAAAAAAACCAAGAGATCAAAAGAAAGAAAACAAGAATATTATTTCTAGCAACATAAACTGCCATGCTGAAGATTTCTGAATGCATTCTCTATGCTAGGATATTTGAACTGTTGGAACTTTATTTAGCAGTAAAATGCTAAATAAAGCACTCCAAAAAGATCCTCCCAGGGGCTGATTCTCTTTTTTTTTTCTCTACTTCTTTAATATACCAAAAAAATATTTTTTGTGTGTGTGTGTCACATCAAACTGCTAAAATTCCTTGCATGTATATGAAAATTCAAAATTAGTACATACATGTGTTGGAAGCTTTGTGATGCTGGATATAAAAGACCATAAACATAAATCATCAAAGCATGTTCTTTATCTATTTGTCACCATTTTATACAGTATTTTCAATGGAAGCATGACAGTATTAAAACATTTAGCTTGACCCCAGATAGTTGATGCACTCGAGGCATAAGTAATGGATTGGGAATCCAGATGCCTTGGGTCTGTGTGGTTATTTCTCCCACCTTAAGATGTGAATTTTCCTGTGCTTCAGTTTAGCCTCTCTAAAATGTGTGTGACTGTCTCTTTTAGGAAGGCTTGTCACCTGAAAAACCTCAACTGGATGATTCCTATGACAGTACAAAACACTTCTCTTTGAATTTTTCAAGTCAGAGAGAAAAAGTAGGTGTTCTTAAAATTGACACACAGCTCAAATTTACTTACTATGAAGCATTTTGGGAGACAAGGGTGATTTTTGTTACACACCCAAGAAAGCCACTGCAGGGCTTTGTCTTAACTGCTTAGAAAGGCAGTTTCCTAAACACAGCACCTCTAAAATCTGAGGTTTAAGAAGAAAAAAGAATACTGAGGGAAGTGGATCCTCTCCCTTTGTATGCAGACAGGTGATTCCCAGCTGCCATGAACATTTTCTGTATGAAGGTAAACACGTTCCTCACTCAGAAACACAAACCCTTTGCGTGTGTCCTAGTGTCCCATTTCCTGTCAAAGGGGAACTTAGGTACTGGACATCCTCCACTGGTGACATATGACCAGTTAGACACAGAGGAGAAGCAAGGCAACACAGAAATGAAACACAGCTACCTTGCAGTACTGTAAGAGACCTAAAAGAAACTCAGTTAGGGGATGCTTTAAGCTGACCATTATGTAAAACTGTTGTGCTGTCACATACAATTCAGCATCTGCCTTAGGAGGATCAAGTACCTGCTGAACTTGACTTCTGCTCCATGTCTCACACTCTCAAAATCTGAACACATGAATAATTTTATAATTCTGCAGAATGTTAGAAATTAGCAATTTTAAATGTTCCTTATAAAGATATCTGGGGAGCAACATAGCTTCATTCAGATTTTTTCCATTTCTGAGCTATGTCTTTTAGGCAATTCTACTGGGATTTTTCAGATTAATAACCAAGCCTGGATGTCTTCTGTGAAATTTTATTGCAAGGGACTCAGATAAAATCTTGCTGCATGCTACATATGGGAGGCAGACATGGAGTCTGTGGCTATAGTCTAAGACTAAAGAAACTCATCTGACAGAGCAACAACATCTGAAAAAGGAAGGAAGAACCTAAATTCCTTTAGACCATATTTTGAATGGGGAATAGTGAGGTAGCACACAGTCATGCTCACTAATATTTTTGGTCCACAGGTTGCATTTTTTGGGAATTATTAGTTTAAACATAGGAATGATTCGTTTAAACAGAAGGCTTTGCCACTGTTTGTTTCTGTTAGCTGAACTCTCCATCAGCCTTCCCAAAGCATTGTCTCAGCTCAGGGTCAAAATCTCCATTCCAGTAAGGTCACACTGTATGCTATCCAGAAAATGTGAAGATTTATACCTCTAATCAATGTTTTCAAAGTATGATCAGGAGAAACCATGTTAAATATTGCACGCAGAGAACATCCTTATCAGGGCAAAGCCTTAAGAGGTGAAATGGCATATCAACAGGCAGCTAATAAAAGGGTTCTTACACTGCAATTGGCAAACCACTTCCACCTCATCACCGAGCATATATATTCCCATAGTATGATGAGAAACTTCCTCACCAGGATGGTGAGGCCTTCCTAAAGGCTGACATTGTCCCTAGGTTAAACAGTGTGGGAATTACCACAATCCTGAGTCATACTAGTGAAGTACTGCCAGAAAAGACCCAAAATCATATTTCTCAGAAATCCAATTAGACTGATGTTGATCTTTACAGGCAAAGGATGTACAATTTGTTCTCTCATTGTTTTGGTACAGAACTCCTCTTTAACTCTCCCTAGAGCCTTAAAGCACCGTCTTAGCACTGTATAACTGCATAGACAATGCAGAACTCAACAGTAAATATATGGTGTGTTTGCATTACTCTAGGTATTCCCATGTCCTAACACCATTCATGAACTCCATACCAGCTGTGATTGCCAAAGCTTCTGTCATCCATAACCCCATCATTTATGCCATCACTCACCCCAAATACAGGTAAGTTCACTCCTACAAGCTATGTTTAATATAGAAAAAAAAAAATCTGAGAGTAAATTTGTCATGTTTAGGTCTAGTACCAAACTCTCCTTCACCTGCTCATTTTAACTCTGTAGGACAGCCTTGCCCTCCCCAGGAACACTCCTCAGTACCACAGAAATGTCAGTGGAATTTGTAGTTGGAACAAACTCCTGAGCAGATGGTAGTTAAATATGTTTATGGATACTGATCTGTATTTACTTATTGCACGATAAAAGATGGAAACCTTTCCATCTCAAAGGAAAGCACCATATATTTGGGCACTGTTGCAAATAGCACTGTTACATTGTTACATTAACCAGGCCAGTGAGAGAGGCAATACAGTGAGCCAAACCACCCTTCCCTGTTTTGTGAATCCTCCTCGTGTTTCTCCAGGCTTTCATACTTCAGGTAGTATTTCCTCTGGCAGGTAAAATGAAGGGTCATTACCACTCCAAGTTCAGGTGCAGGCAGTGAGATTTGAGAGATGGCAGCAATGCCACAGATAGACTGTTCTTTCACCACTTACAAAGACCTACTGTGGAAATGAATAGAGAAGAGGTGGGCAGGAACATCTTAATGGGGAAGAGGAAAGGTAGGCCAGAGTTTCCTAACACTGCATATGAGCAAAGTAGTACAGTAATATAAATGCACATTCTGTGCAATTCTACAGATAGCCAGCAAACAGATGTGTAAGAGGAGCTAGAATAGCTGCTTAGGGGAAGATTAAAATAATTCATTATGTAGTACTTCTGCGAGGTTCAGTTTAAAGGGACAGAATTTTATTTTTGTCCTGATTAAGCTGAAAGCAGATAAAACATTGTTTTAATAGCTCCCTTCAGTTCCAAGAGTTATATTTTAATGCCCTTATCCCTGCCAAGCAATAAATTTGAGTTCTGCAGAACACTGTGAATAAGTGATCTTGCAGGGTAATTGCATATGAGATATCTGATATTTGGAAAACTCTTTTTGTACCCAGTAATTTTCCAGTCCATGCAGCATTGGTTCATCTCTGAATAAATGCATTGTTTATGATGATTGAATTTTTGTGCTAACAGACAAAAACTCTGACTGGTTCCACCTCTTATCCATTAGAAGAGCCATTGCAACATATGTTCCTTGCCTTGGGCCCCTACTGAGAGTTTCTCCTAAAGACTCACGGTCCTTCAGCAGTTACTACTCCTCCAGACGAGCGACCGTAACCAGCCAGTCTTCTGAGATAAGTGGGCTGCAGAAAGGAAAAAGGAGACTGTCTTCTCTCTCTGACAGTGAATCAGTAAGGAGACACTTCCCATACACCCATTTTTAATTGCAAAGCAATTCATCTTCATATAGAGTCCTTCCAAGTGGTGGATTCCTTAAGTGAAATGCATTGTGGTGCTTGTCATAAAAACTCCAGAGAAAGTGGAGGAACAAAGCAAAATTAAAGACAGAAGGCTAAGTGTAGAAGCAGAATGTAGATAATTTTCTTCTTGATGGTTGGTGACACTGAAGGAAGAGTGGAAAGATGGAACAGGAATTTTAGAAAGTAAAGTAAAGGCCTTACCTATAAGCAACAATAAAGGTAGCATAGAGCTCAGTTGAAAGTCTGATCATACTTTTAGGTTGTGCTTGTCTCACCACAGATTTGCAGTCTGGATACAGAAAAAAGAAACTGCTAGTCAGAAAATAGTTCTCTAGTGAAAGCAAGGTTGTAATGAAATAGATAATGCTTTCTGAAAATGGGATGTATTTGGAAACATATTAATCATCAGATATAGACAAATCAGTAAATCCATTACAGCATCTTTCTTACAGAAGACTTCAACAGCTTGCTGCTGCCAATCTAACTGGAAACAAATGTTTTACACAGCAGCTGAAAACAGGGCAAGTATTTGGCATCCAGGCTGCCTTCTGTAACTCGAAGTTATATTACAAACTAAATAGGCATAATAGTTCATTGCAGTAATTTCAAACTAAATTTCCAAAGAACTGAAAAGAAAAAAATTCTTGGCAATTCTTTTTCACAGTCAGGATAATAATTGTATCTAATCCAGCCAAGTGCTGAATTCTGACAGTTGTTTTTAACAGTGACATTTCAATTTCTTTGCCCTCTCTGTTCTTTTGACTTCTTGGTCCAATCAAAATGAAATACTTCTGGCTGGTCACCCAGTCAGGTGGATGGTTTTAAAACTGTCTAATAGAAAAGGAACATCTTTATAGTGTATCTCTAACTCTGCA
Organism: Passer domesticus; assembly: GCF_036417665.1. Classification (NCBI taxonomy): domain Eukaryota; kingdom Metazoa; phylum Chordata; class Aves; order Passeriformes; family Passeridae; genus Passer; species Passer domesticus. The sequence goes on from NC_087481.1 coordinate 31,808,762, forward strand.
AATCTTGATTCGTAAAAACCCAACAGATTCCTCAGTAACATGGTTTTGTTTTCCCATTAATTGGAACAAAGTTTATAAACCCAGGACTTGTAACTGAAACAAAATATTTCTAAAACACTGATTCTGCAGTCCTGAGCCATTTACTTCTATTTATTTCTGCTTCCACCCAAGCCACTTTGGAAACTTTGGCCCTAATTGCTCCAAACACCTGTGCTTCCTAGGTGGGTAGTACCGTGGAAACACTATCTCATTGGAGCTACAAAAGGCATCAGAGAAGTTTCAGCAATAGATTGCAATGAAACACTATTTTCTTTCAAATTTTGCAGTGCATCCTGTGGAGGAAAAAAAAAGTAAGCTGAATTTTAGATGCAACAGAGTTCATAGTTTTATTTGTACTTCTAATAAGCAGACATTTTATGAAATTAAATATGGCGGAACTTCTGTGAAATGTCTTGTATACAATGCCTGTCTCTTTTATTATTTCTGCCTAGGTAAAACTGGGGCAAACTGGATGAAAGTCTAAGGGACCCAGAGTGAATGTTTTTGCTGTATTAATTTTAGGGCTGTACTGAAACAGAAACTGATACTCCCAGTATGTTCTCCAGACTTGCCAGAAGACAAATTTCCTACGAAACAGATAAAGACACAACTCAGACTAGTGACATAAGAGCCAAAGTGACAAGCCAGGATTCTGGGAATTGTGGGAAGGTAATAGACTGTGTAATACCTAAATTCTCTAACAACTGACAAGTTAACAAATCTGCACATTGTACCATAATTAATCATGAAGGTTCCTGCCAAGAAGATGCGGATAACCTATGAGTTAACACAATGAGTAATGACTTAGAGGCTGTAAAAGGTCATCAGCTTTTTATTCCCACCCTGGTTCATTATTCAGCTGTCTTCATTGCATTTCTGCTGCTGTTTTAGAGAACTTAACATCTGAATGGAGAGTTGTCTCATGTCTGGCTTTAAGTATTTAGCAATATTTGTGTTTCACTGTCCAAATTACTTGATTGATCTTGATTGTCCCACCATTTGTTACCAAATGAACAAATATGGTAAGATGTAAAAAACAAGGCTATCTTTAATATATCACTGCTTTTCAGTCAGTCCTCTGCTTGTCCTCTTTTTTCTCCTATGCATTTTGCATATGTCAGATATTGTGCCATACCTTTATGTCTTTTACATCTGTCTTATCTGTGTTCATTTTTCAGACAGCTGTAGATGCTGATGACATATTGATGGTGGAATTGAATGTCACAGAGTACATGGCTACACCTACTGTAAGAACTATTATTTTAATGTTTGGCAACAAAAACTAATGACAATCCCAGCACCTGACCACAATTTAAGTTGTTTTTGAGACGCAAAAATTACACAATATTCCCAGAACAATGCAGAAAACATGACCACAAAGGGCAGGCCATTGCTGAAACTAAGCAGAAGTTGAACATAGGTATTACAGGATTCTTCCGAAGTTCAGCTTCTTCAAGGAACCTGGATATTTTCTTGAATTTAGTAAGTCCTCTAATGAGGTCTGTAATTTCCTTAGTGGAACATGGAAGCATTAACTTTGTGCCATCTTTATATTAATGATGTACATGCTAAGCTGAGACAGCAATTCTGATGGCTCAAACCTCTGAGACAGCCTTAGTCCTGTGGTAAGTACTGCTGTACAAAATGATGTTGTTAACTATTTAATGTTCTCTGTTTTGGGTTGCAGCAAACACATAAAGCATGCAGCTTGGAGGAAATCAAGGTCAGTTTTTGAAATATGCCATGTCACCTATTCAGTAAGATGTTGTTGTATTAGTGTCTGTTTCTTCTTCATCTAACACAGCTACAGCATATGGATAAAAATATCTGACATCTCTCACGAGTGAGTCAACTTGCCTTAATTCTCATCAGACATGGAAATAAAAGCAAAGAGCTGACAGATGAAAACAAGGCAGTGCTAAACCCAATGTAATACAATCACCTTAAATTGTCTCTTTATTATTAGCAATGATCCTTATGAGCTATTGTGAGCCTCATCCTCACTGATTTTTGGTACTGTGCAAGTGACAGCTAACGCTGCTTATTGTCAAAAAATGTTAGTTAATCTTTCCCTCAGTTTTTACCTCATTATGTAGTTTGCTTTGCCCTTCAAATTACCCATGCTGTTAACACTACATTTTACATCACCTCTTGCTCAATGACCCTAAGTAGTCCCTCTTTATGGAGAAACTCTTTACCCAATTGAATTCATAGGCTGTCTGAGCATATTCACAGTATTTCTGTTCATAGCTGAATGTGCTGTCATTAGCCTGGTCTTTCTTCAAAGCAGACCAACACTTAAGTAGCAAATGCAAAGTCTTTAATGCTTTCGTACATTAGCTTGTTTAACAGGGTTGTTTTTGTTGGGTTTTTTTTTATAAGTTATTAATGAAATATTTTAAAAAATGTTCAGATCTACTTTTTCCTCCAGCATTTAAGTTTGCTTTTCAGTCAGCCATGGGGAGTAGCAAAGTGCTAAATATATGTCATTTTTAATAGATGACTCAATGAGATCTCCTTGTAGATGTTTGTGTTGTCCATTTCTTGTAAATCTTTGCATCCTTTAGAAAAGTGCAAGCCTGAACAGTATTGGACAAAGAAAAGGAGAGCCTCTCCAGGGATCATCTTCAGCCCAGATACCCAGTATTACAATAACATGCAGCAGTGTCCAAGGAGTAGAGCTGCCTTCGAGATACAACTCTGGTTTCCTGTACCCTAAATCCAGCAGTCACAAGCAGAACAAGAAGTCCAGCAGTTGAGTGGTGCAAGACAGAATATCACCTCAGCCAACAGCTCTGGAACAGCTGTGGACTGTCTGAATTCAGAATACCTTCCTAGATTGGTCTGAAATGTTCCTACAAAGACACAGCACAAGACAAGCAAGGATAAAAACATGAGGATTGATCTTTTCAGCATCAGAACTCTCTCCAGTGGATCACATCTTGATCTGAGTCACACTGTAATTTTAATATTTCTTCTTTATGCAGCTCATGAAAAAAATTATTTCATTTGGATTTTACTCTGCTCACATACATTCCCATCACTGCACAGACCTTACCTTCTAGGATTAACCTGAGAAGGAAGGGAAGTATGATATTTAAAACTGGCTTTGTTCACTTAGTGTATTAACTTCAAAGTTATTACAGAGCTAAAGCTGAGAAATTTGGGGGAAAATGTACATTACTTCCTGAAGATGGTTTCTTCATTATTGTGAAGTTTCTCGACCAAATGTAAATTTAATTACACAGTCAGTGCCCCCTTCTCTCATTAATGACACATTTTCCCCCATATACTTCTACAATCCAATGAAAGACAATGGACTTCAGCAGTAATTTGAAGTCTCATATTTGTATTTTAATTTCTGAGACAGGGGAAGAGAAAGGAGTAACAGTTGAGGAAAAGGCTATGATTCTTTCCATACTTAGCTTATTTTTCAACAGTGGCTTAAGAGATTATTTTAACCCCTTCTCAGCTGACTCCCACAGAGCTATAGGAGATTATTATGAAACTCCTTCTGACTTTCCTTTAGCAGGTTTCATGAGAAGAATGCAGAATACAAAGCAATGTTTGTACTGAAATGTCTTATGGGTAAGTCAATACATCTGCTTTCTGATACTTCAAAGTTCTTTACTCTCTGATGTGCTTTTCGAAAGTAAATACCGGGAGGAGAAGGTTTAGTTCCCCAAAAATGGTTGCTCTAGAGATGTATGAAATCCACATCATCCCCACTTTGGCATTTTCATTTCCCCTTTCTCTAAACAGCAGCATTTGTGTAGCTGAGAGTTTTCTTCCTCAGTGACTAAATCCATGAGATTGTACTTCTTTCCCCTGAAAGGAAAGGGAAAGACTTCTATCAGTAGTGACTTTCACCTTTTCCCTGGTGTCTCTCCTAGTGCATAGGAAGAAGTGAAAAAAATTCTTTTGCAATTCATAGCAGTCAATCCAAAGTGGGGCTGAGCTGAAAAGACCAGGGCACAAAGCACTATTGAAACTGTTCTTCTCCATAGGCCCTCCAGCAGTTTTTTCTTTGGTTGCAATAATGGAGGGAACCCAGCAAGGCATTTTTGCCCTATGTAAATCAATTCTTCCCTATGTTACATCAGAAAAAGCCATAAAATCAATAAAAATGTAATGAGCTTATTATTTTGAGGGGAAAAATCAGTGGGTTCCAGAAGGTCTGGGGCATTGTTTTAAAGTAAACTACTGGAAAATTAGGTCAAACTGAGGTTTATTAAAAGAAAGTTTATTAAAACTAAAAGTTAAGAAGACAATGACTTCTGCAGCAGACAAATGTTAATAATGAAAAAAGTGAGGAATTCAGGCTGGTAATAGACTGCCAAAAAGAAACACACTGTTCAAAATCCACAGTGTTTTTATGTAAATGAAATCATAGTCATCAGAGATGGAAAGGAGCAGTTACAGTCTCTCCCTTCACCTACCACAACAGGATATTGTCTCCCAGCAGAGGACAATATTAAACTGATAATATATACAGCTAGCAATAAGGAGAAAGAAGAGAGAAAACTTCTTCAAACAGGGAGCATGTTCAAAAATATTCCTCAAGTCTAAGGAGTTCTATTGCAACTTATTTCTGAGTCTTTTAAAATATTTAAGAGCATGAAACATGCAATTCTTTCTTTGTCATGAAGGCCATTGACACTACTGAAAGATGGGAAGAAATATTAGCAAGTGCTGCCTGTTTCATATGGGTCACAAAAGACTGAATCTGTCAAGAAAATAGGTCTAACTCACATGTGCTGTTTGATGTGCTAACAAGGAGTATATAATATGTGTCACTAATAGCTAGATCCTATGCTTCAGTCATGATTTTGTTCCAAGCAGTATTCTTCAAAACTGCATTCTGCTCTCTTCTACATTCCTTTCCACTTTTAGAGGGTATAAAAAGAATACTTCCATGGCTAGAAGAGCTTTACGAATCCACAGCATGTTGTTCTCTGTATCCTTCAACTCCAACATGTATTAGAGATTAGTTTGTATCTATAAAAAGAACTACAGCTGTTCACGCTCATCTACTTACAAGAGACTTGTAAAGCATATATTAATTAGGGAGAAATTGTTTGTGAGCACTTCAAAACCCTTGTGTGTACTCTCTGTGTAACTAACAGCTTTGCCTTCCTTCACCTCTGCTATGTCTATAAAAATCATACAGGGGAAAGCCTACAAAATTCATCTCATCTGAATATCTCTACAAGTGGTTCCACACTGTAACCCCTGTGGCATTTGGAATAAATCATTATTAGTTCATATTTCGTCTCATCCTAGCAGATTTATTTGTGTCCTGTATCCTCCACTTGGCAGCCATTCTCTTGGTTTTGCTGTCTCTTTACACCCTTCAACACAGATGACTGATTGGATTAAAATAATTTAGGACTGAGATGATTCACGTTTCATTTAAAGTCAACTGTACAGGCTGTTCTGCAGAGACCGCCTGTAGTTTGCCATGCACTTGGACATGTTCCAGTGACTTGGAGTGTGACAGGACTAGGGCAAATCTGAGACACTTCCCTGTGGCCTCTTGTACTCCAGCAGCTGTTCACAGAGCAGGCTGCTGGCAAAAGCAATGGCAAGCAGTGCTGGGAGTTAACACAAAAGCTCTGCCCCTTCATGGGGACACAAACTCAGGCTCGGGTCACCAGTGAAACTGTTTGGTCTGATCATTCAAGCAATTCTGCAAAACTGCTGAGCAATTGGTCACTAGTGCTGGACCTGCAAAGGACGGGCCAAGAGCCACTGTAATGAACGACTGCTGCAAGCCAAGACTGAAGGAGTGCATAAAGCAGCAGCCACACGTTGCCAATCTTTCCAATTTTCACATACAACCAGGGTTTTACTCCATGTGTTTTCCAACTTACGATCACATTCCATGCTTTTGGAAACATTTTTACACCCACCACTGAACCAAAAAGTGTCATCATAGAATATGACATTGAGTATTGACATTTCACACATTCTCAAGTAAGACAGGATAGCAAACAGTTTTTTCCTTGAAGTCATGTGCAAAGCCCACAGCAAGCTTGACATTCAGAAGTAAACCAAGATACCTTCAAAGCTTTTTCAGGTGTTTCTAGAGCTTTAGGGCGTAACATGGGTAAGTCACCATTCCCACATGTGCCCACTTTCCTCAGGGTCCTTGGTGCCATTTTTTCCTGAGGCCTTCCCAAGGCCTCATCCCCTGATACCTCAGTGAAAGGTGCTGCTGTCCCAGTAACTCTGACAGGGCACCTCTGCTGCTGAAACCACTGCTGAGAGAGGGCCCTTATCTGCAACGCAGTGTTAGTGTCACACAATGGTATTTCAGTGGCTGGTAACAAGTATTTCTGTTTGTAGCCTTGGAGTTGCTAATGTCATAGGAATGTTATAAGTATGTTTATATAAAAGTCTTAAAACAAGTAAATAAATTCTTATTCGTGTCATTCCGAGCAACTTTAGACATGAGCCACAATCCTGTACACTAAATGATTATTGTCCTCCCTAACCCCCTCGAATTTGTAACCTAAATGCTCATTTTCAAACTTATGTAAACTTCACAGTTGACAAGATTTACAAGATGTCCTGTTTACTTCCCTTCTATGGAGAACAGACTGAGCAGATCATCAGTGTAAGCTTAATAAAAGCAGCAAAGTTTCTCCACAGCAAATCCAGCTTAACAGTCTGATACAAACCAGATATAACTTTTTGTTTTGTTTTGTAGGAAAACACTTATTCTAGTTACAGCAGTTCTGGAAGGAGCAGGGCTCTTCTGGACACACAGCATAGGAATTCTGTATACCCAGCTTGCAGAGCAAAGAAAATGCTGCAAGAGTCACATCAGTGTAGGAAAATGCTCACTCACTGAATACAGAGATCACGTGATACTAGACTACAAAGACTCAACCCTTTTGGCAATGAAATTGGCTCTCAAAATTAACATTCACCTGAAACTGGGGGTAAATAGTAGGACTACCCCAGTGGCTGTGAAAAAATTGAATGGGATTCACCTTTTCAGAGTGAACTTTTTTTCCCTTCCCTTCTGCTTAGGAGTTGTTTGGTTTGGTTTTGGGGAGATTTTTGTGGGGGTTTTTGGGGGAAGAGTTGGGTTGGATTGTTGTTTGGTTTGTTGTTTGGGGGTTTTTTGGGCGGTTTTTTTTGGTGTGGGTTTTTTTTTTGTTGTTGTTTTTTTGTTTGTTTGTTTGTTTTTTGTTTTTTTTTTTTTGTTTTCTTTTTAAACTTAGACAAACACCTGTATTTATGTAGATTTAGTACCAAAGATATTTTCAGTCACTTTCAGGAAAATCTTAGCCATCCCTTGCCAAGGAGACTTTATTGGGAGAACCCTTTGAAGAGCCACTTTCATTTGGCTTACTTACATCAGTCATAATCCACCAGATCTGACTCAGAAGCACAGCAAAAATGGCTTAAGTAGGTCTTCTGATGCTGCCTGTAACTTGGAAGATAGATAGAATGTGTAACTTGATTAGGCTTGATTCAAGCTTCAGGTATGGTGTAGAGCAGAGAGCTGCAGCTCTGGTTAAGCTGTGCCAGTGCACAGACATAACCTGAGAGTAAAGCTCATCATGCACATAAAAAATAAACATGACACCTATGGAAATAACTTGCTAAGGGGAATTTTTGTGGGGCATGCTTTGCCCACAATGTAAAAGCAAAGCCATTGCTCATTTCCCTCAACATTTACACTTCCACAAGTGTACAAGAAGATGGTTTGGAAAGAGACACAAAAATCTGAGACTACATCATTGTATAGCACACAGTTTCCCATGTAAAGTTCTGTAGAGAAATATTTCCTGAATAGGCTGTGGGACATTTATGGGGATACATACAATTGCTACAATGTTTTCATTGACTGGAAAAATAAAAAGGAAAATCTATACCCTTCCACACAGTGCCACGCCTGAAAGGTTACAAAAAAAGTGACTCTAATGTATCAGTATCTCTAATGTAACAGCATTTCTCTCAAAAGCCTCAGTACTTCAAAAATGAATGAAACACACCCAGATGCACCCTTTGCTGTGAAATTGGTGAAACTACTTTCTTATTAAGTTTTTCATATGCTTAATGATATGCATAAATACTTACACAACCCGTCAGGACACACAAGTGAAATAAAGGAGTTAAGGGTATGTTAGGTCAGCACTAAAAGTTAGTGAATTTTAAAAATATTTTTCCAGACTAGTATTTGCTGCTAACACCATGGACATTTATATTAATATTTTTTCTAATTTTCAGATTTTTTTAAAGCCAAGGCTAATACTGATAGGTGAGCTGAGTTGCAAATTTGATTTGGTATAGAAAGCAGCAAGCACTTTGGTATGCAAACCCTTACCAAGTGGAGGAATGACAGTCCTGAAAAAATGAATACACATTTGAATCAGAAGTTCAAGATTCTGTTTTTAATTTTTTCCATGTTTTGTGTGTCACCTTGGGAAAATTACCTGATCTTCTCATATCTAAGTATTTCTGCCTATGAAATAGAGATAATATGCTCTTCATCATCATGTGGCTACTGTCAACTAGCCTTTACAGTTTGTTGCAAGGTTTACAACTGGAAATATTTTTTTTTATTTTTTTAATTCATGTTTTCTTCCTTTACTGTACAATTATCAAAACATCTAAACTACACTGTCACATATGAAAGACACATATTGTTATTGAAAGGGATAAGGGATGCATAGTCATTCTTTTTCTCAACAGAAGTAATTTACAGATGCCCACCACACAGACGTTATTTGTTGTTTATAGGTAACATGAGTGAAGTAGAATCAGGCATTTTATTGTTAAGTTGCAACTAAGAAAAATATGTAGCATGCAACTGTGTATATGTTTTTGACCAAAAGCCCTATATAAAATATAAAGGTTTGTCCCTTGAAGTTAGCAAAGTCAAGGTGGTAGAACCATTTTTACGGTTTTCCGCTCTTTTAATGGAGCAGAAATTGTTCATGGAAGAAGGGAATCCTTGACCAGCAGTGCCATCCAGGAAACAAGGGTAACGTAAACTGGGTGAAGTACTACAAAATCAAACCAGCAAGATTTCCACAAACTTCCCTGAATGTTGCCTAGAATGAAAATCAGTGAACACTGTATGGTTTAGCCAGCTCTGAACATCAGATAGTTGTTTCTGCCCTGTCCAGACATGAGTTACACTTTCAGGACCAACTTCTAATTTCATGCACAAAAGAGCTCCATTAATATAAAAGGATTTAAAATATGGTACTTCATCAAAGCTTGAACTCTGAGAACTGTTAAGAATAAAGTGAGGCTCACCATGAAAAGAAGGAAAGAAGGCAAGAATAAGACTATATTCTTTAAAAAAAGCATTTCTAATGGCTGGAGCATGTGGCTATTATCACAGCATGCCAGAATCTCTAAGGTAACTGTCCAGTGCTGACCTGTGACTCCAAGGAAATCAATTCTCATCAGAGTCCCAGCAGTATTAACATACACTAGACTGGTCAAGGTTATAAACACATAACCACAGAATAGAACACATGACAATGTTTTCAGTAATACCTCTTCCCTTATTTGTCTATATTAGATATGTTATGCAAGTTCACCTTTAAAGAAAAAAGAAAAGAAGAAAGGTTTAAAAACAAACACAGAAAAATTTGTTTTCTTTTTGACAAAAAGTTTCAGATCTAAACTTACAAGTTCTTTTCCAGTGTGACTGCTCACCTTTATCCTCTTGTGCAGACTGCAGAAATCTTGCTTAGCTCAATCCACATCTCTTAGAGATTCTTCTCATTTTCCCTACTTCCAGCAATGAGGAATAAGTCAACTCTTCTCTAATTAACCCACAGGGCCAGAGGGAAGGCCCTTGCTTACACTTTGCATGAAGCTGCTAAGAAATAGCTGTTTGTCCCCCCACTTCCCTTTCAAACCCTGATCTCTTGATCAGGACTCAGCTCTCCTACCTGCCAGGTTCTGCAGTCGAGCATTCCTTGACACTCATCCCGTGGACAGTCCTGCTTTCAAGCCCTCCCAGCAGTATCACCATCTTCTTCTAACTTTTAGTAGTTCACACTTCCAGTACCCCCTTCCAAGCAGCCCCAATGGCCTCAGGTGGCAAAACCAGTATTAATTAAACACACTTCTCTCCTGGCTTTTAAAGGAACTATTTATGCTTCTACCTTAACACGTAAACAGATGGAATCTGGGCTTATAATAACCCTCCAACTGTGATTTAAAAATACAAATCCTTTTGATGCTGCTGCCCTCAGCTGAAGCCTCTGAGTAGCAGAAGCACACGGCAGAACCCTTAATGTGTATTGATAGATCTTATTTGAAGTGCTATTTTCCAGATGCACTTGTTAAAACTCACTTTCTGTTGCTGCTCAGTGAAGTAAGAAGAGAACTTAATCTGATGAAGGACAGAGCTGGGGTAGTAGCATCAGGCAGATTGGTGGTTCATCACATTCACTGCATGGATTCCTTTTGAAAATCATTCCTCTGCAAAAGAAAAAGCCACACCAGCCTTTCAGGTTCAGGATCATTATGTTCAGTTAGATGAGAAGAACGTTTCACACAGAAAGAGCTGCTCTCTTTAGGCACTGTAGATACCAGGTTTTTTTCACCTGAAGAAATTAGAACCCCATAAATTCCATGAAACACGATGTGAAACTCCATTTCAATAAATCACACCCACTTTAATTCTTGTTTTAACTCAAACTGTGATGGTAGACTATGACTAAAGGCAAAAGAAAGAAATAAGAAAATACAATTCAGGATACCCATTAGCACTGCATCAAAATAAACTAATTGCAAATAAATCAGGGAATCCAAAAATTTTGAAAAACAGTAACTTCATATGAAACAGGTATCTTCTCTCTCTGTTTGTAGGCCAGAAAAGGGACTCAGGGTTACCATCTTCTTGCTCCTTTCACTGAATCCTTGATTTTCCTCACTGCCAGGAGCCAGACCATAATGATGCCAGAGACAGGGCTAAGGAGGCCACAGCTCATGTCACAGAGCTGCACCTTGCAGCTTCCCTTCATTGTGCTGTTTTCTGAAAGAGTCCCATCACAGCTGAACCTGCTCCATTTCCACTGGGTCACAGTACAAAGAGAGCTGCTCCTCAGAGCAGTTCATGAACATGGCAACAGAGTGAGCTGCCTGAATTCCAGCTTTAAAAATAAAATTACTGCAGGAGTTTTCAAAATAACACAGCTGACTGTCCAGCGTCACTGGAAGCCATTTCTGGGAAACCCAGGATTTGGGGTTTAGGATCAGGGCATTTCTTTAGACAAAAAGATGGTCGAGGCCAGATGTCTTACCAGCACAGCCATACAAGTAGGAATGGCATGACACCAGTAAAGATTTACAGCAAAAGGATTTTGAGAATTCAGCCATACAAGGTGGATCCTGAGAGAACTGGGTTTCTCATCCACTACTTAAGGGGAATTCTCTGAACAGAAATCATGGTAATTAAACAAATTCATGAGGATCATAAATCAATTCTGAATCTTTCAGTTAAAAACCAAAAAGTCCAGTGGCAATAAAGCAGCATCCTCTACCAAGCACTTTGTGTCTTTGTAGATACTTGCTTAAGATTTTCACAATACTAGTATTTATTCTCCAGTTTTGTATCTCAGGACTGGAGACAGAAATTTGAAAAATTCTTCTAGTGGTCCAAAGGACATTCCATTGAACTTCAACCAAAAATCTTTGTAAGACCCAAATGTGACACTCACAGCTATTAAAGTGCAAGTTACACCACAGTACACTCAAAATGTTGGTTGATTTGACAAGTCAAGAGGACCCCTTAATGTTTCTGTTTCAACATGTGACTAACTTGCAGGCACTTGTCTTTCTCTGCTTCCTCCTTCCAAGAGCTAGTGGCTTGGTTCCAGCAGAATTATTTGACTTCAGTAAAATTTGACTGTTACTAGTTTACTTGATCTAGACTTGAAAGAGCTCATGAGTAGAAAAAAGCTCATCACTGAAACTTTTATTCTGTTCCCTCTACAACTTCTATCCAGCATGTAAAGGAAAGGGCTGAAGAACAAAATAACAGAAATGGAATAAAGAATAAGACATTCCTGTTGACTTGTCTGGGAGTTCTATTCTTCTTAACTCATGCACTGTTTTAAATAATGGGGGAATTGAAACAGGTCACTTATACAATAGGGTCCTGAATTTGTATCACACTTGTCTTCCCAGAGCCCACTGAAACTCACTTGGAAATCTTGGCTGGCCCTAAACAAGTTTTCAACTACTGAAACTGCCAATAAAGCTACAAAATAAATTTATTTTACTTATTTTGATTGTACAGATACGGTCTAGAACATTTTTCTGTCATGGTGTGCCTTGCTTTATTAGTCCTTTGCTCTGCTTACTGCCTGAAACATTGTGCAGGGACAGAGCTGATTGCTCAGTTACCGTCTAGCGAGTTGTTTATTTAGCCCTTGACCATCAAGACATTCTTGATCTTTCTTCAAGGCTGGGCACTGCGATGCCAGAAAGAAGAAAAACATATACCAGCACTCAGGCTCCAGCAGCAGCTAAGTTAAACTTAGCTCACAGTTTCCTCAGCAAAATTTATCCCAGTTTTCATCCCAATGAAAACTGCTTCAATGAATCAATGGGCTCAACTGAAAAAATCATCAGCTCAAGGCACCAAGTAATCAAACTGAACAAAGCTGCTACTCATTGACACTGTGGCAAGTATCAAAGATGGTTCTGAGTCACAGCAGGGCATTAACTCCTTCTGTGCATTGGGCAATTTGATTTAGCGCAGCACCCAAATTATCTGTAAAAGGTCATATCATTTACTCTTGGAGTGCTGCAGGGCAAATTCAGGAAGGTTTTGCATACTCAAACTGTTGTAAGAAAGATGCAATGATGGATTAATCAATCTTCAATGCAGAGAAATACCAAAGGAAATAACTGGGAAGAGATTCACCTTTCCCTTTATACAAAGAGCCTGCATTTACAGCTGAGTATTTACAGTTAAACAAGGAGTTAGAATTCAGAGGACACCATTTTTTTAGCCAAACTAACTTAAAATATTAATTTTTAAGAGAATTCCATCTTTTCTTCTATCTAAAATCAGCGCACAAGACATTTGTGCTGACATTTTGGGGCCAGATTAGCCCAAATTTAGCATGAAAGTGGTGAGGTTATAAATCAAGCAGCATTTCTGGGGATCATCCTGCTGACAGGCCCTCTTGAATTACCTACTGCCATAACTCTGCTTTATCCTGTAATGTTAGCAATGTTATGCTAATAATATAGCCCAGGGAAATGATAGAACAGTCCAGGGAGGTTATCATGTGGACAGCCTTCTTCTTCATGTTTGAGCAACACTCTAGAATTGCAATTCTCAATGTTCTATTGAAGTGTATGTAACAGCTTCACATTTTGATTATTTTGTTTGCATGTTTGTTTGCTCTTATATGGGGGCAATGCTAGGAAGCCTGCAAAATTATTAAGACTGAAAACAGGAATGATGAACCTCTATCTTACAAGGATAAAATTAATAAAGTTAAGCCACTAAAAATATGATCCTCATCTGAGCTGTGTTCGCCACACATTCCTAAGATTTTCTGCAAAAGAAAATAATTTTGGAAATCCAAAATATTAGATTCCTTTGGCAGCTTTTTTGCCAATGCCAGAACACAATCCCACATGAATCAGACTGTTAACTGGACATATCTAAAGTCCTAATTTTAAAGAAATTCCTTCTAGTCTTTTGTCAGAAGGGAATTGAAAACTGTGAGTTGTTTTATAAATTGCCCATTTATTTGCCAGTGTCAGAAGGAACAAACCACTGCCTCTCCTGCCCCCTTACACAGCATGTGCAAAGAACTGGGAAAAACAGAACTGCTAAGTAGTCACAAATGGAACAGCCTCATTCACTGGAGCTGTTACAGTTTGGATGAATGACAGTGCAAGTGCAGGCCAGATCTGCACTCTCTGAATGCTCTGTCTGAACAGTCACATCAGTGTTGCCACAGAGAAGTAACACCTACACAGCCCATCCAAACCCAAGGCAGGATCTTCTGCCCAGTGACTTGTTCCTCAGTAGGGGCTCTCAGACAGCCACACTCATCACTAGTTTATGTCTGAACCCCTTCAGCTGGGCAGGGAGTGAGATGAGATGCCAAAAGCATTATTCTAGGAGAAAGCATATTGTGCTGCAATGTCTGTACTTTACTTGATAATTTTCCTAATATCATCATTGGTGAGGAGCCACTCAGTACCTGAGGAGGGCAGCCTTGCTGGGTAGCAGTCATTCTTTTAAGTTTCCATCCGTGGTGGTTGCACCTTCAGCTTAAAATTACTGCAAATAAACTGTGCAGACAGCTTACTAAAGTACCTGATAAACCTTATGAAACCACACTGCAGAAATTTATGGAAAATGAGGGGCCTATTTACAAGAAAAACAATGTTTCTGAGACTGATCTGAGGCTGAACAGCTGATGAGACAGTTTGGAAGATCAGATTGTGATTAGAACAAAGGATAAAAGATCTTGCAGAAAGCCTTGCAGAAATTAGCCCTTGACAGAACTACCTGAATTTTCCAGTAAAGGAAATTGACCAGGCTGGACTGAAACTCATGGGTCAAAAGCAGATCATACTGAGTGAGTCACTGTGGAAAACAGACAGCCAAATCTATCAGTAAGCTACTTTCCAGAAAGCAAATAGGATTGTTTGCACAACATGGCCCAGCCAGTGCTCAGTGCTCAGCTTTTCGTAATGAGTGGTGACCCCAATGGTGTTTCAGGGAACTATTCCAAGGCCATTTTTCTGAAACATCATTTAAAATATGTGTTTGATACTGTCACTAGTGCTTTCTAGAAAAAAGGGACAGAGGATTTTGGCCCTCCAAATGGCAGGCAAAAGTTTCTGGGAACAAGCCTGCAGGCTGTTTTAGAGAGTGCTAAGCAGGTAGAGCTCCCTTACTTTCTCCCCAGCCTCGAGTGACCTATGGAGAAACATACAAGCTTGTGTATTTCATCCTGTTCCAAACAAAAACAACGTCTGAAGCAAAACTGAACTGATCCACCACCCATCAGAACAGGATTATTGGCCAATTCCCAATCATCCTTGCTGATACTTTTACCAGAGAGCAGAAAATCAGGTTATTGAAAGCCTTGGAAAGGCTCAGATATAAGTCCTTAAATCTAAATATTATTTTTTTTCTATCACACATAGAATGGGATAATCTAACAGAACATCATGAAATAGACATAATTTCCCACCATCTGGATCATGTTTTCCAGCCTAAATCACCAAATATGCTACTTTATGAGGTTGCTCACCTCATCACAAGACACAAAATGTTTCCATTGGGGATATAAGCCAACTTGTCAGTGGAATATTTTTGCTACTACTATTAAGTCGCAATCCATATGAATATGAATTTTGGCCAAAGATAAATGCAGAAATAATTTAGATCGGTTTTTCCTGGCCTTGTCTATGCATCCTATACATTGGACTTAAAGCAGAAAGAGACTTGAGGCTCCATAAGACGAGAAACACTAAACATGAACTGCGACCCTTTTAAGGTTAAGACCTACTTTTAAGTAGGCAGAAGCCGAGAAGCTTCTCAAAAGGGCCGTGCACTTCAGCGGTTCCACTGCTGTGTTTATCGCAGCCCCTCAGTGCGGGCTTTCCCCGGGCCGGCGCCGCCGCCCTGTCCCTGGTGCTGACCGAGCCGCCGGCCCGGGCCCTTCCCAGCCCGGGGAACTCTCGCTCCTGGGTAAATCCCAGGGGGCTCCGATGATCGGGAACAGGCGCCTTTTTTTTTTTTTCTTTTTTTTTTAACAAACTCACAAAGCAGCGTCTCTGTCATTGCACTGACAAAACAGCCGACTTTCTGCAGGCTGCTTCGGGGAGTACAACATAAAAAGTCAAAAAGGCAAACCAAGCAGAACTGCTCAGTAGAGGGATGTACGGAGCGGGCTGCCTGGTGCTTGACAGCACTCAGCAGGACCATGTGAAGGCACCACCAGGCTCAAACTCTTAAAATCATCTGAGCATCAGTATCCTGGTGGGCAATTAAATTGTTCGTTCTGCCGTTTTTGTCTTCCAAACCCTTTGTCTTCTCTCGGGACGTCGTTTTAACTTTTCCATTTAACTAAAACGACCATTGCTTATCAGCACCAGTGAAATCAGTGGGGGAAAACAACCTCGCTTCCACTTTTCCTACGGGTCAGTGAACGAAAGCACCGTTCTCACTCGTGCTCCGGCGGCGAGCGAAGGGCTGAAGGCTGCGGGCTCCAAGCCCGCAATTCATTAACGCACAAGGTTCGAGAGCTTTTGCTGAACTTGGGCAGGACAGCAGCTCCTCCGGGCCGCCCTCGCCGCCTTCCAGAGCGTTCCTGGTCCCACCCGCGGGCGCAGCCCCCCCGCTCCCGCCGCCATTTCATCCCTCGCATCCTTCCCTGAGGGCTCAGACGCGGAACGCCCGCCCCCCGGGATACCTGCTGCCCCGGAGCTCGGCCGAACCGCTCCCCACAGCTCTGTGTAACCTTCCCGCTCTGCCACCGCGGCCCCGAGGTGATCTCGGCCCAAACTCGGATATTTACACACCGCCGGCAGCGGCTTCTGGCGGATGGGTCCCTGCGCCACCGCTTGAGGCAAATCCCCTCCCGCGGCGGCTCGCCCGCCCAGCGCCCCCTCGCGGCGGGACGGGGAGCGGCCGCCTCCCTCAGCGCGGCACTGCCGGGCGCTTTAAAGGCTCCACCTGTGGGGCAGCGGCTCTTCCCTCGCCACGGGGCGGGCGGGGGCCTCTGCGCTTCCCTCGGCCCCCCTGGCTGCGGGGGCGATGTCCGTGGGTGCGGCAGCCGCGGCTCCCGTGGGGGCGGGACCGGCACCCACCCGGCGCGGCCCGGGCAGCGCTGCGCGGCCGGAGGCGGCGGGGGCGGCCGCTCGGCCCGGAGGTGCCGCTGAGCGGGACGCTGCGGTGCAAGGTGGGTCGCGCCGCGACTACAGTGTCTGTAGTGGAAAATTAAACCCCGGAGAGCCCTCACTGGGAAGGCAGGAGTGAGTAGGCGAGGCTGAAGTGTAACTTTTGGGAGGCTGCTTAGTTATCCTGCACCCCTGTGGGTGTGTAGGCGCACCGCTACATCAGCGTGATCCCTGAGGAATGTGCGATGGGCAAACGCCGCTGGCGGCACAGGATCCTTCCCGCAAGGCTCGCTGTGCCGCCCCTCGGGCTGTCCGGAGGCACAGCCTGCTCCTCTCTAACAGGTCCTGTGACCCCGATGTCAGCGCTCAGCCCCTGGTCCCTGTGTGCTGGCTGTGATGTGTTTGGGTTTGTTTGGATTTTTTTTCGTTCGCTGTTTTCTCTTTCCTGAGGCCAAATAGTCACTTAGGTTCCCTTGTACCACGGCGCAGATTACACTATTCACGGGATTGCTGTAAACTTTCCTGGTTTCAGCCCAGAGGTGGAGAACAACAATGAAAGCTGAACAGCAAAACATTTTGCAGACTTCTTTTTCTGCCTCGAGTACATGTATTAGAAACAGAGCCCTGTGTTTTAATCCAATTTGCTGCTATTGACTCATTTTCTCACCTAAAGTGGGTAACCTAAGTGCTGTGGTTATGTTTAAAAGCAGGAAATTATTTAAACTACAGGTGCTTAGATGTTTTTTACCTTAAAATAATAAATGTTCTTATCATGAGAAGGTAAGTACCATAGAAGTCTTTAAGTATTACATGGTGTAGTGAGTGTCTTTAAAAACAATGACTGAAAAGCTGGTAAGTTAAGAACTTACTAACATACACTTAAGTCTTTACAGTCTGGAAAGATATCTTCCCCTTCTCTTTCACAGTGAATCTGTCTCTCCACAGATTTCCAGTTTAATACAGTTACCAAAAAAATCTTTGTATCTTTAAAAGTTTAATTCTGACTGAACTGTGTTGTATACCAAATCTTTTGTGGTAGTGACAGGAGGTTGGTGTAGGGAAAAAAGGCCATGCAGCAGAGGAAAACAGTGAGAAATACACCGTTGGGTTTTTTTTCCCTTGATAAAGATGGAAATAGTTATGGTGAAAGATCTAGAGGGAGGGGTAGATAGCAAATTCAGTTAATTGGTAAAGAGATACTGGCAGCAGCAAACAGCCAGACAGGAAACATTAGAGCTGCATTTCTGAAGGCATTACATTATAGAGAAGGGAGATAATATTCTAGCATTATATTGCTCTAGCATATCTCCCCAGCATTATCAGCTTTTTCTGGAACCCACAAAGCACAGTCTTAGTAAGGTATTGACAAAGCAGAATGTGATGAAGCCAAGTGTGATAGAAAATTTAGCAGCTTGAGAAAGATCAAGATTTAGGACAACTTGATAAAGGGGCTAAAATTATCTCAGAAATCTTAAGGTTGTGAGAATTGAAGGATTTTAAATCAATAGGTAAAACAAAGATGAACGTGGAAGTACAAGTAGGATTAGCTCAACTTAGTTCAGAGTTCAGCAGTAAAGAAAAGGAGATCCCAATGAGCTCTTTTGCAGAACAGTCTTGCTTTGGAAGCAATTGAACTTGCGGGGAAAAATTTCTTTGCTATTGATAATTAATTTTATATTCAGTTGGCCACTGGCAAGGTAGGAATTCAGAGCTTTTTTTTTTTTTTTTCATCTCTAATATGTCAGTTTCAAATTCCTTAGCACTACTTAACTAATATGTAGTAAATGTGTACTATTTCCTCCTGGGGATGACAATGAAGATCAGTTCCCAAATACAGCTGTTGATTTCATGTGAAATGTACTTAGCACTGGATTGATTCAAAACTTTGGAAAACTCTAGGATTGCTTGTATTAAACAACTGGTTCAAAGCTTGAGTTTTCTTCATGCATGTGTTTAGTGAGTAGTTTCTTCAAAGGCTCCATTCACCTCACTTTCCCACTCTTCTGAAGGATTGTAGGTAATTGTACTGGGGACAGTGAGGAATCCATGGGACAAAAAGGGTGTGTTTGTCATACAGCTGAATGCTGCCTTCTTGTACTGCCACTCCCTCAGGTGAGGGAGGCTGAAAGAAAGACAATCTTTTTGCCTGGTTGGATTTTTTGGGGTTTTTTTTTTTGGTTGGTTGGTTTTTATTTGGGTTTCTTTGTCTGTTTGATTGATTGGTGAGGTTTTGTTTCCCTAAGGGAAAGTCTATCCAGCTTGTTTAACATCTTTCTATTAAAGAGGAGATGATAGTTTATTCATGCACAGCACAAATTTTGCACTTGCCTAAACATAAAACATTGGAACCATGACCTTGTATGCATCTTTTTGTTTGCCAGAGATGTCTGTTGCAGCTCAGAAGTCAAGCTCTCCAGCAATCCACTTCTGAAATCCTTGATGACCCAAATGATACAACCTTGTTGCTGCAGTAACAGTAATTCAAGTCTCCCGTGTGCCACAGGAGCTAAAATATAACCCCTGACTAATGTGCCCAGCTTTGTGAAGTAGTAGCAACTTTAACAATTGGAATTTCCATGACTTGTTTCCTTCCACCTTAATTTAGCACGGACACTAGTGGCTTTTCTTTCATTCACTTCATGTCTGTGCACTCCCGAGCACGCAGCTGCGGCTCTCCCAAAGCCAGTTCACTGCAATGGGCACAGCATGGTCTCCTAGCACGTGTGAATTGTTTCCGCTGGTGTAACATCTCTGCTGGGCTTGTGGCAGGACAGCTCTGCTCGGGCTCAGAGGCATTTGCTCGAGGTGGTGGCACTCTCCTGTGCCTGGTACCCATCCAGCTTCCTTGCAACTGTTCCCATCAGTCAGCTGGGAATAGCCTGGGGCAGGAGGGGGGCTGTCTGGGGAGCTCTGGAAAATCCTCTGATTTGATATGTGTAGAGAAAATGTCACCCTGAGCCTGGAATGTGTTTTTTGTTTAAATGTCACCCCTTACATCAGTGACCTCATCTGACTCAGCACTCAGCCTAGCTCCTCTCTGAAGGGAGGGAGCTTTGAGCAAGTCATGGATTTTGACATAGCCAGAGAATGTAGGGAAGAAGGCACACCATGAGAAACAAAATCTGAGCAAACAAAAAATTATTTTTGAAACAGACTAACAGGCAATTATGTAAAGCAACTTAAAACCTAATCTAAACATCAGAAGCCTCTGAAAAACAAGGAAATTGACAGTTCTGTACACATAGTTTATTTCAGCCTCTGGTTTCCCAGAAGGTTTTGCTGAGGTTTGTGCTGGTAGCTATGGAGGCACTGTACCTGCTGCACTGATGTCTCACCTTTGAAAACAGGGCAGGGCTGAAACAGTCATCTGGGTGGATCACCAGTTTTGTTATTTAGAGGCTGATTGTACTGAAAGTCTGTACAAGGTGAGACCTGTGCTAAGGGTGTCTCTAACAAATGGACCTGTGACTAAGCATGAGCTTCTGTAGCATTTTAGCTTCATTATTAGTAGCAGAGCTTTCTTCAGGCAGGCAGAGGGGATACAGACACTGGAGAGGCTTAGAGCAAGAAAACTCTGGAATATTCTTTATCTGAATTGTACCTGGTAGGGATAGTGCAGATGCATGAAAGAGCTGTGGTCCTGGTGTGTTGAAGGGAAATGTTGGCCAGGACGCTGGCATATCCTCTACACTTTCCTTTTCAAAATGCCAAGCTATGCTGAACATTTGTGCAGACATGGACAGAAACCAAAGGAGAAGGAACAAGTGACCTCAGTTTAACATTTCATTCAAATGACTGAGTCCCGAATGCGATGCCCGCTCTCGTTTCTTAGCTCGCCACTCAGCCTGAAGGATCTCTCAGATCCTTTCTGATGTCCTGATAAGAAATAGCATGTTGGAGATGTGCAAGTAGGACAGAAGCACAGTGTTTGATTAAACATCTCTGTTTCTTAGTGCTTAGCTCTATTCAGTTTGTTGTGTGGTTTTATTCTGCTCAAAGTTTTGCTTCCCCCCCTTTTCTGTTATTTACACAAATAGCTGAAGATTTAGGTATGGGAAGGTAACATGCACAGAATTTTAAGTCCATAAAACTGTGGTCTTTCTTCTAATACTTATTCATGTGATACTGTCTTTAGTAGTGAAGCCATGACTTGGTATGTTTATCTTATCCTGCTTTTATTCTGTTCTCCTGAACTCTTGAAATGGAGCCAAGAAAGGGCACTAAAAACAGCAGTGAATTCCTAGGAAAAAAACAGCAGTGAATTCCTAGGAAGCAACCAGCAGTGAATTCCTAGGAAAAGTAAAAGTACAATGAGAATATACCTTCAAAATTTTGTGTGTGTGTGTGGCTTTGGGAAAAAAAAAAAAAAAAAAAAAAAACCAAAAAACCAACAAAAAAAAAACCAGTACTTGATAAACTGGCAGGCTAGGAAACTGCCATTTTAAGTCCAACAAGTCAGTTTTGCCTCTCCTCAAAGTAATCATCCAAACATCAATGGTTCTGGACTCACAGAGGACAGGTTATAAATACTCTTAATGTAAATGTACCTTCGAGGTATTTGTGAGACATCAAAACCCTGCTTTATTCTCAAGCTGTATCTTGCTATTTGCTTTCATTTTGGTTGGGGCCAGTTCCACTGGCTTAGTGCAACTTTTATTTAAATTTGTGTGAATTGCTGTGGTTTAATGTGGATCTGGCTAAAAGAGAGGGTCATATGGTTTAGTCTAATGCCTATGTGGAGATTAATTATTCCCTTGTACAAATGGCTTTTCTGGCACTGTGAATGCTAGACAGAAACTTCTACTGCTTCATGGTTTTGAAAAATTATTGACCCTCTTCTTAGACAAAGACTGAGTTCCTGGTAGTGTTTGCTCTCTGCTGTTTTGTAATCAGATATTTGTCATGTTTTAAGGTAGGTGTATTGGCAGGGTGATCAATGTTCAAGCTGAGCTGCCTCACTCTAGTGCATTGCGTGGGTTTGCTTGTCTTTTTGATTATCAAAGTAGAGCCCATGTTTGGGGGACATTCCCCCCCCACTTTTTAAATATAATGGCAATTTCTTTCTGACCAGAGGATAAGGGAGGATAAATACTGCAAAGGTACAGAAGAGGGGTTCTGGTGGTCCTGCACAAATTAATTACTTGAAAGGGGTGAGTGTTATTTAATGTTTATATCTTTATCCTGTGAGCAGAATTTTTTTTGTTTATATCTGTAATTCTGCCAACAGCTTCTGCCCTACCCTCGTGCCCTCTGTATTTTAGCAATTTCCAGTCTAGGGCAGAAATGCTATCCAGCATTACTGAACAAGTGTTATAGTTTTATGGAACTCCTAAGAACTGGAATGCAAACTATGAAAAAATCAAGGAATTAATTAAGACAGCAATTAGGTAACTATTTGTATTCTTAGGCTTTAATTCAAGCATCACACCTTTAGAAGACTTGTATTGAAATGATGAAACAGGTATGTAGTGAAACTGTGCTTTTATCATAGAAATTACATGCTGATTAGAAGTATCCCATGATCTTTCTGTATTCATAAAAAAATAAATGTTAATTTTTCCTAGGGAAAGCAAGGGCTGTGGAACTGAGCCGAACATGAAGTTGTGGGATTTTTTTTTTTTTTGATGATGCTAAATACATGTAATATATAGTTTTTCAGTTTAACAAAGCAATGCAAAAGAAAGTTAACATTTTCTTGATGCCTTTTCTGCTACATGTGTGGAAAGATCTATACAGAAAGAACTTGTATGTCACAGTGCAAGATACCTATGTGCTGAAGCAGAATTTAAAAATGGCTTTGTAGTTGTTAACAGGTTAGTGAAGAGACTTGGGTGGTTGGGATTTTAGAATGGGATTTTGTTTGCTTGTTTTAATAAAACATGTGTTTTGTCCATAAAGTAACTGAGCAGCATGAGGGGCTTGAGGAGCCTAGAAAGATCTGTCCCCTTCCGTGGGGACTATATTAGACCTCTGAGTCATGAAGTCTTTGCATAGTAGGTGTCTGGTTACAAACCTTTTATGGGCCCTACTCAGCTGGGATATCAGCATCTGCATTATAGCTCCCATCTATTCTTAGGTGGTATCAGAGCACGACTGAACAGGCAAGGCAGAGAGAGAATTGCTTTCATTTATGTAAAACCCTTCCCTGTTCTCAGTCTGTTTTTTTCACACTTCTTTCTGTCTGCCCCGTCCTTCTGTCCTGCAGTGCCCTGTTGCTGCCTGTGAAAGTGGTACAACATGGCTTACAGTGTGACTCTGAATGGACCTGGACCATGGGGCTTCAGACTGCAAGGGGGCAAGGACTTCAACATGCCCTTGACCATCTCCAGAGTAAGTGTGCAAAAAAACCTTGTTGGGCTTGTTTGGGTTGGAAAGTAGCAGCCATCTGTACACTTTGACCTGGCCTAGCAGAATTGAAGATCTTTGCACCTAGGTGTGAGTAAAGACAATGTAATGTGAACTAGAAATGTGCCAGTTTGAAGTACAACCTGGCATTGATAATGCCTCAGGAAGACAGTTCTGGTTAGTATATTTGTATGGATGGTGGCACTGTCTGTTTTAAGTAAGGTTCCAGTTCTATTCTGTACAATGTTGTCTCTTTTTCTGCTGATAGGGGTCTCACTGGTGCAATTTGGGGGGAAGGGAATAGAGCAACTCTGAATGAGAATATAGAATTATATTTCTAGAAAATAAACATATAGGTATGTGAAGTCAGGTGTTAAAAGTGAAAAGAGACAGGGATGTGTCCCCTCTTGTGAAGGGGTGCAATATTTGGATAAAAATTAGACATGTCAAGCAGAAGACTCAGTGGTACTTAAAATACTGTCTTAAATTATGCAAAAGCCTTCCATTTGCAGCTGACAAACAGCATGGATTTAATAATTAATTACTTGGTGTATCTGTCAATTACTGCCATGAATCTCCTAGACACCTTTTTCTTTTCTCTTCCCCTTGAAGCATTATTTTAAGGTGTTGTGGTTCTGTACTCCTATTACCTGAATTAGCTCTATTCTTAAATATTTTTAACATTGAATGGTTTTCAGGAAATTTGTGTTTCCCTTACCTACTTTTCTCTTGTAAGACAGTTCTGTGTGATTTCTGGTAGCTCCTTCTTCTTTTCTTGTTTCTGATTGTCTCAAATCTGCTCCAGAATGTTCAGATCTTTCTAGAGAGGACTTGGCTCCTCCACAAATCACTTGCAGAAGGTTTACTTTGCAGTACAGTGACAAGAGAGGTTACTTACATAACAGTATGTAAGAGAAATACCAGAAAGATTTAATCAGACAAACAAGTAGAATGCAAATAAAAAGTCTGCTACACTACAAAAATAAGAAGAATAATAAAAAGCCACCTACACTACTTTTAAAACCATGTTGTTTTTTTCCTAAAGAAAAAATACAGTCTGTTAAGTTGTGGGTACAAAAGGGATATCTCTGCAACAAATGTGATTCAAAGTCAGTTGGTGAGCTTCTGAAATCTTAGCTACGCTATTTCATATTCATCCTGTGAAACTGTATCATCTGATCTCCCTTGTTCTTATGCACATTATCTCTTTCTTGGAAGACAGAGCCACGTTTACCTTAATATATGATGATGAGGCATACTTTTCATAACTCCTTTTGCAGCATAGTAATTGCAAAGAAGGCTGTTCTGGCAGTTTTATCAAAAGCAAACAAGCAAAAGAGAACCTAAAATACCCCCCATCTACAAAAATAAACTCCCTTCATAAACTCAGATTGATTTTGCTCCTGCAAATAGTGTTGGTATTTCTTTTCTCTTCCCACCCAAGGTAAGTACAGAGAGCTGTCATCATAGTTTTGTAGGAGTTTTCGTGACACTTTGCAGCCTGCACTGTATGGTGTTGATTATTTTCTTCAGTCATACCTAGAGCCTGTCAGCCATGGGCCAGGGCTGTAGCACTTGCAGTGTATGTGACACAACAGTAATGAAAAGCCAATTGTGACCCAAAGAGCTCATTGTCTCACATTGTAATCTGTGAAAGTATAAACACTATGCCCAAAGGCTGTATGATTCTCATGAGGCTTTTGAGAGCATAGGAGGAGCAGAAATGAAACTGCAACAGCTGAATTCCCAGAGGTGTGCAGGAATTAGCTCTGCTCAGACCTGACTGCATTTTCAACCATAGCAGTGTGAGAAAGCACTGTTAAATGTTTTTAAACTCTTCCCAGTGAGGCCCAGCTTTTAGCTGGGACTACAGCTTTGGGATGGGATTGGATTTTAGAGCCTGCCTTATGAGGGCAGAAGCAGACCTACAGGAATTAACATAGCCTCTTTCAGGGGGAGCTGGGACAGTTATACCTGATGTTTTCAATTGAAAAACAGTGTAATACCTGACTATTGATAATCTGGCTTTTTCTTTATCATCTATCACATAAATATATCTCCAAACAGATCAGAAATTTCAGTCATAACTCACTTATGTGAGTTGACCTATGAACTCAGACATAATTGCAGTCTTATTGAGGTGGGAAAAGGGAATCTGTACTTAGATTTTAAAATATTCCTGGTGGGGAGGAGGGGAGAAAAGATAGCTGTGAGGAAGATCTTGGAAAGGACACACAGCTCTAAATGTTGCTACAGTGGATGCTGTACACCTATTTATGGACTGGTTTTGATCCACAGCTGCCCTGAGATGAGATTAGACTTTCTATGTGTAAGATGAATCCTAAACTCCAAATACTTCAACTTAAAGAGTATTATTATTGCTTTTAATGTGCCATGGCAGATGTGCCATGATCCTTTTGGCTACAATGTCCTTCTAAGCCTGCAGACTGGGTTTGCGTGCAGACATGTTCATTGTGCTCTGACTGCCCCCAATTAATTAGACTGTCTGTGGGTGGGCCACTGAGAACAGATGGGTTCCTCCTTTTTCATGAGGGCTCTCTGTTCTGTTGTGCTGCAAGAGCACTGCCTCTAAGCTCCTGAGGAAAATGACTGAAAGAGTCTAACACAGCAGGGTTTTTCATCCCATCTATAGTATTAGACCAAGATGTTTCCAAGCACCCTCTCAAAAGAGGGCACCAGTATTGTGCCACTGTGAAGCTATCCCATGCATAAACATAAGTACCTGTTGGCCTGCACTCTGTCAGCCAGCTCTATGCAATTCCCACCCACCTCACATTGTACCTGGAGAACAGGGGAGAAATCCTGAAGATCTCTGAAACCTGCTGAGAAAAGCACAATGCAGGATTGTGGGATTGCTAATGCTTCTGTTCAGGAAAAATGTTCTTAACACAGGGGATGAGGAAGGGAATTAGTCAGAGCTGTTTGGCCTAACAGTTCACTCCTAAAGAAATCTCTTAAATGGGGTGTCAGACACTGTATTTTCTTCCATTCAGGTAGGCCCAGGTGATCAGCTCATAGCTGAACAGTCAGCAGCATAATGCACAGGTGTCACAGCCAGTCAGCTGGGTGACAGGTGAAGATGTGTTCCCCTGAAATGGATTGTTCTGCTTATCTCTTCTTTATCTAAAAATAAATGCCTGACTAACATAGGGGATGGGAACATGAAAACAGGAGACAAAAACAAGTAGGGAAGAGTTAAGGTTGCTCTGCAGCTTTCACACTCCTTTAACAATAGCATTGGGAAATCATCTGTAAACTATTTTTCCAGTCCCCACCCCGGAGACCATTGTACCCACTAGAAAAATTTTGTTATGAGATGTCAAATTCTGTCATGAGATGTCAAATTCTGTCATGAGATGTCATGAGCAGGTAGCAGACATAGGAAAACAGTATTGACAGACTTAATAAAGCTAAGCATCTGTCAGCCCTGCTGAAATGAATGGGACTTGCAGGTTGTTGGCAGTGCTAAGCACTGTCACCAGTGGCATGATCATATACATAAATCTGGTCTTCCCAAACTGACGTGGGCAGCAAAGCTGTTTATTTTCTCTGACTGCTTGAACTGTCTGGAAGCAAGTAGAATTCATTAATTTTGTAGACCTAATCCTCTGTAAGAAGGCTTTTGGACATAATTAATTATCTGAGTGCTCGGTTGCCACGTTACCTAAGACGGTATGATGGTGCACGGTTGGATCCAATAGCAGAACGTCTTCATATAATTCTGAATCTTTATTTCTGAACAGTAAACGTTTCTAGTGAGACTGGCTTGCAGGTCATGCAATGAGCTGAAATGTGTGAAGGAGCAATCGTTTTCTGAGAGAGTGGAAATATTGTCTAAATCACTGTGGTAACTCATGACTGGTATATTCACTCTGTGGTTATCTGTACAGTTATGAATTTCCTAATAGAGAGGCTTTGTAGCTGCTTGGGTTCCAAATCAAAAGCCAGAGCCTGAAACAGGAGATTGTTTTTGTTTTGTTTAAACACTTTCAAGAAATATTTCTCTTTATTAGATTAAGTGATGAAAAGGTTGAAATCTGGTGAATATGTAAGTCCAGGGAGGGAAAAAAGCAAATACTGCTACAAAAAGAATTAAATTAGCTGATCTGCTGCAAGCAGCCTGAAACAGCTTTTTGAGTCTGGGGGGAAACCCTGGTCTAGCATTTTGCAGTCTGTCTCTGCAGGAGCAGGAAGGTTTTTTTCTCAGAGTTGTTAGGCTCTTTCCTTTTATCAGCATCTCTTGCTGATTGCTTCCTGTCCCTCCTCCTCTCCCTAGCATACATATGCCAACCTCTGGCTGTCAGTGCCTTTGCTTTAGAGGAGCTATGTGAGAGTATTCATTTCCTGTTGTCCGTTCCATGTTAGTGCCTTACAACAGGCAGCTGAGGAGGGAATGGCAGTCCCTCTTCATTTTTTTTCTTCTATTCTTGACTGTGGGGAAGCCTCAGATGATCTGGGTCAGGCTCTGTGCATTCTGCAGCTGTCCTTTGAATATCCATGTGGTGCTGTACATAAATTATAATCAGAAAAATGCAGTTTACCTGTATTGAGTGAACTGAAACAATCAGCAAGTTCTCTTGCAGTGCTGGTACCACATCACCTGTTAAGCATCCACCTTTGGTGAATCAGACTGCTGAGCAGCTGTCCTAAAGCTGCAACTGAGGGGTTGAGGGGGGGTTTGAGAGGGTTTTTCTTATTCTCCAAAAAAGAAGTCCCTCACAATACCAAAAGCTATATATTAGTATTTATAATAGTTGATATTCTATTAAACTAACAGATAAGTCTGATGTCCTCTAGAAGCCTAGGAATCTCCCTCTTCAACCATTACTCAGTAGAGACATTTCCTTTAAAGTTCAAATGACTGAGTCAACTTCTGAGAAGGAAGTGAGCCATTTAATATAATGACTGTCTTATGCCTAGACAAACTAGTAATTTCTTACACCTTAGCAGCTTCACATTCTTCCAACCTTCTTACAGTTTAACTCAAAATCCTCAAACAAATCTTACAGTTTAATTCAAAATAGTTCCTTGTGAGTGGAAAGTTAAATACTTCCAGGCCAGACTTTCAGGACACTCCAAAATTTTAATATCTATTTTTTTTGATAGAACAACTATTCTGTGGGCATCAGCATTTCTTTGTGATAATCTGTTTAATTTGTTGATTACTTCTCGAGTAACAGTCACCTCATCTGAAGTTAAAGCATTGTGAATTTTATGATGCAATTATTTGTTATATATACAAACAATGTCAGTATCCTAGGAGAGTGCCAGTTATCTGATGAGGTTTGCTTTTAAACTAATTTGCAAACCAGTTCTGGTATGTGTACAGCTACATCAGAAATGATTGTGTTTCTGTGAGCCTGAGGCCTACAAGTAACTCCTCAGCCTCCTGATTTGGTATTGTTTATTTGAGATGTTCCAGTAGACAGCATCTGTACTATAAATGGCAGTTCAGTGTACAGGGCATTTGTATGATAAGGTTGCATGTCTCATCAAACACAAGTGTCATGTCATTGTCAGACAAGGAAAGAGGGAACAAATTCTATATTTGTGTTCCATTTAAGTAATACTTGTTGGACCAGAGAAATGGGTCCTGGCACCTGGGGATCAAAAAATCCCAGTTTATCAGGCAGGCAGTTCAGGTCTCTGCTCTGAGTAAAAGAGAGTTTTAAACATGGCTGTGCAGGTGCTCTAAGAGGTAAGGAGTTATTCTGAGGTAGACAACATTTTCTGTCTTGGTCAAAAATACTGTGTCAGGTCTGAGAAATAATCCCAGTGGATGTTTCACCAGAGCCACTAACACTTTAAGAGAAGGTTTGATTTCAGCAAATACCCAGTTTTGTATCCAAAGCAGTTCCAACAAAGATGGGCTATTTTTCCCTTCTGGTAAACAGTCATGCTGAAAGTAAGAAGATTTTTCTTTCTTTCCTTGCAGAAAATATTCTGAAAAATCCATTAAACTTGTTGTTGTAACTTTAAACTCAGGTTTATTTGTTGAAGAGTGCTTTTGTTACAATTTTATTTAAACTGTAGCATGATAACGCGATAGGATTTGAATGCAAGTATTGTACTTGACAAAATAACTTTCAGGAACAGCATGTAGCTAGCTGCAGCTTTTGGTCAAATGATTTCTCCTTTAAATCAAGTAGATACCCAGAACACAAAGGCAGCCCCTCTTATCTGTTTGTGTGATTAAAGTAATCACTAAATACTAAGTCCACTGCTGAAGGTCAGGGGTATATAAGGAGTATTATGTGCTCTGCACAGATACTGTGCAGAAATCAGCTATTTAAGGCTATGTTCTTCAATTCTGTTTGGTTTGAATTTCAGGAGAAGCATAACACCCTGGTAGAATATAGGCTAGATAGATGTGAGTAATGGCCTGTAATAGCTGAGGTTCTGGTTTAAATGGTGTTAGACCATCAAACCTGGTTCTGACTGCTCAGACAAAATACATAATTCATGGGTTTGAAGCCCTTTTTTCATTTCACCTCTTAAGTGCTTTTTTAATTTGGAGTGGGAATGTAGCTGAATCATCAATACTTGTGTGGCATTATCTGTGAAAACAGCTCATTCTATGAAATAACTGGGCTGAGTAACATGTATGCAATTGCCACCTCAGTTAATAAAGTAATTTTGCAGCTTTCTTTCCTGCAAAAGAAAGGGAAATGCAGCTCTTCCCTTGAACAGGAGGCATATAGTGTTAGCTGTGGGAAACATGGGCTCAAGACTGGCAAAAACTGAGTTCACAACAGCAGCTCTTCTGGTTTTATGGAGGAGGGAGGAAAGAGTTTTCTTTACATAAGGAAACAGATCCACAGCTCAAATTGGTTATATTCCTTTTCCACTTGTTTTAAGATTTGTGGTCTGACACATTGTTCAGTCTTTGACCTAAAGTTTACTTGTATAAGAATATAGTTGATGTAGTATTTCAGGAAGTCCTCAGATTTACATAATTATTATTGCAGTTAATAATTTTGCAGATCCTTTAGGATGAGTAAACATCAGGAGGTAACCATTAAATTATGAATTTAAAGCTGCTGAACTGTTAGTGCTTTATAATTAAAATGCACAATAAGCTTTTTTTTCAGATAAAACTTTTTATTAGTGTCTGATGTCTGAACTCTGTAAATGACTGTCTTAATAACACAGCAGATAACTCTGTCATTATCTCCATCCTGAATACATTATTGCAAAATATTCTCCAGCCAGTGGAACACAAGGAGAAATTAGCTCTGCAAATATGTTATCATTAACTTTCTATGCTAGCAACAGCAGTTCCCATCTTGTGGTCTAATTAGTAGCATAAAGTGTATGTTGTAGTACAACTATCAAAAATGTGGGTATTTAAATACAAAACAACACCGACCTTGAGTAGAAATGTGGAGGTATGAAAATGGTGTACAAAATGCAATAGTCTTCATTATACTCTGGCTTTCACAGTGGGCTGGAGCTAGCTGAGAAGACAATCTCCTGTAGTCAGTTTGTGTGTAACTAGAAGTGTCTGCACGTGGGTGCCTCAGGTGCCACCATTTTAATGCATAAATAGCATTCAGTAGTCTCCAGTGTAACATGAGATAATGCTCTTCTTTTCCACTGAGTTTTGTTGCAAGATTAGCCAAATTATCAATGTGCAGGTAAATTATTAGCCCTTGTTGAAAGATCTTGAGAAGGGGAGAGGAAAGAGAGAAATTTCTGCTGAACATGGTAAAAATCAATGGCAACTGCAAGTTTTGAGGATATAAATGAATTTAAAACCTTGTCTGGCAATGTCAGCAGAACTGTGCTAGTAGAAATGAATAATGCTAATTGGAAAAGAATGGTTTCTATGCACAGCATGTTAAAGGGCTGTTTCTTCTGTACTAGTGTAATTAAAGCCTTAATAAAAAGGTTACCTGAGAACAAAATATCTAAATAGTCTTTCTGTTACAGCTGTCTAAATTCCTAAATACTAATTTGGTGGAAGTATGGTATGATATTTAATAAATGGCATTCATTAATTCATAAAGAATTTTTTTTTTTGCTGGTACAGAGTGAGGACAACGACCTCAATAAATGTGCTGTTAAGGCACATTGTGTTGACCCATAAGTCACATTGTGTATTTAAAAGCTAACAGGTATCACCTGTCAAAATGTGTTGCATAGAATATGATTTTTTTTAAAAAGTATTTTATCTACTATCATAAAACTCAGGTTGTAAAAGAAATAATACCTTGTTCACATAAAGCTGTCCCTGAGGCTTAGGTCAGCCTTACTGTTTGGTATCCTTTGGGGACAGTTCTAAAATCTCCCATTTTTCAGATCCATGAAGAGTATAATATTTCCCCAAATGTAAAGCTGTTTGTGTTCTTCTAAGAGTTTTACAGGAGAAAAAGCACACAATAAATAGAGAGAAGAAAGTACCTGTAATTGGGTACTCCCAAAAAATTAATTTGCAGCTTACAAATGGCTCCAGATAATATCTTGAATGGGCTTCCTACAAGGTGACTCTTTGGTAGTGGTGGTGAGCAGCCATTTTCCCAAAAAGTCAATGAGGTCTTGCTCTTCTTTTAGGGAGATGAAATGGGCCAAATGTCTTAAAGGCATGCAAATCCCCTGATGAGGGTAGAGTTACTTTCTGCACTTCCCACGTGCGTAGCTGCTGTTGTGATCATCCATGTCACAGGTGTTCAGTGCCTGGACACAGTGCATAAATAGGTTTTAACCTTTCTCCAAAATCCTTCCAAATACACTTGATTTGTAGCAATGGCAGCTGAGGATTAGGAGGAACACAGCCTTTCACATGGTCTCACCCTATTCCCACCTTTCCCTTACTCAGAGTCCAAATTCCAGCTTCTGGGCTATTTTGGCTCCATGC
Organism: Passer domesticus; assembly: GCF_036417665.1. Classification (NCBI taxonomy): domain Eukaryota; kingdom Metazoa; phylum Chordata; class Aves; order Passeriformes; family Passeridae; genus Passer; species Passer domesticus. The sequence continues at coordinate 31,840,890 of NC_087481.1, forward strand.
CTGTCTTGCTGAGCCATACCTAATAGAGACATAAACCCTTATTCTTATTAAAAGTAGCAGGCTTAAGGGCACATGCTTACTATAAACAATTTATAGGCTCTCAGTTTGAAGCCAGCATTAGTGACAATTAGTCTTTGTGGCATGAATAAAAATATTTGCAGTGCATTGTGGTACTTACTATACCTGGCTAGGGTGCCATGCACACTCTTGAGAAGCCTCTGTGGATCTCTCATGCTATATTTAAAGCACCCAGTAACTTAGGAAGCTATTTTGAATTGGAACCAATGCTACATTTACCTCAAGCTTTTGGAATGGGACATCTTATCCAAAACTCCAAAAATACTACATGTAACCCCAGATTCTGGCACATAGTGCCAAATCTGAATGCCCTGGTATTAGGGTGAATTTGGGCTGCCTTTCCTTGATCCTGGGGGTCACTGGGACCATCCTGTTCTATTTGAGAATGTCAGCATTCTCTCCTTACCTAATCATAGCTGGGTCAAAAATGGCTAAGGGCAGTTGGTACTACGGCAGATGTTTAAAAAATAAAAATTCAGAGTAAGATGGCCTTTTTAATGAGCAACGGCTAAGGTTAATTATTGTAGGAAAAAATTATTAGTCTTTCTGCTGATTTATTTTTTTACAAGAGTTGTCACCTAACCTACCATCAAAATTCCTTTCCTGTCTAAAAGATTCTTATCTCATTGTTTTGCTTAAATTAACTAACAAATTATACAAGATGAAATCCTTTAATCCTTCTGTCAGCTGTATGGGGTGGTGGATGAGGATCTCTCTGTTATGTGTGTGCTTTGTTTTCTTCATGCCAAGAAGCGATCAGCAGTCTGCAAGCATCATCAGTTGTGTGCACAGCAGCAAACCACATCTGCCTGAACTGCAATCTCTTCCCTGTTTGATTTCCCACTGCTTGGTACTGCTTCTTTTCAGGGCAACACTTCTAAAATTGAGACACGTGCTGGTTTGCCATATAGTCTCAGTAGTCCAGCCTGAGTACACAGAGCTGTAGGTATCAGACTGTTGGTACCTCATGGGAAGGGTGAACAGATCATTGAGGTGCCTGAGTTGTTTGGCTGTTTCACCCCTGAGTATTCCTCTCTTTTGTGCTCTCCTCCTCTCTTTTGAGGGAGGCTTTATCCCACCCTTGAGAGCTGTGTGCCTCAGCTGTAGCAGCCAGCTGCAAGGACAAGTACTGATGGCTCTTGCCATTCATCCTGACTCCATGTGAGCTTGTTCTCTGCTGTCTCCTCCTTCCATATGCCTTGGATGCTTATGTGGCCTCTTTCCCTTGCCTCCTTTCCTTACTCTATTCCCACATTTTGCCTCTCCAGCATGTGCTATCCTTTCTTTGCTCCAGCTTTGGATGCTGTTCAGATTAAGTGCACTTAGAGTGGAGGAGCAAAAAGATGAAGACTGCATTTCGGACATAAAAGACTTAGACCCTCCAAAAGGTATCATCTCCTATAGAGCCATGGAGGGACAGAGCAGGAATGTGCAGGAAGGAGCTGGCTAAATATGGTGCCACATGGAAGTTCATGACTGCTCTGTGTGAAGCTGGGGGGTTTCCTGTTTCTCTGATTACATGTGTTGCTGTATTAAATAGTCTTTTCTAGCCTCTGTTAAGGAACCCAAGCTACAAATAATACCAATTTCACTTTGGTGTTGACAATAGAGTGCATCTTCACTGAGATTCCTGGAAGAGACTTTACTCCTTCTACAGCCACACATCCTATGGTCCCATGGTGCACAAAAAGATGGATTTGTCCTGCTCAGCAGCAATTCCCTTTCCCTACATATCTGTGCTTAATTTTCTTCGTAGCAGTGGTTCCTCACTCTGCAAAGTAGCATCTTAGATAGTAATCTCCAACTTTCTTTGAAGAAAATATGCTGAGCATAGATAGTAAACCACATAAATATTCTTTAAAATATATATATATATAAAAATTACAAGCTGACAGTAATTGAGAATATTTCCATAAATTCCACATGCCAAAACATGGGGATTAAATGGTGGTGAAGGGAAACAAAACAGAATAAATTTTTTGAAGGTCTAGGTAATTAGTGAATTAGTTCAGTTTTAATTTCATATCAGTTTTATCTAGACCCAATTCTTTCCTAGGAAAAATGAGAAAAAGTCTAAAGATTGATAATTTACAGGTTACTCTGGAAGAAAATGAAGTGCTTTAGATTTTTTGCAGTGTGTGTAACTTGTCGTGGAGGTTATCCCAGCTTGTGGGAACATTCCTAGCAAAAAGAAGTAATCATCCCTTCCACAATATTGAAGACATATTTGCAGTGTGATTGACAAGATGAGGAGGTGGTATATAATTTCTGTGCATGTCAAGGGACTGGCAGTGTATGAAACCAAAACTAGAATTTAGCTGCTTTATTTATCCCTTGAACAGATGCAGTACCAGCAGCTGCAATAAGATCTTTTATACATTCCACCCACAATTCCCTGGAGTTCATGTGTCCTAAAGACAACCTGGAAAGGAGGCAGGACACTCTCTTGTACAGTATTACATTTTATAAGTACAGTGTGAAATGTTGATCTTTCTCATAGGGAAAGAATTCCAGGCTGGATCTGAGTTTCATGCCATTTGATGATATGGGTAGATGTCTTTATTTCTTGCTACTCTGAGTATTGAGCTCAAATGCTTAATTTGGTCTCTAAATTTTATTTTATTAAAGCTCTTTATAGACTAGAAAGCAGTACAAAGTAGTTTTATTATAATTTAGCCCTTATTTGCCTTATTAACTGGACCTTTAATTAATTTTATCTGAGGGAAGTATTGTTAAGAGGACTTGTAAATAATATTACTTCTTTTGCCTCCATTAAGTGTTGATCCTCCTCCACTGTTTGTGCAGAGATTGGATTGGGTTCTGATATTAAATGCATCTCCAAGCTTAGGAGGCCAGGAAAGAGCTCTCACCATGTAGTTGGTTGTTAAGCCTCTTGGTTCAATGTGTAGATAAAGGGTTTAGGTAGGAATAAACTTTCCTCTCTGGTGTTTAATTTTAGAACATCCACAGTGAATGTTCTGGCCTGGATGCCACAAGTCTTTAGTTTCAGTCTTCCCATAAAGCATCTTGGCTACTGTCTGAGGCTATTTGTGCCATACATCCACACCAGTGTGTTACTGCCCTTGGATACACTAATGCTGTGAAGAGAAATGTTTCGAAAATACTCTCTAAAATATTATCTTTTTCCACTGCAGACAACACAATTTTGCCATAGCAAAATAGGGATCGGGAGCTATTTAAGAAAAGCTTCCAAATTCCCAAGTTTTTTTGAAAATAAAGGGTACATGCCATCTTTTGAACCTGTTCATATCTTCTCACCACTGCAGCAATGACAGTAATGGTATACTCAGTAAAAATTAATTTTCTCATTATGTCAGGAGAGAAGCTTTTTTCTGGCTAAATTGTATTTGTCACCTTAAAAGACATGATGGTGACCTCCTTGAAGAGGTGAATTTGAAACATCTAATTGTTTTTTAGTATTAATTTGAATATTTTCATCTATTTATTGAGTAAAGTCATAATTATTACATCTCCACATTCCTAGGTTTATCTGTTAACAACAAATAATCAAGTAAAACCATGTTTTTGTAGAAAGATATCACATCCTGAGAACAGATGAAAAAGGCAGTGATTTGCAACGTCCTTAGTAGATTTTTAGTTGAGCGTATTTTTAGTTGAGCTCATTTTTAGTTGGAACACAAAAGGTGCTCTCCCTATTTTCCCTAGTGAGTGTCTACTGTTTGGGACCTGTGTATTTGCCTTTGGATGCTAATGGCCTATGGAAACCACTCTTTTTTTTTTCTTTTCTTTGACACCCATGATGAACAGATATTCCTGATTACATATATGAATATATATATATATATAATCTCTGCCATTTGTCACACCATTACTTACTTTTTGCCCAGTTTACCTTGTTTTCATACCAGAATAAGTAAAGTCCAGGCTGTTTTGATGGTATCTTTTTACTTTTTGTGCAGCTTCATTCCAAGGACAAGTAGATATTGGTTGGTTGTGCCTCTTGACACTTTGCTCCTTTCCTCTGGTGACTTGTGTCACTTTGTAATGGAAGGAGGTTGCACTGTGATAGTCCTCAATTCAATTAGATAATGCAACAGAGAGTGCTGTGACCTCATGTTGAAGAAGGGCTGCCTAGAAGTTGCACTTAAAAATTGATAATATGAATTTTAATGTCCTCTTAACTTTGAAATACATCTTTCATTTCTGTGATCCTTGATATTGTCTTGAAGTGTCTTTTTCCGTTCCATTCTTACCTCTGACACCTCTGTAATCTGTTTTTTTTATGGTTAATTTTCATTGCAAAGACCAGCACGTGAGACCAGGACAGGACCTTATTTTTTTATTAAAATATACATTGTGCATTTTGGGAGAGAAGACCATGTTACATGATATCCTGTTGGCTTCACTCCAACCCACTGTTATCCATAGTCTCAACAATATATAACTGCTTATATCCTCTAAGTAGAAACCAAAGGAACTACAAGACTGAGCAAACTGTTCAAATACTAGAAATGTAAGCATATATTCCAAGATAGTGAGGTTGTTAGCAAGGATTGTATGTACTGATGGATATTTAAGCTTCATGTGGCAATGGCTGGTAATTTTTTCTATTGGCATCTCTCACTATCAAAGCATTGGGCAATTTTCTGCTAGGGATGGTATTTTGAGATTTAAGTTTGGGTTAAGTGATGTCAAGGCAAATGCCAGTTTGACAGAAGAGAGAGCACTTTAAGCCTGTATACTGGCATGGGACCATAAGGAAGAAGTTTGAAATCTTGCCTATCAATTGTCCTTCTATAACAGTCCTTTTAGTCTAATAACACAAGATTAATCTATTGTAATTTAAACAAGGAAGTCCTGCTTCCACTTCACAATATTTACTCTGATGTTTAGACCCGGTTCATTTTTTTGTTGCTTTATACATTATTTTAAATATTGTGGTGCTGGTAGAAGGAATGTTCCCCTAGAGGGGTAAAAAAACCCTCACAGCCAACAAAAAAACCCCCAAAAGGTAAATTGTCAATAGAGTGAGAAATTATTTGGCCTTTAAAGAACCAAAGCGATTCACCTCATAAAAGTTTTAGTAGAATATAATTAAGGAATTTGTTTGGATTTGTATAATTGAGAGTGAGCCCTAAGTTGCTGTGACATGGCCAATTCCCAATGTCAAATCCCCTCTTCCCCCTCTCCCCCAGTTTTATCAAAGTATGAAAGTCTTGACTGAGTGAGATGCTATTGTTGGCAAGCCTTTGATGGACACTCCTGGAATTTCATTGCAGGAGCCATGACTTCTGTTTTATCTGAAATCTCACTGGCTCTTGATGACAGACAAACTCTGTTTTTAGCATTGCACTGAAGGTCAGGCAAATGACTGGTTTCCAAATAGAGTAACTGAAGATACTGGAACAGATTTATTCCTGGTATAATTCCACTGGTTCTATGAAGTTACAGGGGAATATATTTGTCAAGAGAGCCTTCTGAGTTGAAGGATAATTCCACTATTCTCAATCACTTGTGTATAAAAAGAGCTTGGAAAACATACTATTTAACATAATGTTAAAATTCATCTGTAAGAGAAATTCTACACGCACTAAGATAAGGGCAATATTTTTAGCTGGAATAAACTAATATAACTCCATTAAGGAGACTGACCACTGTAGAATGTAATTTTTAAAAAAATATCTGGGAATCTAGCTCTAGCTTCTTTAATTACGAGTAAGGTTTAGGTTTTATGGCTGTGTAAGTATTTTAGGACTAATCTAGGAAATGTATGCACTGCCTAGGCTTCTTTCCTAGTGGCAGTTGGGATGATTCCATTATTTTTTACAGATCTTTAATTTTAGCTGCAGTTTTGGCACTCAAGTCCATCAACTGACTATCAAGCAGACTGGTTAGATATTTTACTTAATTTTTGCAAGTTATCTGTGACCTTAATCCATAGAAAAAGCAAAAATTGATTTTGTAGATGGATCAAGAAAATGAAAACTAAATACTATACTATCATTGTATATTAGTAAAGGAATAATCAATGTCTTTGTAGAATGACATTGCAAAGGCCAAAAGTACAAGGTAACATGAAAAAATTTTTGTGGGAAAAGCTTTGGCGAGATCACAACCACAGTGACATTTTCAATTGATTGTGGAAAGCAGAGGAGCAAACGTTGTCTCATGGATGCAAGAAGTGTGTGAGTGTTGGCAGAGAGGTTTAGCTATGGCTGATGAGGAGGAGCTTGCCAGCTCCTACTTTGTGGGAGTGAATTGGTCACTCTAGGCTGGGGACATAAAGTCATAGATTAGAGAGATCCTTTGGTAAAAGTTGTCACCTTTTATGCCACATTGACCCTGAAGGGCTAGAACTACATTGACTACCAACATCCTGTGACCCTGGGAATTTAAGTTTTTACAAAGAGGGCGTGGTCAAAAATGGGAAAGAAATGTAAACCGTGTTTTCTATTTTGTAAAACAGATTCAAGCATAATTTTTACAGTTCTTTGGCAGAAATGTATCCCTTAAAGCTCAAAGAGCATGTTTTAATAGTTTGGTCTTAATGTCCCCAGGAGGTTACACTTCAGCGAGCTTTTCCTTAGAGGTGGCAAAATGTTTCTTTAGTGACAGATATCCTGACAATCATGAAGAACAAAGAACTGTTACCATGACAAGGCAGGATTTCTTTAAATTGAGTTAGCTTTGACTCTAATGTTGTACCCTGAAGGCTCCACTTCTCCAAACCATTCACAACATATGCTTTTATAAATCCATCAAACAACCCTGCACTCCTTCTATACCCTGTGTCTTAATGTCAAAGCAAATCTATGTTCTGCTTGTGGCACCTGCTGTGGCACATACTTCAGCTACTTCAGGGGGGTACTAAGCATACCACCATACTTAAAGTCCTTTCAACATAGCTGTGATAAAGACCCTTTGGAAAATGTATAGCTCCACCCTAAAATAATGATTTATCATAACTCATAAGGTAGAATTACTTGTCATTTAGTACATGTAATAATATGGATTAGTGCCCTTCATGAACAGGGCAGTGTATAAAAGCACAGGCCACCTAGAGGGCTACTTTTTAACAAGGAAAAACAATTTATGTGACAAATAAACTCCGCTTCTAAAAATATACTTAGGACAGTCAATATATTGGTAAGTGCTGATGTACTGACCATCAATCTGTGTTACTAAATAGTGAAAATATTATCATAGTTTAAGATACAAATTTATATTAAAAATAAGTGTTTCCCTTATCAAAACCAACAGAGTTTAGATGGTGGGTTAACAAAATGGTGTGTTGTAATATAACTGTCCACGATGGGAATATATGCACTATGCATTCATAAATACTTTGTCTATAGCTTATGCAAAAACATACAGATTAATCAGGTTTTTGGCATATTAACATATTGTGACTGTATTTGAGCATGTGCAATATCTACACGTGGATGATGTTTTCCAGTTGATTGTTCTATTTATTACAGAAATCTAGAAAGGGGGTGAAAGGCTTTAAGGGGAATAAAGGTTATTTTCTTAGTATTGATTCATGTTTATTTCAGAAGGTTCTGTAGGCATCCTTTTTTCCCAGTGGGATAAGTGTACAACTCCGAAATCCAGTCTCTCCTACATCCATTATATGTATATATTTTTTTTTAATGGATCTCTATGCTCCATAGGTTTGTCATGACAAGGAGATGCTTAACTGAACTACAGACAAATGTAGACAGATCCTTTTGGTCCTGTGGAGGATTTTTCTGACTTTTTGTCACTAACATCGGCTGGTTGTCTGCATTCTGCCAACAGAGGCAACTTCAAACTTTAATTTCTATGATTTAAGCTTATAAGTCATTCAAAAGTTGCAAAGATAGTGTGTTTTGAGTGTCTGCACTGGAGCAGAAGATGACTCTGGTACAAAGAGGAAGGTGTGTTACACATTGACTTTGCAAAATGGCAAATTGTATGTGAATCTCTTCTGTGAATTATTTGCTCTGGCCCTAGCCATAGTCATTAGAGAGGGCTCCCAGATGTAAGGGTGAAATGGACTTACAAGTTCTTACTTTGATAAGAAAAGCAGGGAGGTTGCTTTTTGGGACAGGATCATCAAGCTGCCTGCCATCCTTAATTTTACTTCCATACTCGTAAAACCAACATGAACATAAAACTATAGAGGGAATAAAAGAGCTTTTAGGACTTTATTGTAAATTCAAGTTATATTTTCTGAATGTGATTTAAAACAAAATCATTGATGTCATGCCTGAGGTGAAAATGAACATTCTGATTTACCATTGCCTGGCAGTTATGAAGGCATTTGTAGTGCAAAGCAATTAACAGAGGAACTGAAATACTTGCATTTGCACTGAAGAGAATAAATTTATGCCAAGTAATGGGGAGTTGGGACTGTAATATTTTTGCTCTACTGAAGTTTTATTTCTACTGTGTTGTCAGGACAGAAAAAGTTCTCTGGTTCTGCAAAACAAATGGGCTGGGGTCACAGGAAGAATGTGCACAATGGAATTAATTTCCTGCATGAGACTCCTTGACTCGCTAACTTTCACAGCAGCTTTATTCACATCTTACTTGGGGAAGGTACTTGTAATAATGCTGTTTCAAAAGCTGCTAATCTTAGAGCAGTTCTTTGTCCTTCCTTCTTTAGAAGGATGTAATGACTTTGGATATTCACACTTTCAGTTCTCAATTCTGTTTTTTGCTTTGTTTTGTTGTTTTGATTTTTTTTTTCTGAGAGTTGATTATCAATGTACCCACTGATAAAAGCACAAGGCTTTTTAATTACACACTGATATACCATAAACAGCACACAGCCTTCTTATCAATTTTTACATAAGATGGGCATGACTTTGTGTCATATCTGAGTTGCAGCCAGCAAAAGCTTAGCTTGACAGCCTAGTGCTTTTTTTCCTTCTGGATGATTGCATTGCACATTCTTACAGGGTCATGCATGATAAAAAAGGATAAGGGGCCTTTAGAGAGACTTGCCCAACAACTTATTGTCTGTGGAGCTTTTACCTCTGCATTGTCAATGCAAATCTGTTCACAGAGGCTGCAACAGATGCTAGAATTATTACCTAGACTGCACAGCAAAGTAGCATAGAGCTTGAAATCCATATTTTCATATCAGTTCTCTTTGTCTGTAGTATTCACAGAGAGCAGCAGATGAGATAATCCTAGATGTTTTGAAGTGGAGAATATCTTGTCCTTCTCTGACATAGCAAGAAACTTGTAAAATAAGTTTTCTTTTTCTCTTGTGTCTCAGATTTTCTTCTTTTTTCCTGTTTTTATTTTTATAAGGAACTCATTTAAATGCCTAGATGATTTGTTTATACCAGTCTCCTGTGTCATTTGCTTGAAATCTTGTTTGATGTTTTGTTTGTCACTGTGAAAGATACTGGCTCTTTATTTTCCATACTTGTATTACCCTGAAGTGCAGAGCCAGGGAAGATTTGGGCCCTGTTGCTCTCAGTACTCGAAGTGTGTGGAAGAGCCTTTGATTACTCACTGTTTAAAACCAGAGAATTTCCTCCAATTCCTGGTGTGTCCCATGTCAAAGAAGACTACTAGGTGAATCTAAGCTTACTTTTATGTTTTCCGAGTGGTTGATGCATATAGCTTTGATATCAGCTACTGTCTATGCTTCATATTTTCCTCTGCAGCCTTGTGAGTCTCTTCAATTTGATAAAATTTTGCAGTTAAAATGCTATTTCTAGTAGTGAATGTTCAGGCATGAACATCATAACATTCGTCATGAAATTAGTTCAGTCTTAACTCAATGCAAGACAGAATAGTAGGAGTCTTTTTCTGGTTCTTACTTTGGATAGCTGTTGAAGAATAATGCCATGAAATAGTTCTTTTCTTGATATGGAATAGGAGGTAACTGTGTGAAACTTATTTCACTGGAATGTGTGCTGGACTGGGTATGACCCAGAAGATTGACTAGTATGATCTGGAATTAAGGAGGTCTTTCCTAAGGATTTTATGCAGGAGATAGATGAAAAGTGTGAGCAGAAGGTAGAGGATGAATTTCCTTCAATCCTGAAAATAATACAGAAGGGGGGAAGGCCATTCAGAAGAAAATGCCTGTCACCAGCTGAGACAACCAGATGGACATAATATGTGGTACTATTTAAAACAGGTCTACTAAAATTTGGGAGCATCTTTGGATTTTATTAGGCAGTTTCATGTAAAATACATGTGTTGCTCCTGTATCATTTACGTGTGCAATCTTACCATTTCTTCAAGAGCTGTATAATTCTATAAATAGAAGACCCATCCTAGGATAAAGAGGGATTATTAATATGGCTCCATTTGGCACTTTTGTCTGCCCCTGGAATCTTCCCAGCTGTCCAATATCCATCCAAGCATTCCTAATTTTCATTTATTTCCGCTTCCTGGTGTCTGAAGTAAAAGCCTCCTGTTTGTTAAATAGCTGCATATATTCACTTTGAGAAATGTTTTCTGCTGCCACTGCAGTTGTTACAGCATTGATGTTGATCCCATCAAAGTTCTAGCACTGACAGTTTTTAAATATTTTCTCTGCAAACATGATTAATGAAACTAAGCAAAGTTACTGACAAGATGTTGTAAGAGGAAGAAGGATGTAAGAAAAAAAGGAAACCGATAAAAAATGGAACTAGAGAGGGTGGCCAGAATCTAACTCTGACAACATAATAAAGCTTAAAAATGCCTACAAACTACAGCTCTGAAAAATATCGCTGTAAATGTAACTGCCTAGAACATAGAACTTTCATAATTCCATCAGTCATAATAGCAGCTGAGTCTGAGATTTGCATGCTGGTGTTAGGGAATACATCAATCTGCTTTATACTAATTTTTTTTCTTTATGCTGTCCAAAATGTCACGTTAATTTAGTCTTTCAGATGTTTGCTTGATGACAAACTACAGTGATGAAGCTCATTGTCCTGCAGTTTAACTAAGTCCTCATTTGACATCAAAGTGGAACGTTAACTTTTTTCCTGTGTTCCTTTCATTCCTCATTTGTATCAGGCAAATAATGGTTTCACTAGCAGCAGGAATCCCTATTAAAGTAACTGTCATATTTTCTCATCTATACAATTCATTGTTCAGCAGTTTGTTTGGTGCCAAATAAAGGGAAAAAGACAAACTGGACACAGAAAGGCAGACTACCTTAGACCTTCTGAGATTCTTTCTTGGTCAAATGACAACTTTCTTGCTGCCTCTTCCAAACCAATTATTTTGACATGCTCCATTGCAGAAGTCAGTGTCTAATGTAGCCAAGGAAAATACTGTTAAGGCAAATTCTGAACTTGATTGCATTCTTTCCATGGATTTAAATAGATGTCCTGTGAACATTTATTCCTTAACAAAATACACAACCAGATTATCATAATTAGCATGTTTACTCTGGAACAGGAGAGGAAAATTTCTAATTTGGACAAGCAGAGTTTAGAAACTCGTTGTAACTAGGTATGGAGCTCATTACAGCCTCTGCTTGCAGCGCAGAGAAAAATGTCTGCACTTATCATTAAAGATATTGAAGATAAAAGTACAACTTTGAAATGAGAGTGGGGCACCCTGCAGATTAATTCTGTTACTTCTGCATAAGTTACACAGCCTAATGATCCTTAAGGAGCTGTGCTCTGAACTGGGAATGAAGGCATATCTTAAACTAAGAATCAGAAGCATAGTCTTCTCTCTGAAGCCTAGTTAAGTACCCCAAGCAGGCTAATGATGTTTTTCACACAATTTATGCTCCTAACTTTTGTTACCAAACGATATTTATTAGATACGAATGTTTAACACATTTTGGAATGCTCACACTAAGTTCCTAAAGCATTGATCGTGCTACCAAACTGGTAGAAATAACTTGATGTTTCCAAGTACAGGTAGTCACCTGAAAGAAATAGGAATGTACAGAGGAGTGAGATGGGGGAATATATGTGGTCAGCATCTTTAAGGCCTTTCTCGAAACACTGCATTTAAACATATGTGCTCTGGAAGAAAAACACTGCCCTGTCTTGTTGCTGCTTACACCAGTAAGTGGTGAACACCAAATCTAGATGAGATAAAACAGGAAAGAAGCAGAAAACCCAAAAAGAAATTGGCAAAAATATTAACAGGTAAAAGTACCACTAACCAGCAATATGAGTACCACAGGCAGATCTGCAGGGTGTATTTTGCAGGGGCCTTTTGGTTTGGCAGAAAGTGTTCATTCACAGTTGATGGGTGCCCACTTTGCTCTCTGTAATTGAAATGATGGATGTTTTCAGTTGAGTCTCTGGAATATAGCACAAATAAAGCTGAAGAATGTATTATGATGGGATATGTCTTAACATTCCCAGTGAGACTGGAAGCTTTCTAACCCTTACCTGTTAATCTGCAGGGTGAGCAGCACAGAAGGGGAAGGGCTGTCTATAACAGGATGCCAGCTGGAGAGGAAACTCTGATCAGCTTCTCTTCCTGCCTTAATACCTTCTTTCAAGTGCTAGTTGTGATCATGGGCTTTGCAAGTTGGAATCCCCTTCCACACACACCTGTGCTGGGTAACTCCACGAGGAATTCAAAACATGTCAGCACAAGCAAGGCTGCAGAAAATACAAATAGAAAGCCAGTACCTTATCCAAAGATAACTGAGGCTCCACACACTCTGCTGAATTAAGAATTGTGAGATGACAGACTCCTGCCTTTCTCTAGAATGAAATATCCCCAATAACAGCTTTTCTTCTAGTTGTTGGGAATTTTTGAATCAAGTTTCAGTCTGAAACTTGGGCATAAACACAGAAGACATGGTGCAGTGGAGGTGAGCGGCATTATTTGGATCTTCCAATTCAAGATCACTTTAAATAAAGAGCCATTCACCAGAGGCAAATATTTACTAACTGAGGTCTTCAGTTTCTTTAATAACCTTCTTCTAAATCTGCTTATGGCTTCTGAAATTTATGGGATGTTCCTGTTAAAACCATATTTTAGTACATAAACATTTGGCTCATAAACAGTAATTGTGTTTAATGAAGACTTTTGGTAAATTTTCATGACAATGTCATTTTTTGTGTGTGTGTAATGTTTTGTAAAAGATGGTTACTTCCAATTCTCCCTAGAAAGTGGTGCAGGCTGGGAAGGGGAGCTGGTGAAGCAGTACTCTATAGAGAAAGCAGACTCTCAGCTTAGGTTACTTTTGTATATAGCACAGCCAGCTGATCTGACTTCATTCTGACCAGAAATTAAACAAATATTATTAGTTGAACCAAAAATCAGTGTATCTTTCTTAATAAATTATACTTCTTACATCTTAGTAATTTGACTTTTTTTTTTAATTTTGGGTCTTAAATAGCTTTTAACTACAGACAGTGCAGACAGTATGTTACAACAATAATTTCTTTTATTTTATTTTGTCTGTAAACAGGAAGGCTTTCTAAAGTCACATAATTTTTTTATTGGAGAGTTATGGAAAATACTATTTGCAAAAAACCCACAGAATATAATTTTTGAGAACTTGTCAGTTTAATACTGCTCAGTGCACTGAAGACACTGAAAAATGTGTGGGAAGATACTGTATTCATGCAAGGCAGGATTGTAAAGCTAATAGATGTAAAATTCATCTAGAGAGATGCTTTTACCTTCCAGAACATTCCATGTCACTGGTTTGTTCTTTATCATATAAAATCATATGTGTGTGAGTGTGTGTGTGTGTTCTTATATTATGCAAGCTCTCAGTGGGGAATCTTTGTAGATTGCTGTACCCAATACTTTAATGGGTTAAAATGCCCAAAACCAGCATTGGCATCATTATACCATCAATAAATTTTAATCCTTGTCCTCAGCAATAGCCACATTCCTCCTCAGAGATGCTTTCATTTTTGAAAATGAGGAAGAACAAGATCATTCCTTTTGAAATGTTCAGGTTGCGTTAATATAACAATCTTCAACATAACATGATTTCCCTTTTAGATTTGAGATTACATCAATATGTTCAGATTATTTCCTGTTAAACAAACATGGTTCCTGTGGTTTACCAAGGGAAGTGATCTCTCTGGTTCAACTGAACACTGCTAGGAAAACAAAGTTTAAGTAATTACATTTTAACAGGTACAACAAACATCTTCAATCTCTACAATTTCCTAGCTTCCTGAAACATCCAAAAGTTTATGTACCTGTTAAATGTGTTAAAATTTTGTTTTACTTGCTACATCTTTAAATTTCCAGGGATCCTGCTGGGCCGCCTGGCAGGATGTCATGTTATGCACTAAATGTGAAACAGCCTATTACAGAAGAAATTGGCATTGCACTTTCTCAGGGGAACTTTGCTTCTATTCTGCTTTATTCACTTTGATCTTAAAAAGAATTCTTCACTGTCTGAAGTTTGAAGCCTGTGCTTTTGTTTATTCTCTCCCAGAGCTTCAATGAATGCTCCAGGTACAAAACAGTTATTCCTGTGAATAAAGAAAGTGTTTAGGGAGGCATTGATGCTGTATGCTGACAGCTTAATGCTGGGGCCTCCACATGGAACAGTTTCACATCGGGTACTCTGGCCTTAGATGTGAAAGTAAGGGCATGATACCAAGTGCAGTTCCTGCAAATTTAGTTCTGATTCAGCACCTCTGTCACTGTGGACATCTCTTACATCTCATTTTCCTTCATACAGCTGCCAGCTGGTGTGTGCTATGTGCTGTTCTACCCTCTGCAAGTGAAGCACAGAGCTCAGAACTAAATATTTCTGGTCTAGAGACAGGACTGCTGTTTGCTGTGTCAAACTGGCAGCTCTTATTTTAGTGAGCAGAGGAAGAATGACTCCCCTGGTATTCTGATAGCCAGAAACAAAGAGAACTCAAACAAATGCATTCAAAGGACACTTAAATGTAAGCCTGCATCCATTTTATAAGTACCCTAAATTGCAAGCCTGCAGGAGCAGAAGAGTCATTTACACATCAGTCATAACTGTGCCAGAACCTCAGGACTTGCTCAAAGCTATTTTAAGTTGCTTAATATCAGAAGTGGCTGAAGGCACTAACTGCCAAACTAAGCCTCTCAGTATAGTCTCAAATGCCCTTTTTAGTCAGGCCTTATTGTTGCTGGACCAATCAAAATCCCTTCAGAATTATAAAGTTAGTTACATACAATGAGATACATTAAGCAGAATGAACTTGAAATAAAGAAAATCTTACCATAGTGGCCAACAGCAAGACATAAACCCCTCAGTTTATTGCTAATGGTTGTAAGGGGAGACAAGACAAATTGTGTTTCTGTGAGCAGGTTAAAAAGCTGCACAGAATGTAGAATTCAAGAAGCTGAAAATAAAGCAGGCAATACTGATGACGAGATCTGTCTGCTCAAAACACAGAAAAACATCCCACCTTACACAACTGCCTTAAAATGAATTCAAATTTGAAAAGGGTAAGCAGGGAACAGGATGGAGAACCTATGAAGCAACTTGGCTGTTCTGATCCTGCAGGCACTTGGAAGCTGTGTGGATATTTGCTGCAGGGGGTTGTCCTGTGGAAGCTGACAGATCAGCTCACACAGGGGGGCTGCCAGAATACTAAGAATCAGTACCTCAGTTTTATTCCTGGTTTTGATTGGCATTCAGGTTATTGAACTCCTTGATACCAAATAAAAACTCAGTCACTTGGTTCTCAAAACCTGTTGTAACAAAACAATCAATTTGTTATTGTATTACTCACCTCTTTGCTTCCATTTAATTGCTGTGAGATACACAGCACACACCACCTTGGCACAGTGTGTGATGCTAACTGAGAGCAGACTGAGTAGCTGTGACAGATACATTTGGATAAAGACTGGGAGAAGAGATGTTACTATTAGTCGTACCATACATGATGTAAAGAGCTGTGTAACCTAGTTACACCAACACATCCTGTTAAAAAGCCACATCCACTCTTTTACTATCATCTGTATAGTTGGTGTGACATAGAGCAGTCATGCTTCTAACAAGCTAATCTCCAAAGTCCACAATATTGAGTTTTTTTCCTTTATTTTTTAACAAAGGATTCGATTTTTTTTCACAGATAACGTGGAGGTGGAACAGGGAATGAAATCATCTTGCAAATAGGAACAGGTGTATTCACACTGCCTTTCAAAACATCTCCCAAAGCCTTGCCTAGGGCAATTCCCTAAGCATGCCTATATGCTTCCTTTCATTTCACAGCTGAAAGTCTTTTACATTTGGCTTATTTTCATCACCTGAGTCTAGTTAGCTTGGCAGGAAGGGCTATCATCTGTCTGTCTTCTTCCTTGAAGAGACTGTATATTGTGCATGAAAGGCTTGTGAGTGATGTTGAGTGTAAGGGAAATTCTTAGTGTTAATCAAGGTGGCATTGTTCCAGCCTGGCTTGGAACTTCTGAGAATGAGGTAAGCTGGCTGGTTTGAGTGCCCCCAGCCCTTCTGCTGTTGGAGTACAGGGTTCAGCACAGGGTGTCCTGAGTTGTAAGTGCTTTATTGTTCATCCTGCAACATCTCTGTGCTGCTGTGGCATTGTGATTCCTGGTACCCGAGAGAGGTAGATTAGAGCTATTTTGGGTGTTCTCACATGTATTGTAATCTCCCTTCCTAGCTGCAGATGAAGCAGAGCCTGAGAGGCCACTTCAGAGTGTCTTTGCAGCTTGCCAGTGCAGCTCTGTTTAGTGTAAATGGAATCTCTTCAAGGTGTCAGTGGCATATTTTGCACATGCCATGAGTGTTCATTTAAGGCAGTTCTGTTGTCTTATTAAAAACAAAAAGAAAAAGCCAAACCAAAGCAAGAAAAGATGCACCACAGAAAGGAGAACAAGAAAAAAAGCCATTAAAGCCCAGTAGTGAACTGAAAACAATGAGACATATTGTTCAGGCAAATGGTAGCTGAAAAATGGAAGTTTTCCTTAGGTTTGGTTAGTGATACATGCAAGGCCATTAGTTTCAGGTTTCCCACAGTCTTGTCTTTACATTTAACTGGTCTTTCTCAGCTCCCCTGACACAGAAAGGTATGAAAGCCATAGGGTGCTTGCTTTATGCTATAGGTTATCTTGGCAGTTTCTTTCCTTGTTTATGTTTTGTGCCTTCTGGCAATGTGTCAAATGAAATGGTGAATTTCTTCCTGCCTGATGACTTATCCCAGTGGGTCTTACTAATTTTCTTTGCATTTGTTTCTTGTCCAAAATTGCCTTCTGTTTTCTAAGAAAAAACATTCTTTTCCTTTTGGATCTCTTACACTTTTATTGTGGAGACAGAGATGGCAAGTGACTCATTTAGGGAAAAATCATAAGAATTTCCTCAATTAACTTTCTCATCATGGGAGAGGAAGAGATGTCTCTGGTCTAGAGGTAACTACTTAGATTCAATGTGGGCATTCAGCAACTGTTCTACAGTGAGGTCTCAAAGCATGTCTCTCCTTTCACTAGGTCATGCTCCTGTGTATAAAGAGAGGAAGTTTTGCAGGCACTTAGAGCCTCAGAGCTTAGAACGACTCTGAAAGTTTGTTGGAATCTTCTGTGCGAAAAAATATTTGCATAAATGTAGTGGGGAGAGATTTAAATGCTCTTTTCTCTATAGAGGAAACATATTGTTCCTTAGTCTCTGGCCAGTCCTTTTCTTGGGATGTTCTTGAGACATTTTAGTCTCTGATTATCTGGTTATGGAAAAGAACACTTTCTTTTAATTATTTCTTCTATTCCAGAGGAGAAGGTATTCTCTGTGCTTTTGTACATTTCCAGTGCTAGTGAATATCTGGTTCTCTAAATGTTGTTCTTAAATGAGAAGCAGAAAATTGTTCATTTTGGGGTTGAAGTCAGGATGGAGTCAGGCATAGCTCAAGTGCTGGAAAAAGAGGCCCTGGCTAATGCTGCAGGCTATATTAACAGCTTCTCATTTGTGTAGGCCTTCCTATGTATTTTTGTCTGCCTTGTAAATTAGGAGTTCCTTAGGGGTAGGAAAACTGTGTCCATCCACCTGTTTGTACAAGCATTCTCATTAGTATTTGAACACTCATCCACTCAAATGCTGCCTGATCCCTATCTCTTCCCTTTGGAGTGGAGTTGAGGGGGCTTGGCTGGCAGCATGTGCAGTTCTCAAGGTGGTGCAGCAGCTGCTCCTTGTGTGCTGCCTCCCAGAGCTCCTGCTAAGTAGTATTGACTGTGAAGCCGGTGCAGAGGAGTTTTTTTAGGGCACAGCTGTCACTGTGGTACTATATATTCACCCGGTGTACCCATCCGCTCACAACAGAGCGTAGTAAGAATTCTCTGTAGTGTGTTGGGGGGAACATGTGATAATTCCAGCCCGCCAACTTGCTTTAAGCTGGGGATGTTGGAAGTCAGATGTCTGTCTTGTAGGAAATTTATGAGGGCTGAAAATTCACATCTCTGAAGCAGCACATACTCCTCTGCTTTTCTGAGAGCAGTGAGATGTTTGGTTTTTCAAGATAAAATCAGTGCTTGGGCTTGAGGCACTAAAGAACTACTATTAAAATTAGGTCTGTTGGTGTTACCCTGGATTGGATTTTGTAAATCAATTGACAGAAATAACTCTACCCTGAAACTCTGATGAATGTCTCGCTGTAGCATTAAATAAAAGCATTTGCAGCACCTAGCAACTGAAAGCTATGTTGTAATCCAGAGCAAGGAGTTAAGACTATTACAAAGGTTTTCCAAAATCATTCTGTCTAGAACTTACCCAGAGATTTGCTTTAGGAAAAAGGATTGGTGGTCAAACTGAAAAATGCATATTTATCTTTGACAATAACATATTTCTCTAAATTTGTTACTTCTGTTAATAGAAGAGAGACTGATAAGAGCAAAGTATAATTTGCTATGGAGACAGATCTGGGTTTCCAGTCTAATTCTAAGGTTTAATTAGCATTAGTCCTTCAAAAATATTTTCAAAAATTATTTTTAAATAGAAAATATTTTGGGTTTTTTTAATAGAAAAGATTTTGGAAAGACACAGTGAGCTCTTTTCTGCTTGTGATTTATATTTAGTAAATATTTTAGTAGATCAGAGATGAATTTTCAAAGGAAAATACCAACAGATAAAAGATAAACTCTTTGCATTCCATTCCTTTCAGCTGGATCTTTAGAAATGGGAACAAGATAGTCTTGAATGTGCCTTGACACTTCAGATCTTTGTGCCCTGTGTCTCCATCTGCACACTGGTATTTTGTTCACAACAATTACTGACTGCTCTTGATGTCTGCTGGAAATGCATGCTGTGCCTTCACTTGGAACACTCACAGAGATGTCTCTCAGGTTCTAACTAAAATACATGTAATTTTGCACTTTGATTTTCATGTTTCATACAGATTATGCATCCAGTCTTTAATAATGTCTTCTATATAAAATTCTACAGGACCAAATAATCTAGTGTGCTTTTAGCCAGTGGGAGGACCTTGAGAAGAAGTAATTCTTTTCTGATACCGACTACTTGTCTGATTTGCAGATACAATAAATTAGATATTTTATCCTTGTGAGTCTTGCTGTCTGGTAAGTAAGGCTAAGCTGATTTTTAGAGGTAAAGTGACATCAATGGAGCACTGTCCCCTGAAATGGGAATTGAATAAATAGACTTGTATGAAAGAATCCCACATAGAATTTGCTACCCTTACACTTAGTTGAAGAAGATGAAGCCCTTTAATTTCCTTTTTAGATAGTGACTGACTGAGCCATGGTTGAGGCTTTTTCCTTCTCTTTCACAGCAAGGTGCTCCTGGAGCTCCTTGCCTCAGAAACAGTGTTGCAAAGTTAGAAAGTCGTGTAAATCACAAATTCAGAGTTACTGAGGACTTTTTTGTTTGAGAGAATCTTGTGATGAATGTTTTTTAATTTAGGTTGTATTTTCTAAAATATTAGGTGGAAAATATCCTGTTAGAAGTGAAATTAGGTCACTTATTACAACCATCCCCTCCCTCTAAATGGACTCTCATTCTAGGAGGATTGTATTTGCTGTGACATGATTTTAAGGTATAGCAATTATCTGTGGGGCTACTAAAAGCAAAAGTCAGAGCAAATGAGAGGGAAAGCAAGTGTGTTAGAGTTGTGTTACACTAGCCCCAGATCTAGAGTGTGTTATCCTCTCTCTGGATGCTCTGCTTCTCTGGGTTTATTTTGTTTGAGGCATCACTGGGGAATGAAGGGAGAGATAGATGTGTTGAGTAAGAATACCCAAATTACAGCAGATGTTTGACTTTCAGGAACTGGGTTGATGTTCAAAAACCAGTGTTGTTGACAAGAAAAACATGTGTTGGGAGGAGTGTCCTAGAATTTGGAACCAGCATCACACAGTTAATATTCTGTGGCAAGAACTTGTATGTTTCATGAGGAGGTTAAAAGTGGTGTCTTAGAAAAGTGATAAGTGATTTGTGAAGATTATTTATTAAAAAAAAAGGACAATTTGAAACAAACAGAAGTTTCCTACTTGATGAATTCAAGCCTTACTGACTCATTTGTCTGAGTTTGGCTTTAGGTTGCCCTTTCTTTACTTTTTATTCTTTTGCAGATTTCTCAAGATATTTGTGGGACTGGGCAAGGAAGAATCTTTGAGTAACTATACAAGTATATGTGGGTGTACAAATGATCCATATTCTTTATGGGCTTCTGGATTCTGTGTACTTGGCACAATGCAAGTCAAAAAAATGGATAGAAGCTAATGTTTGTATAACAGGTTAGAAAAGCTATGCTTGTAACACAAATCTTTGGGTTTGGTTTTTTGTTTTTTTTTTCTTGTGAGGGTGCATTAGACTACAGGATAGAACTCGATCTTTGAAACTACCTCAAAATATTTCCCCCATCCCTCAGTTCCTTAACACCAGAAAAACACATTGGGGAATAGCACTGCCATTATCAGTCAGCTCTGCTTGCATGAGAACATTGTATTTGTGGCTGTCTTTCACTCAGAAAACACAGAACTCTTTGCTTCTATCTCAAATGAAAAGGTATTAAAACTTGTCTCTTTCAGTCAAATCAGTTCTGAGAAATACTTACAGTGCCTAATTCTGAAGTAATCTTTACTTTTGAATAGTCTGAGTATCCAGGATGCTGTGTGTTCAAGCACTCTGATACTAGAGCTAGTGTTCTAATAAACTGACACCTCCCATTGTCAGACTACACTGTCAGTTGGGCTTCTGGCCTCAATACTGAGCACCTTTAACAGCGTGTTAAGAAAGGGCTTTTTCCTTTTTTCGCTTATTCATCTTTGCCAGTAAAGCACATGAGCTGACAGTCTGGGGAAATGTTTTGGAAGGAGCTTTTTTTCTTTAGTATATTTATAAGTGACTAGAAATTTGACTTCATGGTTTCAGACTGGCAGAATTCACAGGGGACTTTTGGCTCATAATCAAACACATCTTTATTTTATGTTCACTGTACTGAAGGAACAGAATTTTTGAACGCAGCCTTTGTTGTAGTACTTTAGATTATCCTTGGGATTTTTAGTGAAGAATGCAAGGAAGTGAATTTCTAAGAAAAAAGACCTATAGCTTATATCCATGTTGTTTCTGTTCTGGGTGCTGAAAGCTGGAGACAGCTCTGATGTGTTCATTAAAATTTGTCTGGCTGATGGTAGGTGAAGGCTTTTCTGCTTTAGTGCTGTACTGGTGTTATCCATACAGAAGCTGGGAGGGCTGTGTAAAATTGAGATCAGGGTGCTGTCCATTCAGAGAAGATGCAGTTCACAAGCTGACTGGAGCCAACAAAATCTGTTGCCGCAGTGAACAAACAGAACTTTTGGACTGTTGTGTCAGTTGTTAGGTTTGTGGTTGCAACACTGTGGTCTCTTATTTCTGAGAGTGCTGGTCTTTGGAGTGTGAGGTCCAACAGTTGGTGAGATGGGTATGCAGTAATTTGTGTTGGTAATGGAGCTGCAGTTGTATATGGGTAAGGTTAAGTAGAACAATTTCCTCTAAAGCCTGCTATTAAAGAAACAAACTGTGCCCAAGGCCACTCACACACATTCATTTTCTGTCCCCTCAGTAAAATGAATTAATTTGGGGAAAATGGCTTTTAGGAGAAAAAAATAGAATAAAATCATGCAGTGGATAGTGGTTCATTCATTTTCTGCTTCTCAGTAATATCTTTACATACTGCTGCTGTATAGAGATAATGATCCCCTTGAGATAGGGATAATAGGTGGTAAGGGAACCACTACATTGTGCTTAACCTCTCAAAATGGAAGTAACAAGTAGATGGTGTCCTGGACCTTTGCAGAAGTGCGAGTTAACTTTGATTTGTTTAATTCCCATAAGTTTTGATTTTTCAACCATATAATAATGGATACAACTATTGTTCTATCTATTTGTGTATTTTTTGCTGTATCTATTCTGTACTATAATTCTGGGCAAGTTCTTCAGCTGTTTTGGATACAGAATGACTCATCAGGATAAGACTTTTTCTTTTGTCTTTTTCCACACAGATCACCCCTGGCAGCAAGGCAGCACAGTCACAGATGAACCAGGGGGACCTTGTCGTGGCCATTGATGGAGTCAACACTGACAGCATGACCCACCTGGAGGCCCAGAACAAGATCAAATCAGCCAGCCACAACCTGAGCCTCACTCTGCAGAAGTATGTTGGAATAACTTAAACTCATTGTGTTCCTAAGGATAATGCATGAAACTTACCACTGAAGGCTGCAAGTTTTTTATCCCTGTCTGTTATTTGAAGTGCTCATGGCACAGATATGAGATGAAAAGCCAAAATCTGCTCTGATTCTTGTAGAAGTCAGCACAGATTCCTACAGAAATGGAATGATTAGGTTGGGTGTATCTGTGTGGGATTTAGCCTATTGAATACAGGTGTAATCTCATATCCATTCAAGCTTCTGTTAAATGAATCCAACAGTAATGTTTCTTCTCATGTGGGCAACCCAGTTCAGTCTGGCTAATTTATGAACAACTGTTTTAGAGACAACAAAGAGAACAAGTGTTGCAAGTGCATGGAAGGAACCTTGTGAGAATTTGTGACAATGGTCTGGCACCTGTGCATTGGAAAGTCTGCTCTGTATCTGACTCAATAAGAAAGGTGTAGCCCAAGTGCAGGAAAGGGAGGCAGTAGAACATGGAGAGGGCAGGTTTTATCATAGAGATGTGATAAAAGTTACCATTTGCTTGCCATTAAGAAAGCAGTTAATAGGTCTTTTAACTTCTGCTGGTTAATGTTGCTTCCAAGGAAACTTGTTCTCAAGTTACATAACCTTGCACAGAGGATTTCTGTAATAAATGCATTAATATTTAAAGCTCCATAATTATGGGAAGAGATGTAGCTGCTAATTTTATTGCATTGTGAAGAAGAAAATTTTCGTACAGGACATACAAAGACAAGTAGAGAAAGCAGACTGTAATGTGGAAGTACAATTTCTGACAATATACCAAAGAATCTCATCTGTGAATGTGCAGTAGAGATAATCAGTATCATGAACATACTAATAGCTAAAGAATAAGGGGTTTAGATTAAGTTTCCAAGATAGGACAGGGTACTATAAAGCAAAATACGTGGCTGATTTTCCCCCATGGCTTTAAGTTTGTGTTTGAGTGTTCCAGATAGAGTAGAAAATCAGTATCTTGATGCATGTGGTTGAATTCTCATCCTATCACCCACTCCAGCTGCTTTTTTCTTCACTTGGAGTTACTGTGTTATTACAAATATAGTTTTTTGGTGGGTTTTTTGCAAATATTCAGATTGTTCTGAATATTTTTTATTTAAAAGTTAGGAAAAATCCTTTCTGATTGTTAGAATGTCTGTCTGATTTTCTGTTGAACCTTTGTATTTTTACATTGGGAGAAAACATTATTTTGCTTTGGCTTTTTCCACATTTGGTATTAATTTTCCTGAATATTGAACCCAAAAAATTCTCCAGTGTCTGCCTCTATGGCCTGGCCATAGAGATAACCTTATAAGTTTTAAAACAGCAAACCAAAAGTACTTATTCACAGAAGGATTTCCAAATTCATGACTAACAAATCCAGATTATCCTAATCATATCACAGAGACAAGTTACTTTAAACAGTGATTTTGATCAAGTGTTGCCAGGGATATTTCATTTGAGTAATCATTGTGCTTTTTTATTTGCTGACCTCTAAATTGCAACACCAGCAATTCTAGTGGCCACACAATAAAAAAAAAAAGAGAACAAAAAAAAACCCAAAAAAATAAACCTAGTGGAAGTAGCTTTATTGATTTTTTTCTTCTATTTTTTAAGGCTTTCCCTGTCTCTTAGTTTCAAAACAATAATATGTAATTCAGATACTCAAGTTATATGGGTAAAGAACAACCAAAGAAAGCAGTAATGGAGTGTTCCAGAGACTGAAATATGCTTGCATAGATAATAGATGTAGATATTTTGAAAAGAAGGAAAATGGCATAAAGTAAAATTAAATACTAGTAAATAGATGATAAAACAGCTTTTTATCAAATGAAAATTTTCTCAGATTATGTTTTTGCTCTGAACTTCTACAATTAATGGACTCTTCTCTTCAGCTACTTTATGATGTGAGCCATTAGTTCACCTTGGGGACTCATTCAGCCTCGTTGGGAAAACCTAATGAAAAAGACTGAAAAATAATTTTTTTAATAATTTTTTTAATTAGATGACATGAGGCTGTTCAAAAAAGTTGTGCTCAGAGGCATTAAGCTGGCTTTGCTTTGCACAATTCAGAATTTATAGACACTAAATCCTAGCAACAAGTGATATTGACCAACTGAGGTACACACAGAACCCTGTTAAGGATACAATGTCTTGAACAAAAGGCATCTCCACTATATTCAGGAAGTTATATTAATCTTGCCTTAATTTTTTTTTTCCTTGACACAAATGGGTTCATTTACCCAAGGACAAAAAGATTGTTAGCTTAGTCATCTGCCCAAAATGTACAATGTAATATCCTTTTTTCAGCAGAGAATTTTACAGATATTGGATTGGTGAAAAGAATAACATGAAAAGAAGGTAGCAGTGACAAGGGATAGTAACTTTCAACCAAATAAGAACAAGACAGAAGAGAGGCAAAATCTCCTGGGACGTGGTTACCAGCAAAATGACTGTGCTAAGAGATCACTTTGACTTTTTTTAGACATGGCTTGCAGCAATGAAACTGGAGCAGTGTTCTACTACTATGGAAAAACAGCCCTAGTTGCCATAAAGAGCACAGAGATGGAACTGCTCACTTACCCTATTTGTATAAAAGTTTGGAAATGCTGGAAATCCTTTCCAATGGAAAAGGCGCATATGTGCATTAGGAGCTTTGACTGTTGTGATAGGAAAACTTAAGCTCTAAATTGTGGTGATATTGGACATGTATGTGAACTAGTCACATGGTTCTACAGAATATCTTTCAAGGTCATGGAGTGCCTTACCAGGCAATCTGTGGCTTGGTTTCGCTGTTGCAGCACTGGAAGTAGAACTGATCTCGCTTTTTTGTCTGTAAGTCCGTGGAAGAAGCAGTGGAATGTGAAACCTTGACGAAAATGCTCCGAGATAGAAAGCTTTTTTTTTTTCCTAATGGTTCTTGGCTCTCAAGAGCGATGGTCTTTCCCTTTATTGGTCATGGCCGTGAAGGTTTCATGAGCATTGTTTATAACCTGGCAGTTAAGACACTGTTTGCTGCTACTCACTTTTATTACAACACTTCGTTCCCTGTGGACTTTTTTCAGGGTGGGGAACTGCTTGTTGTTTTAATTTGGCTGTCAAAAAAAGCTGTACATGGTGTCAGCACTTGTGCAGGATGTCCGACTGCAAGGCATCAATCATTGAAAAAAAGGAAGTGTTAAGAGCCCCCACTCATACTTGCCTGCCTAAACTGTGATTTCCTTCATGAACTTAGTTTTAATTCAAGTAGCACCTGCACTGTTCAAGGCACACTAACCTTCCATGAATGTTCAGTGCTGGCCTGAGTGGAGCTTTCCATGTTTCAGCCATGGCTTCAGGAATTTGTGGATGTCAAGTGTTTTCTGACAACTGCCTTCCCTAAATTCCCTCTTTAATTTGTTCTTGTCCTCTCAACCATGCTATGTTTTCACATAAACCCACAAAATTAGACTGGAAGTCTCACCAGTTATGCCAGAGGTTTGATCAGGCAGCCACAACTTGTTAGTGGCTTGAGCTGCATTGTCTGGCTGCCGATTTCTCTAGAGGCTGCAGTGTGCCTCCCTTTGCTGCTTCTGGGAAGCAAAAAGATGCAGCCAGGCAAGTGCTGGGAAGTTGAGGTATTTGGGCCATGCCTGGAGAAAGGGACCTGTCATCCAGGGATGTGGCAATGTCTGGCACCCTCCAGACTAGCACTGCTTCATTAAGTTTAGAAGACAAAGTACATCTAGGATGTGAATTCTTTTTTGCTGAAGAAAGGAGCAGGAGTGAGAGAAGGCAAGAAGTGTTTTTGGCACTGTGCATTATTACTCAGCAGAACTCCCATGAGGCACTCAGGCAAACCAGGCTGATATTCTAAAGTGTTACATACCTCTGTAGATGCCTTAGAAATCTGCATTGCTCTAGGTGTACTGAGGGGGGATTGGTGCTGGTTCTGCTGGTCTGTGCTGTGGAAGGCTATGATTATACTCTATAATGGCCTGGGTTGGGGTGGAAAAAAGACATTGCTTTGCTTTTAGTCTTTTTGTGACCTCCTGGAGTTCAGTTCTCAGTCATTTTTCAGTATCAGTTTCTAATCAGTTACTTGAGCTACACAGCTGCCCTCAGGCATTTTAATTCTAGGCCAGTCAAAGTTCATCTTTAATTGTCTGTCTGTCCCACAGATATTAGGCCATAAACATTGGATCATGCGGTATTCAGTTCACAGTGAAAACCAAAATGCATGCAAAGTCTATTTTTATTTCATACAAATGGATTTCTTTCTTAAATGCACAGTAAATACAAAAAGAGAGCAGCATTATTTGTCAACATGTTTCACTGGAGCGTCCACAACATAACTCAAGTAATCTGATCAGCCTCCTTGGAAAGGATTCACCAAATGTACTGGCTTAGTTTTGGAAAGTGCTGTAACATGAGTGTGCCTCATTCTGCTGGCACAAACATTCCTGTGTCACTCTAAGGCTCCGCTTTGGCGTCGCTCTGTGCTGCTGGAGAGGAGCAGGGGAGGTGGAGACTTCTGTGCCGGGTGCACATTGACAAAACTTCCCCCTCCCAGGGCATGCCAGTGATGCTACCCTTTGCTTTCAGACAGTCACAATTGGCTGTCTTTTGCTGGAAAATCATGAGCTAAATAATTTTTTTCTCTACTGAAAGGGAAAGTGTCAGAGGCGAGGCTATGAGAGACTTATGGTAAATATTTAATAGCTTTCCTTTTTTGTGCAGCACCAAAAGATGGCTGATCCTGCAGTATTTATTTCAGGCCTACTATAAATAAAGCATGTGGTGACAGCAAACTGCAAGCAAGGGGAACTCAATGGTTGTTGTAAACTGCTTTCTTTTGTCTGAGGCAGGGTGTAGTAACCAATTCTGTGCATGTTTTAGGTCTGCTGATTTAAATCAGAACCAGAATAGGGCTGTATTTATGCTCAGAAGAATTAAAAGATGGTATCTGTTCCAGTTCAGCGCAAATTGGAACTATATATACAATATTGATAAAAGCATGGTCTGAACTAGTTGGACTATTCAAAGTGTTAAGCAGATTAGTAGAGAAAAGAACACTAATGGTGGATATGACATGCCATACTAGTTAGCTTATTTTGCTTACACCTGTGACTGTAGAACTTCTAAGTCATCTGCCACCAATAGCCAAGGGTTTTTTCCTTCCTCCTGGTGGTTCAATATGCTTAACGTGTTAAAAAAGACATATCCCACTACTGGGTTAAGGAAGCTGCACTGTATTACTGAGAGAGTTGGTCCTCCCTCACTCTGTGTGAAATAGAGGTGTGCCCAGTTGTGTATGCAGGTATGAGAGGACAGTAGGATTTGTTTACAGATGTCAGGCTATCATTTGAACAGGACTGTGAGCTACTCTCTCTGAGTAGTAACATTTAGTGCTGGTAAAATTAATGAGCGGCTATTTGCATGGAAAATGAAATAAAGTATCAATGTCAGTCACTGGAATAAATACAAATATCTTCCTTACATGAGCAGTTTAATTTAGTGGATTGCTATTTACACTCACTGCATAAAGTGTCCTTGTTAGTTTTAGAAAAGAGCCTGGAAACTGTGGATATATGCCAAGGCTTTAAAGGGCAGTGAAGTTTTCATTGCAGCAAGGTTCTGCTTAGGGATTAGAGCTGTTCTCAGAGTGCACATCACTTTTTTTTGCCCCCCCTATACCAGCTTAGAGGTGAGTTTAAAATTCATTGTTTTATGTGAGAAATATTTTCTGGATTCCCTAAAGATAATCTCCATGTGAATTCTTTCACATATTATATTTCACTCACCATGGAAAGGTCAAGATGGGTACCATGGGCCCATCTCACCCAAGCCAGTGGGCTGGCACAGCTTAGTAAATAAACATGGCAGTTGTATTCTTCCAGACAACCAGTTCCTGTCTGCTTTCTGCAAGGAGGAAGCAGACACATTAGCCAAAATGTTACAATAGACAGCAAGGTCACAGTCTGTTCAGGCTGGGACCTTTTCCTCTTAATGCTGATTAGCTTAAGCACAGTCATGGAAAAATGCAAATTACACACTTAAAGCTAAGTGGAATGGATGAAAAAGTATTTTTCAGAAGTGGAATAAGGTAATATTTAATCAGGTAAAACACTGAGGCTTTACCAGATAAGTCTTTTAAATGTTCTTTGTACCTATGAGTTTTTTGGTTTCCTTTGGATCTCTTTCACCATGGTGTTTCTTGCCCATCAACCCCTATAAAAGCTGTCTGCCCTAATTTTTTTTTCTCCAACAAACTCTTGATTATTGGCAGCCCATTTTTTCTTGCAGTGATAACCAAGGTCTGTTTAGCCTGGCTGCTGGGCAGTGTTGGGGTTGGGCAGCTCCTAGTGTCTGTGCTGTCCCTGGCTGGTGGCTGCTGGAGCACGCTGGTGCTGAGCACTGGGTACATTTTTTTCTGATGATCTTAAATGAACAAGTCTATTTATTATTTATAAGTTTACCTTCAGTAGATTTTTTTAGCATCTCTCAGTAATTATAAATAATCAAATTATTAAATCATTAATAATAAATAGCTATGCCAAACTTCAGGTTGCAAGTGAGCTGCTGTATCTGAAGTTTTTATGCTATTAAGCCTTGATTCCTCTGATAAGCCTGACTGCATCTCAACCTCTTGTTTTTGATTCTGAACCAACATTGTCTATAACTAGGCAATGCAAATTCTGCAATTAACCAATTTATGTGAGAGTAGTGGCCTATTTATAATCCATACCGATTTAGGTATTTCTGAATGTTTCAAGAGTATTGTGGGTTTGTCTGCACTGGGCTTCACATAAATTTGATATAAATTAATGTATTTCTTCAACAGTGTTAATGGCAATATACATCTACATCCAAATTCAACCCATGACAGCATAAACAAGTTTTGTAATGAAATTAAATTTCCTGGGTTGGAAATTCACTTTTTTTTATGGCTTACCCAAGTTTTCAATAGTGATACGTAGTGGAAATTTTTGGAAATGGTTTAAAAACTGTGCCAAGACAGGAAGAAGCAGACAGAGAAATAACCTGCCTGAGTAAAAGTGTCCACACTCCTTGGAGGTTAAAGGTGTCCACACTCCTTGGAGCTTGCTGTGTGTATTGGGTGAGTGCCAGGCATGTGCTCAGCATTCATACGTGGCACTCTGTGGATACTGTCACCCCCAGGGCAGAGCTGCAGGGATACTGGATAGCCTCCTTGTTTGCCCATACAAGCTGCTGGGATGGAGGAATTTTAGGGTCAGTACCACGTCAATTAAGAGCAGATGGAGGCATTAGCAGCGAGTGGCTCCATTCAGGAGGGAGCAAGCTGGAGGGCAGAATGTGGGGCAGTTCAGGAAAGGAGGGATTTTCCACAGCAGGGGAGGAGTTAGGAGGATACAACAGGGACTGTGCAGATGCCGGAGAAGTAGAAGGGGTCAAAGAGAGATCAGGAGAGCCTTGGAAAAATCTCGTCTTTTCACATACTGGCTTCAGTTTGTTTTCTTTCCTCCCTTCCACAGAAATCTCCAAGGCTTCTCCCTTTTCACTTTCCCTTTCTATCCCTTAATGTTTGTGGTTGCCTCTGACTCAGATTCCTTCTAAGGGAGAATAGGCATTACATACTTCCAAACATCTTTTTTATTGGATAGCTGCTCCCTTTTGGGCTGATGCCCTCTATGCCTAACAAGCTTTTGTCCTTATGGCACTGTGGGTGTGGGCGTTCGGTCAGGAAACTATAATTGCCCAACTTGCAATCTGAGTGCAGCATAATGCAGGGAAATGATTAATGAATCAGTCATCCAACCAAATGCTAATATTTGAATTTGCCATTGATATATAGAGAGCAAAAGTGGTGCTAGAACTATTTTTCAATTTTATTGAAGGCACAGATGATACCCTGAGAGAGGGAAAGTAGGTCTGATCCTAGACCCAGAGTGATCACAATTGTCTTTGAAGTACTGTGAAATGTTCAGGGATTTGTCTTTGTGATTCTCATTGCAGTCACTAAGAGTGACAATGAGAAGTCACTAAGAGTGCTTGCTGAGGTCCCAGGCAGAGCACAGAGAATTACACCACCGTATCATGGGACTCGAGATTTTGTGTGCAAGACTTAAAAACAAGCAGCAGTTTCTGCTTGACTGCTTAATTCACTGGTTAGCTGAAAATTTAACTGGCACATTAATATCTTAGCACTTATTAAATGGACACCTCAAATTGACAACCATGAGTAATACTTTATCTTTTTACATCTCTCCCTAATGCTCCCGTCATCATTCCCAGCAAATTTTCAGGAATATTAATGCATTAAAACATATATCTCTATATATATATATATAGATATATAGATATAGATATATATCAGAAGCCATATTCTACATTGGTTTTTATTGCATCCTGCTCTGTGCTTACCTGCTTCACTCCAGAATACCTCCATTTCAGTTAGGTCATAGCTAAACTACTTAAATTTCTAACTCTAATCTGTTTTCTTACCTTTCCATGCATTTGATGCCTTTTCATTTTCTAGTAGTTGAAATACTAGGATACAATTTTTAAGGTATTCAAGAAGTGGTAAATACGTGCTCATGTGTCAAAAAATGACAAATGAAAAAGCATACTGTAAAAGAGAAATGTTGATTTTAGTTGTCCTGAGAATTAGTAAAGGTAGACACTGACTGTGAAGATATGAAATAGAAAAAAGCCCCATGAAGATTAAAAAGAGCTGTTATCTCTATGATCATGTCTCTTCTTTTCAAGTACAATGTTGTTCTCCCACAGAACTCTTTTGCAGCCTTTTCTTAGGCAGGCAGTTGTCTTAGGCAGCAGTTGCACTCCTCAGTGCAGTTGACTGATAATAAACCCTTGTTGTGAGTACAAAAATACCAGGATTGAAGTCAAGTGCTCTTCAATTAAAGATCTATTTAGGTGGGAACAAGTAGAAATTCTGGCAGTCATTTGAGCAGTGCTATCAAAATTGAACTGCTTTGCAAAAGCACGTCCATCTTGGTTTTGAACTTCATTAAAAAACAGAACCAGTACTGAGGGAGAGAAGAGATGTATCTGTGGAAATGAGAAGAGTTTAAAAGAATACCAGAATTATGTATTTGGTCATCATTAGAACTGTTCTAAGTTTTCATTTTGAAATGAGTTTTGTTTATATCGTTAACTTGGAAGACATAGAACAAAATGTCTGAAAGTTGAAATCAAATGAAATGCCTAAGAAAAAGAATCTTGGTGAAAAATTTCAATATCAAATCTAAAATTGTCACAATCATCCATGATATTTGGTCTTTCACCCTTCTCATAGCCCTACTGAGCAGGTACCCCCTCAAGTGTTTGGAATAAAATAATTTTGCAGTTGGTGGATTAAAGTGTAAACCTGGACACATATGTTCGCTACAGCACCATCATCACTTGAAAAAGCAAAAGTCCTTCCTGTTGCTGCAGGACTTGATCTGTCTAGCAAGAGAGGGAGGAAAAAAAAAGAATGTTCTGAACTTGCAGATGTTTTTCCTGGAGGAGTAATGACTCTTATGTAAATAATCACTTTATTCTGCAAGTGCATACAATTTCATTCCACAAATTGATTTCACCTCTTCTGCCCTTTTCTCTGGTGCAAGCCTCTGCTAGATCTAGCAAGCCTCATTATTCTCTTTTTAAATATCAAAGCTATAAACATCCAAGTCAGAGCTGTGTAGGAACAGCATTTTCAAGTAGCATCTTGAAATCTCCAAATCTTGGCTAACACTGTGAATGACAGATGTATTTTATCACTAATGTGGAAGAAATGCAGCTTTTTAGCATCATCTTTTGTAGGCAGGTAATGAGAGAGGAAAAACTAAACATACTATAAACATCAGAAGTGATGGAATAGTCTGATAAATAAATTCTTTTGCTGCAATATAACTGTTTTCTAGTTAAACATCAAACATGCAGTGTGTGGTTGTTTGCTCAACCTCTGTACGTGGCAAACCACATTTACAGTGCTGAGCAACCCTGGCACTAAAATTCATCATCAGTGAGCAGATCAGGGGGACACTTAACATGGTATGCCCAGCCCCAGCAATGTCACCTCACAGAAATAACAGGGTGTACTCAGAAATTACAGTCAAGGAAAGAGGAGCAGAGTCATCCCCTAAATCTTTGTGTGTTCATAAACTGCCACTGTCAGTTTTCAGCTATCCTGTGTTATGAGCTGCTGTTGTTTTTTTTCTCTTTTTTGCTGTCTTTCATGATAGATGTGCATATCTCATAAATATGATTATTGTTTCTCTTTTTAAGCAAAAATGGTTGGAGGAAGAGTATGGCATTAATTCCTGAGGGAAGATAATTTGCCTGAGCAAAGTTTGTTTTAGGCAGTTAGTGAGTAGCTGTTATTCTTAGAACTTGTAAGTATCTATTTCTCAGATAATTATATCTTGGCAGTATATTGTGATGTATTTCAGCTGTGAGTATGAATTACAATTTTCTAGCCTGTTGTTTCAGGAATACTTTGTCAGTGAATTTCATAGGTTAATTACACATTGTTCAACAAAATGCCAGTTTTCATTGTTTCCTCAGACTGCATTCATGTTCATAGTACCTGCTTGTAAGGTAGGCATCTATTACATCGGCTTTGTTTTCAGCTCTCAAAGTAGCAAAATTTCCATCACTTCTAAGTGGAAATCTTCCAGTTCCTGTAAGGATTACTCCTTTCTCCTAGGTGGTCTTTTTTTTGTATGTTCACTACTGCTTATGGAAAAAACGTTGTGTGGCAGTTAAAGTTAAACCCAGAGCTCGGTGTGAAACTGGGTATTAATGCAGGAATTGCCACTGGGGATGAGCCCTGTTCCTGTTGAGCTCAGCTTTCCCTCTCTGGTGGATGCCCTGGTAAGTATTTCAGAGGAAACTGCAGCACAGCCCTCAGTAAGGCAATAATGAACCTAACACAGAAGGTCTTTTGAGCTGTGCTGTGAAAAATGAGAGTCTGTATATTTACTTATTATACCCAGTCTAAAGCAGCTCTTGGGGTTTTTTCTTGTTAAGTATAACTGTTTGATCCTTTCTGATACTCTGCTCTTCTTATAGTCTCAATGATGTCTTGTAACAATGAGTTTCACCTCGGGTTAATCAAGTTCTCTAGAAAAAGATGTTTTCCTTTATCAATTTTATGTGTTGTTTTTTCAATTTCATTCAATGTCCACAGGAGTAGTTTTATTTCCCTTTTTCTACCATTCATTATTTTCTAAGCCTCTACAATGTCTTCCCTTCTTCATCTCCTGTCTAAAGCAAACAATTCCAAATGCCTTAGCTGCTTCTACTTGATTTGTAAGCTTTTAAGTATTTTTATTTCATTTTTGTACCTCTCCTAATTTTGAAGTGTACTTTTTAAAGATTAGAATTTGAGACATAAGCCTGAACTGTAGGTTGGAAATGGAATATTACTTGTATAATTCTGAATCTTTTCACTATTTTTGTTTTTAATTTCCTTTTTTCTGGTGATCCCATACTGGAACAATTTCGGGGAACTTTCACCACTGGGCAGATTCTCACAACACCTCCCACAACTACATCTTCACTTACCTGGGCATACGAGGAGTGCTTCAGATGACATGAGCCACTGTATTTTGTTATTCCAATGAAAGGGCAAACTGTTTTCAGAGCATTTTAGTGGGGTTTATTTGGGGCTTTTTAAATGATCAAGGACATATATTTGTCAAATACAGGTGAAAGACAGGCACCTGGAGTGGCTAATTCTGTAGTGTTCTGCTCATTGTAAAACTCAGTTGTCTGAATTGAAGCCCGTGTTTCTTCCTGAAGAGAGGTTTAAGTAATTGCAGTTATAGTTGTACAGTTTCTTATTAAATAATAATCCTTTGGTGCTGAGGCATCTCAAGATAACTCAGTTTAGCCTCTGCATTTTAAAGTACCTTTAAGTCACTTCTTCCGGAGTGCTGCCCAAACTTGAATTCATCTAGTTGTGGCTGACGTTCATCTATGAAAATGCCGTTTGGCGCAAGTATTGGAAAACAGATGGTCTCCCAAGTCAGTGGTTGCTTCCGTAACTGGTGGATTTTCATCATTCAAAGAAACTTTCTCAAACTTTTTCTCTCATTTAATACCTTTGTAAATGAGGCTGTAGGACAGAAAAAGTCTAAACTACACGTAACTTTCAGTCCTGATGTAGCAAGTTTTTGGCTTGAAATTAGATGTGAAAAATAGTAGTGCAGATTGCACATCTCTTTTGTTTTCTCTTTTTTTTCTTTTTTTTTTTAATCCCCAGGTCTAAACGTCCAGTGCCAGTTTCAACCACAGCTCCCAGAATTGACTCTCCCAGGGCTGTAATTCCCCATCAGAAGGTAAGTTTCTCCTCAGCCAGAATGAATGCTATTTCTGTCTGCTGTGGTGAAGGTAAATATCTACTATAGGTAATAGCTTCTGCCTGCCCCAAATAATTAAAGGTTGAATGAATGCACAGACAGCAAAACTGCTGCAAGGCAATGTATTAGTGATCTGTATTTTGCTAATTTCTGATTAGCAGGACCAAAGCATCCAGCTATCCTCTGATGTGATTTGGTCTAACCAATTCTCAGCAACTGTTTTCATCTTAGCTACAAGAAGCCACTAAAGCTTCTCAAAAATCTACATTTGCTTTCGTAGATTGTTGGGGAGAACCATTAGACTGTGCCTCCATCTATCCAAATCCTGGCTGCAACTGAAATAAAACTGATTTGGAAAGAGGACATGAGGGCATTTGAAAGCTTGCATCATATAGTGTTCTTATCATAGAATTCAGAAGACCTGAGAATAAAAAATAAAGAGGATAAGTCAATTTAATGAATAACAGCAAGTGGCAGAGGAAATGAATGGCTTGGTTTCCATTGTCAAAGCACATCATCTTTCATAAAATAAATGTTCATTTTAGAATAAACACTGACTGTACCTGGCAACTCATCTTCTGTATCTTTGGAGACACTGAGGAGCAGGGGTACCTGAAAGATGGTGTGCATATATCCCTAGGCTCAAGCTCTGGGCAGAACATTTGTATTGCTGATGAATGGACAGGAGCTACAGTTTCCATTGCTGCAACTTATCCCTGCTGTCTGTGCCAGTTCCATTCCTAGCATGCATATAAATCAGAAACACTGATGATCAAAATACGTGGGGAATTTGATGATTTTCTACTGGGTTTGACAGTTCCAACATCCATAGATCAATTTTAAGTAATTTTTATAAACACTATGCTTTCCAAATTCAGAGCACAGATGGTAACATCATCTCTGAGACTGCTGCAAATAGGTTCAAAATAGCAGAAGAGAATGCACCTGGGGGGAATAATTTGATTCAATTTTATTTTGTGAAATTTTAAATTAACCTGACTGGCCGTTTATTAGTTGAGGCAGAAATTGTTTTTTCAGACTGGATGTTGTAAACTTTTTTGGCAAGATGAAACTAAGAATTTATCTTGCTCAGAGTTGTTTCTGTTTATATCATGATTTTATAAAAGTTATTTTGGAGGAACTTATTGGAACAGTCACCAAACAGTACTGTGAAATTCCTAGGGAAAAAACAATGAATCATTCTTTTGTTTAAACTGGTGTTTGACTGCACCAGCAAAGTAATAGGGACAGGAAGGGGAAGGAGTTCTCATTTTCCCTGGAGACCCACCCAGAATGCTGTCAGTGTTCAAGGGTCAGAGTAGATGTGTCTCATCAGTTATTCACCAACACAAGGTTGGCTCCTACCTTTTGGGGCTCTATAGCACCTGCAAGGGTGAAATGAAAATTTTGAAATGAAAATTTTGTCCCCTTCCTCCACGGGCACATAAAGCTCTTACATATTGGACTTTCATGACTCTTTAGGTGCATTTTAGGTGCATTTCTTCCTTGTCAGTTTTAAAATTGCTGCCGTAGGTTTTCAAAGCTGTTTACCACAAAAAATACTGTCCTCCCTTAACTATCTACTGTATAGAAAACTAACTTTACACACGGCAGGGGTCTCTTGAAGGTCCTAAAAGACCCCTTGGCATGAAAGCCATGAAGACAGTTTACATTTCCTAGTCTAACCCTTCAGAGAGAGATAAGGATCAAAAGACTCAACCCATTTTCAGAAGCTTGCTGTTTGAGAATTCTGTGCAAGGTGCTCAGGAAAGGTTTGTAGGAGCTGCTGGAGGCAGCCTTTTCTGAGCCAGCTACAGGCAGTACTGGCAGCTGGAAAAGAGAATTAGTGGAACCTTTCTAGAGGAAAAGGGTGGCTTCCAGGGGAAGGTATGGTGGGAAACAGGTTATCTTGCAGTATTCAGGAAGATCTTAGGTGTAGGGTCATTCACCCAGGGGAAGAGGTAACATCAGAGTGCTGGACCCTTTGCAGGTCAAGAGTGACACTTGTGTCACTTGTCTACATTAATACTGAGTTTTGTGTAAAGAAGAATTCTTCCCTGGGGGTTGTTTGGAAGGAAAACAGGCATTGAGCTCTCAGAGAAGTCTAAAAATCCAGAATAAAGATACTTTACTGGTAGAGGCAGTGTAATGCTGATTTGGCAGTAAGGTGTGTTACACTGAATACACTTTAAAACCAAGGTTTCTTTGCTTGTCCCTTGATTATTTCTAGTAACAAGTGTCACTGTAGAAATGAAGAATTCTGTGACACTAAGGCAGAAGTCACCTCCACACCTCTGCTTGACAGTGTTTAGACTGATGGTTTACATGAAATGAATTTGATGGCATTTTTAAAAATCAGCAAAAGACTGAATTACAAGACAGTTGTGACAGTGTCATCCTCATGCATCAAGAGAAGCTTTCCTCACCCTTCTCTGGTTAAGGTTAAGGTGTGGCAATGTTAGCTAAACAATCTGCATGTGCAACTTCACTGTCTAGTTAAAACCATAAATCCTCTTGTACATTATTGCTGATCTGATTGCAGCTTCCACTAATTTTCAAGCATGCACTTCTTTCACTATTTTTTTTTTGTTTTATTTTAGGGAAACAAGCATACTTTTTCACAAAGATCAGTCATTCTTTCACGAAGCTGATCAATATTATAAATGATACAGGTTCTGCAACCATAAGTATATAAGGCTATTATTGGAAATAAGGTTTGATTGCATTTTGGTTTCACTGTATCTGACATAAATCTCAAACTAGAAACAATTTTCATTTAGTTTAGCCAAATATTTTTGATTGAGTGAAGTCTTTTGTACAGGTGGGAAGAAAGGGCATAGTTAATGTTGAAAGAATTCAAATAACATTAAAAGTAAGCTTGAGTCCAAGGATTTAAACTAAGCCATCCATCAGTCAATGAGTTCCTGCAGCTCTTCGGAGGGGACACAACACAAGTGAAGACTCAGCTCAGTGCAGTTCAAAACATTCAAGCTGGCATTTTAGGGCTAAGCATGGCTTTAACATTTGTTCATTTGCATGAAGGTATTGACAGCCTTGTTAATTCTAATAATATGGTTATGTGTTGTGCTTTCTGTGAAACACTACTGACAACACTTTTATTTTGGAGTCCCAGTGAGCATCTTGTCATACTTATGATTTGTTCCCTCCAAATTTGGGAGCCTATGTGTCTAAGAAAAAACATATGGAGATGACTGACTTTTTAAGTAGAGTATAGAATGGAGGAGCTGGCTCAGCCAAAAGCAGTTTGATCATGTCTGAGCAGAGTCATTCAGTGCCATGGTGCCTCTATTTCCTTTATCCTCTAAAAAATGTAAAGCAACAATTGCTTCTTGAGCATGTTGGGTGGTCAAATTCACTGGTATACTGTTAAAATTGTTCTCCCAGAAGTGCAAGAGGTGAGTAATGACTGTAGAATCACAGCAATAGATAAAAAATGACATGTCAAAGGGAGAGGATCTGCAAAACCTGGTGTTGTATCTCCCAATCTAAATTTATTTTTCACTTCCCTGATACATAAGAAGGAACATTTGCCTTTCATAGGAACTGGATTTTTATCAACAAATAATAATAATACTATTTCACAATGGAAATTGAGCTGATTCCTAGCTTCCTTCTATTTCAAAAGGTTTGAGACTCCTCTACATTTATCAGTTTGAAGCTCATTCCCTGACGTTACGCAGTTTTCCTCCCGCAGTAAGGGATTGCTGCACGATCCCTCATCTTTCAGAAGGGAAGCCCATTGCTCAGTGTCAGAGCCTCCTCTCCTGGTCGGCTGGAGGGGTAGCATCAGACTCCCGGAGCTGGAAATGTCAGCTTGCTTTCCCAGCCACTGAAAGAGAATGGGATGAGAGATGGGGAACAGAGGAACGTTTGTAATTCTTGGCTGCATTTCATGTGATGCAATGCTGGAAGCTCAGTGCTGCTGCTCAGTATTAGACATTTGCCCTTCACAGTCAGAAATGGGTTCCAAAATTCTGCATTAATCTGATTTTGACACTGAACTGGAGACAAAAAATAATTCTACAATATTCTCCCAGGAATAAATTGAATCAGAGATTTTTTTTGTTGGTCACAAAAGGGAAGAGCTAAATATGCTGATGATGGGGCAGTAATTATTTAGAAGTACAGCTGCTCCCTTAGACACTTCCTGTTTCATCCATTTTTTCCCCCACAACACAGAAAAAACAACTACCCTAAAACTATCCAAAATATGAACTCAAGATGGAGATTGCTAACCTGGCACTGCTGGGCTCTTAATTCTAATGCTGATTTGCCAGTATGCTGGTATTCTAGCTAGAAATCATTTGAGGAGTAAAACCAGAACTCCATTTGTGCCAAAAGGGAGCAAAATAATCAGCCATCATTTTTTTAGGGCTGTCCTATGATTTTCCCTTTGCCAGTTGATGCTGTCCAGTAACACCAAGACTATGAAAATGCATTAGGACTAAGGAAATATGCGGCATTTCTCTCATTAGCAGTTGAAACTGATACTTTACAATCAGCTCTCCTTGTATGTCCTTTTATTTTGGGTTATAGGGAGAAACCTACCATTAACTAAAAGCCAGAGTTTTCAGGGTAACAAATGAATGTAACTCCAGCATATCCTTTTTCTTCTCTGTTACATCTGTGTTTATTTTTTATTTAATAATTGTTTTGTCCCTCTGGTATGTAAAAATGATTTGCCCAAGTGATTACTTAATTTTTGAACATGGCCTTGTGCATTTGTGCCTCTTTTTGAACACATTTTTAGAGAGAAGCCCTGTTTTCTATTTATTTAATGAAGCTTTTCTATTTATTTAAGGAAGCTTTCAATAGGCCACTGGAAGGGATTGTTGTTTGCTCTTTTCAGTGTCAGGGTATAATAACCAAAGTACGTATTGCAAATGTATTTATTTAAAAAGGCATGGTCTGAAAATGCTTTTAGGATTATCTGTTTCTACAGCCTCGGGCAGCTATTAATGCCAGCTAAAATCTCTTCCTGTTTATCACTAAGAAAAATTTTCTTAGTTAATTTTATCTGTCTTACATTTTTGATTCAACGTGTCTTAAATATGTTTAATGTTATGATCACTTATATCCCTAGACCTTTAGGGTTTTTTTCAATAAATTTTAATTAATCAAGGCATATTATCTTGATTTTTTTTCAAATGTATGCTCCCTAAATTTATACATGCAATATAGAAAAATCCAAAAGGGCAATAAATTTTTTTTTCTCCTGAACCATAATGTTAAAATTAGTAAATTATATTAATGATAACCAACACTAGCAAAAGCATAAAATTAGAGGCCAAATTATTCTCAGACCTATATTTCATGGAAGGGGAAGATGAGTGCAAGGTGTTAAAGATGATGATTGCATTGCCAACGAATGAGGCAAAACATCACTGCAGGCCACCACCTGCTCTTGAACTGGCCATCACTGAGGCCAGATTGTGGGCTCCATTCCTGCTTCAGGCTGATGTCCCCTGCCTGTCCCTGTCCCCTGAGCTGGACTGCAGCAAGTAGCCAGCATTACTGGCCCTCTTAACCGTGAGCGTTTTTCTTTTTTGATATCACCTCTTATTTTGGTTTCACTAAGATGCATTTATAGTGAATCGTTTATGAAGCTCAGGTGTTGGACTGTGTTTTTCCAGGATGAGTTTTTGGTGGATTGTTTTGAATCTGAACACCAGCGCAGACACTTCTATGGCTATAGGTATTGTAGGAGAGATTCCTTTGGCAAAGGAAAACCTGCTGCTGTCCCAGTTAGGAGTATTATGTGGGACAGGACTGTAGGATCACACACACACCTACATACTCAAGCACACACTCCCTCAAGTGGAAATGAAGCAGGAATGATCAGCATAGGAGCAGCCTCTTTGTGGAGCAGTACCTGTTCTTGAGTCCTGTTGGTGTCTCTGCTAACCCTGCTGCATGGCCTGATCAGCATGAACCAGAGCCCAGGAAAGCAGTGCATCATTTCCATAACCTCAGGTGCACTCATAGGAAACAGAATGGTGTGGTCTAGAATCATTGTGTCTTTATAATAATGGCATTGACTTCTATGGTTGTACATGATCTAAAATTATTCTTACCTCAAGACTTTTTTTTTTAAGATTTCTTAGTTATCCTAGAAATTAATGGACAGTATTGCCTTAATGTAAAATTACTGCTGTGAGGTTGACTAGTAGCAAATGCTCTCCTAATGTTAAGCTTTATTTGTTGATTTCAACTAAAACCTAGTAAAAGAATGCCTGAGTTGTTTTTGCTTTCCTTATTTTGAAACAATGCATTTCTTTGTTGAAAATCTTCCCTGAAAGTTTGAATGCTTTGGCCCCAATCTGTTTATTGCTAGTTTATGACTATGTTTACAGCATTAATTGCAAATATGTTATTTTTGCATGTGTTCTATGATTGCTCTTTTCTTTTTTTCTTTTCTTGGCCTGCATGTTTGCTACTACAGGAACCTGCTTGGGAAATCAATGGCAACAGAACAACCTTCAACCCTCTAACTAACACGGCGACTGGGCCTATGGGTAGTGTTTTAGCAACCAATGGAACCTTTTCAGGCTACCTCAACCAGCAAGAGATCAGCCTTTCAAATAGCTCTTCCTACCTAAAGACTACCACAGTTAGATCTTCCATGTCCTCTCAGTCTGTGACTCCTGACATTTCACCTGCCAAGAGCTCGTTAGGTTCCAAAGCAAGCCCAGCTTTGGCTGGTGGCAGTAGCCCTGCTCGCCAGCCGAGCCCTGCAAGGCAGTATAACAACCCCATTGGCCTTTACTCGGCAGAGACCCTGAGGGAAATGGCTGAGATGCATAAATTGAGTCTCAACCGAAGGGCTTCGGAAGGTGGACTTCCTAGAGGGTAGGTAACATGGTAACATCTTTAATTATTGCAATAACTAATGAACTTGCTGAGCAGTGAATGTAATGGTGCTTACTCTATTGTACATTTGTCTAGCAGTCATTATTAAAGTCTGGATCAATAATTAAGTTTTCCAGTAGCCTCCAAAACATACCCACATTGCCATTACAGAGCAATGGTTGTTGGTATGTGGCGTGCAGCATGGATTGGCAGTAGTCAGCAGAGCATGAGAGGGAGCACCAAGACTGAAGTAACTGTAATCATCTCAGGGTTGTGCCACTCAGCAGTTCTAACTAATGCATGGAGTCTCAGAGAACCAAGTATTGCTGTCAGACATCAGAGCAGCTGCTATAAACCACACCTGATCTTTGGTACTTTGCTTGAGAGAAATGGCTTTGACCAGCAAATCCACCATACCCAGCTACTGGGGTGTCCTGCTGTAATTCCTGCCTTAATGTCTTGGCTTTCCTAAGCAAAATGAGTCAGAACTGCAATATTTTGAATCCTCTGGTTTGAAGAATGTCTTGCATCTATTAGTTTTTAGGTTAACTTTGCTATAACAAAGAATGATCTCCAGATACTGCCCAGATAGTTTGATCCCATGCTGTCAAGGTTTTCCATATTCCTATATTGCAGGTCAACTATTTTATTAGTAGGCTTGTGAAGTCAGGAGCTTAGACTGCTGTACATGAGAAAAAGCAGGGAGAAACAGGTTTTCCTAATTTTTTTGCCTTCATGTATAAATCATCAAACAAATCTAATTTTTTAGGTTTTTTGTAGCTTGGGTTTTTATTTTAAATGAAGATAAATTTCTTGTTAGGAATGTGGGGAAAAGTGGGTTTTTTGACACTAGTGACTTGGCTACATGAGGAAAACCAGAAAATTCCACAATCCGCTCAAGGTCTGATAGCAACTGCATATCTTCAGTACTTTATATCCACTTGCAGCAGCTCTTTGCAAAAATAAAACCAAGAGGTTTTAAGTTGTAGAAAAGTAGGGATATTTCATCCTATTAAAAGAGCATATACACCTGTTCTAAATGATTCAAGCAATTTTATGTGATTCACTGCCACTCTCTTGAGCACTCAACATTAACAATCCTAATTAACTTATCTGAGAAAATTCTATCCTCCCTTCTTATACTTGATAATTAAGTAAAGCAATTGCCTTTAAAAAAATAATTTCAGTTAGTTACCAAGATCAGCAAAATAAACCTCAGAATACTTGTCTCATAATTTACAGTTTCCTGAAGAATACCAATTCTTGTCTTATTTTAATATACAGAGTTTCCTGGGTGTATATCTTGTTGTCTTTTTCTCCACTATGTTCATAATCCTCCTTAATACCTGCAGGGGTGAGGGTAAAGGGGCTGAATTTTGGATGGCTCAGCATTGTGTTTGTTATCAGAATTACAACACAGCTGTATCAATCACCAAAGTCAGTGTGAGCCTTTCTATTCAGTTGGAATGAAATTTTAGGGAACTGCTATCTGCCTTTACCATCTGGAACACTGATGGACAAACAAACAAACAAAAAAAAAAACCACAAATCCCTTATCCTGCTGTGCAGGAACATTCTGAAAAGATGAAAGAGCCCAGAAGCACTAAATAAATGTATCTTGTCTGGTAACTTCTCTGAGATTTAGAGAACTGTACATCTCTGTTGACATGCAGAGAAAATTCAGAGCTCAGTAGTGCTATCATTCCCACTCCCACTTGACTGTTATCCATGAAGTAAGAAGTATCTTGCCTCCTGCTCCATGGAGAAAAACATGGAACCTGTAACTATCTTGGGACTTGGTGGCATCCATGATAATCTCAAACTCACAGTGCATGTATGGGAATAAGGAAGCACTGTGAGCACTGAAAAATCACCTCTGGTCTTTACTGGGAACATTCTTACCATATGACACAACACGGTTGTGATATTGTGGTGCTCCAAAACTGAATTCATTGTGCTTTCACAAACATGCACTTAGCTGTATGGTAAAAGCTGCAAGAAAGTTCAAGCATGAGCAGTGATATTAAGGTATGTTTCAGTTCTGTGCCCTTTTCACCAGATGATTTAAACTTAATTGTGTGAATTGCTGTTACAGGTTTAGCTTAACCCTTTGGA
Source organism: Passer domesticus (assembly GCF_036417665.1). Lineage (NCBI taxonomy): Eukaryota > Metazoa > Chordata > Aves > Passeriformes > Passeridae > Passer > Passer domesticus. The sequence goes on from NC_087481.1 coordinate 31,884,806, forward strand.
AAATCCTATCAAGAAGCTGAAATTAATTTTGGGATTACTTCCTTGATCTGTGAAGAATAACAAAGCATCTGTTTGTCTGATACACTTTATATTAAAGCTTTATCACTCTGACCCAAGGTGAAAAATAAGATAGCCTGTTAGGAGTGTGGAACGTGATGTGCTGAAAGCTCTGGAGTGTATGAATAAATATGAACAGTGAGTCATAGTTTGTAACATGCATCTTTTTCATTCCAGTGTAAGTTATTTTTCACACTGTAGGTCAAGGGCAGTAAATACCTGTCCCACAAGTACGTGCCAGGTGGCTTGGGTTACTGGCCTCTTACTGAGTGACCTCTGTGAGCAGCAAGTTGGGTGTTCCAGACATGTCCCTGTATAGAGTCAAGCTAAAATTATGTGTGGCTCTGAACTGGGAGGAATTTTCTCATCATATCCTAAATATAAGGAGAAGCAAAGCATTACTGTTTTTGAAGGAAGCTATAGCAGCCGCTTCACATCTCAAAAATCATTACTGAGATATGACTACTGAGCTGCTCTTAGTGTGTGCACATAATGTTTCTTTTATTTGGATGTACTTTTATATTCCTTTAATTAAGGTTGTATTTTAAGGGTTTGGTAGTTCTGCCTTGAAAATGTTATTTTATATGTATGGTAGATGCGTGGATGAGTCAGAAAATGATACCATTACACTTGCTTTCATTGTAAATGAGTTCCCAGCTGTCTCACAAACACCTAAAATGGACATAGGTTCACTGATGTGCTTACAGGCTGCAGCTTGTTCCTAATATATCTCTAACAGTTCCTGTAAGAACATTTGGCTTAATGTAGGGTTTATAAAGCTAGAATATTTTCAAATCTGAGAGTCTGACCAGTAGCTGCAGAGGGTGATCTGTGGTTGCTTTACCATGGAAGTGCAGAAGTGCAAAGCCTTTACTGCAACTTTGGCTCATTAGAGTCCTCTTGATTGTGAAAAGTGCTGTTTGATGATCATTGGTAGGAAAAAGCAGTAATATCAAAGGTTCTGTAAGGAAAAAGCAGGAGGGGCCAAATCCACTTGGAATGTCACTCTTTAACAGTGTAGCTTTGCTGTCCAGTATTTTGTATCAGTCCCAGACACAAAAATGTCACAGCAGCAAGTTGGAATCCTCGGTGCCCAGTTCTGTCAACAGCATTCCATACAGCCAAGTAAAAAGAAAAGTTTATTAACTGACCATGGATCTCTTCCTCTTTATTTTGCACAAAATAGGATTAATTAAGTCTTCAACCAAGAAAAGAGCAGAATGTGGGTATTCTAAGCTTCGGAGGAAAAAAAGTTAAAATAAATATCACAGCCCATTACTGCTATTTGTGCAACCACCGCAAAGAGTTATTGGGAAGAGCACTGTAGTCCAGACTGAGCACATTCTGTTCTGCACTCCCAGCTTTATCCTGTGTTATGGTGGTTTGGAATTACTGTGCAAGCACCATCACTAGTTTATACAAAGATGCAGGAATGGAGTGTGAACGTACCTTTTTTCATACTGTATGGAACCAGCCGGAATAAAATATACTGATATGGATAGTCCCAAAGGAAATACAGCGAGCATGGCTTGCTTTATTTCATGTGGAATAAATTAGGAATGACTGTCCCAAAGTTAATTGGCTTACACACCTCTTGGCATAATGTAGGTGCAGTCATATCTAACCAAATGCTTTGTTATATACAAAGGCATTTTCCTTAGTTTTAGCTTTAAAACATTTACCAATATATTCTTTGGATCTTCTCCAGCATGTAAAAGACTTAAAAATCAGTCTTGCAAAACCAACTCTGAGGGTGGCCTGAGAACAGACTTTATCCGTGAATATTCAGTATCTAAGAGAAAAATATAGCCTCTTCCACTCCTTTGCTATTTTCAGATGAGAATATACTTTGAAAATTCTCCTTTTTTCCCTCTGCTCCCTCCTTCCTTCACTTTGGTAGTAGTACTTTTAAGGATGCACAGCAATAAGATTGTGTTCAACAGTCAGCCAAAATGCCATGGTACCCTACTAAATCCTGGTGGATCAACTATAATCCCTGCATTTTTTCCTTTCTTAATCATGTTGGGGTTTTTAGGCATACATTTACTTTTTGTTCTTATTTGTACATGGTCTGAGAAGAGCTGTAGTAACTTTTTGTAAATGTCTTTTGGCCTTTGCACTCTACAAACTATTGACTTTTTTCTGTGTGGTTGGTTTTGATGTTGTTTGTTCTCTTTCTCTTCTTCTAGGTCATAACCAACACCGCTGCCAAGTTAGTATCACCTCTGTGTAGTGCCAGATATTTGTGTGACGCTGTGTGTGTGAAGATGTGTTTTCTGGGGTAGCATGATCCCCTGTGTTCCTGCTGTGTCTGCTTGCAAGTGCAAGTATTTTTTTAAACATCTGCTTGGTGTGGCAGGCGCCCTGCACTGCTCCTTCTGTCCAGCAGTGCTCCCACTTGGCATTTCTCAGTGTTGCTCGAATGCTGTGGATGGAGCTGCCACCTGAGCCTGCCCAGTTCTCTAAAAGCTTTCAGGTGGTTGTGCTTATACAGGCAGGTTTAAGTCCTCTTGAATCTTTAAGTCAGCTTCATGCCCTCAGAGTTTGGAGAGCGTTATCTGAGCCTTTTTTGGTACATTATCAGTAAAGTACTTTTAGCTTCAATGTTAAATTAATTTCTAAAGTCTGCTAAAATTCAGATTTAGGTTGCAGTAAGATACTGATATGGGAAAAAAAATCTATTAAGTGATTTAGCTTGATAAATCTATTGCCCAAAAAAGAAATAACTATTGACTTGGAAATGTGATTGATCTGCTTTATTTAGGAGATTTCAGAAAGTCCTCAGTTTTGACCTTTAGTTTTCTAGGGGCAGAGGATTGTCTCTAAACTCTTCTTTTTGCCTCTGACCTGAGTGTTGTTCATAAATTGCTGGAGACTGGGCTAAACTGATTATGAAATAAATAATCTAATACTTAAATGTCAAATTTAAACTGACAGCACCAAGTTAGGAGTATTAGTATACATAAAGTTGAAATAATATTTAGTACATATAATTTACATTGATCTTGCATTCTGTGTTGATTTCAGTGAAGTGTGGGTGTGATGATGTAAGTCCTTTGGAGTGAAAAATCCTAGCCAGTTTACATTAATAATTATTTTGACAGGATTGTCTTAGAGAGCAGCAGTCACTTTATAGGGGTGTTTGTAATCTTACTTGCTTTGGGATTTATTTTTCCTGATCTTTTGTAGCTTAGGAGAAAGATCCCATTCATTTTGCAGAGGTAACCTCTGCCACTTTGTCCTAGAGCCCAGCACTCCTTACAAGCACTAATATCTTCTGTTTGCTACCAGAGTTAGAAAAATAACTCAGCAGTTCGCAATCTGTACATTTTTTCTGTTATTTTTATTGGAATCCCATTAACTTTACTGGAAGTGTGGCTTTGGTGTATGTAATGTGACTAAAACCTCTTGAAAGACATCACTGAAACTGTTTGAAGACCACAAGTGAAAGCCCAAATGACTCCTGCTGCTACCAGGAGGGAAGTTTAGTCTGTTGTAACATTAGTAGCTTTGATTTCTATAACTGGCTATGGAAACAAATTGCTTAGAACATTATTCTTTAAAGGTGGCATATTTAACCTCTGTCCTTTCCTTCACACAATCTTCTCAGATCTTGGGTTTAGAATCTCTTTAGTACTTCCAGCAGTGTGAAAGAAAGAGAACACTAAATTCAAGATCTTGAGGACCTGTGTGTTTGTAATTATCATGTGATTGTTTAGGGTATTACACAGAAAAGAGATACTGTTGAAGTCAGGCATGTGCATGCTCAGTACAGCAACCTGCACGTCTCTGCACATCGCCCCTCCAGAGATGATGCCACTGTAATTATAGAATTGTCAGAGTTGATGAATAGTTAAGGGAGATGTGTTTTAAATGTGAGAATGTGTTGGTAAAAAGATAATTTTCACTTTTTTTGAATGCATAATGCTGCTTCCCAGTTCCCTCCCTTAAAATGTTAGCATGTGCAAGTGAAGGCTGTGGCTGTGATGCAGCATGTGCACCTGTGTGTCTCTGGTCCTTGTGCATGTGGCTGTCAATGTTCTATCAAGGATTTGCAGTCTGTATCTCTCTCTGTGCATCCTTAGTCAGGGCATCCCACCAAACAAAAGGCTGAAAACAGAGCAGAGTCCCCTGGCTGGCTTCAGAGGTTGCACAGCACCTGTGATAGTCTCCAGATAATTAAGTCAGATGGCTGCCAGCCATACTTGAGTTTACCGTTTTCATCATGCTGGGTTAAATTTTCACTCTCATCCTCTGAAGCTACCCATGGTAAACAGGCACACTGTTTTGTGTGTAAAGAGAAGAACAATATTAGCCAATAAACTTGCAATCTAATATCTTAAACTGAAAAGGAAAATTGTTCCAATCAAATGGAATTAAATTCTTCAGCGGTTCTTCTGCAGGGGGAGAAATACCTGTTTCCAGCTTTTGGGTTCAGTTCTGAATGAAACATTTATGAAATATCTGTTATGTCACAAAGGATGGAATTCCCAGTTTTGTCCAGTTTGGAGAGTGTATGGAATCTCTCCTGCTGGCATCCTCCAGCTGCTGGCAGGACAGGAACAGCCGACTGGAGATTCACCTCATCTAGGGTAGGCTGAAGAGCAGCCACCGTAGTGGCTGACATCGGTCATTGGAACTCTGGGCAGTGCTCAGTCCATAGCTCTAGGACTAGAATTATCCACATCTCAGTCCTACAAGAAAACCAGCTGCTCTTTGGTTGCAGTCTGACATCAAAGTGACTCGTTCTGGTGTCATGGAAGCTTCAGTTAGCTTGCTTTAGGGGCTCAGTCTGTCAAACATAAAATCTTTCCTTGTAAGTGGAGTCACTAGAAACTAAGGCAGCAACTCTTCCAACTGCACTTGTCCTGTTGGTTGCGATGTTGGATATTTTGATCTGGGACTGAGCATTTATCATGCCATAGTAGCACTTCAGGCTGGCTATACAGAGATTATGGGAAGATTTAGTCTTTGTAAGGAAAGCCTTGAAGATTAAAAGGCACTATTACTAAATTTAATTGTGATTAATAACACAGACAGAAAGTACTGAAATCTTCTAAATAATAGAGAACCTGATATCTGTTCACGTCACTGTACTTTCTAGACCTTTGTAAGACCCTTCTGAAAACACAAATGGATGAAAAAAAAAGTGGGAATTCTCTGCACTGTGCATGTACATCCCATGGGCATGCATATATACATGTGCATGTTTGTATACACTTAGATGTATATATGCATATAACAACAGAATTTTAGTATATGTATCACACAAATACTTACAGATTTTTTTGTGATATTTTAATACAGTGACAGCTGTTTTACCTTTTTTTTCCTTTTTATACATTATAAGCCAACCCCAAAATGACATCCATTAGCACAGCCATCTTTTCGCTGTGGCTTGGTACTTACATTGCCTGTGCTTCCCTGATGAGAAGCTTTGGTGAGATGCCATGAACAGACATGCACACTCCTCTCTTGGTGGTGCTTCCCTCACTTAACTTCACGCCTCTCTCCTTTCTTCCCCTCCCTTCCTTGCCCATGGAACCTCACTCTTGCATAACCCAGCACGGACTTCACGGAGCGTTTCAACCCCAATGTCCTGAAGGACTCTGCCCTGTCTACCCACAAACCCATTGAGGTGAAGGGCCTTGGCGGCAAGGCTACCATAATTCACGCGCAGTATAACACCCCGATCAGCATGTATTCCCAGGATGCTATCATGGATGCAATTGCAGGCCAGGCACAAGCCCAGGGTGGAGAATTTGCTGGGTAAGGTTATTTCCTTCTGTGGAATGCTCTTTCTCTCTGCATGGTACTTGTAACATCCCTACCTGCATGACACATTTGCTCTTCCTGGACTCTTTCTTTTTTCCTGGGTGAAAAATGCGTATCAATCCTAGGCAGTGTCGAAAAGCACTTCCATGTTTTCAATTTAAAAGGATGAATCACTAGAAAATGATAGCATGGTTTGTTATTGGAAGGGACCCCCAAAGTTCTAAGCCCCTACCATGGTCGGGGTACGTTAATTTAACCTAGTTTTTTGGTATTCCTCCTAGAACTGGTAAACGCCACAAAAATACATCTAATGCTCTGTATATGATACTGAATGACTTTTCATCCTGGCAGCCATGATTTATAATAGTCACTATTGTATGCATAGCTCAGAAAAGAGAGAAAAGGAGGATGGAATTTTTATTGAGAAGGGAAGAATGCAAAATATTTATTTAGTGCTGGCTACTGTTTTATTCTTCAGAATGGAATGTTTTGCTGTATTTTCCCTATCTCCAGTTTACATACAGTACATGTGTTTTACACAGATCCTTTGGACTATGGCAAAATCCCCTGATCTTTAATAACTCTGCTTTTCCAATGCATGTTTTTGGTAATCTTACCTGATTAACTTATCCAGAGTTGTAATAACTTTACTGAAATTACATATGCAATAAAAGTAGCCAGGTTTATCTCTTACCAGGTGCACTTCTGCCTAAAATAGAAATTGCCTTCCTGTGATATGACACCAAAATACAGCTATAGCAACACTTCAATGTAGTTTCTTTTCCATGTGTTAGCTGCAGGCTTATTCAAAGTGAGAATGGTTTATGTATTTGCTTGTGCTCCCTTTTGCTGGCCATTTTTCTCTCTTTTTTACAATTATTTTTCTTTTCTGCTAACTTTTTGCACCAATATTGCTGTTCATCACAGCTGTCCCTCATGCTGGATCACAAGCAATACCTTTAGCTGGCTTTGGCCATGACTCAGTGAATCTCCACAGGTGTTGAGTAGACTCATATTGCCAATTGATGAAGTACAAAGAAGTTCATTTGTGTTCTCTATAAGAGTTCACATCCTTCATAGGTGTGGATTATAGGAGACATTTTATGATACGTTGGCATTTCTATTAAATGCTGTAGCTTTATATGATGCAAATAGTAATGTTTAAAAAAATTCTTTAAATTATCAGATGAATATAAAGTTAATGCTGCATATGAAGATCCTTTTCATTTTATAAGTTTGCTTTAGTTTCCTCTGTGATATTCTGAACTTTAATTTGCAGTGGAAACCATAATGTTCTTTAGCTTGCTTAATTGATCAAGTCTGAGTTAAGATTATGCTTAATGTGGAAGTATTTGTATGAGAAGTTTTTGATACAAAAGCAGACCAAATTGTGTGCTGATTCATTTTGTCCCAGTTATCAGCCTATAATTTGGTCTTGGTTCTTAATTAATAATCTTAGTCCTTTTCATTTGTCCACAAGTGTCTGTAGGGTGGTAAGCACACTCAGACTGCACATCTTAAGGACAGACAGCAGCTGGAAACAGTTTACTTATTTTATCAGTGATGAAGGACAGGCTTAAGATAGGAATTCATTTTCTAGTTTCACCATTTTAAATCAGTGATGTTGTATCTTCATGAGATCAGTCAGGCTCTTGTTACTTTGGAATAAGCCACACTTACTGGATCACCATGGAAAACATAAAGGAAGGACAGAATTGTTCATACTCAGACTCCATGCTGAAACTTAAAGGTAGAAAATTTTGAATGCCCTGACTTTATATATTTTTCTACTCTTTTTTTTTTTTTCTGTTTCAATTGATCTTGCTAAACCAAGAACCAGGAGTTAGATGGCTGCAGTAAAACCATGTGGACAGTGTATTTTGAGTAATTTCTGTCAAACCACTTCTAAATTCCATTATGCGGTTTTAGCCAAATTCACAAGTTCTATAAAGACACAAATCCAGCACTTTTATTTGGAATAAGATCTGACAGTTGAAGTAGCAGAATAAATAATGTGGTTGTACAAACTAAGGTCTTGTGTGTCCTCTGCAATAAGTCAACTTGACTGGCTATTTACCAGTCTACGTGAACTTTTGTTTCTTAGGTTGTAGGGTTTTTACCTCTTAGAGCATTTTTTAAAATAGCTGGAATCAGTCTAATATCTGATGTCACAATATTTTGTTGTAGGTCTACATCAGGGGTAGAACACTGCAGTGTTCCTAAGTTTTTACTTAATATCTACTGAAATTAAATTTGCATAATGTCTCCAGGGAGTGATTCACGCAGTAAACTATAGTTTATAATGAAATCCAAAAAATAAAATTCCATTGCTACTTATTCAGAGAGGTTTGACTGCCTTTAAAGCTTGTTTTAATGGTAAAAATGTGTGACTTAAATGATGATAAGAAAAAGGAAAATAATTTTTATTGACTCCTACTAGAATACCTTAGGCTCTAGATTAAAAACTTGCACAGCTCTAACCCATTTGGGAAAAGGATTTTTTTCAGTAGCATCAATTTAAAGTAATATGCTTAAAGATGCATGATATTTCTGCACATCCACACCCAGATGGAAAGAAATTGAATTACAAAGAGGTATAACAGAGGTATTAACATGGTTATGTGCATCTTTAGGCTGTCTGTAAGAATCAACTGTCGCATTTAGGTTTATGAAATGCTCATAATCAGCGATGCGCTCTATTTTACACTTCCATGCTGAGTGGCTCATATGTCCTAGTTATTCATCCACAATATAATTATGTTTTTTAAAAAAGAAAAAGGCCTGCTGAATTAAAGACAGAGTTGGAAATACTCCAATGTATTGCATTAATTTAGTTCAATTTATATGAGCATGTTTCACTCTGCTGGGGAGGTTAATTCACCGAGCTCCATTTCCTGCCTTAATCATCTACCATAAGGATATTAATATGTCATATTAATGCCACACATTGCTACTGTGAAATTTGTAGTCCAGGCTCCAGCTCTAGTTTTTTAACAATGCTTGCGTTAATGGCATATCTATACATAAACCTTTGAACTGCTTTTTTGTACATAGATCATAATATGCAAAGAAAGCATTTGAGCTAGAGGATTTAAACAGAGGAATTTGAAGTGTCTGTGGCTGGAACACCACTGCTGCCACAGTGGTCCATAGTTGAAATCAGCAGCAGTATCCAGTGGTTTTTTACCCACTCTAGAACAGTGTTCAGCTGGGAAATTTTCTGTCCCATACAGCAGGTTTTCAAGCTTCTGCAAGATTAAGAAGTCAGTGTGGGGATATGAAGTTAACTGTTGGCCCACATCAGACAGTCACCTCTGGTATTCATACGGGGCAGGTTCTGGATGTGAAACACCCTGAAGTGCCCTGGGGACTTGAACAGGGTCACCTTTTGGGGAACATTGCTGTGACAGAACTTTCAGCATAGCCAAGCGTCAGAAGCAGCAGCAGAACACTCCCAAGGGCGTTGGCTGTGGCTTATTGTTGGTATTACAGAGAATCTCTTTGCCATGCAAACACTGTTCCTGCAGAAGGCAGGAGAAGGCAGAACTCACTGCTGTGCTATTCTTCCTGCCTCAGCAAGCCCTTTAGCTCTGTGTAATGGACCAGAAGAGGAGGACTACTGTTCTCTCTCCCCTCTTCCACCTGAAGAAGGCTATGGCACCACTTTGTCCATTGCTGCCCACAGGAGCAGCACTAATGGAAGTCACTGATGGCAGAGCCTTCCCAAAATAAACAAGTCTGCATTCTGCCTTCTGTACCTGCTAGTGTTTGGATATTGTAAGGATTGTGGTCTAGGAAACACGAGCTAAAAAAGGAACTCAAAAATGTTGCTTCCTCCTACAGGCCATCTTTCACACTAAGGAACTTTTTTACATAACTTGTATGTTTTGCGGCAGAGCTTAAAACAAAGAGTCAAGTTTTTCTCTAAATTCACCTAAGCTGCCTTCCACCCCACAGCTGATTGTGTGGAAACACACAAAAAAAAACTTAACTGGGGTTTGCACTTGGGTAGTTCCTCAGGAAAGTGAGAAGTTTGCATATAAGGGGGTTATGAATACATGGTATTGTGTGTAAATCCATCAAAGCAGTGTATACTACCTAGTGCTGAAGAAGAGGAGTGTGTCAGCTTGGAAAAACTCTGATATTTAAAGCACTACCTGGTAACATTTGCATCCCACTCTATGTAGAATGTCAGACATAGTTCCTGGCTTTTCATGACTCCTGTTAGACTTTCAAATCACAGACCCAACTTCTCTGTAGATTTTCTCTGCACAGTGATATCTTAGCACTAACTTTGAGCCTGAATCAAGGAAGCAACTGTTGGACCAAATGGCCTGTACTTTAAACAGAACTGTTTCTCAGTTTTCATGAAGTTGATCTTGTTGCTTGCAAAGCTCTTTATGGAATAGCATAAAGCTGTTACAATAAATCACTTGCTTCAAAAATAGACCTTGTATTTAGAGCAGCCATGGAGCCAAGCTGCTCCAAGCACACATCATTCCCTCAGTGTATATTTCTGCAGCTCTGTTAATAGTTAATTTTAATTCTGCTATGCAGAAGTTTTTTTCACTGGGGAAAAAAACCCACCAAAACCTATTAAGTTACTATGCTTGTTTCTAGCCTGCATCATAAATCAAATCGAGGTTACCTATGTAGCTTTGATTTTAGCTGTGCACACCTGGATGTATCACTTTGCAAGATGATTAAGCAAGTTGTAAGATCCTGAGATACATTCTGTCATTAAAGATTTCAGATACTACTTATATGTGTAAGTCTTGAATGCAAGACTAGACTTCCTGTGCTTCACATGTTTAGTAGACAATGAATCCAGACTATGGCAGATTGAAGTTCTATTCAGTTTGAAAAAGAATAATCTCTAGAAAAAGCAATAAAAGCCTACCTCATTGGTTTTATACTGAAATATGGGTTTATTTCTAATTGCAACCTTAAGGTACACTGGCTCAACACTGTAATTTAAAGAAAGCATAAAACAGTACCAACATAAAGTTGTTTCTGTAAGAAATAATATGTAACCAAAATGGTCAGAGAAATAAATGGTTTTGCCTGGCCTATTCTCCACGTATTATTCTAACCACGGCATGCTTGTGTACCTGCATTGGCTGTGGAATCATGAACAGGTATTTCCAAACAGATTTGAATGACAACAGGCCCGTTCAGAGACAGAATGAGCCATAATATAAAATTGATCTGTGTATTTTTTTAAGACGTGATCCTTTCAAAGCCATGTTGGGGATGGCTGGGTGAGAAACTGTGACCAGAGATCTGCTTCCAACATTTCCCTTTCTGAATTGCAGCACCCTCCCTATAAAGGATCCTCATGTAGATAGTGCCTCTCCGGTGTATCAGGCTGTGCTTAAAACTCAGAACAAGCCTGAGGATGACAGTGAGGACTGGAGCCGTCGCTCTGCCAACCTGCAGTCCAAGTCCTTCCGCATCCTTGCCCAGATGACTGGAACTGAGTACAGTAAGTTGAATGGCAAAACATCCCCCTCATCCTGATTTTAGATTCATGTCTCTTCCTCACTGCCCTGGTACTGGCCACTGATACTCAGGGAATACGCTTGTCCAGGCTCATGTAGTTGTCAGAAGGGTGAAGATCCTGGATGTATCTTGAGAGAACTCAGAAATCAAAGTGAACAATCTCGCCTTACGCTTTATAAAGAAAATTCTTTTGCCACAGGCCTCAGCATAAAAGTATAACAGATTGTACAGTAAATGAGCATTTAGGACACCATAGTTATTCCTGCTTACAAATTGAGTCTCTGCAGTGCAATGTTTGGGTTTCCTGCAGCCGAGACCTACAGACCTGTCCATTCTTTAGACAAAAATGATAAACAAGTCATGTCTCCTGTAACAGAAGTGACTTCTGGAGGTCAAAAAAAATCAGTAATCACCATTTGTATGGAACCTATGTCTCTATCAGCCCTATTATCTAACCCTAGATCTGATATGAACATCACAGAGCTTTGGCCTTGTTGCCAATGGAAATGTTTTTATGGCTACCTGGTACTCAGCTCACGGGTGGTTCCTGATGTAAAGAGAAGGAAGGTCAGGGCCTTTTCCCACCTCAGGGGGAAATATTTAGTATTTCCTTCCCCCCTTAACGTGCTGCTGCTGTCTCTCCTGCTTTGTACAAAACAGCAGGACCTCTCTGTAGAATCATTGCCTACAGCTGTGAAACACTGCTAATAATGAATGGGAAAGTAGTTGTAATAGCTACCTTCCTCCTAACATCCTCCTTCTTGTCCCTAGGGAACTGCTATCTTCATTATATTCTTTCAAATTCCACTGCTGCAAAGTCAGTGTGAATGCACCTTTAGATAGGCTTTTGATAAGTTTCTAAAGAATTTAAAATAGCATAAAGCCAATTCCTTTCTTTCTGTTTTTTAACTGAATCATTTTTTTCTACAGTGCAAGATCCAGATGAAGAAGCCCTGAGGAGGTCAAGGTAGGCAAGTCCCTGTGAAAAATACAGCTTTCTCCTTCCTGATAACCCAATAATGTTTTAAAATGGCATTAATATGAACTTCCTTTATTATATTTTTGTCCTAAAAAATTCTAACACATTTACTTAAAAATTACTAAAATTAAAATGCATTGAGAGGCATTTGAATGAGAAGGATAACAAATCAGCATGTTTTTAGGACAAACAGTGCAAAATTGCTGAAGTGTACGTTCAAATCTGAAAGCTCTCTGCTCATGCAACTTTCCTGTACTGGGTGTGTGGATGTGATGAGTTCCAAGCCCTGTGTAACTACTTGAATGTGTAAGTGGATAAAAAATATGTAATGTTGTGATAGCACTGAAATATGTGAGCAATTTATTTGGATGTCCCTCTGATTGAGATTTGATTCTCCTTAAATGATACAGTAAAGGAGTTGTTTCCATTCATACCCATACTCATTGGTTTATGTTTTATTTGGAATAAATATGACCTAAATTTGTAGAATATGGAAGCACAGGACTGCTTTTGCTAATGGATAAATTTATTTGTTTCATATGATGTATCAAAAACACTGAAAAAGAGGATCTGTTCAGAGACATAATATGGAATTAAAGATTTATCATCATCCTGCATAGCCAGGAAATAGATGTATTAAATATTACTGTGTTGAGCTTAAAAACTGCAGTTGAGTCAGAAGCATTCTGCATGCAATCCTTAATTTCTGTTTGCCTACTTCAAATCCCTGTTTCATTGTAGCTGCTCTAAGTCACCAGCTGGGTTTGTGATGTGTTTGGTATTCAATCCACCTTTACTTTTTCTATTTTATATTTTACTGCTCTGTGGGGTCTTCAAAGGTTCTGAGTTTTTGATCACAGTGCAGGTTGCAAATGTTGAATCAGTAAGAAAGAGAACTGCTGTCTTCCCTGTGAGAATACAAGAATGCTTTCAGTTGGTGTTTTCTGTAAACCCTCCGCTGCAGTTCGCCCAAGTTCATGGCTGGGTGCCTGAACATCAGGCTTGACATTATAGCCCTCAGGGATTTGTTTCTTCCCTCAAATATGCAAGCCTAATTCTCATTACATGTATTGTGCATTATCTGTTTTGATGTAATAGCACACATCCAAATCCTTATTATGATGGGATTTAAAGCATTGTGCTGAACTTAACATTGCCCATTCATATCTGAGAGTAATATGTGGTTTTAAAGAAATAATCTCGCTAGGTCTAATCCGTGGCTTTGGAAGATACAAAATCGTGGAAAATTGACATGGCATGAGATACATTGACAATAATTACCTGATAACACATCAACACATGTAAATTGCACATTCTATCCAGTGTAATTCCAAGTACATGACTACATCCACTATGCTTTGCACATTTTCTGCAGTCTTTAGGTATCTCTGTGTTATTCTTTTCTAGCCCAAGGATGCTTCTGGTTATGTTTAGGCACAGCTGAACAGGTTTAAGGTGTGCATTGATAGTAGAGGCATAAGAGAGCATGTATAGGTAGTTACACAGGGACAGTGCAACTGGTGTAAGCTCTGGTGCAAGGAATGAACTGGAATCTCCTTCCTACCCCACTGAGAGCATGGCACCATCTGGGGGCTTGATACTCACCTCAAACATTGGACAAACTCCACTGGGGATTTGGCAGCAGGACCCTGGCTGTGCAGGCATCCATCACTGTGGCCCCAGGCAGGCTGAGAGCAATCTCCCCCTGGTGTTTCTCTTGTCTCTGTGTCAGCTCCTCAGTGTAGCCAGCAGGAATCGCATGGAATGGCGATCAGGTTTCTTCCAAACACTTAGGAGTGGAGGGAAGAAGGATGTAGCTTATTTTTGGCAGAAACGTTTTACATAAAAATAGGCACTTTTAGATTGCTACTTCCAATTTCATGACATATGTCCAAAAAAACCCATAAACTTGGGAATTTGGGTGGCAGAACGTTCCTGTCAGTTAATATTAATGAGTGTGTTGTATGACTGTCCTTTGCTCATGCTGCTGCTGTTTTGAAGGCACACATAAAGTATAACTTGCTATGAAAACTGCTCATTGCTGGTGTGATGATTGTTGTGGAATATTTTCTGGAGAGATGGGATCCATTTCAAGCCAAACAGATGTTTCTGAATACCTTTTCCTTGAATGGAGGGGTAATATCTTCAAAGCAGTAAGGGAGTTCTTAAATTATATGTCAGACCCACTGGAGCTAGTATATTCTGGGGTAGCTGGGAAAAAATGCTATCAGAAAGTTTCAGCTGGAAATACTTTATATCTCTTAGTTACCTAAAAGCATAAAAAATAGTTTGAGAAGTCATACATCAAGACTCCTTTAGGACTGTTACTTGCATGGCACTGTGTTATTAAGCACAAAAGATTTAGAAATATCAGTGAATTTGTTGGCATTTACTCTGTTTATTGTTTTGTGCTTTCCTCAGCCTGAGGAGTAAAACCAGCCCAGTCTGCTCCTTTCTGTTTGGCTGGTTTCACTCTCAAGTTCCACTGCATTAACACAATTAATTGTCTCGTGTTTTGAGTGTAAATAATGAGGAAAAAAATGATCTTGTTTGCAATGACTGCAAAAAGTTTTGCAAATAACGAGAACATTTTCTTTTTCATTCTGTTTGATATACTTCTCCTTGACTGTGCTATCATCTCACATCTTCCTTCTTCCACTTTTTATGTACAAAAGCTGAATTTAAGCTATAGGGTATCTAGAAAAGATTAAATCCTGAGAGATGCTGAGCATGGCTCAAGCGCCCCGGTCTGCAGTCAGGGGTGGCAGGAGATGGCCACTATTTCACAGGACTCTGCTTTGTAAATCCCCTCCTTTGCTTTGTGACACAAGTGACCAGAAATATCTGTGCAAAATGTCAACACTAATACTCACTAATTCTGAGGAAGCTATAGAAAAGTACTGCTGAAACCTGGGGTTGGTGGTCCTTGAAGGAAGGACAGCAGGTTATATATGGGCCGACCTAAGTGTTAGAGAACGGAAAACAATTTGCATTAATTCTGCACTTGTATGAGTTAACTTCCACTGATTCCTTAGTTGTGTGAGAGGGAGGGAGAAGCCGAGAGAAACTGCTGGGAGGAAAACAATGGGATTACACTGCATTTCTAGCAAAAGCAGCCCTGTAATACCAAGCACAAGTCAAAGAATAAGTTATATCAAGTTATTCTCAGAAATAAACCACTGCAAAACCTTTCACACACGCTCCAAAAAGCATCACCCAGCCTTCACTATGCTGATTTGAAAGCTGAGGAAAAAATCCAAATAAATTGCCACTGCCCTAGTTGTAAGGCAGGGGAGTGGTAGCCATGGTCCCTAACCCCTTTCTTTCTCCCTCCTTTCTTTCTTCTGTGTATGTGTGTCTCTCTCTGTCTCTGTCTCTCTCTTTCCTCATGCCACAGGGAGAGGTTTGAAACGGAACGTAACAGCCCACGCTTTGCCAAATTGCGCAACTGGCATCACGGCCTGTCCGCGCAGCTCCTTAATGTTAAAAGCTAAACGCCCCAGTCCGAGGGCAACCACAGAGTCCCAGTAACACATTAACTGCTGGCCTGACTTAGAGCCTCAGCCTGCCACTCGTGCAAAGACGTGCTGCTAGGCACTAGGTTTCTGTTAGCCTGTTTTCTTAGCCTGTTAGCCACTCACTGTCACCAAAGGTGAAATCATGACACAACCCAGGACATGTTCTTCATGATAAAGTAGTTTAGCTTTTTTCCTTTATTATCTCAAACTTCAGTGTACAGCCAAACATCACTATTGTAGTCTCTTGACTTCAATTCTAGAAGAAAATGAGAGGAAGGTTATTGACAGTATTTCTTTAGGAGGAAAAAGAATGAGATTTTCAGAGTTTTACTGTTATAAAGATAATGAAGTAAGAGAAAGAAAGTTGAAAAGGAAAACTGATTGACCTAGACTTTGCTAAATGTATAACACACTTAGTTTGCATAGTTGAATGATGCTGTTTGAAATAAGATATTAGCAATGTGAAGTTATATTTCAATATATTGCACTGGCAAAAGTCATTTACTGAAACCATTGCTGTAAGTTTTGTGTTGGAAACTTTAATTTATCATTATATGAAAGAGAGATAGCTGAGGTTGCTCAGAATCTGCAAGGAAATGACATTTTGCTAGAGATGATTTAGGAGTGAGAAGAATATATCATACTGCTGGTGCACTGAAGCTTTTAAAAGCATCTTGTAAGTTTTAAGGAATATGTTGCCCATTCTGTATTGCTCTTGCTTTGACTCACATCTTTTCTGTATATACCAGCATGCTTTATCTGAAATAAAAGGTTTTAAAACTAAAATCATTCTGTGCCTATTTTACACAGTACTTTATTCTGTTTTAATACAATAACTGCTTCAAGTGATTCTTGAAAGAAGACCTTTTCTTTCCCAAACATAAAATTTGGTCAGAAAGCTTTCCATTATTAACTGTAATTATTATTGAACTGTAAGTTGTCTGAATTGGAATAAACCTGATAAAGCAGTTGAGTTAGGTACCTTTATCTGGTAGCAGTAATTCCAATCAAAGGGATTAGTGCATGAGATCAGATTGAAACTATTACACTTTTTGCTGCTTCCAAATTTGTTTCAGCAGCTCGTACAAGAACCAAGTTCATTCAAACTCACTTTTTTTTCTGTGTTATAGAAATAGGGAAAAGTTACTGTTCATGGAGAATTTTGCATGAATCAACCAAATACTGAAGTGTTTAAAGGATTATCATACATATATAAAAAACCTAATTCTTCAGTATTACTTAAGAGTACATAAGCACTAATTCCTTTTAAAATGCATTTCACTTTTCTTAGCTAAATACCAGGACATACTACTTAATTCACAACATGAATTTATATTTTCCATATGGGAACACAAACAGATTCTGATCACACTATTTTATTAGTACCTATGGTAAATCAGCATCACTGCATGAAATAAGAGCAACATTTTAACTTCTCCTGATTGTTGCCAGGAGCAACCTTTGGTGAACCAAAGTGGTGGTGAATTTTATTTATGTATGGGAATTTTTGATACAATTTAAAATATCAATAGGCAATTACAATTTTTTTCATAAACATAAAATGTACCTAAGTAAAATAATCTTCCAGTTCTAATTTTCAAACAACTAGATATTTTTATGAATAACTAGTAATACAGTCTCTTCATGGTAACAATTGTGCATCCTTAATGTTTTATGAATATAATACAGATACTAGTCATTTCCAAAAGTTCTAGTGCATGTGTTAGAATGCAAATGTCTAGATTATATTTCAATGTTTACACTTAATGTTATTTTGAAAGGTATTTTAATGATATAAATTCAGTGCATATAAACCATGTAATCATATAGGGCAATTGTTTTAATCCTCTTTTCTGTAGGATAAAAAAGTGAATCTAACATTCTCCAAGCTTGTAGAATGTCAATTCTTTATGCAGTTACATGGAGAAAAAAAGCAATAGGAAAAAATCTTGAATATCTGGCAGCTTTTAGAACTGCTGCAATGTTAAAGATCTTTTGTGAAGGTGCCTTCATTAATCCTTACAGCAAGATTTTTACTACAGTATATTTCAACTGCTTAGTCCAATCCCTTTTAAAAAATCTCACAAGTGATGGACTTTTTATGTTAAAACTGTCAATCAAGTATTTCTATGTCATTTCCTTTTTATATTTAGACTAGTAATTCCTCAAATTCCTCAAAATTCCTCTTACTCCTCAAAGATCTTCTTTTATGTTGTCATGGTGATCTTCAAGTCCAGAAAATTAATGTCATGGCTCTTTTTTTGTGTAGCTCTGAAGAGGCCTTGTTTTTGCTTCCTGAGGAGTGGGCAGACTTTGTCTGTAAGGCAGAGAAATTTGCCTGGATTTTCCACTCTACTGCATATCATTGCTAGTGACAGGAACAAACCTGGGCCTGATAAAAAAGCATTAAAGCTTA
The DNA here is from genome assembly GCF_036417665.1 of Passer domesticus. Classification (NCBI taxonomy): domain Eukaryota; kingdom Metazoa; phylum Chordata; class Aves; order Passeriformes; family Passeridae; genus Passer; species Passer domesticus. The sequence continues at coordinate 31,903,053 of NC_087481.1, forward strand.
AAAAAAAAAACCCAATAGCTTTGTTCAAGTGAAAGGGCAAGCCTAGCCTATTATATTTTAGTATGTTCAGGCTTATCTCACTCTATGTGGCTTCTGAGTGACCAACCCTATCTTGCAGTGTTTTCTGAGCACTTGCAGAAGGAAAATCACTCACAATTAATGGCATTGCGGCTTAAAATAGGTTCCTGATTGAAGACTCAATGAGTCATGCAATTCTTTAAACCAGCACTGATGATAGGCAGGTGTATCTGTCCCATGCTGAATATATTTTGACCTGTGACGGCTCTGCTGAGCAGAGGACAATGGTTGGTGACAATCCTGTCTTCTAAATAACCTCCATGCCAAAAATAAAGTAAAACACAGGATGTGGGTAGTCATATGCACCCCCTGCCCTTCCCAATATTGCCAATAAAGCGTAGTGTTATAAGCATTTAATGAAGACACAGCAAAGCTGATGCCAGTAGGAAATCAAAACCAAAAGGCCTTCCAGGTAAATCTGCTTGTCTGGTTATGGCACAGGGACATGCTCCTTTTCTGCTGTGGTACGAGGCTGTTTGAACTGAACTAACCTGTTTCCTGAGTCCTGCTGGCCTGCCTTCTGCTCCAGCAGCCCCCTGACCTCCTGCAGTGCTCAGTTTGCAGCAGAGGCACTGACTGCATGCAGTGTGTGCTGATGGGACATGGCTGCAGCCTGGCTTTAGGAGAGCGGGTGTGACACCTTGACCTCTTTCCTTTCATGCATGACAAAAGCACAAAAGGAGGAAGGTTCTGTGGCTCCTTCCCTCTCCTCATGCCTGCCTGCACAGGAAGGACAGTATGTTTTTGCTAATATAGAGGTCACTTCATTGCAGTTTCTCTCTCATTATGCACAACTGGGTGGAGTATATCTTCCAGAGCAAGGAACACGTATTTCTGGGACTACTTTATCACTTTTGAAAAATCCAACATCACAGAGCTTTCTGAAGCCTTCCTTAGGGGCAGAAGTGACACCAATTTTTTACTTGTGCACTCTGGTTACCACAAGAGCCGAGTTGATGCTGTAGCTTCTTTAGCTGTGTCTACCATGAGCTTCAGTGACTGGGATTATATGTATCAGAAATTTAAATGGGTCCTTACACAAATTTGAGTTTGCAAAGTTAAAAAGCCAGAGTTTTGGTATGGTGCATGGTATTACCAGATAATTATTTTCTTCAATCAGTTTGCCTTTAGTTGACAGCTTTCTGCAGAATACATGAAAATTAATTGACTAAAACTTGCTCACAAGCACAATAATCTCCTTGTTCTATGGCTGCTAATCAAAGCCATCTGACACCACTAAGACAAGCTAAGGTATCTTGATTTCCTTCCTTTGTTGGCCAAAATTTCCAATGATTAACATTGCCCAATTGCCAAAAACCTCCTATCTGCTGCTCAAATTACCAGAATTGCTACTTTTGAACGACATGGCCTATCTTTCCACAACAGCTTGTGAAACAAAGCAGACTTCTCTAGGTAGATTTCCCACTTTAGGAACATAACAAAAAATTAACAAGCACATCAACTTAATATCTTCTAATCCCTGCTTACACCTGAAGAGTGACAAAAGTGTAGGAACGGTGAAATAACTCAATTGTCTCCATGGAATCTTGAGTGAAATCAGGAGAGAAAATTGATCAAATATAAAGTCTTTCTTCCTCTAAATATTCCTGGAAGTTCTACAGGAAAAAAATTATTAGGGGATCCTAAATCCCTTGTTTCCAAGTCAGTTGCCTGTAGAATAAATTGGTCAAAGACAGTGTAAGGTACAGTGTATCCACTTCAATGTACCCACTTAAAATTAAAAGAGTGAAGCCTCTAATGCAATTAGAAAATACCATGAAACTTTTCTCAAAACAGTTTATAAATAAAGTAATGCATAAGCTAACAGAGCCTGTTAAAGCTGGAATCAAACTTTGGGTGTGGGTGTACTGACCTATGTGTAGCATCTTATATTTACCACCTCCTGCATGTTCCTGTCCACCATTTTGCATGATCAGAAATTAACTTTCATTTTTACTGTGTAACCTTTAAAATATTTAATATACATCCTTCAGCTGATGCAGGTGGCTAACCAAGACATGAGTGCTGCCCTTCTCTCTGACTGCTCAGTCCAAAAAGGGAAAATCTAACATGCAGCAGGTTTTCCAACAAGCATTCTAACTCAGAGGCACTCAGCTGGGGTCTGTGGATCATCAGCTGGCTCACAGCTGTGCTTAGGGTGAGCTGGAGAACAGCACTGGCACTGCTTCCTTTTATTCTGCTTCTAAATTGCATTAATGTCAGCAAAATTACCCTAAATACTAATAACTTCCTAATAGTTCATTTCCATGTAAGATTTTTGTTGTAGCTGACCCAGAATGTTATATGATTACAAATGAGAGAGAGGGAAGGTAAGAAAATCCTTGAGAGAGTTTATGAAATAAAATTTAATCCACATTCTGAAAAAATGACAACCATTCTAATTCATACCGCTTAGATAATTGATTCAGGAACTGAACAGCTCAGACATGTTGCTGGGTTTCAGGGGCAGCTTCAAACTTAGCTTAATGCCATGTAGAGGAAGTATGAATTTTCTTATCATCAATGTGCACAAATTAAAAAGTAGGTCTAAAAACAACCCTCTGAAAGTGAAACCTCTGAGTTCTTGTTCTTTCCACAGCTTCTCTGGAGAAAAGTGAAGTCACAATGAGAAAGAGCATTTCAGTGAGAGGGGAATCGTTTCCTGGCATACAAAACCCAAACTTGTGCATTGGTTTTGTCTGTAGTGGTCAGGAACACAGACTGAGAGTTTGGATCCTGTGCTCAGGTGCCTGGTGGCAGATGCCTGCACTTTACTGTGGGGCTATAGAAAGCTACAGGAAAACATTCAGTTAAATTGAATTGCACTCTTAAGGCCAAGATAGGGAATAATTATCTGAATTAAATCCCAGCTCAGAATTTTGCAGTCTTTGTTCTTGCTAAATTGATGTATTTATCAATAAGATTAAATTTAAAAATGTAGTTCATATGCCAAATATCATGATGTAAACCTTGGGCAAGAGTTACCTTATCTTTCCCCAACACTAATGCTGCTGTATGTCCAGCTGCATTCATTCTGTGCCTGTTAAATGTAACAGCAAACCTGTAGATGCCACTAAAATGCATTCTTAGGAGGGATTGGCTTGGATTTTAGTGAGCTGCTTTGATTGAGTTCTATACTATGTGTTGACAACAAGCTGCTGGTTGTTTTCCACTGAATCTATGATAATGCTTCTTCTCTTCTGTGGCACTGTCTGCACAAACGAGGAAACCCCTGTGAGAAAAGTATTTCCCTGTTTTGGAAAGCAAACATAGTAGGATATATTGCAATTGTTTTGGCGTGGGCTGCTCACATTCTTAACTACAGTGGCTGAAAAAGAGAGACTAGCCCTTTTCCCCCTTTTTGTGATCCCAAGCTGAAGTGTTAACTAAACCAGCATGATAGTCCTCTTCTGTCCTCTCCAGTTAACTGCCTGTCATTTCTTTGTTTGTCTTCTGGTGTCTTTGTTAAAATAACAGAAATATAGCATGGGGGGAAAAAAGGCAAGCAATCTCAAAAGTCATCTGACCATGGAAAAATTCTCAGCTGCATATACAGAAAGGTAGAAATAGCCTCACTGGATCTGAGCAGCAGTTAATCTAGCTCAGTGTCCAGTTTCCAACAGTGTCAGTGTCTCATGCCTTCAAGACAAAAAATGTTTGGAAGGCAATTATAGAATAGCTTTCACACAACTTTACTCACAGACATCCAATAAGAATTCCTTTTAAATTACTTTGTTATTTTTACTTCTTAAAAGGAAATTTTATTTTTTGGCAAATATGTTTATATAAATATAAGTACATGCTAGGATGAAAGCCTTAAGTCTGATTAGTCCTGCAAATCCACACTATACTACTAGAAAAACAGAATTTTTAATTTCAATAAATATAGACCCTAATAATCTGTATGTTTATTTCCCCTTTGAAAAAAGATTGTGTATCTATCAGACTTGGTAGAAGACTATATTGGGTTCTCAATACAGTAAAATACTGATGAACTGAACAGATATATTTATTTTAAAATTATAATACCTCATTAAAGAGAGTGAACTGATATTTTAAATACTCAGCTGGGGTTTGGGGGAGCTTATTTCAGTTCTTTACACTGCTGTGGACTTTCTTTTAGACCATGAACAAATCTATTAAGTTTTAGTCTCTCATTTGTAAAATTAGAAAAATAGTCTTGCTCCACAAGAGTATAGAGAAAAAACTCAATTAGAATATTCACTTTTTGCTTCAGTACTGAAAGAGTAGTTGAAGGACCATGTGGTCCCTTGAGACACCTCATGTTTCTTATGTCACCAGGTCTTCATTGCACATCGTATGATTCTGTCTCCACATTTTAGGGGAATAGAGCAGAGCTTTTCAAGAGATCTGTTACTATCTAAGAAGAAGGTAGATGGAAGGTGCACCACCTCCACATTTCAGCTTGCCTGCTACATGTACATGTTTGGGAATCTTTTGCATTTGGTTCCCAAAAATAAAGTAGAATGGGAAAGCATTCCAAAGTCCTGTACATACAGTTCAGATTTAACCTGTTTATTGAAAATTCTGATGATTCTCCAGGCTATTTTTAGGGTCCAATAGCACACACAAGCTTGGCTTGCAAATGAATTTGATTTCTGTTACTCAAACTATTCTGATTCTTGTTGGTGTGTGGGAGGGAAAGACTCTATTTCTATCATTTCACTCTGCCTTTAGCACCATATCATGTAGCATATTTTATGAGAAGAAAACGTTTCATGATTTCTACTGTATAATGTCCTGTGGAATTGGGAAGACAGTATGTTGCATAAATAGGTCTTGTTTGAAATACAAGTCCAACATTTAATGAAATCTGTGGGAGTTGCACTGTTCTCTCAGAACAGTCATTGTCTGAGGCCCTTCTATCAAAAGCCTTTTCAGTGGGGACTAAAAACAACAGCACACACAAAAAAAAAATCCCCCACGGTAATTTTAAATCTCTCCCAGATAGCTCAAAACTGTTATTCACTACTGTCAGTTATTGCAGCAGCCTGTGTAGACAGAGATACAAACAGCTCATAGTATTCTGAGCCAAATTCTTTCATGTTGTGAAGGTATTGACTTTACTGAGCCTGCCTGAGGGATGTATTTGGCTCAAAAGTAAAGTTACTTCTGCATTTAGTTAGCAAAAAATGTTTTGATTGTAAAGGCCAGAAATACAGTCGTCGGTTCCTTAAAATGCAAGTATTGCCAGTCAGAGGCACATCTGATCTTGAGCCTTTCTTCTTGGTAGCCAAATGGGAATTACTGCTATTGACTGGGAAGAGAAATAGGTCCTCGAAGCAAAACCATGAAGAAGTGTTATGTGCCTTTGAACTCATTTTCCCTTTTACTCTCTGCCTTTTCATTTGTTTTATTCTGTGGAAGTATTTTTACTATACTTCTCTCTCTGATTTCACCTTCACAACTCCCCTGCTGTCATCACTCAACATTATCCAATATTGTACACTTGGGGAAAAAGCTTTTGTGAAATACCGACCTCAAAGTGACCTTGAGTCAAGTGACTTGTTTTTGCCTTGTTCAGTGTAGCCACAGCTATTGGAGCAGAAAAGTTAGGATTAATTACATTAATTGTAACAACAGAGGCTTAGCACTGCTTCAGCCTGACCTCATCTGCCTGCCTTTTGGTCTTGGCTGTAATTTCTCATAGAGCATTTGGCAACACTGGAGATAAATAGTGCTGTATTTTGTTTCTAGGCCTGACTGTGTTCCTTAACACTGTTGCATGATTATGGCTCTTGGTAAATTAACATTTCCCACACCTGCACAGTCTCTAATCCATCCTCCTGCACCTTGTTTGACAGCTGGCATTGCAGTGAACTCACAGCTTGGTTACCATAAGGGCAGTGTTTGGTTTCTCATTGCTTCAGAGTGGTGAGCCATCAACCTCGTTGAGGGATTCTATTCAAGGCAGGCTCTTCTGACCACAGGAACATCTTATTCACACAGACACATGTGAGGGGCATTTCCCAACTTCTGGGTTTCAATTCATTTTAGGGCTACATTTTAGTTAGAGGTTTTAAAAATCCGTAGAGAACGCCTATGCCCAAGCCTTTGCTGATCTTAACTGGAATGGTTTTTATAACTTTCTTGGAACTGAACTAAGGAAAGAATATGTGACTGTACATATATGTGTTAATGTATGAGTACATAAACACAATACTGATAATAATGTAGAAAATATTAAGAATGGCCTTCCAAACATAATGTAAGTTAGTGATTGGAGCCCAGCAAATCCATATAAAAAGTGCATGTATTCCTTTTTTGTTTTCAAAGGGTGCTTCAGGAAGAAGGTTCACTTGGGTAAATGAGGACATTTGCTTTGTGCTTTGTAATTTTACACTTAAGAAAAGTGTTCTCATTTGGTATATTTCAGCTTTAAACCTGTTGAAATTTCAGCACAGTTCCTTAAATAGGAAGGGATGCAATCACCCATTGAATTGCTAAATAGTGAGACTATCTCAATTACTTAAATAACTGGATTTCAAACTTAGGTGTTTAAGGCTAATGGATTCTATTCTTTATTAAATTACTTGTGTTTTAACTTCTTACAGATAAACAATTGCTGGCATTTAAACAGATCAGTTATTTTTTAAGTGTGTATGTGTGTTTACAGAATGACAGCCCAGTTCTCTGTCAGTGAAACTGAGGCCGACTTAATCATCACCTCAACGAAGGAATGATTTCCAGTTGAAGGAATTGTTTCTAATCCAATTTAGGTTGAGAAAACTGGTATTTGGATAGGGCAGAGAATTTTTAAGTGATGCCAGGCATAAGAAATCCTTTTTGTGTAAGTCTTTGTTAACCATTTAACTGCTGATCACTTCAAAATATTGGGTCCATGAGGATTGCCCAACTCTAATTATTTTTACTGCTTGAATTTGGCATCCAAGTATGTTCTGCTGGAATATCATTGAATTATTTTTTTTAAGGAAACTTATTAAAGTCAAAACTATTCCTGAAATTGTATACACACAAACAATGTCTCATTTGTAATTTCCCTTTTATTTTATTATTGAAACAAAGTTGTTTGCAAGTGATAAGAGGCATACAGCAAACTTGTATATCTGGTGGTTTCACCTGGAAAGCTGAAGAGGTTCCTCACAGCTATATTTACAAGCAACCACTCTAGGATGCTTTTTGCAACCAAACATTTCTCCCCAACCCATGTTCTTCTTCCCTGGTTGTTTTGGGTGGGGGTTTTTTGCCATTGCTGGCAATTGCATTTATTTCATGCTGTATCCCCTCCTTTCACAGAGACAAGGAAAACCTTGCAGCAGCATCAGAAAACAGGTAATGTTTGCTGTGTTTGATTTACTTCCTGTTAAGAGTGTATCTTCACTTCCTCCGTATTGTTCTTACCTCAAAAACATGAAATTTATATACTGTTTGAGCAGATGATTGAAGTAGAGGCTTCAGCTAAGTGGGCTCATTAGGCATTTTTTTCTCATGCACTGTGATGTGGAACAGGTGGGGATTGTGTTTCTCAAAACTTATAAACCTGAAAAATAAGAGGTTTTAAATCAAATATTCTTGAAATTGAGTACTGTGAGTTTGTGATGGAGTTTTAAGAACAATTTCTATTTTAAACTTTGTCTAGACTATTCAAGATGTTTTTAAAATCTAAATAAGATTATCTTTTTAAAAACATTTATATGTCAGATCTTGATTGATACTCAATGGATTATGAGGTTCAAAACAGTCCCTCTGTAAGTTCTTTCTCATCAAGTTGTTTTCTCCCAAAGGATCTCAGAACATTTTGCAGTTAAGTGTAGAAATGTTATTTTCCATTAGTTCATTTATTAAAATCCACAGTACACAGGTACTTCTTAAGTGAATCTGACCAGTTGTTTAATGGAGCAAAGACAGGCTTCTTAGTAGTTAGTCATTAAAAGAATTTTATACTACTGCTTTTCTCTTTGTTTTTGATTCCTGCCTCAGTGATATGCAACCACTTTTTATTTTGGTTTTTTTTTTTTTTAAGACTGCTTATATTTGAACGAAGGTTGCATAGAGTTAATATCTGAGTGCAAGCAATATTTGTTAATAATGACACAAGCAATGGCAACTGGCACTTGAACAGTTGGGAAAATTGATTTTTATTTTTAAATGAATAATTAAAAAAGAAAGGAAATAAACCCCTTGATTCCTGAATATAAATTAAATTGTAAAGAACAAGCGATGCATGTTAGAACTTCACCAGCAGTTTCATTTGTGTAAAACCATTTAAAGGACTATGCAGCTGCTTCACTGAAATCTCCTTTTCTTTTAACTATTATTTTATTTTGCCAGGGACATTTTCTGATATATGACTGGTGTTATTGTCCTCCTATGTTGCCTTAATCTGGTGTGATCTGTCATACCACAGCCTTTCTCCACCTCCATTACCATCACAGCTCTGCTTATTTTGATATTCATAGCAATATGATTTCCAGATTTAACACAAGGTACCTTTTTTAATTTGTCAAGCCTTTCCTGGTCTTAAGCAATAATTAACCAACGAACTATCAAGATTACTTCATCTCCATTGTCATTATGATCTCCAGCTCCACCTGTGGCTGGAATTCTGTCCGTCCCTCAAACCCCTGCTGTTCCCTAGGAAATGCCTCATTTACAAACACCCTTGTAATCTCTGTCACCCAGGCCTGCAGGTACCGCGCATGCGCCCCAGTATGTGACCTCGAGTATTTGGCATCCTCCTAAGTCATCCACCAGGGATGCCAACACTGCCAATGCTCAGCCAGTGGCCTCCAAGGGGTCTGTGAGGCTTGGAGCAGGTACAAGCCAGGGGGAGGCCGGTGTTGGCCAGAAAGCCCCTCTTGCTTCATCCAGTAACCAAAGGTACACTGTGCCGTGTAACTGCATCACTGACCCGGTTTGGAGCTTTGCAATGGTTTGGTAATAACAACCTCTAACTCCTTCAGATGGAAATGCCCACTGCCTCAAAGGCAGATGTTCCAGTTCTTCCAATTCCAGCAGCTTCTGGATCGTGTGGGTGTTACATTTTCAGTGGCTGTCATAGGATCACACCTACAGTACAGAGACAAGTCATTAAGCATCTTCAGCAGAGAAGCAGCAGCTGATAGTTCTGTATTTTCAGTGGATTCCACAAACATTCCCATATTCAAATGTTAAATCCTTCCACATTACAGCTTTCTCCAAATGCTTTCTCTGGAAAAAAATACTTTTTTTATACAAATGATGCAATAACAGATTTTTTTTATATCCATTTTAGTTTTGGTTCTCTATATTTTTGATTCTTTGCAAGTGATCTGTTGGAGGATTAGAAACACAAAAACCTTCATGCATTACATAAAGGAGACTAAGTGCTGTTTTAATCATCCACTCCATGTTATTGGGATAGAAAGTCTCAGAACTTAGGACTTCACTAAGAGAAAAAAGTATAATCTACCCTTATATTTTAAATGTTAGAGTGCATTTGTTGCTGTGTTCTCATTATGGTTGTTAACCATTATTATCTTCTTAACCTCTACTGATCTGTGTTCCTTTTCATGAGTGAAAATCAGCTGAGAAGAAATGTGTTTGTTTTCATCCACCTAACTTACTTTTATGTTTGTTGCCACAAATATGAAGATGTTTGATTTTTTCAGTGTCTTTTAAAATACAAAGTACTGTAAAATTTTAAAGTCTAGAAAATTACTGTATTTAAAAACCAACCCACCAACCAAACAACCAACCAACCAACCAACCAACCAAAAAACACTCTATAACCTGTCATAATGAAGCTGTTGCATTAGATGATCTTTTTTATAAAGCAGCACTCAACATTTATCGAGTCTTGAAATTCTTCTGTTCTTGAATAACTAAAATGAAAAATCAGACTGAAAAACTAGAAAGGAGGAGGATAAAAAACAGTTTGGCTATTGTATCTGATAATATAGATAAAAATATGTAAAATTTATAGTTGCTAAGTTAAGACCAGTCAAGTCAGTCTTGATCTCATTCTGTAAAACTGTTTTGAGAATGTTATCAAGTGCATATAATATATGTAACAAAACCACTCTGATTTTTATGGTTATATCCACTTCACTTATATTTATTCCAATTCCTTGTTCTGATAATTAACATATTCTACTATGAAGGAAGGTAAGCAAGCCTCTAACATTTTAATCACGTAAAAAGAAATATTACAAACACTATGCAAGATAAAATTTGTTTCTATTTCTTTTAAACTTTAAAAGGTATTCTATTATACTTGGTTTTATATTATTTATATGGGTTCTTTCTGTTCATATATGTCTCCACACAGGTCCACACATATGGATTGGGTTTTTTTACTTTCCTGTCAGTATTTATCACTGAATATGTATTTTGATTATTTTGTAGATTGTTACAATTAAATTGCAATTAATTACATTCACTGTTCTCTTCAAGATATGAAGTCTTGAATCTTCTGAAATCTGTAGCAAATTCCTTTTCACATCAGTGCAAATAGACAAAATAAGTGAAATCCTAGTTTGTGTTTGTTTTTAACACAAACATTAAGTTCTATTTTTATGTGCAGCATAGTTTCAATCATTTCTTCTTTGCCAAATCAAAGATGTGTAAGTATGTAAGATGAAAACTGTGACTCCACAGTTTTTAGTGGGGTAATTCTGGTACCCACTGTGGCACAGGGAAAATGTCAGTGTTGGAATTCAGTACCAGAATAGCTGTGGTGGATAATACACAGCTATTCTGCTACATAGGCTGTGAAATTGGTAGACTACTAGTTAATTGGAAGAATTTACATCATTAAATACATCAGGATAGAAGAAATCATCTGACTCTCAAATGCATATTACTATGGAAGAACTTCTGCAAAACTGTTACAAAACTAGTTGTAAGGATTTGAAAGCCAGAATTGCAAACTGGGTGATTATTTTCAGGAACTTACTTATTATGTACATAATTGTAGATGAATCTCCATAAGGGAGGAAATACCAATTTCCTGCTTTTGTTGAGGGCTGCATTCAACTTTGAGGTTTGTGGGTATAACAACCAGCTTCTGTTTGAGCTAATCAAACAAAACATTCAGCTGAATAAAGTCACCATCATGTAGACTACTGAACTGTAGAAGAGGAGGTGAAGGACAGGAGAAATGGGACAGTCCCTTGGAGAACCAGGGGTATCCCAAATTCAGAAGTACCAAACACTCATTCTAGGTCCTGAGGAATAGAACTTGTCAAATCAGTGCTTCTGAGAGAGCAAACGAAAATATGAAATAATTTGCACAATGGATGGTAATTCTGCTTAGGAAAAAAGGCTGAGAGAAAGAGTTTGGAGGGCTAAGGTTGGCTGAAGAAACAGCTGTGGAACTGTGGGATTTTTTTGTTATTTGATACTTGCTGTGCTCAGGAAGGAGCATTTTGGGTATTTGTACCTTGAGCAAGAGAATCACTGAATTCCAGCACCTTGATAGGAGTAATTTGTAAGAACACAGAGATGTGACAATATATTTATGACATAGGTCCAAAGAAGTAGACATATATCCATCATGTTTCTAGGCCACTGCTCATGGACAAGACAACTATGTACAGTGATGCCCTGATTTAAAAAAAATACCTGCTATCTTTGCTCCATTTGTCTGTCTGTAACAGATGAGTAATTTTCAAATTTGAGGGAGGTGATGGAACACATTAATAGTTCAACAGGTTACTTAAATGGTCAGAGGATACAAGACTAGATTATTATCATTCATTTCAATATAGTTGATGGAATTTGTATGAGCTCACAAGACTGTGACAGGCTCTTCAGAGCCATTTCAGTCCTGGGGGTGCCACATTTCCTACCACTGGCATCAGTGGGAGCAGGACTGAAGTGCTCTTTAACACCTGGGGTAAATTTCAGTCAAGTAGGACCTGCATTGCAGTCTGAACTGCACAATGGAAAAGGCTGAACAAATATCTTTTTTTTCTTTGCATAATTGTGCTTTTCCCTCAGTAACCCAGCCAGCTACTATGTTTGCAGCTGCAGGTTCAAACATAGTAGGGTTTATGCTCTCCATGTAAATGCGCGCCTTCTTAAGATGCTTCTTGTTTTATTTAATTTAACTCTAATTAGTACCCCTGTTGAGCATGCCCCGGTGGCTCCCAGTTCTGCTGCTCCTGCACCACATGCTTCAGCACCTCAGCCTGCTACTGCTGCTCCAAACCCAGCCAGCCCGATGGCAGCACCAGCCACCACCTCAGTAGTGCAAGAGTCTTTCTCATCCTCCTTCCAAAGGTAATGCTCCGTTGCTTTATACCCCTCTGGCTTTGGAAATGCTGCATACACATTCTTAGCTTAAGAATGTAGTATGAAAAGCTATAACCTGGTTTATATGCTTTTATATATTTGGGGGGGGTGGGTTTTTTAGGTTGTTTTTTTTTTTAATGTGGGCTTTTTTTCAGTTTTGTGATATGTTGCTCATGTTTGCATAGAATTTGCAAAATAAAACCGCCCTAAAAATAACTTCATTTTCAGAAAGCGAGTCTGGGCTTAAAATTAGAAATATTTTTACACCACTTATAATAAAACCAAAACAACTCCTCATATTAGTTGCAGTGAATTAAGATTCTTTTAATAATGTTTCTGCAGTAGGGTAAGAAATGGAAAATCAGAAAATGTCATTTACTCACATGATTGAGCTTACTGTGTCACAGCAGATATCAGTAAAGCATGGTGGACACTTGATGATTGACTTGCTCTGTAAGTTAAATCAATTCATTTCTATTAGATTTATCTGATCTTTTTTTCCTAATGAGAATTAGCCTTTGAGCGGAAGTTTCAAGGAGATGCATTCCTAACACTTGGAGCACAGTAGGAGTTACAGTTGTATATTAAAAACTGTCAGACAGCTTGTGAGGAAATGTGTGGGATTTATACAGCTGTCACTTACATTACAGTAATTTTGGAGATAGTAAAGAGTTTTTTGGTACATAATATTCTTTTATCTTTGGGGTTTGGTACATGAATATTCTGAAAATATGTCTATTTTAAAATGCTTTTATGCATGTTTTTAAAATCATATTGAAAAACATATTTCCAGTAATATAAACCACCTTTAATTGATACCTCAGATGTATCATATTTTAGGTATGTATAAATGGAATTGGAAATGTTCTCTTGGCTCTATTTCTTAATTAATTTTTGGTAGTTGACTTGCATTATGTATATATACCAACTAATTAGTTTCTCACTTTGGTCAGTTTTTACCTAGCCATGGCCTACCAGAATGAACTGGTTTTATTCCAGACAGCAAAGGTGGTTTGAATAAAGTCTTGTGCTCAAATTCAGGACTGCACTTCCACATAAAATAATGATAAGGTTTAAGTAATTTTTATCCCTCAGTTGAAACCATAGCATGAAGAAAATGTATTACCTAGTATCTGTTCCAGACCAAAGAAATGCCTCTACTAAACTAATTGTTCCAATTACTTCTGGTTTTGATAGGACAATCTTCTACCTGGTACTGTTTGCATTGTAAAATGTTTATCTTGTATTTAGACTCAAACATCTTCAGATCTTTCCGATAAAAGCATGTATCATTGACAAAAGTCCTGTCCTGTAATATTGTCTGTCTTAATTATTGATAGTTTGGTTTTAAAATGTTTCCATAATGTGTGCATTTTGCCTTGTGCTCTGTAGGATTGTGCTTGGTTGTGCTAGTCTGTAAGTCTGCAGATGTGTGCTACAGGAAACCTGTTCCTGGCAACTGTGCAGCAGTCTTCCTGTATCTGAATCCTGCCAGAGCTTGGTTCTGATGCCATGATTTGTGCCCCTGTTAAATCATTTTGTTCATGCTTTTATGTGTCTTCTGCAGAGTTCTTGCAGCCCCCAGCTCTCTTTCCCAGCCTAAGCCTTCCCATGGGCCCAAGAACATGTCATTAGCAGCTTCCACTATTTCATCTGCTATCTCATCTCAGTCTAGGTATATCTGTAAAGCTCTCTTCTTTTAACCTAATTTGTTTTGATTTTGTATTATGCTCTCTGACATGAGGTTTTCAGTTTCTGAAGGGATTGAATTGGGAGTGAAAAAGCACAATGTGTTTAAAAGAACAGCCCCTTCCTCATCTTCTGCATGACAACCCAGCTAGGAAGCAGCTACGTTTTGATGTAGGATGTGTGACCACAAGGTCCTCTTGGAACAGAGATGTTTCACTTGGTTGGTTTGTGTTGCTTTTGCCATCCTGAAATGAAAATATTTGTCTAGAGACACTGGGTGAGAATGATGGACCTTTTTTTTTCTTGGTGAAAACGCAGGATCACAGCAATCTTTTATCACTAGAAAGAGAGAATGCTGCTGTACTGCCTCGCTTCCAAGCCTTTTCACTGCTTTCATAACACTTTGACCACTAACAGAGGAAAAAGCAGGTGATTTGAAGACTCATTTGAACACAATTTGAACAGTCTTAAGAAGTAATAAAAAACTAAATCAGCAATACATTTGTGATTGTAATTAACACATTAATGTGTGGTTTATCTTTATATTAAAAAATAGTTAGGAATCACCCAAGGTGTTTGATGTTTGAAATTGACAAAGGGCACAAGCTTGAAGGCTTGAGTATAATGACGGCATGAGGTATAATGGTATTTCTCAAGAAAATCACAGAACAGTTAAGTGCTTGGCACAGGAAGTATTTAATAGCAGTTCGGTTGGCTTCACATCACTGAAACCAGTGCAAAAATGCTGGTACAGAACAAACATCAGAAGAGTTTTTAGTTTTAGGATGTGAACATGTGTGTTTCCAGCCATGGGACTTACATAGGGGAAGTAATCCCAGTATAGAACTGATGGAACATAAGGAATAAAACTGACTGCTGATGAGTGGAAGTACACCAATTGTTACATTAGTTTCAAGAAGCTCCTTCTACTCAGGTAAGATTCCTTGCTTTCCAAGCAATAATAACTGCATATTTGAGTTTGATTAAGCATTGGCATGCAAAACCTATTACTTCTTCTGAGCTACAGAAAATACTTGATTTTAGGGATTCTTTCAGCTGAAGATTGAAATCAGTCAGAAGATGAAATGAAATGGAAGCTTTGGTGACTACTCTGTCCAGACAGAGCACATCTATTCATGTTTCACCAGTGTATGTCTTAGGACCCATCTAAATCTTTCCTAAGAGCTTGTTTTCACTCCTGCCTTGGAAATCATGGAATCATAGAATGGATTGGGCTAGCAGGGATCTTAAAGATCATCTCATTCCATGGGCAGGGACAAGTTAAGCAGCAATTATGCATCATTTACATATAAACAGCTAATCAGTTAGTATAAAGATAACCAGTACTTGCTGACACTACTTGCATATCTTTCTTAGAGCTAATGTAATACTATTTTTTGATTGAGCTTTTTTCCATTTCCCTTAAATTTTATATGCATTTAATGGGAGAAGAGAAGGAGTGTGAGGCCCAAAACCATATTAATTAATTTGTAGTTATGTACCAACATGGACTAATCGGTGTGAAACAAAATTTTAAAGAGGATAAGAAAATGACATTGAGATATTGAGGCATTTGAATTGAAAGTAAATTAGTGAAATAGATTGACATGGACCACTGCTGCTTTTCCTGCCCCTTTGAAAGGAAGTGACTTGTCTGGGGAGGCTGCATCTCCGCTCTTGAAGGTTTTCAAGACATCACTGGATAAAGCATGGAGCAACCTGGTCTGACCTCAGAGATGGCCTTGCTTTTCAGCAGGTTAGATCAGATTCTTCCTGAGGCCTATCCAACCTCAAAATGTCTGTGAATCTATGAAAAACATCTGTCCATTTAAAAAAGAAATGCTCTAATCAGACTCCTAAAACCTCTTGCTGGCACCTGGCCACATGTAAAAGATCTACAGCATATCAACTTTATACACTGCTGCTTTGTCAGTGGATGACACAAGTGTGATGCTGTCATCTGCTTCCCTGTTACCAACAGGCAAAAATTACTGTCTTGGCTTCAGCAAGTCTTGGCACATCAAGGGCAAATCAGAGCCTTTAGGACCTGTAAAAATTTGGTTCCCTGATAATCAAGTACAAGAAGTGAACTCTGCTTGGTTGGTTGGTTTTGGATGGCTGTCTTGCAGCTGGAATAGGTTCTTTATCTTGGTGCACTTCTTCCATGTTTGTTTTTAAAAGTGTTGTGTGTTATAGTTAGTGTATTCAAATGTAAGGGAATAAAACTGGCTTCTAAATTGATTTATAATTCAAATTTTTGAGCATCTGGTAGTTTTCATTTAGAAATTACAGCACTGTTTTACAGGATGGGGATATCCTCGGGTAGATGAGGCTGAGATTTTATCACCATTCTTCCACTGTTAGGTGTTTTTTTTCTGTTTAGTTGCTTTAAAAACATCCACAAAGAAAAGGCAGGAAGATTTCTCGATCAATATCCTTAACTATTTAAATCTGATTTTAAACTTTAGTAGATCCTGTTCTGTAGTGACTTAGCTTTTGTGAGCATATGCATAACACTTAACATGAGTAAAATCTTTATAATGTTTCTGAAGAGGAGTGTTTGAAGTAAATCACTAATCTTTAACAGAGTGTGTTACTCTTTTACATCTGCAGTGAAATCTGACTTACTGTTATCTGTTCCACTTACAATCTTACTTAAAAGAAGCAAGCACAGCAGGAGAGTTTTGAATAAGCTTGAAGCTCTTCAGGGATGGGTTATTCCATCCAGAGGGTTAAAGCAGTGTACCCTGTGCAGCAGCACTCTGAGAATACAAAACCAGGAGAAACAATGGAAAGAGTTACAATTATGGTTCTGAAAGTCAAGTGTAGCTTCTGATCCGGAGATTTTAATCCAAGCACTGTGTCCATGGTAAAGGGAAGAAAAACTCTTCTCCAGAAGTTAGGATAATAACTGGTATAAGGCAGACTCTTGGTGGCTCTGGGAAATGTGGGCTGTGCCCCTGTGGGATGGGATTGATGCTCTGTAGCCCTGCACTGCCCTGCAGACAGGAGCTCTGTTCATTCTGAGTCCTCTTGTTTCTCAGATCATACGTTGTGCAGGCTTTCAAGTACTTCCTGTATTTGCATAAATGACTCATTTATGTTCTGAAATTACACTATTTCCCCAAGAAGAAAATAAATCTACCTGTTTACTTAAGACTGTAACAATAGAAAGGTTCTGCGAGGCAAAAATTGAACATGGTGGGTTGATGTTTCTGCTTCAACTACACCAGCCTGTCTGTCCTTTCCATGGGGTTGTCTGAGCTGCCTCACAGGCTGGGGCACTTCCCTGATATTTGGCCTTTGGTTTATTCAAGGTTTGCTTTTCAGATTTGATGCAATGTAAACTTATGACACTGAGAAAAATCCCTTGTATTTATTTTCTTTCTGCTAATAAAAATAATTGGAGTTCCACAATCAAATAACAAGATCAGATGAGACTTATGGAGCTCTCAGCTCACTGACTTATGTTACCATTTCAGGTTTCACTGTGATTCCCAGCTTGAATAGGAAAACAAAATGTAATGTAATACTCATATATGATTATAAATATGTACATGTTGTTTAGTTTAAGAGTCCTTACTCATAGAAAATTCATTCTAGGGCAAGATATCCCAATCTTCTGTGTATATTTTTTCAAATACCACTTTTGTCTCATTTTAGTTTCAACCGGCATTCTTCCACCTCCATCAGCTACCAGTCAAAGCAGAGGTATAAAACTGTTTTGTGCAGCTATTCTACCTTAAAAGCACTTAACAAACCAGTTTATTGCTACCAGTAGGCATCTACTGAAGCGTTAACATAAAAATGATCTGCTTAGAAATATTTACTCTTTCTTTTTCTGACAACTAATAGTTTTCAGAGCCGGTGTTTAATTTGCTGCCTGTCACATGCCATTGACTGCTACAGATAAATCCAATGAAGTTGCTTTCACTGCTTTTTGAGATGCCAGTGCTTCTTGATCCATTAAAGCATCTTTGGTCCTTACAACATCTTTTTATTCTTTCTTAATTTCCTTATTTCTTCTTTCTTCTTTCTTTTTTTTTTGTTCTTTTAATCACATGCCATTTCCTTTTCTTCAGCAGAAATGCTGATAAATCTTTTCTTTCACTAAACCTTTAATGATGTAGTGTAACACTTTATTTCTCTTTGATAAGCTTTCTTACCTTTCTTACTGTATTTATTATGCATCATACACATGTAAAAGGGATAAAAGGATTCAGTACTTTTAATTTTGCTTTGATTTTGGTACTATGAATGGGGGGCGGCGGGGTGTTGTTTTGGGTTTTTTTTCAGCTTCATTTCCCTGAACACAAGGAAATCTGTGGTATGGTTTTACTATGCTATTATATTTGGGAAACACTTGAATTTTGAATAACCATTTTTCTTTATGGCAGTCTAAATATTACTAATCTGGTTCAGAACTTCTTTATTTATTTTGTGCATTAAGAGAAATCCAAATGAGTCTTTCTAACCATTGGATCTGTGCACCTGGGAGTAGACTTTCCTGACTGGATGACATTTTCAGATTCAGGCTGTGCAACACGTCATTTTAAAATCATCTAACTCACATTATAAATATTGGGCACTGAGCTGTGTAGTTTACCCTGAGTACCAGACTTTAAAACAAGGACAAGTCTTTAGATGGTGTGTTTAACTGATGGATTTTGAAAGCTGTGGGTGAAGCCAGAGTGTCCCTGTGCTATGGCAGGAATAAATGGCCTCTGTCCAGTGAAAACAAGCACAGTGCCTTCTTAGGCACCTCACAGGAGGTATCATCAGGAAACAGATGGTAAGGATGGAGCCCAGAAAGTCTGACAGTGCTTAGAACAGCTTTGGCAGTTACAAAAGCACAGCAGGGTTCACAACAGAATTTGCAGTGAATACAAACCCACTAAAATAGTTTATCTTGGAGATAAACTGTTGTTCACTCACGGTACAGTGGACTCAAATCCAGGCCTAAGCCCCAGACTAGGTACAGAAATAATTAGCTATAGCCATTGTAGCAATAGCTAAGTTTCTAGGTTTGCTACATAGACAAAATAAATGAGCCTGAGGTAGCAATGCTATGCAAACTGAATCTATAGTAAAAACACTGTCAGAGCAGCAAAAAGCTACATTGAGGACAGGTTTGTTTTGTTCAAAATTAAAAATTGAAATTTTCCATTCCTCATAATGTTTCTTACGTGTATTGGGAGAAATCTGCTGGGTTTGCTATGTAAGATTATAACGTGTTTTCTCCAGATGGCATCTGTTTCCACTGTTAAAGAAAGTAAAGTCAAGATGGATGAGTAGTCTGGGAAAGATGGATGCTTCTTTTCATACGCTGACAAACGTTTTCCTCTAGACAAACCCACTTTGGAAATAACTCATTAGCTGTCAGCACAAATAGATAGGGATCTAGTTCCTAGGGGGAGTGACACTGAAGGGAAAAAACAAACAAAACTGTTTTCAGGGTGAGTAAGAAGGATGTTCTGTAGTGAGTAGGTTTTTCTTACTGCACACATCTTGTTGTCTGTTGCTTCCCTTCTCTGTACTTCTTTATTCTCTCGTGCTTGCTTTGACTGTGATGCTCTTTTAGCAGTCTGTGAAGCACAGGCACTACAAACAGAATCACCCCAAGTAACTGCAGATAGAAGAGGCAAATTATATAATCTGTTACTGTAATCTAATCCATAAGATAGGGGAAAACTGATTTTTGGAATCCTGAGAAAATGTTTTTATTCTAGGACTGGAAGAAAGTGCATCAATATTGCATTTCATACGGGTTTTTTTCTGAAGGATGAATCTGAACAATAGGAATATTAATGTAAATTTTTCCGTCTAAATAGGGAAAAGAGTTAGTTTCAGAAAAATTTTTAAAGATCATTTCAATATTTTTGAAAATAGTATAACAGTATAAATATATATAATGTAAATATATTGTATAAATATGAATATCTAATTATAAATATTAATGCTAGAATTATAAATATAAATACTATAATATAAATATAAATATAACATAAATGTACACACTAATTAGCATTTGTAATAGTAATAATTGTGCTGAGCAAGTATATTTTAAGTCCAGATATGACTCATTGATTTATCTTAGACAAGACCAGTCATTTTTGTTTGCAGAGGAACAGAAAACAAAACTTCGTATGCAGCTTTGTAAAGTCTGATCCCTTCTTACTGAGTTTCAAATTTATCAAATTTATCATATTCCCTAAAGCTATTTTCTCTGATATAAGAACAGTAAACTTGCCATTACCTAAAATCCTTATTTGACTAATTTTTCTTTCCAAAGAATTGTCCAAAGCTTCCTTAGCAATGACAAAGACTGATGAATCTCCCAGCATTCTCTCTGTACTTCTCACAGACAGTTCCTCTTGGAGTTCTCTGGATGTTGCCAGATCTCTGACATCATGATCAGTAACTTTTGCTCTTTATGAAGTTGTTCACACCTACATTTTGCTTTTAGAAACACAACCCAGTCATATACACCAATGCCAGTTTCTGGAGGCTACAGTGAAACTCCTGCTCCTTCTGCTGCTTCAAAAATGAGAGTTGTTACTACTGCCAGCATAAAGCCCTCTGTCTACCAGCCAGGTAAGGAGCCTTCAAAGTACTACAAAGATTCAGAAAAAAAAATGCTCACACATTTCTTTTGGGAAAAGAAAATGTAGAAAGCACACATTTTTACACAGATATACCAGAAAGTATTCAAACATGTGGGTCTAAATGTTGCTAGTTTTGCCTCGGATCATTTGAAGATTGAGGATTATGTTGTATTTGTATTCTACTTCAGAGTTAAAATGTGAAACAAACAGACAGTAAAATAAAAGCAAGGGAAAAGTCTAATAAGAAATGTATGGCCTGATTTTTCAGAAGATATACATTTGAAAATAACAGTTTATCCAGTTAGGAGCCCAATGACACTACAGAATCGAGAAAATAGCTAAAAAAAAGAATGTACAGTTCAGGAAGGAGGTAAAATAAGTGGAGTTTGCTTGAGTAGGATATATTTGCAAAATAGTTAAGACTATATATTGAATTTCTCAAACTTAGGCTTATATTTGAAATAAATAAATAAGGTATTTATTTAAATGCCTCATTTATTTAAGGAATAAATAAATGAGGTATTTAAGCACCTCATAATGTTAT
The DNA here is from genome assembly GCF_036417665.1 of Passer domesticus. Classification (NCBI taxonomy): domain Eukaryota; kingdom Metazoa; phylum Chordata; class Aves; order Passeriformes; family Passeridae; genus Passer; species Passer domesticus. Next base: position 31,924,227 of record NC_087481.1, read on the forward strand.
TCCATTTCCCAGAGACAGTAACTTAAGGAATATATTTGGTTATTCATTCTTTTGGAAAATATGCTCCTTGATATTATTTAAATTCCCTTGGTATTAATGTGTTACAAATGGACTGAGCTTCTAAAACCATTGAAGACCAAAATGTGAACCTTCAAACTGAATGAATTGAGACAGCAATATAAGTCTAAAGGCAGTTCTGTTTCAAATTAAGGTTTTTCTGATCTTAGCAAGAGAATTAATAAGTTGATTTATATCTTTACAGTCAAATAAACATGAAAAGGCCAACAATTCTAACAGTCTTAAACCCTGTCTTCTGTAATGTTCTATTTCTGGATCTACTGAAATTAAACAAATGTAGGAATTTTAGCTAGACATAAAGCAGACAGACAAATCAATTGACCTTTATATTTGAGACATAAAGGTAGAAAAAGACAAGCAGAGCTCTCATGAGCTATTTAAGGGTCTCAAAGTAAATAAACCTTCAGCTTCTCCTCACTTGCTTTTGGTTAAGTGTGCCAGTGTATACCATGTTCTCACTCAAGGCAAATGCTATTATTTTTGACTCGAAAAGATGACCACAGCAGATTTATTTCTATAATGCAGAAGAAAGCAAACTCTGGCAAGTCAAAATATCTCCTAAATACACTGGCTGATGTTAAGCCCTGTGCTCATTTGGGGAAGTATAAACTCCAGTTCAATATACAAACCTGCCACAGAAATACATCTGCGGCTATTTCCAATTATTGGCTGGACCTGGTAAAGGCAAAGCTGGCTGTTGAATTCTGCTTGGAATAAGAGGAAAGGCTTTTGTTTTCTCCTGGGTTGGGCATCTTCTTTGCACTTCCTTACATTGCTGATGTTCTTTTGCAATTCCTTATGTTGCTACTTTTGAGCCTCACTGCCTCTCAATAAAGGCTTAAATAGTTGGCAGAGAAAGAAAAATCCTCCTGTACTGTTTAGGAGTTTGAAATATCCAATAAGGGGTTTTAAAATGCCTTCATAATTGAACCCTGAAGTGACTCAGGTACAAGAGAGGTTCCAGGCAGAGATTTCAGGGAAGATGTTTGGTTCTTGTTCTGGTACTTTATAAAAAGTGTTAAAAAGGGTACTTTATAAAAAGTATATATTTGATGTAGTAGCACTTCAGAGTGGTTTTGGAGCATGAGCTGTCCTCAGAGACAGTTGCAGAGCAAATGGGAAATTGCCACTTGGGAAGAAATGGAGGAAATAGCATTCCCTGTCACAGAGGGGAAAATCAATAGTACTTAGAAACAAACCACCAAGACAGTCAGAAAATGTCCTTATCCAACTTTGTCAATGACTGGCTTCCCTTGGAAATGTGGGGCAGCAACTTCCAGATTAAAACACCAATCAACAGGCTCATATATTCAATATAGAGACTCCTGTATCAGTCACTGAGAGGATTCACAAGGCTATTTTAATGTCAGATTGAAATTAAAACCCAAACAAACTGAAACAATTCTCAAAATGAAACTGCATTGTTGAGTATCGGGCTCAGATGGGATTTATCAGGCAGTCTACACTTTTCCTAACCTAATGCAGGTGGCAGATTTTCTGCTGCTAAAGATCTTTCATTTTTTTCCAGTAGAGAAGGCTGGGAACTCTGAAATCTTTTCCCTAAATTTCTTAACTCGTGTTTTAAAGGCTTCTCTTCTGAGCAAAGCCCACTAGATGGCAGAACATACCTGGGTATTCCTTTCCCGCAGGCATTCCCAGACTTTTCACGTATGCCAAACAACTCCAGCTCCATTTCTGCACCACGAAGTAACACAATACCCAAATGTAAGAAAGTAGATATTTCCTTTTAAATGCCTACGTCCAACTGGGCCTACTTGGGTATGCAAAATCGGTCAAGTGTAAAGGACTGATCTGCTCTCTGAGGAATTGGTAGAGAGATTCCTACAGTTCTTAATGAACTTTATATTGAATCCTAAGCACCCTCAATACTAAAACAGCAGCTTCCACACCATTATTTCATTTTTAGTTTCTATAAATTAGAATAGTGTCTCCCTATAAAACCTCATCTGCTCTGCACTGCAACAGTATATGGGAAAACTTTTGGGATTCAAGGATGTGGCCACTAACTGTAGAACAAGCCATATCAGTTGTGGTTATTAATTTATTTTGGTACTGATAATAATAAAGAGTAACACTTATGTCATCTACTAAAAAGGGGGGGAAAAGTAGAAAAAATGTTCTCACAGTGCAAGTCTGTGTGACCAAAGCATTTGAGACTCTATAAACCTTTGCTTTACTGCATGAGTCTTGGTAATGTGCCTTTTTGTCTGGAGAGAAAATAGCCATAGGCCATAAATGAAGAGCTGAGGGGGAGAATTCCATCTTCCCCAGAAGCAATGAATTGGCTTGTTCCTACTCCTGTTAAGAGAGACCTCTTCTCCTGCCATTCTCTCAGGACAACAGTAATGCCATTCATTCTTTCCTATTCTAAGAGAATATGAGGGCTGAGAGAAACAAGGTGATACAGGCTAAGTTGTTGAATTATTTGAAGTATTCATATTTTAACAGTTAATGGTCAACTCACGCAATACTGGTATTTTGAGAATATATTCTCTGATGTACTGAATCTTAGTACATTTTTAGCAGCTTATCAATCCCTTTTTTTCTCCTGAGTGGTGTTGGAAGACTTTTTGAAATACATAAACATTCAAGGTGAATACTAAGAGAAAAGAATTGTTCATATAAGCTTAGGGATATAGTTCTAAGAAAATAAGACATTTCCCTTTTAATAACAATTGCTAAAATCTCAAAGTTAGTGAAATCCTTCTAATATGTTGCAGTGATACTATTTTGAAGCAATAGTAATTGCAGCTTGTTCACAGGAGAAAAATATATTGTAATAAATCAGGCCTGTAAAATTAAATTACAACAGCTGAAAAGAGAACTCAGAGCAGATGCAAACACCCAGCATTTGTCATTTTGCAGTAATTCCTCTGGTACTTCCTTTTAGTAGCTGGGAAAAAAATCCCATTTTGTTGTTTTATTTTACTTTCCTTTTTTCTGTTTCTTTGTTTTACTGCAGCAAATAGAACAGAAAGAGTGAAAAGAAATAGAAGGTAGAGAGAATGTAGTGATGTGAGCTGAAGTCACCTTGTTTAATTAGCCTCATAGGTGGGAGCCTTATGAACTCATCAATTAGACATGAAATATTAACTTCTAATTTTGCCTATCTTAATACCATATTACATAAATAGCAAGACCCTCAGGATCTAAAGAGATTGCAAATAAACTCTGCTCTGAAATATTTAAATACTGTTTACCATTTCTAAGTTAAAAAAAAAAAAAGAAAAAGCCTCAAGCTAAGGTGGGATACAATTTTATGAAGCAGAAACATTGCTGATGCTGTACCATAAGAAATTTTTATCAAGAAAATGCACTAGATTCAACTCTGACCTCAATAAAAAGATCCCAAGGGTGATCACAGTGCATTGATATATATGCAATTTAAGCACTTGCAAATTGCCAATAATCAGTGTAAGTTGTTTTGTGGCAGGGTGTGGGCTGAAGAAGGGGTGTTAAATAGAACATAAACTTCTCACCACTTAATTATTCAGAAAGATCCATGTTATTTTTAGGTATTTCACCCTGAAATAGCTTTGTACCTGCAAGTCCCTTAAACCTGTACATGTTGTATTCGGTTGTGATTTTCTTGGTGCTGGGATCTGCTGTGTGGAATGTTTGCCGAGACTGCTGGAGAACTGGCTTCTGTTCCCAAGCCTGTGCTTTCTCATTTGGGCAAAACACTTCAGCTCTCCAAGCTTCTTTTCAATCATTTGCTTTGTTTTCCTTGCAAAGGGAAACTGCTTTTAGTGCTCCTGCACTTGGCAAAGTGAGGATGTTTCTTGGGCAGCAACTTCAGCCCTACATAATGCAAGATCTGACACTTTGAAAGGAGCAGGATAATGGGAAAACTTGTCAGTATGTGCAGGCCCTGGCTCCTGCTTATTTTAATGTGATAAAGCTCCACCCAAGATTAGAGCCTGGTGCACACAAACACAGAGACAGGCTGCACTGAAGGTTTTAGCTAGTCAAAGGCTGGAAGAGAGAAAGGATAATATTCTGTTTTGCACACAGGAACTGAGGCGCAGACACACTTTGCTTTGCTCAAAGTTATACAGGAAGTTTGTGGCAGAGCCAAGAACTGAACTGAGATCAGTCATAACCACAAGTCTGGCCTTCCTCTAAGTGCTGTTGGCTTTATCTTGCTGGTCATGTGAGCTGAATTGGCTCCATCCCTATTGCTTCCAGTGCTCTCTATCTCTGTGTTCCCTGTGGGAGCCTGTTTTTCTTCAAAAACTTAGGAATAAACCTACAAATTATGGATAATAGTGACATCTGCAGAACATGTTGTATTTTAATTAATATAATGAGATGAAAAGTTAAGCATAACACTGAAATTCTGGGGAATTGTATCTAAAACTTTACTATATTATCTGGCTTTTATGTCTTAAACAGAGTATATGGCAGTCTTTGACATTACTAGAATTGTCATATCCATTCCTTCAAAAAAATGAAGAGATGATCTTGACAATGGTCTCCATAAAATCTGTAAAAGCCAGGGGGCAATGATATGAGAAGCCAGTGATTGTGCTGATACCCTTGGCTTCAGCCCAGAATAAATGAGCAACAATGGGACAGGCCATAATTAACTACCACCTAAAGCTTTTATTGTATGTGTGTCGTGGAGTACCCTTTGGTAAGTGTTGCTGTATTGACAGTAGAAGAAAAAGACTTTAAAATCTTTCTTGGTTTCTTTTGGAATACTTAAAACAGCGCCAGCACCAGTCCATTCCTACACCCCTGCCAACACGGAGCCTGCGAGTCGCCCTCCCTGGGTAACAGATGACTCCTTTTCCCAGAAATTTGCACCTGGAAAATCCACCACCACTGTCACAAAGCACATCCTGCCAAGGGGTGCTCCAGTGCTCTCCCCTGCCACAATTCCTGCTTACCCGTCTCCAGTTTCACCTTCTTCCCAGCCCCCTGCATTAGCCCGGGGAACAGTTCAGAGGGCGGAGCGTTTTCCAGCCAGCAGCCGAACTCCTCTCTGCGGGCACTGTAACAGCATCATTCGGTAAGGTCCTGGGCCTTTGGAGAGGGATGAAGCAGGAAAAAAAGTATCAGAGAGACTGCTTATTGTACATTAATATACAATTCCAGAGCCTAAGACTCTGTTAAATTACCCAGCAGGGATGTCTGTTGTCTGCTTCATTAATTTAACATTTCCAGAGCTCATTTTGTTGTTGTGTGGTTCACTTTTTATCACTGCAAAGTTATACATGCTAATTGTTTGGCTCTTGGATGCTGCAGCAAATCCCTGCTTGATTTTAAACAGGTTTCTGGTCCTAAGGTAACTCTTTGAAGGAGGTTCGTGCAACTTCCTTGGGAGAGTTAGGGGGCTGGGAGCAGAGGGGGGGATTGTGGAGAGAAAAGGAACAAGGCATCATTTTGGAACAGCAGCCAAATGTAATTGTTGCTTTTGTGTCTGGAGAAAGATAATGCCTACACTCTATTAGCAGTGATTCATAGCATGCCTCTCCCTTCTCTCCCAATTCATTCTGCTGGACCAGTGCCTACTGTTAGCCTGTGCACTGCTATCCAACTTAAGTAATCCATGTTTAATCACAGTCTTCCCCACTGAAAGGAGCTAGTTTGGTGATGTGGAACTGCTGATTATTGCCCTTCATATATTCTGGAATGGAAATATTCCAGTAATAATCATTGTATCTAACTACAATCAGCAGAGTCAATCACCAAAATGAATTGAATGTGTCTTCCACATAACAAAACAGCAAGTTGTCACCTGATAATCTGACATTTCTAGAACATGCTGCACGCAGCGCTGTCAGACAGAAGGAAGGTAGGAGACTTTAGGAGCTGTGAGGTGTGGGTGTGCAAAGATGGAAATTTGCCTGTTATTTCATGCTTTCAAAGAGTAGCATCATCTTCTGTTGCCTTTGGCCTTTTCCTCTTGTCTTTTCATCTGCTTACAAAGACCACTTATAGCTATGCAGATATGAAAACAATTGATTTTTCCAACAGTTATCTGTAAATGCAGTGTATGAGAGCAGACAATAATGATATGTTTTAACCAGTGTGTTTTGAGTAATGGTCTTGAAAAAGACCACTTCTGTTCAGGTTTCTGAATGTCATTTTAATATGCACCTCATGGTTCAAGTTACTTCTTACACGTGTACGTGGTGTCTGACAAAGTTGGTTTGCAATCAGGGTAATTCAACCTTTTTTGCACAATACAAATAAGATTAAACAAGATTACAAATAAATTATGATTGCTTCCAGAGGTCCTTTCCTGGTAGCCATGGGTCGCTCTTGGCACCCAGAAGAATTCAATTGTGCTTACTGCAAGACATCCTTGGCTGATATGTGCTTTGTGGAGGAGCAGAACAGTGTGTACTGTGAGCGCTGCTACGAACAGTTCTTCGCACCGACCTGCGCCAGGTGCCACACTAAGATTATGGGGGTAAGAGACAACATTAACCCTTCCTGCAACTGCATGGATCCCTGAAACAGTGAAAGAGTTTAGACTGTAAGCAATGAATGTAGATGTTTTATTATTTCATCCTTTTAAGACTTATTTCCCAGTTTATTGATTCTTTCAGAATGAGAAATGTATTATTTTATAATCATTTTTATCCATCTGAAGTCTTGGATATTTCTGTACCTTATTGAGCTCACAGACGGAATATGTAACCCAGGTACCATCTCACTGAGTGTAAATTATGTAACACTTTCTGGGTAGTTTTTTGCTGTCTGATAAACACTATGTTACTTTTACCTCTCTCTTATTTATAAAAGACTTGAACTGGGTTTTTATTTCTTACACAGGATTTAGTCAAAATTTCAGTAGAGAAATCATTGGTGTTGGGAAGAGGCCCACTGCTCTTGTTGCACCTCACTGTTAGTTAGCAGTACAGCTGTTGGCAAGTCCTACTGGTTTCTTATATAATAAAATTCTTCAGTTAATAAAATACTGAATAAATACAAAGATCTGAATTCCACAAAGCCAAAAATAATATCCCATAAAGCGAAAGACAAAATTCCACTTTTGTCTTAAAGGACTAATGTACAAGTAAATGTACAATTTAATTTGCTCTCCACATACCTTAGATGGTGGTGAGGTTGGAATACCATCAATAATTTTAGCAGTGTATTTATGCATGCTGTTGTAGTGAATGTATGACTCAGATGAAGAAGCAAGGAGTCCCCCACTGGTTTTTCACTGCTTAGCTGTCACCTTTTGACATCTGTCTAAATGTTGGCATTACAGATGCTCTTCTCTGCAACTGCCAATTAGGGGTGGCAGCATCAGACATCGATGGTGAAGCTCTGGCTCCAGCCAAGTCTTGTTTGCTACTGCAGCAGAAGGATTAATTTATAGCAGAGCGCTGACTTAACCTACCTAATGAATGCTGGCAAAAATCAGTTTCCCATTATGGATTTTCATCAGGAAAATAGCAAAGATGCCAGCTGCCTCTATTTATATTAATAAGATTTCTCAAGCTATTTTTGCTTCTTACCTCACTGAGGTTCATAAATGGATCCAAACCTATTTATCAGCAATAGTTGTTTTGCAAACAGTAACAGAAGTTAATGAATCTCAAATGGTGATTCTCTAATGAGATATATGGCAAATCTAAATTAGACTATTTTGTCTATTTACTGGATTGAAAGCGTGGAAGAGGACTTCAATCCATTTTCTCATAATCAGTGGACATTAAAAGCAATCTTTAAAAGAGAATCAGAGTCTATGTGTATAATTGGAAGCAACATAAAATAGGATCTCGATTCTCAGCTGGTATAAATCAATGCTGTTTCACTGAAGTTAATAAAGTTAATTTACAGCAGTTATGCAGCTGGCCCTTTGAAATCTAGGCTGTTGGAGAGAGCTACACTGTCAAACATCATCCTGGCTACATGTAAGATTGACAAATTAGCAGGTAACTGCATCAGAGCCCAGTACTGCAGCTTTTGGACTTGGAAGACTTCTGTATGACAAAAGAATGAAGCAGTAATAGAGATTTCTCCATACTGGACAGAAGTAAGAAGCTGATAAAACCTAGATGTACTCAGCTGAGGAGAACATCAGTTGTACACACACAGAGAATTGGGGATTTTTGTGATAAACACATGGCTTAGGAACAGACATGCAGACTCATTTTTATTCATCATATACATTAAAAGAACTTTTCCTTTTTTTGGCTTTTTTAGATTTTTACTTTAGTTTGTGAATTGTTCTTGTAAGAACAATTACAAAAACTGGGGTTTTTTTCTTATAAAGAACTACAGAGTCTTGATTATTTTGAAACAACAGACTTACACCACTTACTCCTTGTCTTAGAAAATTACTCTTTTAAATTTATTTAACAAATCGTACTCTTGCATTGAAGAGTTCATACTGGTCAAAACAAAGGAGAAAATAATCAGAATCTTTGTGCAGAATCCCTCCTGCAACAGCAACTGGGCATGTTGATATAAACTGCTGGCTGAACCATGTTGTTTCACTTAGGCAAATACATTGCTCTAGAAGGCTTGCAGTCCTATTTCCTCTTTCTTTCCAAAAGAAGCCAAATTTCTGCCATAATTCTTTCTTTTGAGGAGGGAAACTGGCTGATGCAGAAGGGAAGAATTTACAGCATCTCTGCCTTGTGTTTGTTCTCCAGGAGGAAGTTGCAGGCCTGGCTATTCTGCTGGAGATTTTTGGTTGGTTGTTTGTTTGTTTTACAGGAAGTGATGCATGCCCTAAGACAGACTTGGCACACGAGTTGCTTTGTCTGTGCTGCTTGTAAGAAGCCATTTGGGAATAGCCTGTTCCACATGGAGGATGGGGAGCCTTACTGTGAGAAAGGTATGGCAGTCTGGACAGTTCTGCACAGTAATTATGTGCTTCATGTTCATGGAGGCAACATAAGAATAAAACAGCTGGTGAGCAAAATAATATCAGTTCCCCATCCAGTATGGGTTTTGTTTCCACTCTTCACATATCCAAATGTTTGTGTCTGTATTTTTCTCCAGTTTATATGAGAAAATGGCAGAGCGCTGGTCTTTGCCTCAATGTCAACAATGCCTTCCCTCATTTCTCTCCTTTATATATTATCATACTTTGCACTTCCTTCCCTACACATTTTCTCCTGTTCCACTCCCCTCCTTGGTAGATTCTGCTCACCAGAAATGAAAAATCAGTCTTCTAGGGCTGTCCACAATCCTTTTGAGTTGCTGGAGCTGTGACCCCTGATGCTGTTGCCTCACGCTAGAATTGTTCAACCAACACTTTTGAAGAGATAGGTCTGCACAGATGTGCAGCACATGGTGGTGCAGATTTTGCTTCCTGGCTGCTGCAACAAACAATCTGCTTCTTACCAGCTAAGAAAGGAAAAGGCCATGTTTTCCCAAAATGGTACTTGCCACGCAAATGTGTTGCCTGACATAGTCAGGAAGGAGGTTAAGGTTTAAGTGGTATTCCCTCTGTATTCCCCTTGTGCATTCAGTGAGCTCCTGGCCTACTTATCCTCTCCTTTCTTATGGTTACACAATTCAAATTTTACAAGTCAGAGTAGCTCTTAGTGAAGAAAAAACGCCATACAGCCTGGCTGACTGGGTCCCTACCCTTCAAAACTGGAGGTTTTGTCAGAACATCAAATAACTCTCATGGATTCCATATACCTTTGGAATTTTCACTAATATTTTCCAATGTCAAATCTTTCCAAATCACACTTGATAAAGATGTATAAATCAGCAGTATGGGGTTTCCATAATGTTCTCTCTTTTTGCAAAAAGAACATTAATACAGGCATGGAAACTTGTAACATTCCCTTGTCATTAGACTCTTTTGTACAACCATATTTGTCCTATGAATAAATTCCAAATATATTAGAGCTAACTTGAAAGTATTGTGAGCAACACAACTTCAAATTCCATGGATTTTTGGTGTGTTTTCTACATTTGTGATGATAAATGTCATACTAATGGGGGGTTCTGGACTGAGTTTGTATTGAAATAATGGAAGAAAAGAAGCATATTTCAGTAGGAGTGTTTCAGTAAATGTAGTAGGAAACTGAGCAAAAACAATCAAAACATTAATTGTCTGGAAACGTTCTATTTCTTTTGGACTTAATATGATTGTGTTAAGGGTTTTGCTTTTTGTTTTATTTTAGATTATATTGCTTTGTTCAGCACAAAATGTCATGGCTGTGATTATCCTGTTGAAGCTGGAGATAAATTCATTGAAGCTCTTGGACACACTTGGCATGACACCTGCTTCATTTGTGCTGTAGGTTCTACATCAAATACTGTCTCATTCCTTTATACTCCTAAATTGTGTTGTAACATCAGAAAACACAAAAGCAGTAATAACTAACATGTGCTTAAGGATGCAGAGGGATGAAAGTTCATTCTTTACTTCCATTTGGAGAAGGATGGGAGTAATTTTTCTTCTCCTCCATAACTTTTACTAGAATTATGGAATTTGACCATCATAAGTGAGTGTTTTCTAATAAAACATCCAGTTTTAGATAGTACATACAGCAGTACAAACCACTATTGCTGTTATTCTTTCCAGTGTTTGCCAAATAAAGATAGAGCAAAACTGAAAATAAATTAACTCCATACTGAACAGTATAACCATAATCTTACTTACAAAGCTGTGAAGTTTGTATTTCCATGCTGAATGCTTGTTGAAACTTGCAAAAAGAAGTCTGTTTAGAGAGCATGAATAGTAATTAGCATAGAAGTTGGTCAAACTCATCAATCTGTGGTGTGCACATAGCTCTGGAGAGTGGCCATATTCCCACACTCTGCACACAAAGCAGAAAAATCCATATGATAAACAGTACTTTCATCTGGTTCTAATACCACTGAGCAGCTCTGCAACATATTATTCCTAAAGTAATAATATCTAGAATCTCTAATTAGCTAAAAATAGTATGTTGGCCACACCAAACTGACAGTGACAATTTCTAATGTTTGTTTAAGTCTAAAATTTAGGTAGACTAGTTGAAAGTATAGAGATGTTTATAAATATCTGAAGCTAAACTAGCTTTACAAAAAAGTGTTTTGTGGAAACTGAAGTATTTTGGAAATTCTAACATAGAAAGGAACACTAAGCAAATTTCCTTCACAAGCTAACAGTTCTTAATTACTTATAAACATTGATTACTCATAAAGACACTTCCTCTGAATATTTCATGTTATTTTTTGCTTGTTTGTTTGCCTTAGCTGCACCATTTTCTGTGGAAGTGATAGTTTTATTATGTGTTGTCAATATGCAATTCTCAGAGTGGGGGTCTTTTTAAGAGCCTGACTTGATTTCTTTCAGTGGGTTAAATCAACAGTAAATCAATATATGGCTTCTAAAGACTAACAAAGAAATGCATGGGCAGAAGAGCAATGCAGTTGAAACTGATAGTCACATCTTTCTCCCTGTTCTTTTTCCTTAATTATTCCTGATTGCATTTATTGTTAATTGTAGGTGTGCCATGTGAATTTGGAAGGTCAGCCATTCTACTCCAAGAAGGACAAGCCACTGTGCAAGAAGCACGCCCATGCCATCAATGTTTAAAGGAAGAGTTGGTAGTCAGTAATGCTGGGGTAAAACAGATGACTAACTGGGCAATCATAAAGTTGATAACCATGGCTAGCACTTCTCTCGGTAAAAGCTAGACGTTGGTACTTCTCAAGTTTAACTTTATCCTCTTTCATAAATGCAGAACGTGCTTTTTGTGAAGTTTATACAAAAACCTATTGAATGAGCACTCAAAACCAAATGAACTCATGAACTAGTCCATTATTATAGCAACAGTTGGGGGAAATATTGAAATTAACTAAAAACCTTATTATAAAAGGTAATGTGCAAATATAGTTTCAAGTTAACTACCCACAGCAGTTTTACTGCTTAGACCACACACTGGTGTTTAAAAACAACTGGAAAAATACTTCTGTATTAAGTCATTTTCTTTCACAGCAAGAATGAGTAAGTGCCATATGTACAGTCATCTGTAGAACCAAAGGCTGTAGCTTTCAAAGGGAAATAAATAGATTAGGGCTTCCTCTAGGAAAAGTGAGTGCTGTTCCATTATCTTGTGGTGCTACATCATAGCATCAGATATTTTAGATTCTTTCCAAATAACAAGTCTGCCTTGAATCCATATGTAGCTGGGAAGCCTAGGTGACAATCCATAACAGTTTGAAAATAAAATGGTTGGGTCAGCCTTGCTAGTGCACTTGGCTTCTATGTGCACAGTAGATAATTCACTTTCAAATCATAATGGAAAAGGACAACTGGCTTTCTCCAAATTGCTCTTATATTGAATGGAATAGAGTTGACTAGAAAGGCCACCTTTTAATTCAAAACCAGTTTTCCTTTCCTCCTGCAGAAAAAAAAGAGATTCAATCTTGCTTTGGTTTCTAATTCCCACTGATATTAGAGGGAGGTAGGAACCTACATCTGGACCTTCACACTAGTGAACACAGAAGAAACACATCCATCTAGCACAGCTAGGTTGTGGGAGATAGTTTGCAAAAATTCTCTCCTCTATCCCACATAATTAGGAAAAAGGCTTTTTTTTCTTACAGTAAATGAATGTGTATCAAAAATCCGTAAGGCAGCAGGCACATACTCTTTATTCCTTTCCTTACTTTAAATGCAGCACATCATGAATTGTAGCAGTAATTGCCATTGGAAAACAGTAGCTATGTTCCAACAATTAGGATAACCATACAGTCATCTTTTCTAATAACCATCCAGGCATCTGTCCTAATAGCTTAAGAACAACTTTCAAGTTGTTCAGACAGTTATTTATAAAACTCTTTTTTTCAAATAAGCAATGCTTGTACTACTGATAATAATTTTGAATTTTTGAATATCAGTGACTTTTATATTGGAGACAGCAGTTCTGTCTGATGGAGTTAAGATGGAAAGTCTGATCACCATTCAACCTTTATTAACTCATTTAAGTGAGAATTATGGTGTGTGTGTTGACAGCTTGCAGTACTGACAGTTTTGAATTAGTACTTCTGAGGCTGAGGATGCTTTCTGTGGGCCACATGCTGGTGCCATCTGCACCTATTTTACCTTGTGTTCTGAGTAGCAAAAAATTACATTGTCTGTCTTGTCCCTCCCGTGAGTGATGCCCATTTCATTTGTATGTCTTTTAAGGGATGAAAAACTATCCAAAGCTTGGGGGAGGAATAAATGAAATTTGGAGTTCTAAAATAAGAGTTAAGTTAGCTGCAGGCAGTCTGCATCATGGAGAAATCAGAAAATAACCACCTGAACTGCCTGTGGCAGTTTTGAAATGTATGACCTGTATTTATTCAGTAGGTATCTTAGTTTTCACTGATCTTAGCAGTGATCTGATCTGAGTTGCTATAGGGTCAGATTTTTGTATGCATGAATTATTCTAAAACACTAGTACATTATATGCAAAGCCTTTTTTTGTTTGTTTGTTTTGGATTCTTTTCTGTAAGCAAGCAAATTTTCTGTTCTCAGTCGGTGCTGGGCTGGTGTGAATATGGTCCCATAGATTATAAACTCCAAAGATCTGGCTCATAAATCATAATTATGGAAGTTAAATATTTTTTCCACTTCTATTTGACTTCATTAAATACATATTCACAACAGTGAGAAAATTCTACATTTCCTTTTCATTTCTCAGTGCCATTCAACAAAATGCTGTTTATTATTATCTGTTATTTGAGAGAATTCACATCAGCATACTCTATCCTGAGACTGCATTGAAGATATTCTTTAGGCAGATTTGTGTCAGTGTTGGCCACTGACTGGGACTAATCTCTGACTGCAACATCAGAACAGGGAGTCAGGCTCCATGGGAAGGGCTTGTGATGGATGCCTCGGGAGAATTTCACGAGGTCTTTCCCCTCTGATCTGCATGTGTTTAAATGTGTGTGTCACTCTCCCCTCCACCTTCCCCCTCAATGTCCCTCTAAGCTTCCTCTTCACTGGCACCACGGAGGATACATCATGTTAGGGTCTGGCCGGAGCTGTTGGGCTGCAGTCAGGGAGTGCAGTCGGTGGAGAGCTGCGGGCAGGCAGCGTGGCTGGGGCTGCAGTTCCTCACGGCCCCTGCAGGTACCGCCTGGGGGCTGCCAGGGCGGGCAGGGGAGCGGAGGCTGGCACCGCACAGCGAGCACCTGAGGCTGCCACAGCGCAGGGGCTCTGCGGCCTCTGGCTGAGTGGGAAAGACGGGGGGCCCTTCCTGAGGCTGGGGTTGGAGCAGGGAATAGCCAGGTAAGGGCAGTTCCACCACGCTGGCATGTCAGAGTTGGGTGGGGCAGGGGAGGCTGGGTGGGGGGCAGCCAGGATCACTACAGCCAGGGAGAGGGCTTCAAGTGAGAAATTAGGGGGCAAGTAGCTCGCCATAGCCCAGAGAGATGGTTTGGATACGTACAGAGGGGTGAGCAAGGATCCAGTGTGGCACATCTGAAGTCTGGGCTGCAGGAGAGGGAATGCAGTGTGTGTGAGCAGAGCTGAGCTGGCTTGCAGGGTGGCAGCAGCACAGACTTCAGTGGGAGCTGTACTGGCTTGAGAGAGTCCTGAAAAGTTCCTTGGGCAGAGAACCTGCACTGTAGCACATGCCCTGGCTCCAGCTGGTGTCTGAGCAAGAGAGATTAAAGCTAGTTTACATATCACTCTATGAGGTACAGCGATATCTCTGAATGAAGAACAGAGATACCCTGAGGATTATCATGTAATAAAAATTTCCTGTTATGACTTGTGCTGCTTCATAATGTGGTCCAAAAATAGGGAATCCACGTACCCGCCCCTGATATCTATATTAAGATATAATTTTTGCACATATCTGAACCAGAAATTTGTGAATAATAATGTAGCATTTTAACTTTCACAGGGGTAGAATACCACATAACTGCTGATACTCTTCTGCTGTGTCACATTTGTGATATGGAGAGGGTAAAATGCTTATATATATAATAATATATATCTCTAAAATTCAAAATATGACCTTTTAACTATCATGGAAAATAATGTTGTACAAAAATATACAAGATGAATAATGTGTACTTGATTATGTTTTATGTCTTGTAAGAGATGCCTGAGATAAGTCCTAAGTTCTTCTGAATATTTCTTTTCATTCTAATTAACGTGAGTTTTTACCCAATAAAACAAAGGTACTGTACCTCTGAATGACCAATTTAAAAGATCAGTCTTTTGTCTAACTAAAAAGTGTTCAATAACTTTCCAGTCAAAGGATTCAAAAGCTGTTTTTAATGCTTTTCTCTCTTTTGATGTTCTTTTTGCAGAATGAGGCAAATTAAATGTTTCCAAATAAGGCTACTTTTATTATCTGGACAAAAAAAAAAAAAAAAACAGTTTTAGGACCTTTTTTTCATTAGTCTTCACTACATTGGATTCACACATTTTACAATTCTCAATTCAAAAACCAGTTCAGGACAAGGAAAAGTATTTTTCCATTGGTCCTTCAGTGGTCAGTACTTTGGGTGAAATGTTTTGCTGAAGATTACTTGTATTTATGTTTAATAATGTGAATGTCCACAGCACTGAACACATTCATTAGTGTCTAATGCTGGGCACATTAATGTTTTTTTGCAATACTCATCTCCTGGTAGTGGATATTACAGTGTTTAGTATTTATAAACATCAGAATTTGAAACTGAGTGATTTATTGCCTGCAGTGATCATATATTAGAAGTCTAGGTTTTGTAATATTTTGACATGTTGCCTTGATGCCACAAGTGTCCTTGCTTTTAGATAGATATTTTTTCCTGAGTTCCTAGTTATTTCAGAACAGAACGTCTGGTGGTTTATGAGATGTGAGTAATTACCTTGCATGGATTATCTGTGCCAACATGAATAAAACAGTCTAGTAATAAAAGCAATGTGCAAAAACAGTTAAAGCTTTATGATTTGGGTATATTTATGAATATGCCATGTGAACAGCTGACAGCTTTCAGCCATGTAATATCAATAAGAAAGCATACACAAGCTTGTACTCTCTACTGCAGACCTGAAAATAAAAATTAAAACCATTGGTTTCAACTTGATTGTATATCAGTCTTGAATATTTTTTGACCAAATAATGCTGTTTTAAACAAATATTAGTATGCTTAAAAGATGCAGCCTGCTAGCAGTACATGTTGTAACTCAGCAAGACCTGCATAGTCCCAGACCTTATTGTGTCAACAAATACTGTTTATAGTAACTTTGTAAGGAGTGGGTAAATTCTCTCTTCAGTTACATCGATGCATCTGCAAACAAAGTCTGACTGCATAAGTTCAGGCAGGAGTTGTACTGTTTCTTAGCAAAAGTTACTTAAAATACAAAGTGTTTTGAACACCCTCACTGAGCTCTAGTGCCAAGAAATATGTACAAATGAAAGGATGACTTCATATAACAATGTGTTTTTCAAAAAGCCATTTTGTGCATTCCTGTTGCACACCCCTCAGAAATGCAAGCATTTTAGAGATACAACTAAGTATATTAAACATAATTAAGAAGTCAGATGATAAATGAACAGACTTGAATTTAGATGTCATTACCAAGTACAGCATCAGGAATCAGAACTTAGAGCATTTTTGATTTTATTTCCCAGCCCCAATTTCTGCTTACAATGTGCATGAGAAATGCAATTGAAAATAATGCCCAGAATGTATGCAGTATTTTGTCAGATCAAAATTTCTGGTTTTCAGATTGTCTGTTGTGGCCTTCAACCTTTGCACAAGACAGTGCTTCCTAAACTGTGCACTGTGATCCCTGCAGAGTTCAGTTGTTGGAACTGGGAGCAATAGAGGCACAAGCAGAGCACCATGCCAGCTGACAGGGTGGAAAAGGGGAATAGAGCAAAGTTCATTAGGAAAGGACATGGTGCAAAATGTGTGACAAATGTTGCATTAAGGGATTCTTAACAGAGATTCTTAAAGAGAGATTATTGCTCTGAAGAAAATGGATATTTCAAAAGTTTAGGCTTTGGCATTGTTTGCCCCTCCCACCCCAATCATGCATCTTGAATTCAAACAGTTTCTGTTGATTAAGAAAGGAAGGAATGTGTGAATAAGATTGCTGAAACCATTATTGAATACACAATGAAATGCTTTGTTCTCCCAGGCAGATCAGAGTTATGGATGAGATTCAGACTATATTCAGGCATAAATTCTGTGCTGTGAGCCTGTGAAATATGCCCTTGGATAGCTGTTAAAATACATTTGTTCCTCCTCTTAGGAAGATTACATCAAAAGAAAACAGTAACAAACGTGTGCTGTACTAATAAGGACTGTCAGGCTGAGTCACAAGAATTTTCTCTGTAATAAAGACAAGAAGGAATTTTTTTAAACAAAGCTAAACTTTTGAACACAACATCTTTCCTTTAAAAGTTTCCAGATTAAAACTGTTAGGGAATAATAAATTAGTATGCATAAAGTATCATTAATAAATCTGTCTCTACTACAAAAGTATTTTCTAATCTTACTACTTTAGAAATTGGATTCTTTTCATTTATGACAGAGATGTTGCAGAAATTCATCTGCTTCTGCTTAGTTTTACTGTGCATAGTGTTACTGAAAGAGTTGAGACTTATTTTTCTTTTAATTGGAAGATATAGATAAAAATACAACCTTGACTTGAGTGAAGGTGATGATTCTTCCAGTGCTTGTGGAATGAATGCTGCTTGCTACACTAAAGCCAGAAAACTTGCTGTTCTAGATTGTTTTATTCTCCTGGTGTATTAAAGAGGGTGTTTCGGATTTTTAGGAGGTGTAATAAATATCTGTAGCCTGAATTAAAGATCTCATTTCAAAACAAAATAATGATTTACAGTGTTTAAATGATTTTAAGATCTAATCATATGTAGACAGGAAAATAATGCTGGGATTGAGCTTTAGTTTCATTTAAAGAAATCTTCATGTTGACTAATGCAAGCATTCTTATATGCATGTATGGGAGATATACGTGGATTAAAACACTCAGAACTGAGATTCTGATTTCCTTTTAGTGGATGTGTTTCATACCTGCACTATTTGAGCCTAAATTGTTGTCATCTAGTCCATTTACTATATAAAGCTTAAGAATAATGCATGAATCTGAGTGCACCTTGAGACCTGGGTTTTGTTATCTGTTAGGTATTTTTGCTTCATGAAGTAACAACTCCACAATTTTGATAGCATAGGAGATGTGGGAGCAGAAAAAGGGGACACTTTCCAAAAATCTGGCTTCATATAAAAAATAGGATTTCAGGAATAAAATTTTTATTTGTGCATTATAAACAAAGACTATTATTCTTTCACAAACAAAATATTCTTCAGCTGTTCCCTGCACATTCCTTGACAGATTTTCTTCCTGCAAATTTTTCCCTGTACTGATTCCAAGGATATTATCAATTTCCCTGTGATTAATGCACATGCAGAAGCCTGCCCAGAGTGCCTGTTCCTTTCACAGGCCTGGAAGCTGTGGGGTAGAAGGTGACAGAGTGGGCTCTGCTGCTCATGTGAGTGCACTCAGCCCTCTGCATCCTGCAAATACCAGACTTCCTGAGATTTACTGGGGATGCACTACATAGATGACACTAATTGAAAGTTTCTGCTTTATTGCATGTACACTGCACGGCATCTACTTCTGGCCAAAAAGTCCTTGCAAGAAATCCAAAGTGCTAGCCAGGGATTCTGGTTCTAGCTGTGGCTTCAGACAGAGCACGCCTGAATCTGAACTGTGTGGTTATAAAATAATGGCAGAGCACAGTTTCCTTTGAGATTGTATTCCCAGTGCCAGCTGCTGCAGCAAAAAGACAGCAGGGCTGTTTTGTGAATGGTGATTTTCTGCCGTTTTTGTGATGTAAAGCAGCTTCTGGAATGGGAGCTCTTCTGAGCTGCTATTCTCCTGTTACTGCATCGTGACACCAGTCTGAATTCAAACTTGCCAAGGTTTCAGCTCATTTGGCAAAATTTACTTATTCTCACATTGAAGGACTCCGTGTTTTCCACATGTGACTTATTCAGCTTTGTGTTAGACATCCTAGCATGGATTGGAAACAGTCTGGTGGTGAAAGGTGACAGACTGTCAGACTTCTAGGACAGGAGACACATCCTGAGAAACTAAATTCTCAGAGACAAATACAGAACACATTATCTACCTTTTATAGGCTTACATGGCTGGTGGTTGTTGGAGACTTCATTGACTTCCTAAGGAGCCACAGAAGCTGCTCTCTGTTCAGAAGCTCTCTAAAAAGAAAGAGTCAGTGTTATTAAAAAGTAGATATTAAAGTTTGGGGGTAGTGTATTTCCTTAGGGCCCATATTTGCCTATTTAGTACAACCTCAAACAGTTCTTGCTCCTATGCAATTCTCAAAAAAAAAAAAAAAAAAAAAGAAACACATAACAGAGGGTTGTTACTACTCCTCCCTAACTCTGGGTAACAATCCTCATTCCCCTCCAGCTTAGGAATATTCACTGGCACAGAAAGGTATAAATTACATCTCTGTGTGCCAGCTTCAGAGAACCTGGCCACAAATATTTCACTTGAGATGATTTTGTTCATTTCTTTAAAGGACAGTGAGAAAGATTGTGCTTTCTCTGATCTTGTAACTTAAACATCTTAGCAGAACAATCTTTAAGTCAAAAGATAGTTAAGTAAATGTTAATTTTAGACCTTCATTATTAAGTGAAACTAATTAAAAGTGAACAATTACTATCAAAGAGGGCATATGCAAAAGTAGTAAAATGAGATAAAAATGTAGGAGAGAGAAAATCCAGAGAAAAAGTAGCGTTTAGCATAACAATTAACCAGGCAATGTACCCTTCCTTTATTCACGCAGGGTAATTCATTGAGAGTGAATTAATGGTGAAGCATTCAGTAATAGGCCGTGGTAAGGAAACAGGAGCAGTGCATCAGGATATCCTCTTTCCGCCCCAGAGTACCAATACTTTCAATTTTATATACAACGGAAGTCATTAATTGCAACACAAAGAAGCACAGCTGTGTTTCCTGATGGTCACACATGCAATAGCTGCTATTGTTTAGCATTCTGAGTATGTACAATGGAAGCCGCTCGACTGCTTGGAATGTTTTGTATTCTCAGGGATTTCATTTCCATTAGTAGCTTCTGAATCCATGGTGGATTTTTAATATGGTATTATCTTAGATCCAATCCTGCATCCCTAATCAGGTAATTTTTTGCTGATGCCAGGGAGAGTTTGAACTGTATTAGGTGTGGCTGCCAAATGAGGAGATTTGCAGACACAGGCAAATTTCTCATTGGAAGCAAAGGGAGTCATAGACTATTTTTTGGGATTTGCTTTTAGCTGCATGAGTTTAACTTGTTCAAGTTCCAGTTAATATTCAAGTACCTTACAGACTGAGAGAGAAAAGCTTAATTGCTATGCCTTTAACTTCATTATATATTTTCAGACATTTTAGCTGAAATACAAGGATATCCTTTTATTATTTTGTAGTCCCATATTCATTTTAGTATAATATGAAAAAAGAAGTGAATGAGACTATTTTGCTGCACTTGCTCTTATTTAACAGCAATTTATTCATGTTTATGTTTAGAGTGAGGAAAAATCAGGACGTGATGAAATTACTTCATTCATTTCTTTTGTATGGGATCAGATCTGTTTCATTTTAAGAGGCTTGGAAGAGCAGAGCATTTTCAGTCTCATAAATGTCCATCTTTGTAAATCTCTACAGTACCCACTCCTGCAGCTGCCAGAGACACATCCACTTGAATCCATGCCTCCTGAGCAAAAAGCTGTCACACACAGCAAGACAGAAATGTTCTGTATTGATAAGAATTTGCCTTGTGTAACAGCAGGTTTTGAAAACATTTCCACTTTCAGCAGTGCTCCAGTTTCAGGACAAAGCCTGAGCATCAGGCTTAACAGAGGAGCTGTTAATATGGTGTGGGCTTGGATCTAAGGATTATTCCGACTTGTAAAAGAAACAAATACCTCTTGTAACAAAAGGTGGAGGAACACAAACATTCAGCTTCTCTCTGAGTATAATTCAAACTTCCTTTCAGATCATTTGGCACCACTGACTGATAATTCGGAACATAAATTTTAAAACCAGCACTACAATCGAAATACTTAATCTTCTCTGAGCAGCTGAAGACTTCGGGGATTTTATGTGCATGCATGTAGGGGAAAACATATTATTAATTCTCCAAACAACCTGATGTGAGCGAGGCACCCTGGTGAAGCCTCTGCTGAGCCTACAAATATTTTCTTTTTCTGTGATAAGACTTTTAATGCTCTGGCTTTAAGAAAAACAAAGTAATTTGTATTTAAAAGGAGAGTTATCTCAGGGTTTATTACAACCTGGTGAGAAGACTGCAACAAGGGTTTTGTAAATATGAATCCATAAAAACAAAATCATACAGCTCAACTAGGCACAGGAAGAAGAAACCGAAAAAGCAGCTGGAAGTTTGGTTCTTGACTGGGAAGATGCCTCCCAGAGCAAAGTGCCCCCATTGCTGCAGCTCTTTGCCACAGCAGGGGCATCAGTTCCCACAGCACAGTCCAGGCAGGAATCAGCTCCCACCCTGCAGCTGCTGGGGACTGGTACAGCCATTGTGTCCTCCTTCCTCCACGGCCACCTGCACAAGGCTGAGGAAGGATAAGTAACCCCAAAGAAACCCCGAAACACACCAAGGGCTTGAGCTGTGGGAACACTCCTGTTTCCTCGTGCCCGTGCTCTGCACACTGAGCTGTTATTCCTTGGGTTGTTGCCACAGTGCTCTCCAATGCTGCCCCAGACTCTGTTCCACACCAGACTGGTTGGACTCCAGGCTGGACATAGTTTGTCTCTTTGCTACCAGTGACCAATAGCAAAAAGTTTTAAAAACACATTTCTTCACAGATTTGACTCTGCCTTATTGAATTATTTTTTGCTTACATTTAAAAAGCATAATAAAATCCATGTCTTTTGTAAGTAACAAACAGCTGTATAAATTTATAATCAAAAGAATATGCTTTCAAGTAAAATAGTTCTGAAAAAGAGACAAAGCCAAATTCATGTCATATTAAGTGAAATAATTGTGTCCCTGGCTGAAGGGCAATATTCTTTTAATATGTAACATGGAATATTTATTTTTGTAGCAGTAACAGAGAAATACTCATCTAATTGCAAACAGTTCTCTCTCTTGGACCACAGATTTAAGACATCTGAATTCCAGAGACTGAAGGGAAGAAGGATCTACAAAGATCAAGTCCTATCACATGGCTGACCTTCTCCCTATATATACCTCTTTGTTCTTTTGATATTCAACTTTGCAGTTCCCTAGTGATTCCAAGAACTAATAAGAAATTCCTGGAGAGGAAATAACAATGAAAGCAGCTGGAAGACAATCCTTTTTTTTTTCTTTAATACAGCTCTCTTCATGACAGTCAGTTTTGAACTGCTTCTTTTGTATCACATGTTAGACTTCCACATCCCAGCCAAATGTCAAATAAACTTGTTTATTTTCCAATTTTAAGACTTCAGTGTTTTTTGAGTGTGGCTCAATTAACAAAATAAATACTCAGTGTTACTAAACCTGGTGTGTCTGAGTTTTTGCAGATTCCTAAAATCCTCACCAGGTAAGATTGCTGCTGCTCACTAGCTTGCTGGAGCCCTGTGTCTTTCTGAGAGCCCATCATCTAAAGTGTTCACTTTCTGGTTTAAAAAGGTCTCTCTACCTATCCTAGTAGAGATATTGAAACCTAAGTACAGCACTTTTGTGCAGTTAGTATGTTTTGAAAGACATCAGTATTTTCTATGTGCTGTTTAATCAGACATCCATCACACTCTAAATACTTTCTAAGGTCATTATGATTCATCATTTTAGATTACATGCAGTTTGGTCTCCTGCAGTCCTAATATTATTAGAATACAGTTTATTTTTGCTGACTTTATTTTGTGATTAAGACAAGGAGTTAATGGCACTCAGTTATGTAGAGATGGGCATTACTTGCCATGGCAATACCAACTTCATCCTCAGCAACACTGTTCCTGACCTGACAGGGACCTGTGGGTATCTTCAGTGCCCAAGTGCCTTGTAAAGCACTGGCTGAGGCAGCAATTTCTTCAATGTGCAAATTTACACACCAGGAGCTGGATGAAAAGAGTTGATCCATCTCACAAAAAGGGTTAAATCCATTTCAAGGCTAGTGGCTGTTGCTAAATTCCTGCATCCTGGATTGAAATCAATATCTAACATCTGACAAGCACTGGACTGTATTAGCACACATGATCACTGAAGAGATGCTGGCACTAACAGCTCTGGTTCTGCTTGGGAGCACACACATGCATGTTGCATTCTTCTTCCATATTGAGTGTCTGTTCTGCTGCTATAATTTCGTAGTACACAGAGTGGAAGAACAGCAGACTCATATTTTCCTTTGAAATTATAAACATAAGCATAGGAGTTCTGTATTGCTTGGCATGGAAGCTGTGATTTTGTCTTTCTTGCAGCCTGGCTTTGTTTTGGACACTGACAGATTTTTCTGGATGATGGTGATCGGAAAAAATTTGCTAAAAGTCTAGTAAGACAAGACCCTGCATTTTCAAATGCCTACCACCACAGTATCTGGCCACATACAATTAATAGGTGTGCCTTTACCTGCCTACATTTTAAAGGAGTCAGTGAAGGTGATAGGTTTGAAGTTTTACTTCCTCTTTCGTATTGCTGTGTAGGATAATACAGACGTGAAGCTCTCATCTAATAATCTGTAGGTAAAAGGCATGTGAGCCAGAATGCAAAGCCAGTGCTCTCATCTTACATTCAGAGGTGGCAGCTCTGCAGTGGAGTACACAACATTTACAAGTCCTATCTGATATTAGCATGCAAAAATGGAGATACACTGTGGAGAGGTCAACAAAATAAGCAAGGCCATGTTTCCCACAATATATGCACATGTGGCTATTTGGCACCAATAAGCCAGATTGCTTCCCAACTGGTTATTCTCTGCAAACAGTTTATCTGGGCAGCCATCTCCACACCAGCAATTACTGGTGTGTCCTGAAGGCCTAAAGAGTGTTTCGGTGAGCAACAAAGGGAAACTGAGTAGGTCTGTACGATCCATGTGATCTTCATTTCCCCTGTAGCTGGCTTTGTGTGCAAAGTTCTCGGTGCAGAGTAACCAAGTGGCAGGACAGGTGAAAGGCAAGAGGACATCAGCAGCACGACTGCTGCCACACTATGGAGTGAAGGGTTAAAAAGAGCAGCCCAGGTGGGAGCTGTGCCGGGCACAAAACACTGTCACTGGAGCTCCTTCTGCACTGCTGCTGGGAGACCTCAGCTGAAGACAGACAGACAAATTATTACTTTTCCAATTTGTCCTAATGATAAGGAGCTTTGCAATACAATGCAAATCATGGCCTTCAGCATCCTTATCAGCAAGCAGAGCAGCTCATTGCAGAACTCATAATGTATTCCAATCTAACTAACTGGGCATATTTATTTAGATACAGGAAATGGAAAAAGCAAACAGTGCTGTCCTTTGCAATGGAACTCCATCCCTCCTGCGGCACTGCAGCGTCAGCCTTCTCAGAACTATTCTTCCACGAAGAAGCCCAAAGGCCCATGCCAGTCCCTCGTTTTCCCCTCCGCCGCTGCCGTCCCCGGTGACACGCAGCCCGGCCGGGCCGCCAGCCCAGGTATCCTCCCACCCCCGGGTATCCCCGCGCCCCGCGGCACCGAGCCCTCAGCACCGGCACGGAGCCTCCGGCCCCCCGTGCTGCAGCTGCTGTTCTCGTGTCTCGACCCTCCTCAAGGCCAGCAGCGCTTCCACGACACCCGCTGGGCAACTTTTCCCCTCACACCTTCCCGCCCTTTCCTAGAGGAGCTTCTTCACGGGGAAAGCGCTGCTGGGCCGGCGGGGCAGGACAGCCGGGGCCGGGGCGCCCAGATACGAGCTGGCCCAGGCTGCGGCCCGCGCTCCCGCCCGCGGAGGGGCTCCTGGGGAGGAAAAGCAGGCCCGGCTGGTTCCTCCCGGCCGACTTTCCTTCCCGGGGAGCCCCGCCAGCCCTCCCGCCCACGGCACGTGCTGATGGACGGGCGGGGGCGGCGGGCGCGCTCCCGCCTCCCCGCGGGCCCCCGCCGCGCGCGCGCCCGGCTGCAGTGATTGGAATCCGGCTCGCTCCCGCCCCGCCCCGCAGGGACGCGCCGGGAGCGCCTGCCGGGACACGGAGCCTGCGCCGAGCCCGCGCCGCGCCGTCCCGCCCTCCCCCGCCCGACACGCACCCGCCTTCGCCCCCTTCTCAGCGGAGCCGTCGGGGCCCCGGGACCGGCCCGCGGAGCGCGGCGGGGAGCGGGCCCCCTCCCCCTTGGCCTGCCGTCGCCGCGCGGAGGATGAGGAGCCCCCAGCGCCGGTGAGTGCGGGCCGCGCCGCGGAGGCCGCGGCCGGGCGGGGAGAGCCGGGGCGCCCCGGGCAGCGCCGCGCCTGCCCCGCTCCCTGTGCGGCCGGGGGGACGCGGGGCGCTCCCCCCGCGGCCATGCCCCTTCCCCGCCTCGGCCGGCCCGGCCTGGGCGGTGCCCGGCGGGGTCTGCGCCGGCCGCGGGCAGCGCCGTCGAAGGTGGACTCCGGCGCGGCCCTCCCGCCCCGGCCGGGCTGCCCGGGGCCCCGGGAGCCCCCCGGGCCGGCAGCCCTGCCCCGCCGCGGCGCTGGGGGCGCTGCCCGCCGGGCCGGGCCGGGCCGGGTGGGCGCCGCGGGGGCTGCGCGGGGCCCGCGGCCGCTGCGTGGGCAGGGCCGGCGCGGCGCTCGCCGGCCGTGCGCTCCCTCCCCTCCCGGTGTTGTAATGCCGGGCCCGGTGCCCGGCGGCCCCAGCCCGAGCGGGCGGCAGCGCCCGCCGCCGTGGGAAGGGTACGAGGAGCAAGGTGCTTCGCCTTGCTTTTGTGCGAGCCTCGAACAAAGCTGGACGCCGGCTTTCCAAATCGGCTTTTGCCGTTCAGCGGCGTCAGACAAAAAAAAGTCTGAAGAAATAATAACCCCAAATGATCGCCCGTATCTTGGTAGCGAAAGATTGTGCTGTTGAGACCGATTATGTACCGGTTTTCATAACTGATTACAAAAGCTATTGAACGGGGTTCAAAAGCACAAATGGCTTTTTACCACCTTTCAATCAACCACACTCTGATGTTGTTTTGGTAAAATTAAGAGTGAATTCAGCAGCAGGGAATGGTAGTAAGCTGTGGTATTTCCTTTCAGCAGTTGCCTGTTACTTTGTGTCAAGTTGTATGACGATTCTTCCCAGTGTAAATTGATTGCCCTCCGAATTTACATATTTTGTTCTCTGCTTAGAAGTAATTATCTTTGAATTCTTTTATCAAGTTAGCATGCTAGGGATTGTTCAGGCCTGTTACCTGCAGGGATAGAGAAGCTGCTTTTGTAGATAAGGAAGACTCTCCCAAATTGGAAGGTTTGTTTGATTTTTAGTAGAACCTAATCCTGGAGTAAAAAAAGTTGACATAAAAGCAATTCATAGTCAGATAATTTACCCAGTCTACAGTTAGAGGTTATCCATGTTGTGGCATTTGTAGCAGCCTGGATAAAATTCTTGCAGACAATGTATTTGTCTTTTGGTCTCCTACTTTTGTTCTTTTGTAGCTTTCTATGGGGTGTGTGCTCGGGGGTGTGTATTTTATATGTATTTATGTAGACAGGGACAACCTGGTAGACTTTGAGATGTGGTTTGAAATTTTATGAAGGGTCTTCTCATGCACCTGCAAGATTCAGCTGCCAGTCCTTAGTATGTCCTGCTGGCTGATATCTTCCAGCAACAGCGAGTATATGTAGCTGGATCTGAATTATTTTCTTCCCTTAATTGTGAAGTAATTTAGTTTTGAAGGGGACCTCTGGCTGTTATCTGTTTGAGCCTTTGTTCAAGTTAGAGCAGAAAGCTCTTGGTAAACTGCAAGCCTGAAATAGCATGTCACTTGGAATTCACTGATTAAAAAATATGTTTACTGAAACAAAATGTAGCTGGAGCATGGACTTTCTTAAAGCCAGTGTGTGGGACCCCAAATCTTGATGTTTTGGACACTGCTCTGCAAGATTCTCACAGTCAAAATTGTCATGCATATGAAAAATACTGAATATGGTGGTGTAAATGCTATGTGAGCTTTTTCTGGATGCCAGGTCTGACACACAGAGCTGCAGTAACTTCTTTGGTAAATTGCTGGAAACCAACAGATGAATGCAAGTGACCAATCAGTCTCTGGCAGGGAAACTTACAAATGTCTGTTTGTCCTTGCTTATTTCAAGCATCAGTTGGAGATTGGTTCTGTCTGGATACCTGGGAAAGTATTTCTTGGTTCCTCAGTAAAAAGAGGGCATATTTTCAGTGCCTGGGATTGTTTCACTTCTCTTACTGTCGTCTGTAAATAAATGGCAGAAGGAACTCGGCAATTTAAAAGTATATCTCATCAGAGTCATATGTGGGTACTTGAAGCCTTGTTTCCTTTGCTGGTATCCCCAAAATGCAGGACTTGGAGGCAGGCACGGAGTGTGCCTGACAAGAAGTTTTCCCTTTCACTGCTGCTTTAGTGGTTCCACTTTTTCCTTTCTTGGACAAGATCTGCAGAACCCTCTGCAGCTGTCCCACCACAGCCGTGCTGATGGTCCCCAGTTGCAGTGGTCTCTTTTGTGCTTCCAGGATGGGCAGTGCTTTAAGGAGAAACATGATTTCTTTCTGCTTTATTTTCTTGCAATCATTTTCTTGCAATCCTTTAAAGGTTGCTGTGAGAGCTGTTGAGGGTTTACTGCTCTCCAGCAGCAAGTAATTACTCTTAAAAATGTTTAAAAATGACAATGAATGGAAAACTTGATCTGCTGCATTGTGTCCTTTAAGAATGACAAGGAGACCACGCTAGGTGATACTTGGAACTGGGTAAAAGTTTGAAACAGTCACCTCATTTTTCTTCTGTACAGAAAACATAATTTTAGCAATCTCAGTGCTTTTATTGAGAAGATTTATGGAATAGCTATTTTGTGAGGGATTTAGTCCAGAAACATCTGTGTAGTACATTGTACTTGGGGTGTGTAAATCCCAAGAGCTTTAGCTTGATAAAAGACACTGGCCCACCACTGACCAGGACATCAGGGGACAAGCTGCCAACTTGCCAGGATGGCCTTTGCTGAGAACTGGCTTCCCGGGACTTTGCTGGGTGTATTTACAGAGTGTATTAGGTGTATTTCATGTCCATTTCCCTCCAAAGTAAAACAAAGCAATTATACCACTAGTCTGCGATATATATTTTGAAATTCACTGTAGCAGGTTGGACACTGAAGCATTTTAGGGTGACATATATTTGATATATTGAGAAGACCAAGAACTTCATTCATCTTGTGGTAGTGCAAAACCCTTGCATGGGTTTCTGGTTATGACCCCATTGTTTCAGCTGTACACAAACAGTGTGAGAAATATAGTCACTCTGTTTCAGATTTATAATCCAGAGAGGTTTTTTCTTGCCATTTTTCTAAAGGGTGTCTTGTAGTTTCCATCCCATTTCATTTGAATTCTGGGTGTTACGGTTAGGTTTAGTACTGTTTAATGGCAGTCTGGGTAGCAAAATTCAAAACAAGAGTTAGGGTAGGAAAATAAACTCTGGTTCATGATTGTGATAGTATTCATAGGTTGTGTGAGCAGGAGGAGAGGAAAAGCCACAGCAAAGCCTTGTGGAAGGGCAGGTGTGTCCCCAGCTCTGTGTTTCTGCAGTGACACTGTAGTTACAGTGAAGGTGATGGCCCTGATGGAGCTGTCCCTGCCATCACCCAGCTGTCACCGGTGCCTCTTCATGGGGCAGGGGGAGGTGCTCTGAGTATCCTAAAGGTGTGAACTTCGAATGTTTTGAAATATTTTGATTAGACAAAAATCTGTGTAGTAACAATTCACAGAATGTGTGCCTGCAACATGCAGCTAAATGCTCTTATGCTCATTTTCCCCTCAAAATAGGATTCTCCAAAATACAGAGGAAAATGTAGTGCATTTAAATGTAATTCAAGTGTCATGAGTTGCTTTGCATTAAAAGGGGAAAATATCAATATTAACTCAGCTCTGTAGTATTGTAACTTAATTTGCATCGTATGTTATAACATCAACAATGCTTGTTACAAAAATTTGATATCACATAAATTTTTGCAGTGTGGTTTCAGTCAACTTTATTAGATTAAATGTGGAAGCAACTAGCATTTCTTTGTGTCTGTATTCTCTGAGTTCACCATCTTAAGGAGAAAACTGTCACTACTGACATGCTTTGGTTGATAAATACAAGCAGATGAGGCAGGGATAAGTTAGAGAAATATCAAAGTCTCACAAGATACGTACCAGGAAATAGATCTGGTTTGTAGAAGCTATTTCCTTTTCACTGCTGCAGCCATTGAAATTATTTAAATTTGCTTTTCTTTTCTTGTTATTAAAAAAAAAAAATCCCACCTAGAGACATTTGTAGGTCTTTGTACTTCCTCTGTGAGAGCCTGATCCCAAATTTGACTGGAAATTGGTGGACAGAGCTCAAATGACTTTGGAGGACTGAAGTCATCAGAGATTTCACTTATGCAGAGAATCAATATTCTGCTCATGACATTTGTGCAAATGAGCACACTGTGTGCTCAGAGTCAGAACATCAGGGATATGAAAGTGGTGAATAAGCTCAGCTAACATTTTCTAAATTAATCATTCTTTTTCCTATCCTGTGCTCAGTTAGAAATTCACAGTGCAGTGGTCAGGCAGAGGAACTGTTCCATGTGTTTTTGCAGGGGTGTAGAGGGCTTGAAAAGGAAGCTTAAACAGAAGGCTTGGGAGGAATTATTGAGCAGGAATAATGGAATACATGAAATACTGAGAATACGAAAAATGTATCATCTACTTGTCCTTTTATATTTGGGAATGAAAGAACTTGGGAAGTAGCATGAGAAAAAGAGGGATTTATTGGGAGAAAACAGTGAACCTTGGTGACTGGAAATGTGAGTGAGGAGACCACAAAGCTGGGTAAAATGTGCTCTTCCTGGCTCTTTCCTTCTTTGTGGAAGAGAAAATCATCTTTAACAGAATGCTTTGGAGAAGATTTTACAAACCCTCCTGTTTCCCTCTCAGTGTTGTGCAAGCAGCAAGCCGTGCAGTTGTCAGGTTTGGACAACTGAGAGTTAATTACAGCTCAGGACTGGGACAGGGCACAGGCATGAGCTGCCAGCTAATGAGGTGCAGCCCTTCTCCTCACTCCCTGCTTTGGGCCCTGAATCTATCTTCTCTTCAGGTTGTTGAAGGGATTTTAGGAATAATGAAAAATTCACTAGTGGTACCAAGTATTAAGCAGAAATGTCCCTGATGATGGAAGATATGGGAATTTCACTTTAAAGATTTTTTTTACACTTGGTTTGAATGTCTCCTCTCAAAGCAAACAGTAAATTCCACCATCTATACTTGTTTTAAAGTATATATGTATTTTTATAACTTTATCTTCCATATTTCCTAGTTTGTAATAATTTTCCTTTTCTTTTTTGTGAAAATATTCTACAGAAAGTTTCCTGTAGAATATTCTGATGTGTATGCCATTTGTAAGGATTGAAGATTGTGCCCTTCCCCACCCAGGCACATTATTATTCTGAGCCTGAAATTAAATGGAAAATTGGATAGGTTTTATGGCCAATCTGTCACATTTGCATCAGTGTTTCTACCAGGCATAATTAATCTTTAAAACTTGTAGTGTGGACTGAAGTTTAAGACAGACAATATTCTATGCCCTAGTCCTCTACTTGACTTAGATGAATAGAAATGCTTTCTCAATATATATTTTTAAAATATTTTAGTACTCTTGCATAATAATATAACACAATTAAAATATAATAATACATAATAAAATAATATTATAATAAATTCTTAATTGATTTGGCAACCACTCTGGTTTGCACTAATCTTTATATGTTTTGTAAAGTTCTTTTAGTACATGGTGAATTAATGGGTTTTTTTAGACTTAAAACTATAATTAATCATAACTAAAAAGAATCAAAACCTGGAGTGTTGTTATACTCAGAAGTTTATGGCAGAGGGCTCTGGCAAAGTCTAGAAACATTCCCATATAGCTGATATTCTTCAGTTTCCTGCTCTTAAAATTTCATGGAAGGAATGCAGTTAGAGGCTCGCCAATTTGGGTTAGTCCAGGAACTGCAAAATCAATCCTGATCCAGACAGGACAGTTTTTATTCAAACCCAAGCCTCTGTTGAACTGTCTGGTTTTGTTCTGTCCCTGGCCCTGTTTCACTCCCCCACCTCTCTTTAAATTCACAAGTTTTTAAATGTAGAGATGTTTCTAATTTAGAAAATTATTTTGGTGTAATGAACTAAAACAGAGAAGAGTGGACTAAGCTGAAGGAGGTCAAAAACCAGATGGAAATAGAAAATCTGAAAACATGGAGTAAAGAAAAAAATCCCCCTTGAAATAATGGAATCTAAATGCTGAAATTATACATCTGCTCAGCAGCTGTGCATTCTTTAGCCAGAGGTTCCGTTGCAGAAATGGCATTACTCAAGATTTTCTCAAAGCTTCAAATGCTGTTGTATAATATTTACATCTCTCTAATACTGTCAGTAATAGTCTTGGGAGCCTGGAGAATAGAGGTGGAGAGAAGAGCTGATGTAAGTATTTCCTTCTTTGTCCCAAAGCATCTCTAGTGTGTGTAGTTTTTTGCTGCAATGAAATTCTGTGATTTTGCTTGGTTGTTCTTTATAAATGTATTTTAATTTCTGCTGACTTAATTTCAGGGGAGAAGTTGGTTACAGGAAAAGTAACTAACTAAAAACTATATAAAAGGAGGGTGCACTAGTGAGAAAAGAATGTTACAAATGTTTTGCTCCCATCAATGGCCAGCAGTATTGCTCCAGAGGAACACATAAGACAGTCTAGCAGACAGCTGTGGAATTACACCACTCTCTGGAAGCTTCTCCCTCCATCCCAACAGCCAGGAGCTAGCTGAGTCTGTAAGGCACATTCAGTCCTTTTCAGTAGAGATCCATAGCACATGAAACAATTGTAGTTAGAAAAGGTCTCTCTGAGCTACTAAGCAGGTTGTAAAAATGTGAAATTTCACATTTTCTTTTGTGTTCTTTTTTGTCTTTGTAGTTTTTTACATTGTTGGTGTTCATCAGCGTTTCCTGTTAGTACTAAGATTTACATATGGTAGAGCTAGTCTTTCAGAAAGCATTAGACTGCTCATGTGAAGGGTGATTTAGTTGATAAATGGCTTTTTTGCCATAAGATGGCTTTTTTGCTTTGTACAGAAACTCTTGCTTCAAAGAATTTTTACCAAAATTTAAAATTTTGAGGTTATGTAAGAGAAATGTCAGAATTTTCAGCTATTTTGAATCTTGATTTCAAATTGTTTCTGCTTTTGGAAGAAGTAATTGTTTACTGGAAGGTATTTTTTGCTGTGTGTACTTAGACCAACTGAAGGTAAAATAAATCTCCTTTGTGTTACTTTGATTGAGAAGAGGAGCTGTGGGAGTGCTGTAGTGACAGATCCCAGGGTCTCCTGAGCATTTGCAAGAGCAGGAGTGGGATTTTGGGTTCAGGTAACAGGGAGTGTGGGCAGAGGAGCAGTGGCATGGTGAGAAAGGCTTGCTGGCCCAGAGCTCTCTTCCAGCCTGGGACAGGAGTGACAGAACTCTTAATCTCCTCGCTCTATATAACTGCAAAGCACCTCTTCCCATATCTATCCATCCGTGCATTATTACTCCCCTGTCGCTGTTGATTTTTCTCTCTAGCATCTCTAACATTTTCATAGTGTGAAATGAGGTTTCAGGCTGTTAAAAGTGTAGCCAGTATGAAGCTTCTAAAACTTAACCGAAGTTGATTATTTTATTTGGATTTCACTATTTTCCATATGTTATGGAAAAGATTGGGCACAAACAGGAGAAATTGATGGTCTGTGTGCTGTGGCATCACATCTTGTTTTGGTCAGAGATGGGGTGGGACAGCTGACATGGCTGGAGCTCCTTAGGGGCTCTCCAGGAAGGACAGGCTGAGGTGGTGAGGGATGCACAGCGTTGTGGGGATTTTTGTTGTGAGACTGCCATGGAGATTCCTCAAGTTCTTCCTTTTGGGTGAATGAGGAGTCATTTGAGAGCAGCAGGTTAGCACAGGTGATGTTGGTAGGTGCCTCCAGTGAATGCGTGGGCAGCAGTGGATATTGTTTAAATTGAATTCCTTGGGGTAGTGGCAGCATCACTTGTAGCATCCTCATCAACAAAGTGATGGAAGTACAGGTGGACAGTGAGATAGATGAAAAATTGGATGAGCTACCAGGTTCAAGGAGTTGTGATCAGCAGCACAAAGTCCAGCTGGGGACCAATCACAGTGTGACCCAGGGGTCGAGCTGGATTTCTAGTACAGTGCAACCAAGTGAACATTCATGGATGACGGGACAGAGCACACCCTCAGAAGTTTGTAGGCAGTACAGAACTGGGAGGAGTAGTTTGGGGGGCCTGGATGGACTGGAGAAGAGAGCAGAGGGCAACCTCATGAAGCTGTGCAAAGGGAAGTGCAAAGCCTGGGGAGGTGCATCCCAGGCTGTCCAAGGGTGAGTGTTGTGGGCAGGCTCGGGGAGGTGATGATGCCCTTCAGCTCAGCACTGGGTGAGACACATCTGGAAGTTCTGGTTGGTTCTGGGCTCCCAGGAAGAACTGGACAGATGCCCCTGGGGCAGAGAGTGGTAACAGCCTCACTGGGAGCAGGTGAGGAGGGCTGTTTTATTCTTGTGCTTGGAAACAGTGTGGAAGGGGGAGTGGATGGTGTGGTGAAATTTGTAGCTGATACAGGTACCGTAAACTGGCCTGAGCAGTATTGAATGCCTGGATGATAAAATACTGGCTGAGGTACAGTAAGTGCAATGTAATTTAATTCAAGCAGAAGCAAAAACAGTAATAGGCTCTAAATGAGGTATCAACACATGGCAAGATCTTTGTTGTGAAGCTCCTACTTTGGATTGAACCTATGTGCGTATGGTGTTGAATTTTTTTTTCCTCTCTTCTCTTTTTTGTGTTTCCATTGTCACTTTTGGCCAAGTAAAAGGTTGGATTTGTTTGCTAATTTAACTGAAAACTAACCACATGAAACCCCCTAGGTTTTCAGTATTTCCAGTTCACTGTGGTACCTTATGTAGAGTAAGAGGACAGGAGGGCCAGCACTTCCCTCATTACAATCAGTACAGGCTTAAATGAGTTTAGGCCAATTTTGAAGTAGCATTCTATATAGTTAAGTATTTTAAAAATATGATTATACAGCTGTACAAGTTCATTATATATGGACATACAGGTTGTGTCCTTTTGGTAATACAATTTCAGCAGTCCTATTGAAATGATACGGTAATATTTTTGTTCTGTTGGATTTTTCCTTCTTTGAGCAGTACAAATAGGATGCAGTACTAAACAGACTTGGGCCTCTTCAGTTAAGGAAAGAGAAACAGTGGAGAGAGAGATGGTGATAGTAATCTATCAAACCTTAAATGAAATTAAAAAACTGATGAATAGTGTTTCACCACTACTTTTTTTTCTCCACGGTGTACGGGAATGGCAGGTTTACAAGGCTGGTAAAATGGGGCATTTCTTTCCTTCCTGACAGCAAATATTTCAGTTGCAAAGTCGCTGCCAGAATACGTGGCTGGGGATGAAAGTGCTGTGCAGATTTGCCATCACCCGGATTTGTTGACGGATGTGTGCACTGGTGGCAGTCACTTGTGCCTGGCTGTAGGTCAGGAACTCCCCGCGTTTCTGCGTGAAGCCAGGGAGGGCTCTGTTCTCCCTTAGCTCCTGACTGCTCTGCTAGCAGGCGGTGTCACAGGCAGAGTGCTGGGCTAGACATCTGCCACAGAGCAGGCGGCGAATCCGGAGGCCTTTTATCACACCCACACGCAGCCAGGCACGTCAGCTCCTCTGCTGTTGCACTTAGTAGTGTCTGTAACGCCTACAGCTTTTTTTAATGTTGCACTGGCACCCATCTGCCTTCGTTGACACATTTGTTAGGTTTGCTTGAACGAAACTGCCATCAAACGTGAAGTAACATGTTTTTTTGTATCTGCCTTATCTGAAACATTTTCTGTTCAGGTAGTTTATTTTGCTTAGTGTGGAAAGATTGATCATATAATTTCCTAAGGACTGGAGCAGTGTAGCCAGGTAGACTGCCATTGATGTCTGCTGGATGAATAATTAACTGCCAGATGGAGAGGGCAGTTCTGTGCTGCAGATAAGCAGCCTAAGCAGCCGGGTACACTCGAAGGGCCAGTTCTACTCCTTGTTCACGCCACCCTGCTGCGTCTTCCCTCTGCCTTTGCAGCAGCACTGGCTGGCACTGCTCTGATGCTCTAGGAGTCTAAAGTGGCTGAGGGCTCATTACCCTTTTTGCCTTCTTTTTTAAATTTTTTTTTCAGTAGGCTTCACTTCTTGACAGTCTGGCTGCGGTTGTGGGGGCAGACCAAGCAGTACTGTCAGCATAGAGAACAAGAGTGCCCCTTCCAGGCCCGGTTTAGTTGTAGTGTAATGTGCTTGAGGGTAAGTTGCTGTTTGGGAATGTTACCCAGTTTGGAGTGCCTTCTTTTTCTTTTTTTTAATTAGCTTGAATGTTGGTGATCCTGTATAACTTCTTAGTGTATATTGACTATATTCTCACTCCACTAAGGAAAAATTGGTCAGGATCTTTACTTTCCCATCCCCACGTTCGTCTTCACTCTTTTGCAGCTCAGTCCTTTGTTTTGTAGTTCTGTTAAATTTTTCTGCCTTTGATATAGTCTGTATAGTTTTGGAGTTTGGCAAACTCCTAATACCTAAAACTTCAAAGACAAGCTTCATGTATCAGCAGGTTTGAAGATTAGGTATCTAGTCAGATTATGGAGTGGATGTCACATTGTTTCTGTTTCAAAGGTCTTGAGCTGTGTTCATGTCCCCAGAGGTGAAGGATGTTACGATCAGAAGTGTTCAGTAAACTTGTTCTGCCTGCTAAGAGGGAGGTCAATATGCACATTACTGTCCAGCCAGCAAGATGTTTGGCACCAGAGGATGTGGGAGGGAAGGGAGAGACAACTGTGGTTGGAGGAATATGACTGTGAGTGGGGAAATGGATCTATTGCTAAGGGACAGGGAGAGTGAAATCGTACAGGATATATAGTGAGCTGGAGCAATTACACTGGGAAAAGATATAGACCAAAATAGAACAAATCTGTAGAAAACCAGGCTTTCCTATGTCTGTTGCTCATAATGCAATTTGTTTGATATGTGATGACTTCTTTTTTTTTTTTCCCTGAATGAAGAGAAAAATTTGAGATGAAAGAACCACCTGAGCTTTAAGAACTAGAAATACCATAGATGTGTGTTTGGCATCGCTGCCAGGGCAGAGTAGATCAATTCAGCCAAGTTTTTTCTTCTGTTCTCCTCATTAACCCAGGCTTTGTTAGAACAGACAGAAAGCACAATAAAATCTTTATATAGCAGGCTCAGATATAATAACAAGTGTGCTATTCCCAAATCCAAGGATTTTTACAGAGTTGGTCAAAAGGAGCATGAAGTGACATAGCATCTAGGAAGTGAAATGTGGATGTTCTTTTCTGTATTACACTAAGCTGGCTCATGGCTATGACTGGGAAAATATATTTGAGAATGAAATACAGTCTCTAAAAATGTATTTTTTCAAATAACTGCTGTAGTTGAAGAAGATTAGCTTTTTGACAACGAACATAATAAAATCAAATGCCACTGTAACGGTGCAGTTGGTATGAGAGAATAATCAAAAATACAGTGTTGAAATGTCTGACAAGCTCATAGGAGTACTGATGCAGCCACATGTTTATATATTAGTATGTCTGCACTTCATGCTCCTCCACCTATGGAACCCATTACATTGTAATAAAAACCAGATTCTGCTAAACTGCTTGTTGCAAATTCACTTGTTTTTTGAAAATGCTGGATTTGACAAATGCTATTCTTCTGCGCTGAGTTTTAAGCAGGAAGTAGTATCATCCATAATTTGGGCTTTTGGAAGGTGTACTAGGACATATTTGAGTCTTGTGCAAAGAAATTTGCCAATACTGTTGAGTTTTTAGTTTAGAATGCAAGTTTCTAAAAGTATACTTTAAAAATAACTTTTTTAAACCCATAAATTTGGATACATCTTTCAGAAGATTCTCTTCTCCTGGAAGCAGTGACTGGCACAGCTTCCTTTGGCCAGGCACTCAGTTACAGCTCAGTGGGACTGCTTGTCCATGGTGTGTTAGAGATCAGTGGATAAAGTGGCACTTGCTAGAGCAGCTAGTGATGTTCACAGTGACATTTCTCACAGGAAATCAAGTGTGTTCAAAAAGATATTTTGTTTAGAATGACACCAGTCAGGTTCTGTGTTACTCATGCGCCCTAGACAAGTACAAAAAGAAGTTAAAGGAAATTTTCACTTCCAAAGTGCTTTCTAACAGTACTTTCTGTAATCTTTGTGTCCCTTGGTCACCACCATTTCACCATGTCTGTGTTTCTGTGATATGTGGTCTGCAGTTTTTAAAGATTGTGACTGTGGAAATATTAAAACTGTTATAGGCAGGTATATTTCCTGACACTGCTTTTCATTTGTTAAAATTAATTTGAAATGGCACAATTAGTTTGGGTTTTTTGTTGCTTTTGTTTTTGTTTTTCTCCTTGGTTCCCTCTCCCTCCCACAGTGACTGCCTGTAATCTTTGCTGGCATGAAACTTGTGCTGAAGCACTTGAAGGTATTTGTGAATGTCCTTGTAAAACATCACAGTGGTGTTTTCTATCTGCTCTTTTGGAAAACAGAATCCTTGGTAAAATATGTATACATCTTGTTATTTTTAGCACAGTGGCTTTAACCCCTGTTGAAACCTTTAGGATTACTTTGTAGTTTTAGCACTGGCTTAATTTTCTTTATATGTAGTTGTGTGAAATATCCCAATAATAGTCTTGAGACCAAAACACGACCTGTGGGAGTGACGGGAAAGTTTATGTTAAAAAAGACACAACAAAGTAAAACTACAGGGAGGATGCTAAGGGTGGAACTGTTATATTGGCCTTCTGAAAGAGAATCAACACTAATAACTTCTTGCAGGGCATTTAATAGCTGTCAGGTAATCATGTTATGGTGTTTTGAGCTTCAATTCTAATATGTAAACATACTTGCTCTTCCACTGCTAACCAACAATTTGAATAAATTTTATTCCAATGAGTAAGCTTTATTAAATATATTTTAAAAGAAAAATAGCTGTTTATTTGTTATGTGTACGACATTTTCTGTTACCTTAGGTTAATAGAGAAATTCTGGTTAAAATAGAAAATACTTTAAATTTTGATTATCTGATAGAAATTACAAATTGGAAATAAAATGTTGTAGAATGCTAACAGATAGGAGAGATTCCTTTGGGGAAAAATTTAAGTCTGAGTTTTACATAATCTGAGAGACAAAATGCTATCACGTATGATACACAGAAGAAAAATTGGCTGTATTTTGCCTTCTATAAAAAGAGGTCCTGCAAATATAAGTCTGTTTGCAGTAAACAAAAAAAAATTGTTTAAAGTGCTCATATTCTGTAACAAAGGCATCTGCATGGGGTTTTTGTTCTCATGCATAACAAAGAAAAATAATCCATTTTATGCTTACTTTGCCTAGAATTATGGAGATAGCCAGTTGTTAGTGCTTCTGATCCTTGACCTGCAATAACATGTATTGATAGTGAGGATTTTTGATAGGTGTATTAGATATTAGTGTATCAATAAGAGTGATTCTTTTCATCATCCTGCCTACTCTAGGTTGTTGGGGTTTTTTTCAGATTTAAAGTCTTTTGGGACATAGTGGTATTTGGCATTCCTCACTAGATTCTAGGGTTTTACCATTAAGACAGTGCTTTAGGTCAGTGTCTCTTAGCACTTTGAATTCTTTCCTATTTTGTAGCTGTGAACCAATACAGGGAAAACCATGTGAGTGAAGGAATCCTGTGTAAAAGTCACTGAGCTCTGAATTTCTGGTTTTGACTTAAGATCCAGGCCTAAGACTTTATAACAGCAAAGAGTTTCTGGTAACCTGTTGTGGTGAGATATTTTTTTATGTGAACAGAGGGACTCTGTCCAGTGTACAGTGACCAAAGGTCTCTTGTTGGTAGAGTTGCAGAATTGCCATCCTTAGCAGTGCTCGGCAGTGTCAGATTTAGTTCAGCCAAGGAAGTCCAAAGCACCTCCCATGGGAGTCATAGCAGAGGGAGTCAGTGTGAGCCCCTGGTTCCACACTGATGGTGACAGACTTTCACCCTCCTGAGATCGTGGAGGGCTTCTTTCTCAGCTCCTGATGGAACATTTGGTAGTGTGCTTAATGAGTAACATCTCTATTACTAGAAATATGTTTTTCAGGTTATTCTCTTTCTCTCCTTGCATGTGCTGTTACTGGAATGATTATTTTTTCCAAGTCTCTGCTATCTGGTAGCGTAATGGCACCTTAGTAATTTCAGTATCTTCACAATGGTAAAATTCTTGTTCGTTTTGTTTACAGCAAAATACTCATTCCAAATTGCAACAGCCTTTTTTTATGGTACAAAACTACTGGCTTTTAGAGAAAATAGATGGAGACAGTTAATCTGTAAGACCATCTCACGCTTCTTTTGAGGGGTAATTTACTAATTTCTATGCTTGTACGTAATCGACCTGAAACTGAACACATTGTAGTGTTGTTGTATCCGAAATAATCTATGTGCCTATAGTTTGGAAAGTTAAGTGAATTCATAACAAAATTGTCCCTTTCATTTGAGAAGGACAATTCACATCATTCCAGAAATCTGTCTCGTTGGATCTACATGAGTACATTGGTTTTGAGGTGCGAGGCCTTTGCAATGGAGGAGCTGTTCTCAGCAGTTCCTTGCTCCTGAGTAAGACAGGTTTCTGTCTAAGGGTGTAGGGCAGTTCGGGTGAGTTTTGAGTCACGGCAGAGGCGGCCCGAAGGAGGGAGAGCTGCGTGGCCTGGCAGCGGTGCTTCCCGAGCCGGGCACTGCTTCCCCGCGGCTGCCGGAGCGAGGGCACGCGGCGGGAACGCCGGACCCCGAGGAAAGGCTTTTCCTTTTCCTGCCCATTTCAGGAGAGGCTGGCGCGGCCCGGCTCCCGGGCAGGCCGTGCCGGGATGCCATTTTGAGGCTCAGTGTGTGCGAGCGCGGCGGTGCGGGAGGAGGGGCGGCCCGGCTCGGGTTACGGGCTCCGCATTCCAGCGCCGCCGGGAGGGGCCCGCGCCCGCCGCCCCTCACGGGCACCGCGGCAGCGCTCGGGCCGCGCTCGCCGCCCAGAAAGCCTGACTGCTTACTAGGAAACAACTTGCTTTTGAGCTATTTTTAGAGATCAGAAATCCTCGTGGCGCTGTTTAATTTTGCTTAGCTAACAGTGGTTGTAAGGACTTTCTGGAAGCAGACTATACTGCTTCGCATATTTCCTTGAGAGCTAGAAGGTTAATTATCTGATGTGCTTATTGCCATCTCATTTTTTCAAGCTGTTACCTCTATTATGTAAATTCTAGGTAAATATTTGCTTTTTTCATGGAGGTGTAGATTTTTGTATTTTGCTTGTTTTCCCTTCTCTTCCCATGGATACGAAATAGCGATTTGAAGTAATGTATTTTAAAGATGGTAATTTCCATTTCATGTTTGCACTGCAGCAGTACTCAGTTGTTCCTTGGCAGAACAATAGTTAGGTACTTAGTGCACACTTCTTAAAGCTTTCACCATTTAAAAAAACCCAACCTGCAGGAGAATATCATTAAGGCTTGTTATAATAGAGCTGAGTTTGTATTTAAGGTTTCAAGTTGACTTCGGAACAGAATGTTTTGTGGAATATTTATTGTAGCTGTTACAGCAATGTCTGCTGGTACCCACTGTTCCTGCAGGGTCATTAGCATGTCTTGTGTACTTCTTTGGGGCTGCATAAATCTTTTCAGGTAAAA
The DNA here is from genome assembly GCF_036417665.1 of Passer domesticus. Classification (NCBI taxonomy): domain Eukaryota; kingdom Metazoa; phylum Chordata; class Aves; order Passeriformes; family Passeridae; genus Passer; species Passer domesticus. The sequence continues at coordinate 31,965,200 of NC_087481.1, forward strand.
GAAACTAAGCAGGACAGATCAATTTCAAGCTCTGAGCATGTTATGTTATGTTGTTTGGGGTATTGTGTTCTTCCCCCTGCTTTTAATTCAGGTTGTAAATCATTCTGCCAATCAGGAGTCCATAACTGTTGATTTTTTTTCCTTTACCTTCAGTATATTATCACAAACATGAGATAAATAACGACCTTAGATTTAGTTCAAGAGCTAAGTGAAGCTTTGTCCGTGGGAAGGCTCAGCAAGGGCATGAGATACCACATTCATCAGAGATTAAATGATGAATACTGTGTATCAAATGCTGTGAAATGTACAAAGCAAATCAGCTGCAAAAATATCTTCTCTGGCAACTGGTTAGAGTGATATTATTTGTAAAAGCTGTTAGATCATGGGATTTTTCTTCATTGCATGTAATCTCTTTGTAGCTAAAGAAGTAAAACGATCCTGGTTGTGGTTTGCAGTGCAGCTCTCTTGTCAAAGGAATTCCTTTTATTCGCCTCCCTCCTCCCACAAATAAAAGCCATCACACGCTGAATTGAAGAGTCCTCTGCAGTTGTTTTAGTTAAAATGAAACACTCGAGGAGAGTATCTTGTTCTTGAAAATTCTTTCTAGAGTTGCTGCTGCTGCATCCCTGAGCTCCCCAAAACTGAAGGGACCCAGCTGATTCTGTTTCACGGCAGGGACTCTTTTGTGTCTCTGCCAGCCTAAGTGTCTCTGGTACAGGTTAGAGAACTTTCCTGCACTTCAGCCTCAACATGTGAAATCTAGTCCTGTCCAGTTAAAATGTGTACATAAATTTATTGCTAAGATTCACTTGACCCTAAGATCAATAAAATCTGATGATAACAGCAAAAATGAAACATTGACATTGAATTTCATTTTCTTATTAAGACTATATAGAGTAAAAATAAATTACTTCATCATCTCAGGTAGTCTTTCGCCAAGTGTTTTCTCAGTTTACTGCTCCTCATTCTGTAATTTAAAATGTGTGTGTTGTTGGTTTAAAAAAAAAGTTGATTCACACAAAGCAGTATGCAGTGGGTGCAGCTGCTGTTGTGAATATATAAAGGTAATTGATGTAAAAAACCACCACACATTTTTGTTTCTGTTCCAGTCTGTGCCTCTATAATAGGTTTCAGTGCAGTTCAAATAGTTTCATCATTTTCATACTGAGATCAGTGTGTATATTGACTAGAAATGAGAAGAGCTATAAATGCACATCTAATGTATTTTACTTAGGTATTTCTGCCAATTTTGGAACTGCCAGTAGTCTGTGATGGTAAAGGCCCTGTGTTGAGATCCAGGGCAAATTAATAAATGCACAGCTGTGGGTAAAATTTATTACCAACACCCAATTTCTTGCCTTAGCTGAAAAAGAGCACAGCTGCTGGAGTCACTGTAAGTTAACTCACATATCTGAGTTATACTGCTTCCGCCCACACATGCTTACCTTGCAGAATGTTTGCATAGATCTTCATAAAAACACTTCCCTTAATCTGCCGTGGCAAGCAACAAAATTATTTTGGCACTAAATTGAAATGGTGTTGGAGCTGAGGGCCTAGGGAATGGAGGATATGCTCTGTGTCTGCTGTTGGTTTTGCTGTGAAGCTGTTATTTGTTCACCTGTCTGAAAGGGCAGTGAGATAATGGGTGGGTCTGTGCCTTCCATTTTTATGGTATTCCATGTAGCAGGTTAAGTCGTTGTCCTGATCTCAGAAATCCAACCTATTAAAAACCCAAACAAACTAAACAACCCCAAGCATCAGCATGAAACCCATCATACCAGGTATTTGAAAACTTTCATGCTTAGGTTACATGGAGGACCAGCTCTGGTCTGCAGCTGGCAGGACAGCAGTGGGACCAAGCTGAAAGCCTTTTGGGTTGGGCTCAGTGTTCTGCTGGATTGGAAGAGAAATCACAGCCAGCAAGGCTGCAGGCTTGGTCTTCCAGGTGTGGCTTCCCCAGTAGAAGAGGGAGACTGATGTAGTGGTGTGGCCTCCAGGAGAGGGGCTGCTGTGCACCAGGTGTGTTTGCTCAGCCTGCAGAAGGCTGAGGAGTGATGTTTGTTATCTTCAGAGAAGGTGGAGCTAGTCTGCCCAGGAGTGCGTGTTGAAAGGGTGCTAAATTAGTAGTTGCAAGTTACAGCAAGGTAATTTCTTACTGGATTAAAAAAAAAAAATTAGAATGGTGAGGTACGTGGGACACAGACACATTACTGTGAGAGGCTGCAGAGCTGCTGTTCTTGGACATGTGCAGGATATTCCTTGTCAAAGTCCTGAGCAGCTTAACTGAACGTGGAATTTGGCTTTTTATTGGGCATGGGGCTGGACTGAGCAACTTCTGGAGGTCTCTTCCAGCCTGTGAGAGTTGATGGTTCTGTCTGACAGCAACCAGGATCTGTGGGGCTGACAGTTCATATGAGAACTGGAACTTCAGTGTGCATTCATCCTTCTGTGTCACATCCTTCTGTTAGCTGTTCAGCTAACAGATGTGGCACTGAGTGCTGGCCCTTTATTTAGGGTCAGATTTGTGGGCTTTTTCTAGTAGCTCTTTCTTTAGAAGGAGACTTAACAATTTTTTTATTCACTTCTAAAATTAGTTACTTGTAACTAAGGTTTATTTCAGATGGCCTGCATTCTTGCTTTCTGAAGATCTAGGTTGGGGAATGAAAAAATGTGTAGACTGTTCTTTCTGTTTATCCCTCATTTGTGGTAGTCTTCTGTTCCCTGATTTAAATCTGACTTTATACGGAGAGCTGAGCCAATAGAGCTGCCAAATAGTTTGGTGCTACAGGCTATCTGAAAATCTCAATCTGAATATTTTGTCAGTGGGAGCTATTGGGTGGATGCCTAGCATTTTTATTTTTTTTTGTCTGACATCTTGATTCTCCAAATAAAATGGGGCTCCTATTTTATTTTAAATCTTAGCATTTGTATTAGCAGAACATAGTCTTGTGCTACAGCAGTTACTACCTGTGGTTTTTTTTAAATTATGGGTGTTTGTGACCTGGGAAAGATAACATAATGCAATGGATGTTAAATGCTATTTGTTTTGAAGAGCGTATTTGAAACAATGGAAAGACTTTAAAAAATGCTGAAGTTCTGAAGTGTTTTTTCTGTCAGTGTTAGATTTGGCAGTGGTTTGCACAAATTATTTGCCAGAAAAGGAGTAACTCTTAATGTACTTCTCGTGAGTCCCCTGATTTTCTGCAAGTGTTAAAATTCTATTGTCAGGCCTAGAATGAGGGAGTTAATTTCAAAGTGACCTGTAGTTAGTTTTCTTATTTTTGTGACGCAGGGTAGGAAATGGCTCTGGGTAGAACTGTTGCCTAGTCAGCTATTGCCTGTTGTCCCCTGGTAGGGATCTGGTTTTATATAGATACAATTGAAGACTGACAGTAATTTTTTCAGCATAAATTTATGCATGTCAAGTTTTCAAATTCAAGAGAGGACAATGGTATCATTTCTGTTATAATATGTAATAAACCGTGACGGGTTTTGTATTGGTGTTCTGGCCTTCTGCAAGTCTTCTACAAGCAAATAATTATGTTATTTTTCCAACTGGATTTTTCTTGGCAGTGTTATCAAATGTGAATGTTACCACTCAACTCCACAGAATCCTTATTGTTAAATAAACCATGCTGGAACTTGGTAGAGGATGAGAAGCCTTAAGGCAAATTACTAAACTAGAGAAAATTCCCCAAATACTAAAGGCAAGAATCTTTTTTCCTGGTTCTTTGTATTTTTTTCAGGTATTAACTGTATACTGGCATTAAGATCTCTTAGCTTGTCTTCTTTTTGCCACTTCCTTCAATATTGATTGCTTGAAAATGACAGTTTCTGTACTGTGTGTACATAAATGTATGGAGATAGCTCCAAAGGACTAGTGGCAACTTGCAAACTATTGTGTTTACTTTTAACATGGTGACAGTAAATTAAACCAAAACCCATAACATTGATGGAATCACAGAAGGGTTTGTGTTGGAAGGGATCTCTAAAACATCTTGTCCAAATCCCTGCAGTGAACAGAGACATCTCCAAGCAGCTCAGGCTGCTCAGAGCTCTGTCCATGCAGACCTTGAATGTCTCCAGGATTGAGGAATCCACCACCTCTCCCGGCTGCCTGTGCCAGTGTTTCACCAGCCTCACGGTAAACAAAACCTCTTCATATCTACTCTGCACCTACCGCACAGTTTACACCATCACCCCTTGCCCAGTCACAAGGGCCCTGCAGAAACATTTGTCCCCACTTCATTTGTTTACCTTGTGTATTGGCAGCCTTCTGCAACTGTTACTTCTCTTCTGAGGCCTTTTTTTCCTCCTGCAAACATCATCAGAAGGTGAAAATAGGAGCATTTAGTGTATTTCTTGGCTGTTATTTAAAACTGCACATTTCATGTTTTCCTTTTTGTTACTGTTTGTTTTGTTTTATTGCAACATCAATGAGAAATAGAACGTATCTGTGAACTGAAAAGCTTTCTCAAATGTGGCTGCAGTTTCATCAAAAACTCAGGAAACTATCAAGGGAATACAACTGTGTTTTTTCACTAGGTATTTTGTTGTTGTTGTGTGGTCTCTTGCATTAACTCAGTCTTTTAAAAAGTGGACAATTCTCTTGGAATTTTGAGCTTTCTTCCATGTCTTTTTCTTTGATGTTGCATATGTCAGTAGGTTTGAGGAATTTAAATATTGTTATTGTCAGAAAATAGCAGTGATTTTGCAGAGAGCTAAAGAAAAAAGTGAAAATTGTTTCTCCACAGATAAATTATTTGTAACAGCTGTATTGGAAAAATTTCTCATGTTAAAAGTGGCTTTCTGATATTTTATTTGATTATAGTAGCATCTGAGGAAGCCTTTTTAAGGAGAACAAAATAAAGCAAGATAAATGTAATAAAGATAAGACTAGATTATAAGGACCTTCCCATTTTAATTATGCACTGTTTTGCAGTACTGCAGTAGCAGAAATCTAGCACTTCCTAGGTTCTCCATAAACTATTTTAGTTTCACTTACCGACAGTGGCTTGGAAAGCATTTTATCTGTTTTTCAGTGGTCCTGCTGCTGTATGATTGGTGTTTGACACAATTATTTCTCATAAAAACATAACATGAGAACAGTCTGAACTTGCAGCTCATCAAAATACACTGAGCTTTAGATACCCAATTATAGGCTATGCTGTGAAAACTTCTAATATTTACAATTGACCAAAGAGTTTAAAAATTGTAAAATCTATGATTTTTCTTTAATGTGGAGGCAATTTTTAAAATAATCCAGGTGCTGGAAAACCTGTAAAAAAATGTCCTCTCACTGTGCAGTAATGGAAGAGTTGTTTGTCATCACTTCACATGCAGTAGAGACTGAAGCAGCACAGTGAGGCTGAGGAGCTTTGGGGTGAGTCCTCCCTTGCTGTTTGGGTAGGCTGAGTTCTGGGGTATTTTAACTTCCATCTGGAGATCAGCAGTAGCTAAAAAAAAAAGCTGTTCTCTTTCCACATCTTTTCCTTACCTGTTTGATTATTCTAAACAATCTCCCTGCTCTTCATCCCAGTCAAAGTATAAAAAGTATAAATATTGGTAGCTATTTAATTTTTGCAAGACACCTTCCTGTATCCATTGCTGATAAATGGTTCTTTGTTGTGACCTTTGGAGCTGATGGAGGGTGAATTCTTGTTCTTCCTGCTCTTCTTGATGCACCTTTGAAAGTCTCCTCTGTCAACTCATCTGTCAGCAGAAGGGTATTGCTTCATCCTGCTCATGTTCTCACTGGATTTGGTGCAGCAGATTCTGGATCTTTGAAAGCATTTTGATCATGCAGTTTTCAAATTATCAGATGCCTTTTTTATTTTTTTTTCCATGACCTCTCCCTCCCGGAGGCAGATACGGGATTCTGAGGCTGCTTTGCAGTTTGTCAGTGCTGGGCTCGGGTTACAAGTAGTGTGATAATAATTACATATCCAAACTGCTGCTATTTGACAGGATCTAAGAATGTTCCTCTTAAGATAGCTTATAAATATTTCACATCTTTTAATGAAGAGGAACTGTGCTTTCAGCTTATTTAACAGAAGAAACCCCCGCTATGGCCAGCCAGGAAGCCCCCACCTCTGCCAAACCTGTTTGCTGGACTCTGCATAGAACTGATACTGTCATTGTACAAATTGCAAAGCATTAGGGTCTGTTGACAGAGAGATAAACCTTCCCCTGAGGGAGCCTGTAGACAAGGAAAGCCTGCAAGCTCTTAATTCATCAGGAAAATTTTTGAACACTTGAATTTTGAAGCTTTTTGAGCAGTATTTTGAGGAATGTGTGTTGTGTGGTTGCCTCTTCTCCCTCCCTAGTTATCTCAGGAAACACAAAATATCCCAAGGCCATTGGATGCCTTTGCAAGCCTTGGCAGGAGTTAGCAGTGTCCAAGGACACAATTAGGAGTTTTTGTGTTAGGTCATACATATCTATGTCCCCTGACATCATTGTTTCCTCCCTATTTTCCCACTCCCTTTTCTGGTTTTAGGAAAGGCCAAGATCCATATAGTCTGACCTACACAAGGTTTTGGCAGTCTGACAGTCAGAACTGGCTTAATCAGGTCACTGAATTATCATACAATTTATTAGAAACACACATCCTGTATTTTAAAGAACTTCAGAATTACTGGGTCTCACCTGATTTCTAGACATACATGCTCAAGCAAAATATATTACAGCATCTTAAACTCACCCTTTCCTGTGTTTCCTGCAATTCCAAGCTTTTCTTTTTGTCCCAGATATCCTTCCTTCTAAATAAGGAGGAGTTAGGTTCTGGAGATGCTTACATTACACTGGTGGCAGGCATCTGCTGTAGTGACTGCCAGAATATGATTGCATGCTGCTCTGATTAAGATTTAGTTACACTGCTTAGATCTTTCAAGTTCTGTTTTTGAGCTGTAAGCTTGTTATTGAGTTGTTGTGTGGTTCTGTTTAAATATACTTAAATATTTGTTCTATTTTAGTTCTGAGAATATACTAATGGTAGAAGGAATGTGCAAGAGTACTGCTTCTATTCAGCAGAGCTTCTTTTTAAACATACTCATTTATTTCTGCTTACTTAAGTAACTTTTATTGTTTTATCTTGTAACTCTTTTAGAGACAGCAGAACCAAGTCAGACTTCCCAGACTTCTTTGTGTGCTGGAAAGTTTTTCCTGACTTGCACTCGCATAAACTTGAATAAATCACCTGAAGAAAGTGCAGGGGCATACCTGGGGTACATACTTCATTTTACAGAATCTTCACTGTTAAAGCAGTCCCAAGGAAGTAACCCATTGTTAACTCTGGGCTGAGTTGGTGGGGCTGATAGTAAGGAAAGCTGTGTGTTTCTGTGAAAGGTACTCCTACCAATGGAGCCTGCTTTTGCAGACTGTGTAATTCTGTCTCAATTTTAGTAATTGTCAAAGCTGCTTATAATAAGGTGGAAGGTCATTTCATTATTCCAAAGTTTCTGTGGTTTATAAGAGTGGGACTCCATATATAAGTTTTCTAATGTTCTTTTACATTTAAAAAAATAGGAATACTGAACTTGTTTCTCCTTGGCTTTGTAAGGCATGTAATCTTACACATTTTGAATCCCCAGTCTGTACATTTTTCCTGCAATTGTTTGTTCCAACAATTGCATTTTGGACTTGAACAAGCAAAAGTTGTCATGATTGTGTGTGTGTATATATCTTCTTTTTGCAGTATGGTTTAATTATATGCTATATGTATAGTTTTAATTTCTGCATCTTGCTGTAAAGAAAAAAACCAGAGGTAAAATGTAAATAACCAATCCATCCTTTATAAAACCCTTCAGGAAAAACTGACTTTTTTGTTGTTTACTTTGAGTTTGCTCTCTGACAGCTTTTCACCTTTCTTTACCTGAATAAGGAAACTGCTGCACTGAACTGGGATTCTTTTCTGTTTCCAGTAAATACTTTTGGAAAGTATCTAGTGTTGAAATCTATCATCACTTCCAAGTGTCTTGCATTCTTGTCAAACAGAGAATGCTGAAGTTTCAGTTCATTAGTGGGCTGAAATTTCTTTCTTCAAGGAGTAAGGAAGCTCAGTAGCTCTGTGGTTCAGTGGAAATTACCTTATGCTGAAAGGACCTACCTGAAGAGTGACACTTCAGTTGCATTGTTGTTACCTGTTTAAAGGATGAAAATATTCAAGGAGGGCTCCTGTTAGTGAAGTCTGTAAGTCATATACAAAAGTTTATTTTTTCAAAAAACTTCTTTTCAGAAGTTTCTTTTGAGCATATACCCAGATGTGACTGAATTTCTTTTGAGCCCAAAAGATGTTTGCAGTAGGGCCCTTGTCTTCCAGAGTCTTTACACAGTGGTGTGTATAGTCTGTAGCCTGTGTCACAAAGAAACTTCTAAGAAAAGATAACCCAGCAATCTTATTTGGAAATCTCAGCTGCTTTTCCCTAAATTTCACAGTATTGATTGCTATTATATAAATAGTTCTCCACATTGCTTAGGAGGAGGAGGCAGCTGCTCTGCAGGGAAAAACACTTTGCTGCAGTGTTGCCTGTATAATTTTATGAAATAGATGTCATGCATCTGAAGGGTTAAATCAGCTGAGATTCATGTAGAACTTTAGCATAGCCAGTAAAGAAGCTGCCAGTGTTAAATATTTTGCTGGTTCTTTTATTTGTATGTTAACCCTGGTTAATATATAAATGGCTTGATGGTTTAATAGAATGCAGATGGAATCAATGTAGAGAGGGACAGAGGTTACCTCTCTATTCAAACTCCTTTTCTTATTTTTCCTTGATTAAAAAAAAGAATTTTATTCACTTATTTGAGTAGGAATATAAATAGCTAAGTTAAGGGAAGATAATAAGATGCTCTGTTTTCCTTTCTCCCCACCAAAAGAAAAACTGATAAAGAAAAATGACTTAGGGTAATTAATAATTTAAAGTGTATCTGTTAAACTTGCTTTAGCTTTTTGTTGAAAGATATACATCACATGGTGTACTAATTTATACATCTGAAATAGATCTGCTTTAATCTTTTTTTCAAAGTTGTTTAAATATTATTAATTAGCCACAAATGGGACAAAGATGGAAAGATAAATAATCCTTCTTGTGCTGGTCCATGCTCTGTGCAGTGGGACTTTGTCTCCACTGTTTTCAGTCTGGTCCTGTAGATGGGGAGCTCTGCTTGGTTGGGCTGAGCAGTGTGGATGTTGTATTCAGCTTTGAGTAATTCTGCTTGGGAATGTTGTCTGTTCATGGGCAAAAGGAAACAACATAAATTCCTAGCCCAGTATGCCATAAATGCTCTTACCTGTGCATTTAGAAGTCTTCTCAAAATGAAGAATCCACTGTATCAGGGGTGAATCAGTCTGCAATTGATAACTCCTTAAAGTGTATTTCCTGTTTGAATTTAGATGAGATTCAAATGTCAGCTGCTGGCTCTTGTGTCTTCAGTAAATAGAAAAAGCTGCTAGAGTCAGAGGGTTTTGTTTTTTGTGGGTTTGGGGTTTTTTTGGTTGGTTGGGGTTTTTTGTTAGAAGTCATATTAAAGCAACAATGTCAAGTATCTTAAGTTTCTTGCAGCAGGACAAGCTTTCCAGAACTAAAATAAGCATGAATTTTTAAAAACATGATTGAACAATTACTACCATGAATGCTTGCTCATATTTTTCTGATGCTGTCTTTCAGTGTTGATGGAAAAGCTTTCATACTATTTTTCAAGCCACCCTGGAACACAGTAAAGTCTAAATTACTTTTTCTACATACAAAAATCAAATAACTTCTCACATGGTGTGTATTTTGCTGTAAATCATGTATTAAAACTGTGGTTGTATCTCAGGGGTCTTCTCCAACCCCAAGAGTGCTTAATTGACTAAAAATCAAATGATGCCTCTTTTCTCCCTTTTCCCCTTTCTTCCATAGGCTTTGTGCTCATCTCTATAAAAAGTGATGTCCTTAACAGGCACAGCAGTGAAGGATCAGTTGTGCTCATCAGGTTCCTCTTGGGAATACCCTGTCCAGCCACAACTTGTGGGATGATGCCTTGACTTCCAAAATAAAGGATTGAGATGTGTCTGAAGGAGAACAGCTGTCAGGGTTGATAGCTCCTGTCAGCATTGTCAGAGCAGTTGGAGGAGCGTGCAGAGAACCAGGTGTGTCACAATTCTCAGCAAGCACACCTCTGGTGCCTTTAGAGCTTTGTTGACAAAAATCTCTCCCACGCTGAAGAAGCTGTGGATTTAATTTAGCCATTCTTTTTAAAGTCTTTTTTTTTCAGGATACAGCCGTCTCTTTTGGTGTTTGTTCATGGAAGGTGCTGTTGCTGTACAAAATGAACCTGTTCCCAGGCAGTTAACCAGAAGAGATCTGTATTGTTCTCTGCAAGTGGCCTGTCACCACCTTTTACCACAATGAGTTTTTATTGTGGCTTTGCTAAGGGGCAGAAAAAGGCAGCTTGGTTTTCTTTCAAATCCTTGATGAGGGCACCAGGACTCCTGTGCGTCTGAAGAAGAGAATTTGAGATGTGATGAATTCTTCACCATTGCTTCCAAATATATAAATCAATAGGAAATGCAAGAGGCCAGATTAGATATTAGATAACTGTACAGCGTGTCCAGGAACCTGGTGATGGTTTTTCTTGCCCTGTGTTTGTTTGTGCCCTTCAGGTCTATTCTGGATGCAGTATTTCAGAAATCTGTCATTAGAAATCTTAGGTCAAGTTGAAAGCATTCATAATATGGTGTCCAAAGAACTAGAGACAGTATAACATTCTGGCATTCAGAATGAATAATTATTAGACTTAATAGCTGAAATGGCTGAGGGTTTTTGAGCACCTTAGTGTCTACACTGAATTACTCTTGTGTATTATTTGCTGTGTGAGGCAGCATTGCCTTACTCCAACCTGTTCATGTCAGCTGGGGCAGATGTTGAGGCCATGGTGGCCTGACTTTAGACTTGCAAATCAAGTGCTGTATCATCATGCAAATGGTAAGGATGGAAATTTTTTTATGCTCATGTCTTCTAAAATTCTGATGAGTAAAGTATACTTTAGCAAATATCCAGCTTGTTTTATTACTTGAGAAATTTCTTCTAATTATGCATCAGGCACACCATCACTGACTGATCGAGGGATGGGATTGTCTCTCTCTGCTCTGCCTGCTGCAGCCTTGTCTCAAGTCCTGTGTGCGTTCTGGGGTCCACCAGACCAGATAGAAAGCTGTTAGAGAATGTCCAAAGGAGAACAGTGAATATGGTAAAGGGCTTGAGAGGAAATTGTGCAAGGACTGACTGAGGTCCCCTGCTCAGTTCAGCCTGGAGAGGAGGAGGCTGAGGGAAAGCCTCACTGCAGTCACAGCTTCCTCCTGAGGGGAAGAGGAGGGGCAGGCACTGATCTCTGCTCTGTGCTGGCACTGACAGGAGCCCAGGGAGTGGCCTGCAGTTGTGTCACAGGAGGTTGAGGCTGCATAATAGAAAAAAGTTTTTCATCCAGAGAGGGTGTTTGGGCAGTGGAACAGCTCCAGGGCAGTGGTCACAGCCCCAAGGCTGGCTGAATTCAAGAAGTGTTTGGACAATGCTTTTGGGCACATGGTGTGACTCTTGGGGTGGTCCTGTGCAAGAGTTGAGCTTCTATGATTTCTTGTGGGTCCCTTCTAACTCAGGATATTCCATTATTCTAATTTCCATTTGGCTTTTTTTTTTTGTTCCTGAAATAACAGTGTTTAAAGAAATTTCAGAGACTAAGTATGCTCCAACAAGTCCCTAGTACAAACATCTTACTAACAGAGTTGATTCCATAATTATAGCTTTTTTGTGTGTAACCACTTTTGCAAAAAAAGATGACTTGTGTTTTCTGGGGACAATATTCAGTTGTCTGAATAATGAATTGGTCTCATTGTATCAGGAAAAGTTTACAGTACCTGCAAAAGGATGAAGGAAAGTTCAATTTGCTTGAGATGAGATGCAGTCAAAGGCTACCAAGGTAATTTTACATGGTCATCTGGATTATAAAGCATTCTTTCACTTTATGTACAGAAAGGTGGGGATTTTTTTACCACTAAATTACAAAAAAGGGTAAAACAGTTGTGTATCTTCTGTGCCAAGGACTTAAGAGTCGTTTCAGGAGCTTCAGTTAATTGTGGAAAGCCAAACATTCCTTTAGACAACCATGTGTAACATTGTGGATTAAAAGACTATGGGTTGTGGCTTTCTGAAGTTTTGTCCAAAGGAATCTATGAAAATACCCAAATATCGAAGTTTTAGATACTACATGTAGTCCAAATGAATTCTGAAGTTGTCTAGAATAATTTGAAATATTTTTACATACCTTTCTTTTTGTTTTGCTATGTGGTGTTATATAGTTAGTGATTTAAAGAAATCAGGGGACTGGTTATAATGTGGACTCCAAAGGTTCCTCCGTGAGATGTATTTTACTCTTGAATGTCAGTGTGTAATCCTTGTACTTTTGTATAGAAAACCTTACATGCTTGATAGGTCTGCTCATGGTGAAGATGGTGTCTAAAGTGTCTCCTGATTTCCTTAAAGAATCTGTTGCACTTCCATGTCTTAGAGCTACCAGCTCAACAGCTCTTAGTGCTTTGCTGAAGTCAGTGATCTTTTTGGAATGGTTTTCTCATGCCCATCTATGTTCCTGTGACCTGTGTTTCTTGTCAGAAGTTAGTCAGCCTGCAACCTGTGTTTAATACGGTTTTGTGTGTGTGGATTTGGTTTGCATGGCAAGGTTTTTGTTGCGGCACCAGGGATGGCTTCTGTGAGAAGCTGCCAGAAGCTTCCCCCATGTTGCATGAACCCAGTGCTGGCCAGATCCGGGAGGGACCCACTGCTGGCCAGGCCCCAGCCCACCACTGATGGTGGAAGTGCCACTGGGATAACACATGAGCGAGGGAAGAAGTTACCTGGAGAGAGGAGCGAGAATATGCCAGAGAAAGGAAAAAAACTCTGCAGACATCAGGGTCAGTGGAGAACAAGGGGTAGGAGGTAGGAGCAGATTCCCATGTAGCCCATGATGAGGCAGCTGTGCCCTGCAGCCCATGGAGGTCCACAGTGGAGCAGAGTTCCACCTGCAGCCCATGGAGAAACCCATTCTGGAGCGGATTTATACCCAAAGGAGGCTGTGGCCCCATGGAGAGAGGAGCTCATGCTGGAGCAGGTTTGCTGGCAGCACTTGGGATGCTGTGGAAGGAACCTATGCTGGAGCAGCCTTCTCCTAAGGGACTGCACCTTGTGGGAAGAATCTCCAGTGCAGCAATTCATGCAGAACTGCAGCCTGTGGGAAGGAGTCACGTTGTTCATGGGGGAGCTGTTTTCCTAAGGGAGGAAGGCCATGCTGGGGCAGTGGAAGAGTGTGAGAAGGCTTTCCCCTGAGGAAGAAGGATCAGTTGAGACAGTGTGTCTGATGAGCTCATCACTATCCCCATTCCCTGTCCCTCTGTACCACATGCAGAGAGGAGGTAAAGATTTTGGGGGTAAAGTTGAGCCCAAACAGAGGGGAAGGATGGAGGGAAGGTGTTTTTAAGGTTTGGCTTTATTTCTCGTTGTCGTACTTCAATTTGATCGGTAATATAGTAAGCTAATTTCCCAAGTGCAGTCTATTTTGCTTGTAACATTAATCAGTGAGTGATCTCTCCCTGTCCTTATCTCAACCCACAGGTTTACTGTTATATTTCTTCTCCCTGTTTTGTTGAGGAGGGCAGTAACAGTGCCTTTGGGCACCTGGCATGTGGTCTGAGTCAACCCACCATACTACTTAAAAATTTAAAAATTTGTCATGTAAAATTTAAATTTAAGAAAGAAAATATCAATCCTGCACACACGGAGGTATAAGGCAATGTGATAGAGCATTAGTGTAGTTTTCAGGTGGTTTGCTCTATAGTATTTTGATAGTGCACAAAACCATGGAATTTTAAAGTTGTAACAGAATTTATTTATTCTTTTAAGTTGAAGGGTTCCTGAAAATGTTACTCACCATTTGAATTACTCTGTAAAATAGACAGATAGAAGAAATAATTGACCTTTTGCAGGAATCTTAGGGGGAGGGAGAAGAGGATCACCTAACAGAATGTGGTCTAGTATGTCCTGCGGAACAGGCAGAAGCGAAGTTTCATTGGCTCTTTTGTCAGAGAGAAATTGCACTCTGGGCAGCATTCCCAGCATCAGCATTAGGATAAGAATGCGCGCCTCGGCGTCTGTGTGCCGAGTGATCAAATTGAGTTGTTGCTTCCATCCACACGAGGCCACCTATTAGCCAGGTGGCAGGAGTGGCCCAGTGACCGTCTGCAGCTTGCTGGGAAGCGTGCCTGATGGTTCAGCACAGCATGGAGGCTTGGTTAGGGGTTTTTTTGATAATTTTTTTGCAACTCAGGAGGACTTATGAAGTCAGTGGTGTCACAAGCAGCCTTATGGTTTCATGGATGTCAGGCCCAGCAGAAGACTGTTAATTGTGGGGCCACTCTTTCATCAGTATCCCAAGAGGAGGCTGAGATTGTGGGTGGAGGAGCTTTGGGCCGGGTACCTCCAGAATTGTGTTAACGCAGTTGAGTTTTACATCTCTCTTGAAAACCAAGTATATTTTTTAGAGAAATTGTTTTGGATACTTCATGAGCTGTGGGATGTGATGAAAGAAGGAGTTGCTCAGCAAAGGTTTTTGCCCAGTTGTTACTTGACAAAGCTTGACAAGTCAAATTCTGACTTCACCTCTCGGCACAGAATGACCTGGTGGCTTTGATTTGTCACCACTCCTGCAGGCTGATGGGTTTCCTTTCGAGGGTAACTGCTCTTCTTTTAACAGCAAGCTGTTGTCACATTCCTTTTACCTCTGAAGTCTGGAGAGTGAGCTGATTTTTCAGCTTCTACTGGCTCACTGGTGAATAATATTTAAGGAGACTCAGAGGAGTTCTGCAGCCTTCCTGGGAGCACAGAGCTGGCCCTCACAGCACAGCAGCCTGTGGAGTCCTTCAGATGACTACAGATGATGTAGCTAGGCATGCCAAAATAAAACACAGAAGTTATCCTCTAAGAAATCAGGAGGCTTGGACTCTTTCTGGTATGGAAAATTACATCTGCCAGGGCAAAGCAAAAACCTGGTGGAACTATCTAGCCCTACTGATGAGGCAGAATGAGCCTTGTGCCTGGATTCTCATAACCCCTATAATGAATTATTTGTGCCACTAGATGCTGTGGAAAGTATGGTGTATTGTAATTTATGCAGATCAGTGTCATTCTGGAAGATGCTTTTTTTTTTCTGTCAGGTACTGCACAGTCCCACCTTACTCAGGAATTCTTGTGCTCTCACACTTCTAGTTATGCCCAGAGGCAAAGATATTTCAGGAGCTTCTTCATGTAGACCATTTTGTCTTCTACCTCAACAGGCATTGAAGATGATGAAAACAAAAATGTGTAACAAGGGCAGGGAGAGTGCTTGCTTAACTGCTACACTGTGTGTTGGTCCTTCAGATGCTGCCTCTTCAGGGTGTCTTGTGTCTGTGTGTGCTTGCATGGTTGTAAGGCCTCAGAAGAAAAACCTTGGGTTGTTCTAGGGCACGAGAAGGGGACAAATGATGTGAGGAGTCTTCTGATACCTCTTGAATAGACACGAGGAGCTGTCTGTTGTGCAAAAATATTTTTGTTGTGCTAGGCCTGGTCCATTGGACTTCCAGCTAGTCATGTTCATGAAATAAAAAACAGAGTCAGGAAGAAAAAGGTTGTATGGTCGGTTAGAGAACTTCTTCCTCAAAAAAGAGGGTGACCTGAGTTAAGGAAAAACAGTTGTAGGTTTCTGGGGGCTTTTTGAATTGTACAGATTGGTCCTATACTTTCTGTCAGACTGGAAGGTCAATTAAGAGTTGATTCCATTAGTAGCAACAGCCACTCATTCATTACTCCATCTGCCTACACAACCAACCCGCCAGGTTGGATTAGTACTGGAATGGCCCAGTTGATGTTTCAATCTGTATTATTTCTGTCCTGTGTGATAAGTCTTTTCCTTCAAATTGCTTCACGGTGACATTTCTGAAGTTCTCACAAATTATTAATAATTATATTATCCTTGCTGTCAAGGATCCATGCAATAGTCAATAAAAACAACAAAATCTAGGCTTTCAAAGAACAGCCTGGAAGAGCTGGAAAGATCAGTGGTAATCTGAACTAATTTGAGTGTTTTGACCAGATATATAGGAAGGTCAAACCAGTGTAATACAGATGTGAAGAACTGTACCACATTAAGTGCTTGAATGTTTTATAATTCCTTGCATTTTTAATACCTTGCAAGAATAATTTGTCTGTTAATTAAAACTTAAGGGAAGGTAGGTATAAAATTAATTTTAAAAATTAGCTTTCATGGAGGTATATTTTTACTAACATGATTTTGAACAATTTTTAACTACCTTGCCTCAAAGATCAAATAAATGTGCTTGAACCATCTCTCAGGCTCTCACTTTCCCCTCTTGCTACCTGGAAGACATGGTGTCCAGGGACTGGAAAGTGTTTGTTCAGCCAGTTTATTTTATTTCATGGATTGGTCTCATTGTATTTGGAAGGGCTGTGTATTCAGTGAGATGTTCTTGCTCATATACCTTCACTGTTTGACAGACAAAACCAGCAAGCCCCAAATTTGCCACACAGTATGATGTTTGCTTTTCCCAGCATGCTGTGGGGGTTTAGCTCACATGTAAACTCGTTGAAAAACATTTGCTTAATAAATTCTTATCTTTGGACATGAACTATGAAGTAAATTTTGTGTGGCTTATTTCCCTTTGCAATTCAACTCAGATTTCAGAGGAGTAGTAGTCCTGTAAAAGCAATGTATTACAAGAATTCTGGCTGTGTTTTCTAGTGGCAGTCATGAAATTGTTAACTGAGGCATCTTCCAGGCTACCATATGGGTCTACAGTGCATTTTAATTGTGCACAGATTTCTAACAAAAAGCCTATTGTCTAGGACTATAGTTTACCTGAAGAGGAATAATTCTGTGTCTGAAACCTCTCTCATCTCTGGTTACCAGAGCTGTCAGCTGGCCGTGAACTCTGACCACTGCAACAGGGACGTGTTGTGAGCACCACACACTTTTCCCATTATCCCCTTTGCTCCCACCCCAAGTTTCAGATGCTGAATGGTTTTGACCTTTTTTTTCTCTGATATTTCTGAGTCTGATATCACCCAAGCCTATGTCTGTGCCATGATTTAAATTTACAGAAGCTTCAAAACAAGTTCTGTTTCATAAATTGAACTAAAGGTATGCTTACCTGAATGGGCACCCTGCAGAAGTGCTCTGTGCATGGCTGGAGGAAGTGAAAGAGCAGGAAATGTTACAGTTGCTTCCAGTAACTGGAAGCTGGAAGGAATGGTCAAGTATTTAACCCTGTCTGTACCAATGAGTCCTTGTGTGATCGTGTACTTAATTGCACTTGAATTATTTTAACTCTTATGTTACTTTAAGTTACTTTACAAACTTCTGTTCCTTAAATACACACTGTATTTAACAAGTTGCAGGCTCCTTCAGGAAGAAAGATAATTTAAGATGAATAAGGTAATCCACCTGGAAACTGGTGAGGCAGTTGGAGCAGAGTGGGAATGAACAGAGTGCAGGAGAAGTCAAGTGCCAGGAAAGTTTTTGGCATCAAAAGAGACAGGTGAGGGAATGAGTTGGATGTGGCCCTGGAACTGAAGAAACTGGAACTGCTGAGAGGGAAGCAGTAACTGCAGATACGTGGTAAGACAAGAAAAAAGGAATCCACAGGCTGAGTAAGTTTGCTCCTCAAGGCAAGTTAGACTGACTTGAGCTTTGCCGCTGCGAGTCCCTGCGGTCTGTCTGTCCCGCTCATAGCTGCTGCTTCCTGCACTCTGCTGGCAGGGGAACCACCCCCACTCCTGAATGAGGTTTAAATCAACTCAGTTTAGATATTCTGACTGTTCCCTGGGGCCTGCCAGTGGCAGAAAATCTGCAGTTTTCTGGGTTATCTAGCTAGCTAGCGTGTTCATGTAATTCTGATTTTGCTTTTCCCCAGTTGAGTGCTGATATTTTCAGTTGATAGTATATAAACCTCTCAAATTTAATTTTGGCATTAAGAACAATTTGTAGGTAAATCTGGTTTTAATATGTAACTAGTGACAAGCACTGTGAGGCTCTGTACTTTTGAAGTTGTGCCTCTTATTTGCTGTAGGTTAGCAAATTCTAATAAAGTGAAGGTATAGTTGTACAAATATTTTATTCACTTGTTTCATTTTGTACTTGATAGCACTTCTCTGGAAGATGCCATCAAGAATGGCACTAAACATTTTGAAAAACTGATATATTAATAATTAAGCAGTTTGGATAAGTGTATAAAAATAAATATTTAAGTAAATTGATTTTTATAAAACTATGTTCTCGAGTAGCATTTCATGCTGATGAAGAAGTGGAAAAAATAGTAACACTGTGAGGTCACTCCCATAATTTAATAATTATCATTAACTTCTGTCCTGTGTCTGACAGAGATTTTGTAGTTTTCCTTTTAAAAGGGGGACAGATGAATCTGGAACTGACGCCAAAATTCAGTAAGTCATAAAAGAGTCTGTGTCCCCATTACCAAGCAGAGTGGTGTAACAAGATCAGATCTGTCAGGTGCTGAGAACCTGGCATAAGTGCCATACAGGTGGTGGGAGTTTTATTTCAAGCTGGTCCTGGTCCGATTCTGTGGCTGAATTCCTCTTGGTGGTTGGAGCGTGTACAATGTTCATGTACTTGATGACTGCTTTGCAATGTAAAGCAAAGCAAGGAAGATAGGGTTGTTTGGGAGATGGACTTCAAAAGTGCAGTCCTGATTTGAATTAAATGCTAATATAGACATACCTAGAGTTGTGCAGATCAGGAAGTTCACCAAAATCAAGTTTTTTAGTAACAGAGCTTAGTTATCTGATCCGTGGGGTTGGAATCAGGAAAGGTAATGAATACTTAGAGAATTGAACAGCTACTTCATCAGTTTGGGATTTTGGAAAAATATAAGGAGGACATGGTTTTAAAAACAAAACAAAAAAAACCCAAGCTGCATTGTTCAGCTATGTCTTTACTCTTGCAAAACAACCTCTTTAAATAATACGGAGAGGACTTTATATAAATCAGGTACTAGATACAGGGGGATGGGAGGTGTTGTAAAAACAGAAAGCACAGCTTTTTTGTTGTTGTTCTTTTGGAGTCCATCAGAAGATGAACTTGAGGTCCTTGGTTAGCGAGAGAAGGTATAGGTATATTTTACAGATTCTTTATTTAAAAAAGCAAAAACAATCTCTACAAGCACAATTTCATGGCTAGAATTTTTTATTTCAGTTTTACCATGGAAGAAATAAGTCAAGTGTCAGCTTGTCTGCTCAGAGGAGACAGTTGTCTTTAAGAATTGGTGCTATCTGATATTCTGGATGGTTTCGGGTTACCATTTAGCACAAATTTATTATTTATTACCAAGACTATTAAACCTCACTGTGTGAGGAGCAGTGCTTATAAATGGATGTGGAGACAGAAGTATTCTGACCTTCTTGTAATGGAAAGGTCTTTATGGTGCTTAGGAGGGAAAAGAGGAGGAGAGTGGATGCTGAAACTGCTGGAAATCATACACATGATTTTGGTATTCAAAAGTCATTCCATCTCTACACTGTAAGAGTGGTTGTATGTTATTTAACAGTACAGCTGGAATGGTGGTGTTCAAGCCTTTGTGTGATTTTCAAGGTTATAATCCCAGTCATAGGACTGGCACTTCTGAATGGTAAAATTCTTGTAGGATCTTCTTAAAAGCTTCAGATGATGGAAACATTCAGAAATTATGACACTGATAAAATGGGAAAAGTTGGCAATAGGTGGCATCTGCTTACTGTGGAATCAAACTAACAAAGCTGGTAAGCCCATCTCAGCTATCAACAATGCATCTGAAAATGCTGGGACTTGACTCAAGTCAGGCTGGCTCACCATCCTGAAGAGAACTGGCTAAGAGCCTGTGCCAGGCTTTCTTCTGATGCTGCGATGTACAGCAGTTTAAAAACACAACCCAAAAATCAAACCCACTTGACTGCCAGTACCTTTGTCTAAATTCTTGGCTTGCTTTTCAGTT
This sequence comes from Passer domesticus, assembly GCF_036417665.1. NCBI lineage: Eukaryota > Metazoa > Chordata > Aves > Passeriformes > Passeridae > Passer > Passer domesticus. Next base: position 31,985,268 of record NC_087481.1, read on the forward strand.
CCCAGGAGTAATCATGTCTGTGCACAGCTACAAAAAACCTATCCATTATTTCTCTGTATATTGCATTTGCTGGTGTACTGTAACTAATGGTGTGACACCAGTAGATATTTGGTGTGGAGCTGCACTCTTACAGATTCTCTGGTGTTTATAATAAAGATTGAATTGGGCATGGCTTGTTTTTTCTATTGGTGTCACCAACAATGCATCCTTTCCTTGGACATTAGGAAGAAGCTCTTCACAGAAAAGGTGATTGGGCATTGGAATGCGCTGCCCATAGAGGTGGTGGAGTCACTGTGCCTGGAAGGGTTTTAAGAAAAGACTGGAAGTGGCACTCAGTGCCATGGGTCTAGTTGACAAGGTGGTGTTAGGTCATAGGTTGGACTCAATGATCTCAAAGATATTTTCCAGCTGAAGGATAGAAATGTTTTTTGTTGGTTCATTTTTAATATGATCAATTACTGATAACGGTAAAATTATTTTAAAATTATTTTTGTGCCAGTGTTTTACAAATATGCTGCAACTGTGCAGCTTTTGGATATGCATGACTCTTAGTAAGTTTCTAGCTGGGAGCAGCTCATCATAGGAGATGGTTTCTGTAATTCCAGATACAATTATCTGCAATGTGCAGTTCACATTGTAGACCATAAACTGTCAACACAATTTTTTCAGCCATCTCTTTAATCAAATCCTCTTTGTATTTTGCAGATCAGTAGAAATATGCATTTCCATAATACCACCTTTGAACTAATGAAGTGGAAGTACAGATGAAAACAGTCTGGAGGAAGCTTGAAGTACAATACAGTTTCATTCAGTTTCCTAATTCAGAGGTAAGGTTAATGCATGCAAAATTTTATTTCGAGTACTTCAGGGATAAAAAGCATATGATAAGCAGCCGCCATATCTTATAAAAAACTTCAGAGTCACCTTTTTTATGTTAGTGACAGTCTTTCATACCATATTAAAACAGCTGTTTGATCTAATCTATGTCTGTATCTTAGTTATGAAAAAACACAACTCTGCCTCAACTACAGAGGCATCTGTTGTACAAAAGCACATTGGAAAAGAGTTATGGTATCAGGCAAGTTTTGTTTGGTAGAATCTGCTTAGTCATGAACACTACTAATGCTTTAGTTGATTATTAGTTTATTATTTTGCTGGTATGACTGGGGAAAGCTTTACACAGTGTCAAGTAGCAGGACATAAGCATAAGTAGTTGGGTTGAAAACTGGACACAATACTGTTTTAAAAAGGGAAGCATAAAACACACACCCCCAACTACCTTCACAAGTAACTCTTACTCCCTCCTAGTTCACTGTCTTTTTAAAGATGAGTAGTATTAGAAGCAGTTGAGTGAGGGAGGTTGTTTTTTGCTTTCCCTGTATGTAAATAGCTGATCTCGCAAAAAATAAAATGGCAACACCACTCCACCACAAAATTTCTCTATCTTCACGCAGTTGGTTCTCTTTTTACTAGGGATTATTTGCTTCTAAGTCCACAAACACACAAATGGGAAGAGCGGAGCTTATCAGAACCAAATAAAAGCAAGTCCTTGTGCTAATTATTCCTGCTCCTATGTACTGCCTCTTGTTTTCATACCTTTTATGCCTGAATTTCAATAGCAAAGGGATAAAGACAAAGAAAAAATTTGATCATGAATGCCGAAAGAGGGCAGTACTATAAATACCAGATGTGAACAGGGTACATTGCCCAGGTGTTGATCAGACATTTTATGTGCTTCCTGAGTGAGAGATCAGCAGTATTGTATTTCATTGCCTGACCTGCTTTCAGGTATGTCTTTGAGCCCATTTATGAGTTTGGACACCTACAAAAAACAGTGAAGGTGAGTGTTTTAGTTTTAAATATTTGTTATGTACAAAAGGTGTCTTTTGTTTGCATCTAAAACTGCTCCTGATTGGTTTACAGAGAGATTGTTAGCTCCTGATTGGTTTACAGAGATAAATTTTGATTAAATCTATTTGGTTGTCTCTTCTATTTTAGGGTTCAGTGAAGAGTATCAAATGTCTGAAAGTTCTCAAGATAGTTTATTATTATCTTTCTTTAATATGGGATCTCTGTAATACAACCCTTCATGGTGCTAATTCTACTTTATTTTATGATTCAATGTAAGATTTTCTTACCTCTGACTTAGTAGGGTCTATTTATAGCTCTGTTTTAATAACACCTGTGAATTTGTGCATTTCTAGTGCAATGCAGCTGGAGAAATTCTGATTAGTATATTGCATGTAATCAGTAGGGTTATGTGTGCTCAATTCCCTTCTGCAACTGGTGTCCCATATAGCGTTGTCTCTTTAGTTAAGAGAAAGATTTTGGTTGTATGATTACTTTATTTTTTTGGGATGTTGAAAACTGGACTTGCATGACTTCCCAGCACCACCATTAATGTCAAATACTCCCATAGTTTGCCCTGCCTGCAGCAAGGCATGAGTTAGAAGGATGTTAAAGACCTCTAACATACAACTACTGAACCAATAACTTAAGTTGACAGTTTAGGAATAGCTTCCTACTTTTCAGCTTCTGCTGTCTGTAGAGTTGTCATCTTCCTGTGTCCTCCAAACCAGTAGTGGTAGGAGCATCTTTTATGTGATGCAGCTAGTTCATTCAATAGCCAGAAATACATACCAAGTGCTTCAGAATGAAGGGTGCCAGTGATGAAATGGTATTCCTGCAATGATTTACTTATTAATCATCAAGGCCACCTAAGATCCTCTCTGTTCTGTTAGGAAACAATTATTTTATAAGGTTGGGTTAGCTGCCATTGAATTTCCTTGGTGGCAAACTATTTGCTAGGAGTTAATTCCATAACAAACAGGCTGAGCCACTTGAGGCTCAAACCACAAATGGGAAATACAGGTCAGTGTGCTCAAAGCATTTTCCAGGAGTGGAGGAACCAGACATCCGTGTCATCTTGTGAACCAGTTGATCAAAACAGGAAGTGCCAGTGGTTCCACGCTGGGGCTGCTCTGTTCTGCAGTGTCCTCCTAACAGGACTTTCCTTACTGCCATTGCCCCTGGCTTATCCCAGCTTGTTCCAGGAGTCTCATCATCTTGATCTCAGACCACACAAAACAAGAGCCTTCCTATTGCTAGGTCAAGACTGTCGGGCTCAGCAAGGTCAGATTAAGCTGCTGAGAGTCCCTTCGTTTTTATGTTGGCTCTGTTTGGCTCAGGAGCTCCTCTTGGAAAGTATCAAGGGCAACAGATTTCAAAAAAATCTAGACAAGTTCCTGTGTAATAAAAGGAAGCTGAATTTTGTATTTTATTTCTGTATCTGAGGATGGGAATTTTATGGGGTAGGATAGAGAACGATTTAAGATCTTACAGTAAGAAAAGCATACAAGGAATGCATTTGCAGTGCAGTCTGGAGATGTTTGTATTGATAGGAATATATTTTGCAACCAGATTATTGTAACATGGATATGTCATTAGAAACATACCAGGTTGCCTTTTTTGCTTATTTTCTATTTAGTGTTCAGATTAGGAATGGTAAAATGTAGGTTTCAACTGAACATTAATACAGGGATTCATTTTGCTTTCAAGAATTATTTTCTATCCTTTTTCCCCTTGAGCCAAAACAAAGCAGAAAAATATTTCTTTCTGATAGTAGTATTTTGAAGCAGTCCTGAGTAGTTAGTTGTGGAGTAGGTTCCTCTAAACTAGGTTGAAAGGTGAAGAATGTTCTTTTCCAGAGGTTCTGAGGTTGTAAAGGTACAGTAAGTTTCATGAAATGCTAGGTGAAGTGTTTCTAAAATGTTACAGTTGATACAGAATTTAATTAGAATAATTCTAGGGCTCAATTTTAAATGTATTTTAAAATAGTAAATATTAAAATAATAGGCAGCTACTTGTTAGCTTAACAAAATCTAAGACTGATTTAGGTAAGTCTTTTTCAAATATTCTTAATGTCTATAAAGACACTGTGATAGAAACACTCTACTTTTCTTATTTCTAAACCAGATACATGTACCATCCTTTAAAAAAAAATTACTTCTGTGCCACAGCCAAGTCTGTGTAAAGAAAGGATATTTTTATCATGTCCTTAAAATATGTTTTGAGTTTACAGGAATTTCAGGATATCTTGAGTAAAAATCTGGATCTGTTTAGAGCAATGGTAGAGAGGTCAGTAGTCACATCTTTTAGGAGAATTTCCACGGTGTAGATGTGCAGAGGGGTTCCCAAATGGCTGCACTTCACCAGGCTTCAAACACATTTTGTTTTTCTAAGATCTGAAATTCCTGTTCTCGTTCAAACATGCTCATTCAAGTTGCTGGTGTTTGAAAAACAATTATTTGTTTCAGTTGGCAGGTAAAGCATATGAAAGTTTTTACAGAAACAGTTCAGTCCTAGGCTTTCAGTGGGATGAAAGTGAAGTGATAAGGGGTCTGCCTGTGCAGAGGAGAGTCCCTGAAGTCTTTGAGAAGGCAGTGTATGAGAAGAGGGATATTTACACAGGTGTCTTGAAGTTCCATGCCCTTTGAGTTGTTTTGGAATTTGCAAATGTACACTTGCAATCTGCTCGGTTTCCCCTCCCCTCAGTAAATTCCATGTTTGGTGTGATACCACCAAGCTCTGAATTAATAAGACCTTTTTAATGGGCAAAGGGAAAAAAAGTTTGCTTTATTGGTCTTTAAAATTTGCACAGGCACCCACCAAAGCCACTCTATCACTCCCCTCTCCATGGGTGGAGATAAAGACCAGGAGAGATCAGTCGCTAATTACCATCACAGGCAAAACAGACTCAGTTTGGGGATATTAATTGAATGTCTTCCTAACAAAATCAGAGCTGGGCAAGAAGTAGAAATCTTAAAAACACCTTATTCCTACTCCTCCCTCCTTCCTAGGTTCTACCTCCCCTTTCCAGCAGTGAAGGGAAGTGGGGAATGGGGCTTATGGTCAGTTCATCACAGGTTCCTGCTGCTGCTTAGGGAGGAGAGTTCCTTCCCTTCTCACAGACTGCTGCAGCTTTGGTCAATTCCCTGGGGTGCAGTCCTTCAGGCACAGCCTGCTCTGATGGGAGTCCTCCATGGGGTCACAAGTCCTACCAGGAAACCTGCAGTGTGCATGTCCCTGCCAGGACCCTCTCCAGCCCAGGTTTCCTGTGAGTTCACAGACTCCTCTCAGACATCCACCTGCTCTGGTGTGGGCTCCTCCATGGGCTGCAGGTGGATCTCTCTGTCCCCATGGTCCTCCATGGGCTGCCGGGGCACAGCTGCCTCACCGTGGCGTGCCACAGGCTGCACAGGAATCTTCTCCGGCACCTGGAGCACCTCCTGCCCCTCCTTCTACACTGACCTTGGTGTCTGCAGAGTGTTTCTCTCACATATTCTCACTCCTCTCTTCTCTGGCCACAGGAAAATCTGTGCAATAAATTGTTTTCATTCTTGAATATGTTATCTTAGCAGCATTATTATCATTCCTGATGGGCTCAGCCTTGGGCAGCAGTGGGTCCATCCTGGAGCCAGCTGGCACTGGCTGGACAAGCTTCTGGCAGCTTCTCACAGCAGCCACCCCTTTAGTCCCCTGCTACCAAAACCTGGTCACACTGACCCAATAAATTACTGCAGTCTTTCATCTGCTGGTTTGGTTTCAGTACAGTTCTCAACTCAAATGTGTGAAAAATCTCAAAAGAAAAAAGGGAAATGGAAAAATACTTAGGATGTGGTAGAGGATTACAAGATACTATATAGTGCTTAATAGAAAAGGTTCAATAATGAGGCTTTTCTGTCCCCTTTCTCTCTGCCAAAAATAATTCTGTATTCTCTTCAACTAGCAACAAAAATTGTTTCCCGTTATGGAATCTGTGGTTTTCCTGTAACCTCAATTTTTCCTTCACAGATTTAATTTGAATCAGCCTTAATTCCATCCTATTAGAGGTGATTCATGTAAGCTAAAGAATCTTGAAAGAAAGAAGGTTTTGATAGTGAAGATGTGGAAGGAGTAAATCACTCCTAGATGGAATAACAGCCTTGACAGAAGTAACATAAGAAAAGGAAGAATGAGATTGTTTTAAGAATGTGATCTTGAATAATTGGGGAATAATTGAATTGCCGAAGTTAATGCAGAGGTGACTTAGGAGGAACATGGTTTTGCTTTTAAGATTTTTAGCTTAAGGAACTGTTGAGACATCAGAGGAGATACCTTCTCGTTGAAGGATGATGGGAGAGTGGGGGAAATGTTTGCAATAAAAAATAGTGTCCAGGTTATCCCTGTAATACTGAGTATGGGCAGTTTAAGTCATACGCCATGATGGTCAAAGAGAAAAGTGGGAAACCAAGTGAAATTCATAGAAGAAATAGATCATATAATCTCTGTACCTTTTTGGTTTCTTTAGGTCTTAGTTCAGTTGCTTTCTTACAATATGGAGAGAAAAACAAAGATTGAATGAAAAAAAATTACAGCTTTTATTAGTTGAATGTGAACTTCACTGAATCTAAAACCAAACCAAGCTTCTACCCTATATGTTGATTTCCTGCTGTCCTGAGTTCTACTGTGTAACAGTTGTTGAAAAATGTTTCACATTGTGTTTAAAATAACCTTTTTGCACTGAGAAAAGAACTGGTCTAGTTGGTTGATTACAAATGGGAAATTTTTAATGTCATTAATCTCATGACCAGAAAGCTCTTATTTGCTTTTTAATTTTGTGTGAAAAAAAAAAATTAACAGTATTGCTTTACACTTCAATGCAGGGAAATAGAGGATTATAACTGTTGAAGTAAACATTACCTTTGAACTCTGTTTTTGTCTACCTATTGAAAGATTACTGTGTTTGGGTTTGGAAATGTCTTTGAAGGTACATTTGATGAAAGTACATTGTTCAAACTTAAGAGGAGTATTTGTGTGCGTGTGCATGCTACACATTGTTTCTGTAGTTATTTAACCAAGCGGATCTACAGTGCACTTAGAGTTTAACTTAAGTTTGCATTCAAATCTGTTTTTATCTCAGCAAGACTCGCAGAACACTGACAGGGTGAGATAGCACTCAGACACATACATTTAGAGTCCTGGAAAATCTTCCCAGAGCAATAATACTTTCTTACATATGTCACGTTGAAATTAAATGTTGCAGATGAAAATAGATGCTGAATGCAGCATATAATTAATTTTACATTATTTGTCCTGTGTAAGCACTTTCTTAATATAGCAATCTAGTTTAGTATATCCACTATGTGTGAGGTAACTCTGCAGGTGAGCATGTCACACTTTACACGTAAGCATTTATCACTCTGATACTGAGACTATCTGAACAATTTGCAGGTTCTGTGTAAGATAATGAATTATTCTAGTTTAGGCTTTTCTAAACTTGCCACTGATAACGCTTGCTCACTTCTTTTGCCCTTGCTGTGAAGCTAGTAACCTATTTGTGTTCTGTGCCTGGAGTTTGTAATCTCGTAAAAATATCCCCAACATCAGTTTCTAGGGTGAAGTCAAGGCTCACAGATGACAAATGTAGTCAACTATTCATTAAAATTCAAAAGAATAAGAAAGGTTGCAATTTTAAGTTATAAGGGTAATATAACTACCACAAAGAACAAACTAAATAGGTAAACGTAATTTGCAAATTACATTTATCTAAAATTTTGTTTCTGTAGTAAGAACACTTTAAAAATAACTTCCCCTTGCCACAGCAGTCGTTTAGAGGAGGATAAAGGAACAGCACCTACTATTTCACTTATTTGTCCCATCCAGCCATTAAAAAATGCCTCTTTGGAAGTCTGATGGAGACCGCTCCTTTGAGGATATCCGTGTGTTACTTACAGTGATTTGTGAGAACAGCCAGACAGGGAGTTTTCCTCTCAGCAGAGTACAGTGCCTCCGTGGGCATGGCAAGCAGGTGAGGAAAGCGAGGATTAAGGCTTACCTTGCCAAGCAGCGTTTGTATTAGCAAGTCTTCATGATGTTGAACTTGCTAGTCTTGTCTCTGCTGTTTGTATGTGTCGAGCAAATACTGTCAAAGAAAGCTCATCTCTCACCCATCGCAGTGGGGAGTGTGGAATTCGATGATTTAAAAATTACATTGCTTGCTTATGAAGTAATATTTACAAGTGTGTTTTTATCTTGTTCATGAAACGACATATGAATTCACTTGGACAGCTGTTACCTTCTGAGTAGCAGAACAAAAAAATATGTCCATGTTGACAGTTTGAGGCGTTGTGAGGGCAAGCAGTTCGCTTCTTGTGAAATGCTCTTCTGTGGGCCTTTCTTAATACTACATCACATGGCACTTGCTCTAAAAGGGACACCATAGTCCCTTTGTCGCATACCAGAGGGAAAGGGTTTGCAGATGTGTAAGCAGGCAGACTCCCCTGTGTAAAGGCATCACCACTTGCAGTTTGGAGGGGTTTGTTTGTTTTTTTGGATGAGGGTTGTCTTCATAAGTAATGTTTCCTGTCTGTTCTCAGTAATTTGAAACTCCGTTGTCCAGGTGTAAATTAAAAGGAAGGGGGATTTAAAAGCTCCTTTCTGTTACCCCTTCCTAAATTTATTTATTTTCAGCTCCGTATGGAAAGCATATCCATTAATAACTTTTATGTCCACAGTGTGAGTGTGGGGAGTGAGGGCTCCGTGCATTATCAGGTGTTGACTCTTTTGACCTTGGTAATTACCAATCTATGCAATCGGCCCTTTCTGAGCCTTGTCAGCCTCGCTTGTTTAGCGTTTTATTTATTTTATTGCTTTCTACAAGTCCTGAATAGGAAAAAGGGATTTAAAGAGAAACCCCCCAAAAAAAGAAACCCAACCCTCTGTTTATTCTTAAGGGGTGGAGGTCTTCTAGAGGGGAGCTGGCTTGCAGAGGGGGAAGACAGTATTCTTATGCTAATCCAGGCTCTGGATAAGGAGCAAAGCAGCCGTGCAAACAATGGAAGTGGAGCCAGAAAGTCTGCGCTGCAGTCTAGCACGCCTTGAAAAGCATGTCAGGCCGGGCGCCTTGGGCTGCCGGGAGGGGCCGCGGGGGGAGCGCCTCCCGCTCGCTTCGTGGGGCTGGCGGCGGGCCAGCGCTCTTGGAAACATCGCACTACCTACAAAACGAGAGTTAGGGCTGGAAGGGGCGAGGGCAAGACGGAGAGAAGCAGTTTATAGTCTTGGGTTTTTTTCTTGTTAAAAAAAGCTAAGCCCAAACCCCGCATTGAGTTGTCTCAGCTTTGTCGCTGCTGTTTTCTCCTTTGTACCAAAAAATTGAAATTCAAGTGATGTGTTGTTTTAAATAGCAGGCACATTTTCTAAAGGTTGTGCGTGAGAGAGGTAGGCTGTAGCAAGGTGCCCCTGCTGGGAAATGAGCTCACACCTCCCTGCTGTGGGCTGGGAAGCGCGCCGGGAGCTGCTGGGAGGTGCCCTGCTCCCTGTCCCTGTCCCTCCCTCCTCTGCTGGGACACACCGATGTCACCTCCATCAGCGGCTTGTCCCGCATGCTTTCTTATTGCTTAAAGTCAGCGACCAAAAACACAGGCTCTTTTCATTTCATCATGAAATGAAAAATGTGCTCTTTAAGCGCCAAACAAAAACCCAGTTTGTGCAGAACTCTTCTTCGTGAGTTCCGTAATTTGCATAATCGCCTTCACTTTGGAGACATAAAGAAGTTGAGAATTTCTTCTTCTAGGTTGGGCAGATGTTATAGGTGTAGCAGAAGCAAGCCAAGATCATGAGAGTTAAGTAAAATAAATGCTCACCCTGTCAATTTCTGGATCTGTTTTTTGGTATTTTTTTTACACAGATTAATGAATAACTGTCCTTAAATTACTGTAAGGTTATGAAAACATTCATGCGTCTTAATAGTGGTAACAGGCATGTTACATATTAGAAACTCTTTCTATAAAAGCATTTGTAATTTTGAAGGCAGTGGTGTACTTATTTTAGGGTCCATTGTCCACTTCTAAAAATGTGAACAAATGTATATTCAGGATTGAGGCCCAGCTTTTTCCTTTCCTCAGCCCAGGTCAAATTATTGAAACTCAGAGCCAAAATGTGTGATAAGTCTTGTAGGCAGTATAGTATGACCAAAATATTTTTAATAGTGACATGTAAAATTTCTAACAGTTTTGATGTTTTTTTTTTTCGTTGCTGCTTATGTTTGGTGAACAGAAGTATGTTTCTTATGAATGAGATCTGAGAGGTTTAAGGTATGATTACCCATTTGTAGTAACTAAATTTAGAGGTGGAATGCATTACGTGTGGAGACTTTTCTCCTTGTTCACATTGGCTGACTGGTATGACAGTAAGGAACTAGCAAAAATGATAAAAATATGATAAAAACATACAGGAAGGATAGCTTCTGGGTAGAATAGTAGAAGTTGATGTCATTGTAGAAAGAGCATGGGTGTCCATTTGCTGATTGTCCTAAGGGCAGAAGCTCTAAGCCAGCTAATCACTTCCAAAGTGAAGTTGAGAAAAGAGGGAAATGGGTTAAGGTGAATAAAAATTGTGTAATGACATTTTCTCTGAATATGTTCGAATAAAAGAATGTGTCATGTTTCTAACACATTAGGATATGTTTGAACACCTGATTGCAGTGGGAAAACAATCTTGTTGGATGTCATTGCAGTTAATTTAATTGAAGAAACTTTGTAGTAGTTAATTAATTGGAATCCCAGAGTAACAGTAAGATGGGCATTCAGGAGTCCAGTGAGTGGCGTCCCCAATTACCTAATTTTTTTGGGCATGGTAGAAAGCAGCTAAGCTTTAATTTCTTCACTGTTAACAACTTTGTTTATGAAACTGACAGATATATCATAATTTAGTACTTTGCCTTCTGAATTCTGTCATGGTGTACGCATTTGATATTTGCCAGCAGTGGGAAATCTTTGTTTCAAGAGATATCTGTTAAACTGTCCGAGGTGGATTTTGGTGGCTTTTCCCAGTGGTCAGAAATAAGAAGTTATTTTCTGAGACTGTGAGCTCCCCTGCTGCAAAAAAACTGTTGTTAGGGTCTTGTGTTTTTTGAATGAACAAATATGTTTCAGCACATGTGTTCTAAACACATGGTTCTATATGTGCTACAGGGAGAACTAAGATTTTTTTTTTCAGTCTTTTGAGAAGTATATAATACACACAAATGGGCTTCATTTAGCATTTCAAATTTCACTTCAGTTTCTAGAAGGGGAAAGGTAACTTGTATAATTTACACAGTCTCTTGGCTTTTAAATTTATGCAATCCGGAATAGTTTTAAATAATTCTTACACAATCCACAGTTCAGGGGAATTATTTCTGTGAGCTTGAACAGATTAGTGCCTAAATAGGGCCTTACATGAAGTTGTTTTTGTTGATGGCCATGTAGCTAGAAGGCTTGCAGTAGCCAGCAGTCTTCTCCATCAGCTGTGGGGATTTCTTGACAGATTTTGGGGGTGGATTTACCTTGCTTGTTTATTTTAACATATTTTTCAGCACTCAAGCATAGGTGGTTCGAGTGTTTCATTGTGACACTTTTCAGCAGTTTGTGTAAGCACGCCTTGCAAGAGAATAATAAAAACACATTTAAAAAGTAGGTTTTGTACAAGTATTTGACAGCATTACACAGTACGCGGTCTGAAACTTTCTTCTTATTACGGGCTTGGTTAAATTTGACTGTTTGACTTTGGATAAACTGAAGCTAACTATAGGTCTTTTTGTATTAAGAATAATGAAATGTAGTCCCAGGTCAGTCTATTCCTGTCCTGACACCTGTAGCTATACGAGATGGTGGCCTTTGAAAACTAAAGACTAATTAAGTTTTTGGACTCTATTTAGTCTGAAAATCTGCCCTACAGCCTTCTAACCAGTGGTTAGGAATTGGCTTATACTTTCTGATCCAAATGAATTTTAATGGCTAATCCATACCTTGTTGAACCAGTAATTTTCTTAAGATTGAATAGCTGTATGTCTTTCATTGTGTTTATTCCTGTTATGTTGTCAAAGTGTAGTTATTTAGCCATCAATTTTAGCTGTCTTAATTGTATTATTTTCTGTTCTTTTTATCTCCAAATGTCTTTCTTTCCTTGATATAGTATCCTTCTAGATGGATGTTGAATTTATCGATCGTATTATCTTTGTGCTATTCATGCCTTGCTGTTTTCCCTGGGAAATTTTTCTAGGAATTACTAGAGTTGTGTTTGTGTCTTTCTCCCAGCCACATCACATGGATGTGTCTGATGTTCTGTAATCAGTTGGTGTCCTTGGACTCTTATGTGTGAGCTTCTAGTCTGTGTGAAGCAGAAATTTCCCAGAGTTACCAATATGCATGACTTTTCCAATTTCATGCTGTTGTACTTCATTCCATTTGTTACTTCAGTTCTTCACATGGTCCAAATCTTCCTGCATAAAAACAAGACTCAGCTGAACTGACAATTTGTTTGTCAGCAATTTTTAAAAAGTTTTTGCCTTCTGTACCTACTTCATTAATGAAAAGGGTGAGTATTCTTCAGTCAAGCTGAATCAAGAATCGAGGTCCTCAGATGCCATTTGAACTAGGCTACTAATCTCTGTTCTTGAAACTACTTGTCTGCCCTGTAGTGAATTCTTTACTGTTCTTATAATCCCTCTTTTCTTCATCCAAATAAGTAATTTTCTTTGTGGCACCATATCAGGTTTTTTCATAATCTTCCAGGAAAGTTGTTGTTGCACACTGACTTAGACTGACAGTTCAGTTTATCTCTGGCATTCTGTTCATCTCCAAGCCCTGTTCAAAACAGTCCCTGTGATTGAGGTAATATGCTTACAGTTACCTAAGTTGCTTCTTGCCCCAGTTACACATCAGAGAACCATTTAGTAACTTTTAGTTTTGTTGTGTTTAAATACATTAACTTGGTGTTACATGTACTGCTGCACATGGTTTGAAATATCTTGTCTGTTGAAATGGATTGTATGTTCTAATTCTTGTGAGGTCTAAGATTGACATTTTTTAATGTGTTTCCCTTATACAATACTATCTTTGTTGTTGCATTCACCACTATCATTCTTTATTGAAATTTGGAACAGCATAGCTCACTTGGTTTGGGAATCATGCTGTTAAAAATATTACATAGCCACATCTGAAGAGCAGTTACCACTGAACTCCATGCTTTCAGAGTTGGTTTGGGCCATGTGAGAGATCTTGCACACTTCAGCTTCATCTGTTTAGAGTCATATAGAACATAGGGCTGGACTGCTGTGACAGTGCCATGAATTCACTGCTGAGTTCCAGTTCAGAAAAAAACCCACAGTTCTAATAAAAGCATTTTCTTCAATAAACTGTTACTAAGAAGGACAATAAAATACAGTGCAGAAAAATCATGTGTTACCATTGATGAATAAGTTACTTTTTAGTGGATTATAGTTGAACGCTTCTTAGTGGCTACAGTAGAAAAGAGATAGACAACTTCAAAATCAATTGATTGACTTATGGATTTGAATCTCCTCAGCATTATTCTGTTGGCAGAGTAGCATTCCAAGTGTTAATTGGTGCTTTAATATATTTGAAGAATGGGGTTATTTAGTTGTGTCATTCTAAACTGTTATATCAGACAGGTTTTGGAGACATTCCAGCTGTTGCTCTTTCAATTTTGTGCCTTAGCCAGGGCTGCCAGTCTACCTCTCTAATAGCAGTCTGAAAGGGTATTTTTTGTTTTAAAATAGGGAATTAGGATTTGTTCTCTGTGATTTTTATTGCATGGTTTTATATATATATGTGAAAAGGGAAGTATTACTGGAAGGAAGATTGAGGTACAAAATACTGGTGGAGAACATTATTTTTTTATTAGGCTTGAACAGCATTTCTGGAAACTACCTTTTGTCACTGAACAAAAATCACCATGAAATTGGAGTGAATTGCATTAAGATGGTTAATTTATTTCTTCAGTTTTTTCTTGGGTTTATTTATGGTGGTTTTTTTGGGCTTTTTTTGGTAACATGCTGTGTGTGCAGTGGCAAACAGATATTTCTTTGCTAGTGTGCCCTTCTGGTGAACAGGGGGGCAAGATCGTCAAGTTTTAAACACCGCTATTCTTGCAATGTACAACAGTGCAAATATGTATTCTTCTGAAACTGGACAAGACAGAAATTATTTCTAAAAATACTTTAAACAGACTATTACTAAGATTTATTTGGTTTTGCTTGATAGAATACTGTAAATAAAGCCTTTGTTCTTATTGCTGCATAAAGCTGTTGGCAGTTTTCAAATTCCACATGTTTTATTGAGGATTGGAAGTTCATTACCAATGAAACACAGAATAAAACATTAATACTTCGGCTCTTACGTTGCTGGCCTCATGTTTTATAGCTAGAAGGACGTTCCTTATTAACTGTCAGAATTGGTGTTGTGGCATAGGGAGCACAAAAGAGTGAATATTTTTGCTTTTCCCTCTGCCTGGCCAGGAAGTTTACTTTGAAGTTCCTGGTGCTCTGGACGTTTGCACAGTGCGCGGTTCTGAGTCTGTCCCACCACAGCCAGGCAATAATCCTGGCCGGGGCCATGACTGCCGTGGTGCTTGGGGTGCGTGGCTCCCTCTTTGTGGCTGCATTAGGGAGAGGTCAGAGACGTGTGAAAAGTAGGCCAGGGGTCGGGGCGGCGCCGCGCCCGCTAAAATTGGAAGTGACGGACACCTCCCGGCTCAGCCGCTAATTTGCCTCCATGTTAAATGCCTCCGAAGACTCATTAAAATGAAAAGTTCTTGGGTCTCGCCGACACGCAGATTGAGTTATTGATGGAAGCGGCCACCAGCAGTAATTGCTGCCCGTCCCCGAGCGAACGCCCGCTCTGGCATTCATGAGCAGCGCCAGGCTGACAGGGGTCGGGGGGTCAACCCCTCCGAAACGAGGCCAAGGAGAGGCAAAATCAGGGCTCTGTTCCTCTTTGTGCAGCTTCGCTGTTGTTGCAAGGAACTGTTGAGGTGTTCAAGCTGCTTTTTAGTCCTTTGAGGCCCAATTACGTTCCCCTCGCGCATCGCCATTGAAAAGTTCTGTAAGCAGAATGTGACCGCAACTACTGCAGTCTGAAAAAGTGACTTCTTCCTCAGTTGGCTGTCTTAGCTGTATGTTCATCCACTGCACAAGGGTAGAATTATGTTTTGTTCATGGAGCAAATGGCGTGTACATACGGTAGTGTAATTTTTCAAGAGGAATTAATTTGCACGCAGCTTGGGAATCCAGGATGTAATGATTTTGAATTGCAGTTAGTGTTGTCTTTTTCTGCAGTTCTCTTCTAGGAGAAGAAAGTAACAAGATAAATATATTAGGTAACCAAACTAACTGTTAAATTTAATGCAAATTTGGTTTTTATCCAGCAGAGAGGCTGGGGGATTTTTTGCAATAAAGCTTCTCTACCAGCAGTTTTCAACAGGTGGCCTAACATGGTGTTACTGCTTCTGCCCCAGTATTATGGGAAGTCACCACTTGTATTTAATTTTTATGGGAAATAATTTAAAGAAGGTTTCATTTCTGTAAAGAAAATAGTTTTCAAACAGATTTACGTGTTAAATCTGTTGAATGCTACCTCTAACAGCTATATGCAAGTCTAAAATTATACATCTGTGACCAGTGAGTTGACACATCCAATACTTTTAATAGGAATATGAAAACATCCCTGTGGGTTGTTACCAAACGTTTATATTTCAGAAGAACCCTGCTATTCAGTTAGATGGTAAACATAGCTAATGTTTTCAGATACTAATGTTAATAAACACATGGGGGTTTTTTTTGTTGGGTTTGTTGGTTATGCTCAGCATGATGACCATCTTGAGGGTTTTTTCCTGTTCCACAAATACATGAAGTTTTAAAACACTTTGTTTTATTGTATTTTCCAGGAAACAAAGGTGGAAAAGCCACAGAAGCATCCTTGCAGTCAAGCACCGACTCCTGTATTAGGCTTCACTGAACAGAGCTTTGCATTTGTCAAGCAGAAGGGCCGGTCGCCCTGCACAGGAAGGATTAAAAGTGAACAATGACTCGATTGAGAGTTCATGAGCAGTTGCTTGGAGCCTATCTGCTTATCATTCTCCATGTTCAAGGTAAATATGAACTAGTTGAAATAAGCTTATCTTTCTGATTTGAAGCAGAGTTGTGCTTTTTCCAGTGGTTGAAGTAGGATTTTTTTCTTTTGGAGTTTCTTTTGTGGGCAGGTGACTTTCCTGGCCTGATGTATCATGGGATGCTTCCCTATAGAGAAGGACATTCTAGTGGTCATTCATTGTAGTTTAGATTAGGTTTATTTTAGCAAATACTTAAGTAGAAACAATACCAAAAATGCCTAGTACACCACTGAGCAAGTTGGATGAGCAGCAGAAGTGAAGGTTTGACTTTCTGAATTTCAGTTCCTTCTGTGTGTGAATATTTGATCCCCTTAATTTGACCCACTGAAGAATTTGCAGTGTGCAGTTCCCCACACCTTTTGATGCTCCCAGCAGCCTAGAGAGGTAGTATGCCCTAACTAATCTAAATGAACTTTTTGTACCTGCTTGATAGGCCAAGGTGAGGCTATGGACTATCCACAAATACCCTTGTTTTCAGTTAGTGAAGATACTCATTCGTGTGTATTTTGTCTTTTCATACACCAATTATGAAAAAACTTCTGGAAATTCAGTTATCATTAGAACTTTAACTCCTCTGTCAAATTGGGTTGAATTGAAAACACACATCCCTGGTTGGGTCTCTGTGTAAGAATGTTCATTCTCCCAGCTGTGCACGCCTCATGTGTTTAGGTACACAGAGCTTTCCAGATATTTTCAGAAAATAGAGAAAACAAATTTGGTACTGCCATTTAAATACTTGAATATAAAAGGATTTATATTCCTATTCCATACTTAGATCAATTACTGATTAGTGAGTGCATGATTCTGAGATGTGAGATATTTACTATGTGAGATCTTTACTTTCAAGAATAACAATTCACTGAACCCATTAAAGTGGGGAGAGGAGGAAGCCTGGTAAGTACTCAAATGCCAATCTTGTTGTTTTTTTTCTGGTGTGAATCTGCAGTATTATATTAAAGGATATAGCAGAGCTGTCTCTTCAAAGCCTGGGCTTGATACATCCATTTGGACAGAAATAACCTAGTTTGGGGTATACTTGAAGGCTGTAGTAGATTACAGATATTTTCAGGTAGCTGTGAGGTGCTTAGATTAGGTAACGGGAATAAACTAAAGTAAGTTTAATTGAGAAATTAAGAAAGAAGTTTTGACTGAATGTGGTTAAGTATTATAACAGGCTGCCTGGGCAGGTAGTGCAATATTCATCCTTAGAGGTAGTCAGAACTTTACTGCAATGACTGATCAGCCTGGTCTGATGTAGAAGTTGGTTGTCCTGCTTTGACCAGGTGGTGGTACCAGGTGACTTCCAGAGATCTCTTCTCTAAAATACTGAGACATAATGTTTTGCTGTGGAGCTTGTTCTATTTGTATTGAAGCAGTTTTGCTGCTTCTGGTGGAAGAGACCAGCTTCTTCCCTTGTTCCCTTGAGGAGGCTGGGATTAATATGCTTTGTTCTTTTTGCTGAAGCCATGCTTACTCCTCTGCATTAGCCAATATTTAGCATTTTAATAATAAGCAATACCAACTGAAGAGTTTTTTTTCCTCTCTAGATTCAAATAGAACTAATAATACAAATATGCAAGTCTTCTAGTGCCTTAAAATTAAATTACATTAACTCCTTCCATGATCACGGTGATTAATAACAGTTCAGCAAATAACTTCCAGTAAGTAATATTGATAAATTAAGTTTAAAGACTGAAAATTATTTTTCAGCTTCAAAAGAAGAAATTTCCTTATCTTAGAAATTTTCCTGACTTTCAAATCAATACTGGGAGGGAGTTCTGAAAGCTGTGAAAAAGTTGAGCTTATTAAAATGTTGTTAGTTGTTTGCAAGTTGCCTAAGGGCTTTTCTTCAAACGTATGAAATATGCTTGGTTTCCAGGGCTGGTGAGGAAAAAGCCAGTCAAGTCTCTCTGCATTTCCCTAGATTCATGGGGGAGGAAAGAATTAAGATCATAGTCATAAAGCATTTGACATTTTTATAGGAAAGAGACAATCTAAAGTGAAAAGTTTAAACCATTGAAAAAGTAGTTTCAACAAGGAAAATATATGCAGGATGTTAGAAAAATGTATCATAAAGCAATTAACCAAGGTGAAAAAGATTCATTAAGAAAAATTGAAGAAAATTTGTGTGATTTACAGAAAGAGGAAGAAAAAGCAGAGAACGTAAAAAGCAGTGCGTGTACTTTCAGTGTCTGGCATCCAGGTTAATGGTTTGCTCTCTTGGGGTTTTTTTGGAGGCTTCTTCAGAATGTTAGGAATTTCAGAGCTTACCAAGACCTGAGAGAATGATAAAAGTAAATGTCTGTATAGCTGCATGTATAAATGCATACCAGATTCCTTAACAGGTAACTTGAAAAAGCAAGTGGCTGCATGTGTTGATTACTGTGAAAATATTCTTACAGTAACAACAGAAACCAGAGGCAGTTCCATGACATTAGTGGTGAATAGCTGCAGTTTCTCAGGTTGGTGATGTGCAGCAGGGGGACCCAGTGGTTACTCTTTGGGTTGTATCTTTATAACTTTGGGACTTCTTCATTTACTTTTAGAAATAGTCAGAAATAAGCCTGGGTTGCAGATGGCCAGATTTAATAACAAACTCTTCAATTAAAACATTCTGTATTTCCTTTCTTGCTGTGGAAGGCCTTTGCAGTATCTTGAAGTCCATGACCTGCTCTGCATCTTCATCCACCTCCTTTTTCTGATCAAAGGCAGGAGGTCTTGGGCTTCAGCCACACTTGTGGCTGCACTAAACAGGTTTTGTCTTCCCAGTAGTGCAGGGTTTTCAGGCAGAGAACCACTTTTACTTCCAAGTAGAGTATTTCTTTGTTGTTACAGTACATTGATGAGCATGTCTGATCAATATATGTAGCAGTAATAAAGTGCTTACCATCTACTTAAACATGTTCTCATAAATTTGGTTCTTCATTGCTGGCAATTTACTTCCCATGTGGTTCATCACACGTTTGTATTCTTCAAAGACACCACAGAAGACCAGTATTTTAATCCTTGTAAATTAGTTGACTAAAAATGTATTAATACCACTTGATATGCATAAAGATATATTAAAAGTCAAATTTAAAAATAATTAATGTTAATATTAAATATTAAAATGGATTTCAAGTTGCCACTGTTACTGAACTAAAAAAAAACCTGTTGATTTTAGTTCACTGCTCTAATTACTTTTATTCAAACACTTGATATAGATAAGATATATATTAAGATACATTTTAAAAACTTTATGCACTTTCTAAATTTCTCAGATGAAGTAGTTAACTGAATTTGAATGTATAAACTAATCTGAAACACAATTCTAAAATCTATAGAAGGAACTTACAGTTGTCAGTAGCTCATTCATTATTTGAAAACACTGGTTCTGTTTATTAGTCATTTCCCCAATTAATGTCTGCATCTGTCTTTAAAACATGGGCAACAACCACGTTCTTATAAATTTGATTAAAATTCTTCCAAGGGATTATTTAAAGTTGATCTATTTCTTTATTAAAATTTCTCATTTAGTTTTAAGTAACTTTATTCTTTAAAAGCAGTTTTAATTTAAATTAGAATGCAGTATACTTTTAAGAAAAATGCACAAAATTTTCAAGTCTCTGGCTTTTATATTGAGTACATAAGAACAGAGCAGTTTTCAGAAATGACTTTTGGGGAAGGGAAGTTGGAGCAGAGGCTGAGGACTGTGGGTTGGGAGGCAGAGGAGGCAGGGGCTGCCTGTCTGTGTTGAGCACTGATGTAGCTCCTGGCAGAGCTGGAAGGACAGGAGGGAGGTTTTAAACCAGGAGTCTGGGAACATGCTGTGATTTTTAGGAACCAGTTCTGCTAGATGGAGCTACCTCTAACATGCCTGGTCTTTGGAGATCACAGCCTTAATACATAAAAAAGCACTGTAGGGAGAATTATGGTTACAATGCCAAACACAGAGTTTGGAGAAGCATTTAAGATACCTTCTTTGCACTCATACAATTTTTCTGATTTTTAAAAAAGTTATTTTGTTTTTGAAGAGCAAGTGCTAGTATTGTATTCAAGCTGTGTCAGTTGTACTGAGGTTTAATTCACATAACAGAGCATGTTAAATCATTATGAAAGTTTGTGATAGGCAGAAAGGTGAAATGTTCTTACTGGAGTAGGGGATTTTGCTGTATCTGCATCCTAAGCAGGAAAAAGTAATTTAGAACTACCACATAAAAATGTCAAGGTATGGCTTTTTCATAAGGAAGGCATATCTAACATAAAGAGCATAAAGAGCTCTGGAACAACTTTCATCTTTGATGGAAAGAGTCCAGTGGCATCAGCACCAGCAGGGAGGCAGGTAAAGGGGCTCTTCTGACTAAGATTCTTCTTACTTAAATATTGAATTTCTTGTTGCTTACAAGCATGGATCACAGTAGCTACAAAGAAATGCCTCTAGCACTGCATTTCTGCTAGGATAAATCCCTTTAAAGGATAATGTAGTCTGGAATAGAAATGTTTTTATGGGCAACACCTATATTATGAACTCAGAAAGCTATCAAACAACTTGACTGCTATAGGCCATATTGGACCTTCCTTTGTGGAGAAAGACAGGATACAAGTAAGTAAAAAAAATTGTAGGCATATTTTGGCTTTTGTGTTTGTCTTCTTACACTTACTGCTGTCTCTGCATTTCATAGAGCTGTTTTTTATGGGTCACACAAATCTTTTCTTAGATCAGAAGACTAAATGAAATTATATCTGTATCCTGGCATTGAGTTGCAAGCAGGTTAACTCGGGTTTTAGTGATTAGTAACACTGCAGTGTCACGCACAGAACATTTTGAAGATTTATCCATGTTAATATTCATATTTGAAGCGTGCTTTCAAGTAGACTTAGATTTCTAACCTAGTGAGATTTTTTATATCCTGTGCTTCTTTGAAATACATTTTATAGTCTTAAGTTATTTTCTGTGACGGGAAGAAGCAGTGCTTTGAATAATTTATATTTTTGATCAAAGGCTGGATATGATACATTGTCAGGCGCTGTTCTAACAATTTCTTTTATTATTAGCCTTTTCAATTTTTATTTATTTTATTAAAATGAAGTTTAATTTTAAACAGAAAACCATTTAAGTGTTGTCCTGTCTGTAACAGTTGTTCACATTTGTAGAAATCTACAATGCATGCAGTGTATGATGGGGCAGAGCAGAAGACAAAATCAGAACTTGAAGTCCCATCAGCTTTTTTTCATCAGTGTCTTACACTGCAGTGAAGTTAGGAGAATGTTCCACCCTTACTCTGATATTTTTTTGAATGTTGTAACTTTGTAATGCAGTAAAATGCACATTACAGAGCAGTTTGTATGTTTAGAAGTCTATGATATGGTTGTTCTCAAGGCTAGAAGTGATCCAGGATCTTGAACAAGCTCACCAGTGTGTGATAGCTCATTTGTTGCTCTTGTGTATTATTTTGCCCCACCAGCTCCGTGCAGTTTGCAGGTGGAGGTTAGGAAATGGTGGAGAGGAAGCTTTGCTGTGCCCGGAGTCTCTGGGTGCTGCATTTCAGTGCACAGTACACTGCACTTACACCTTTGAAGGTTATGTGAGATTTGTGTATGTATGTTTCTTAGCTGTACTGCAGAGTGACAACTGCAAGTGTCATGGAAAAGAAGAGATTAATTACATCATCAAGTAGTGTAGTGTCACAAGATCCTAAAACATGATCCTCCCTTTGCCTGTCCTGTTCCCAGGGGGAAGATGCAGCAGTGTGAATGTCTGAGAGCTGCAGCTCTGAGGGTGGGGACATAAACCTTGGAGCAAGATGTTCTTTAGGCCTATCCTTAGTTCTCTCTTGTTCATTTACTCAGTATTTATTAACCAGGAAAAACAGCAATGAAGCATCCTGTGAGTTCAGGGCCTTCATTTGCCCTCTTAATAACTAAGGTGGATGGAAGCCAAGTCTTTCCATGCTTGACTCCCATTCCCATACCCAGCAGCTTTAAAATGGACACTAATGAGTCTTGAAGTGCTGCTGCTGAATTGCAGTACTGCAGTAAAGGATACAGTTAGGTATCCTAGGTGGAGGCAATTAAAAACTGTTTTGTGAAGTAATCCCAAACTTCCTCCAAATTTTCCTATTCTCTTCTCTGGGTACTCAAACTTCTGTCTAAGAAGAGTTCTGCCTACAGTCTTAGGAAGTAAAAATGCAAGAGTGAAGTGATTTTTTTTTCCCCCCCCCATTCTTTGTGCAGTTCAGGTATTACCTGTAAGATGAAAGCAGGCTACTATGGAGTTTTACATTACAAAAATAATGAAATTGTAGTCTGTTCTTGCTTTGAATAAAAATCTTTGCCTACAGAAACTGAACAAAAGACAAAGATGCTATTTCTTTGAGAATACAGTTATCTGTTTTGGATTTTATATGGTATGTGCTTCTCATAAATCTCATAATGCAATCCATCTTAATAAATGAAGAGGGAAAATGTATTTCATGTCACTTTTAGTATAAAAGGTTGTATACCTGCAGAAATGCTTCATTGTTAGTTTACAGAGAATTATACTGCTTTAAAAGATGCCAGACATGCACAAAATGTTCTTCTTTCTGTTCTGAGCTAGAAGAAGCCATGCTTTAAGGGTTCCTTGGATTTCTCATCTAATAAACTTAAAAAACATTGCATTCAGTGCTCAGGGTAGGAGAATGGATGAGTGACTGTAAGACACTGATAATAAAATACCATAAAGACTTTTAACATGTGGAATGTCCCTCAAGATAAGAGGGATTTATAACATCAATTGGGAAAGTTACTGTAGTCATTCAACAGAATCAGAAAGACAATATTTGTACATATGCAGTGGCTTTTGCTTTAAATATTAAGTAGAATTACCTGTTCTCTGAGCAGGTAAGGATCTCCTAAATGTGAATACAGACTGTTTTGTAATGTCTCTAGCAAAGTATTAAAATTACCTTTCAGTTTATGCTGGGAAGAAATATGTAGAAAGAGAGAGGGGGGTGGATGGAGGAGCTGTTTCAGTCGTGCAGGATTCTTCTTGGTTAAATCAGAAATACCTACAACCTGCTGTTATTCTAGCACTGGGTCTTGTTTCTTGTGAGCAGTCTGTACAGATCAGCACTGTTTAACTTGGGCATTACTGAAATACTCTCTGAAGACCACATATTAAATAAAGCACTGCTCTGTGATTTCAGTGTTTAGGTAAATGGTGTATTTCTCAGGATATTCTTTTACTTGTATCCAGAAGAATTTGCATTACTTTGCTGCACTGGGCAGTGCACTGGGCATGCTCTATTAACTGGATGAGGCAATCTGCAGGTCTGCTATTTTCAGTACAGTAGGTTCAAATTTCACAGGTATTTAATTGGCACTTGTCTGAATGACATAGTGATGTTACAGTGATGTAGAGTGATGCAGAGGGCTGTATCTGCAAGAGATTTTAATCAAGTTTTTCTGGACATGTTTCAAGCAAGGTACAACAGGACACTAATATTCTTATCACTCTACAGCTCGTGCTTGCTAGGTTTGACAGGAAGCCCAAGAATCTCTTCAAAGACACTCTGAGTTTTCTGGTCAGATTTCTTTTCCTTAGAAAAACAAAATTTAAAAATGAAATTTTAAACTAAATTTTAAAATGAATTTTTTATTGTGACCTCCATTTTTTTATTAATAACTGAATTTGTAAAAGCTTCTGGTGGTCCTGACTGGCTGCTGGCTTATCTTGCCAGCACTGACCCTCACACAGAGCCTTGCTGTAATCTGTGTCAGTGCAAGTGATAGTTTGTTCACAGCTCTTCTGTCTGTATTTGGTTCATACCTTGAGGATTTAGAGCCAAGGTGGTGAACAGAAAGAGATTTCTTGTTGGTAAAACTGTGTATGATAAAGCTGAAGGAGATAGGTAAAGATGTTCTCATCTCGTACAGTAACCACAGAGCATATTCCACATGAGGCAGATGATGTTCATCATTTTTGTTCTGGATGTTCTTCACAAAGAAGAAAACTGTTATTTTCTTCTGAATGCATGCATTCACAAAGCACTTTAATAATATAATCAAGAAAGAATGATGTTTAAGTCTGCTGCTGTTGAGAAACTGAGGGCTACTTGGAACATGATGCAGCCCCGTTTCTATTCTGTGAAAGCTTGTTTGGATGGATGTTCGTGTCATTTACTGAAATTTAATTTGCAAACAAGGTTTACTTTAGCTGTGTTTTGAAGTAGTAATGCATACAGAGATCAAAAAAACCAAGAGATTTTGGAGTTATTACTGCTCTTCCATGAGACTGTGAATCTATAAAAAAATTACTTCAGAAAATTAGAAAATTGCATATTAAGTATGTTCAGCCATGCATAAAATTATTCTTGTTGTGGTTATTAAGCCGTCAGCATTTTGGTTTTCTGAACACATGAATGAGAGAAGCTTTCTTCAGAAAATTCTAACCAGTTACACCACTGCTTTCCTGCCCTACCTGGAAAAGAGAAAATATCTTTATATTGATTATATGTGGTTGGAAGATCTGCTGTTAAGGTACAAAATAAGTTAGCAGGATATCTCTAGAATAAAATTATTAACTCAGATATCTGCTATAATCTTGGAAGAGGAGATTACCTTGTATACTTCAGTTATAAATATAATTATTGTTGTCATATTTTGCCTATAAAACTCTTGAGCAGTTGTCAAAGAGATGTAAACTTTTTTTGGTTGTATTTTTTGTGTCCAGGTCAAAAGCCAGACAGCATGCTTCATGGTACAGGAATGAAGACAAATTCTGACCAAAAGAAACAAGCAAATGGAGTAACACTTGCTCCAGAGGACACCTTACCTTTTCTTAAATGCTACTGCTCAGGACATTGTCCAGATGATGCTATTAACAACACGTGCATGTAAGTGCTGCATCCAGGATAGAGAGGCTCTTTGAAGAATATAATTTTGGATTTTGAGAGAGCAAACTACCTCTGGAGGCTGACCAAGTTTCTCTCAAGAGATCTGACCATAATTGATTATGTTCTGAGAGTGCTAAAACTCTTGGGCATCTCTGTTTTCACCACACCATAGAATAATTTACAACTGGTCATTTTAAGCCTAGCAACTGCTTTGAAGGACAGAGGTTTTAAGTAACCCTGTGGTATTTTATAGCTGGGTGAGTATTAAGTGACCCAAATCTAAGCCTTCTGACATGACCACCTGTTTGCTTATTTCTTCACCTAGTAGTCAAAAAGGTAGTGTAAACAACATGGCCATTTACTGAGAATTCTTCTTGTTACATAAAGGACTATGAAGGAAAGGAGGTTAAAATAAAGAAAAGCCTGTGGACATGTAGAGACAGGAGGGAAGTTTTATCTTTGATAGGTATAAGAATCCTAACAGACTCATGCCTAGGTTAGGTGCTTGCTTAAGGTGGTTTTTTTTTCATGTCCTGAAACATTCTTGTTTTTCTTTTTTTCTCTCCATTTGCAATTCCGTGTTCAAGGCCCTTCTGTTTTCTTCCTTAAGAATTAATATACACACTTGAAAACATATTACTTGCTCCTGCAGTTTGAGTCTTCACTTTAACATTCAGTCTCTCTAAGGTGTCACTTGGCAGTTCCTGTGGAACCCAAGGAGGCAGAATAAACACTGCTGTCTTTTTAAATGTAAACACAGGCAGTAACTTACAAACAGTTTTGAACTGAGAAAATGTTCCAGTATTTTGTCTTTTAAGCCTCTTGGTATTTATTTATTGGATTTTATTGCCCTCTAGTGTTTGCAGCCTGTATAGGCCTTACTAATTTTTGTCTGACCTAGCAACTGATAGGCCATTATGCTCATAATAAAGCTATTAGTTAAAAAACACACGGTGTCTACGTGCAGGGTACCTTATGGCATTAAGCTTTCCACATCTGCATTTCTTTGAATTAGTGTAAATAGATTTTTGGCAAACAAAATTATTTCTAAATTTGTTTTTCTTGGTATCTGTGTTGAGGGAATTAATGAATATTTGTGAGAAAGCATCCCTGTAGTGTTCTGTTTGAGACTACTGTGGGGGCCTTTTGTTCTCAAATTGGATGGTCACCACTCTACTAAAGAATTTTTGTAGAAGTTTTCATTCTAGAATTCTTAATAGGTTCATGGTCAACTAATGCTGAATATTAAATGATAAACATGCTGGTCAAGCACATGTGATATGTTTATTGCAGAACTAATGGGCATTGCTTTGCTATCATTGAGGAGGATGAACATGGAGAACCCACGCTTGCTTCTGGCTGCATGAAGTATGAAGGTTCAGACTTCCAGTGCAAGGTGAAACAATGAGATTTATACCAGTGCCATACTTTCTTTCATGTTTATGCCACTCCCGTTTTTATATGGCATTCTGGGGATGGTTCTAAAGCAAATACTGCTGCTATGATGAATGTAAGAGAAAAACTTCTAAAGGGATTGCATTTTTTGTCTTAAGAGCAGTATTTATTTAACATATGGTTAACTGGTTTTGACTAAGCTTGAGGTTTTTCCCATGTATGAAATAGCAACTTAAGTAGAAACCATCTATTTCTGTGCAACAAGTGACAAACATCTCATGAAATATAAAAAGAATGCAAGATCAAACGTAGGCTCAGAGATTAGATGATGTCTGTCTGCCACTGCAGAGTGATCTCATATGTGAAATGGTGTGGTTGAAGTGCCTTTGAATAAAATAGATTACAGTTTTGTCTGCTGTGTTGTAGCTGTAGCATCTCCTGTCCCCGTTTTAGCTTCCAAGTCTGAGTGTTCATTGAATTCTCCTTCAACAGGACTCACCTAAAGCACAGTTACGCCGAACAATTGAGTGCTGTCGCACTGATTTCTGCAATCAGGATTTGCAACCAACATTACCACCTCTTGATAGTACAGGTAAACAGCTCCTGTATGTTCACACTGCTAAGGAATGCTGTGTAGGTTCTGTTCTTCCTGATCAACAGTAAAAATAAGGAGAAAATGTAATTACAGTATTGCACAGGTCTGGTTTTTTCCATACTCAGTAATTTTTATTTGAACATCTGTACTACTCTTCATTTTCTATTTTCAGTTTTCCTTTTCTGCCACTTTCAAGTTAATCTTTTCCTTGATCAATCACTCATGGCATTTTTATTCTTGTTCTTAATATGTTCATCTCTTGACTGCATGTGATCTTCTGATCTGTTTTTATTCTGTTTCCACAGTCTGATCTCTTTTTAAAATGTTTCTCTTAATCTCTGCTGTGCTTTTACCATTATGAATGCCATCATAAAAAAAACTATTTAGACCTTGTTAACACCTCTTTATTGCAAATTCATTCTCTTTCTGTTGTTCCCAGCGAAAATAGTTTGTTTTCATGTGCTTATTCATTCATTGCCAGGCAAGTTGTACTGGTCTAACTCTTGTTTTATATCTTCTCAGAATCTTAGTGCTCTAAATCCTTAATTTCTTTTCTAACAAACTAGCAAGACTCAACCAAAACCAACAACTCCAAAATCTCAAGCTGAATTTTTTTTGTCATTCAAATGAATTTATCTTTTCTTTTGTGGTATAAATACTTTGATACACAATATATGAAACCATACCTAAAGAAACTGTTTACAGTATATGTTTAATTAATAGACTTTGGAAACTCTCTTTTTTTCTTTTCTATTTTTTCTTTCTTTTTTTTTTGTCAAATAGATGGACTTTTTGATGGCAGCATTCGTTGGATGGCAGTGTTGATTTCTATGGCAGTCTGCATAATTGTCATGGTCATCTTACTTAGCTGCTTTTGTTACAAGTAAGAAAGCACTTTCTTTATTGGCAACATTTTTAATTTTGCAAATCAGTATAAAGAGAACAGTTATTTTGCTAATGTACTCAGTTAATCGTTTGTAGATTGGAAAAATCAGTTGTAACCTGATTTCACATTTCTGTGGGTAGCAGTTTCCATCACTAGGTAAAATGAAATGTTCACAGCAGAGAATTTAAGTGAGTTTGATCCTTCCTCTGGGTACAAAATATTTACAGTTTTGCAAGCTACATGTAATTTCGATGCTATAGCAGCGGATAAACAGGAATATCATCATGCTTTTTTTGCTTCTAGATCTTCAGTCACTTTCAATAGTTAAATTTCATCTGCTTCTGAGATTTTCTGCTGATTTTCAAAACTCAGTAATTATCCAGCTGAGCTATGGCAGTTCATTCAGGTGCTTCTGTTAGCACCAGCCCTGTGCTGGTGGTGATCACTGTTCTAGCACTTTCCAAGGCTTGTGTCAGCCTCAGTTGCTGTGGTTCAAGGTTCTGACTGTTCTTTTAACCCAAAATCAGCAATGTTGTGCTGGTAACTCTGAGGGTTGAGTATTAAAAATGGTGTGTTTCCCCCTCACTGATAATCAGCTGACAAACCTGTACATGCATTACAACAGATTCTTAACATTAAAAAGCCATATAAGTTACATTTCAGGAAAAGAAAAAATACAGTAATATCTGCTTCTCTGTTTTTTTCTTTTGAGAAAGTGTGTATATTTAAATAGCTCCTTTCCTAGAGCAGTTTGCTACATATCTTAAATGTTGTGGAGTTCAACTTAACTTCTGTTACTTTTGCAGGCATTACTGTAAGTCAATGGCAAAGAGGCACTGTTATAATCGTGACCTGGAACAAGATGAAGCATTTATTCCAGCCGGGGAGTCATTAAAAGACCTTATTGACCAGTCACAGAGTTCTGGGAGTGGGTCAGGGCTACCACTGTTGGTAAGTCATAAACTTGAGATTTTTCTTCAGTGAATTATTATCTTCACATAGTTAATTAAAATTGTGTGAAATTAGGTATGTTAAAAAATCTGTTGGCATCAGCAGAATTCAAAGCAAACTTAGAACCTGCAGCTGTTAAGATAAAAATACAAGAAATGGCTAATGTAAGTATCAAATTGAGTGAACTCAGAGATTTTACTTTCTTAGTATCCACTGACCATCATTAAAATAGAAAAGCCAGGGAGGGACTTCTTACAAGGGCATCAAGGGGAAATGGCTTTAAACTGAGAGTAGGTTTAGATGGGATGTAAGGAAGAAATTCTTCACTGAGGATGTTGAGGCACTGGAACAGGTTGTCACAGAAGCTGTGGATGCTCCATCCATTGCAGTGTTCAAGACCAGTCTGGATGGGGCTTTGAACAACCTCTTCTAGTGGAAGGTGTCCACACGCATGACAGAGGGGTTGATGATATTTAGGGTCCTTTCCAACTCAAACCGTTTTGTGATTATTATTCAGAATTGTGTTCATTCACCATCTTATATAATACTTGCATAAAAATTAGCCAGTGAGACAGATGACTATAAATCAGAAATAAAATGCAAGAGAACATACCCTTGAGTTGTCTTAAATATTTTTGGGGGTTTTTTATGCCTTGGAGGCAGCAATAATGAGTCCAAAAGTGGAATGTAAAAAATTTCATGGAACAAATTTTACAATGGTATCAAACTTTAGAGTAATCCAAGCTTGAAGCTTGACAAGCAGCCTGGCCAGGTACTTTTATTTAAGTGGTGTGTTTCCCTCCTCCATCTTTTACCCTTTTTTTTTTCTTTTTTCTTTTTCTTTTTTTTTTCCTTAGGTTCAGCGCACTATTGCCAAACAAATTCAGATGGTGAGGCAAGTTGGAAAAGGCCGATATGGTGAAGTGTGGATGGGCAAATGGAGGGGTGAAAAAGTGGCAGTCAAAGTGTTTTTCACCACAGAAGAAGCCAGCTGGTTCAGAGAAACAGAGATTTACCAAACTGTTCTCATGCGACATGAAAACATCCTCGGTAAGGCAGCAGAACATTGCTCAGCTGCTGGAGGGTGGAGGAGGAGCTCTTAGTGGGTGGCATGAGGGGTCTAAGGTAGCTCCTGTGGAATCACCAGATGGGTTATTCCCTTAATGTGCTCTAATAAAATGTTACTCAAAGTGTAGAATTTTTCTGCTTTTGGTTGGAAATAAATCTGCAGTCTCTTTGCTGGAAGGTTGGACTGGTAACCTCACAGTTAGAATCAGGGGTTCTACATGGTGAGTTTTCATAAGGACAGCATGTGTTTTCTGCTACAGTACAAGAAGATACAGCTTTAGGAATTATCACTAAATCTACTGCACAAAAATTTTATGTACCTTGGTTTATTCATTTCATAGGTTTCATAGCAGCAGATATTAAAGGCACTGGCTCCTGGACACAGCTTTACTTGATCACGGATTATCATGAAAACGGATCATTGTATGATTTTCTGAAGTGCACTACTCTGGACAACAGGGCTCTGCTCAAACTGGCCTATTCTGCTGCATGTGGCCTGTGCCACCTGCACACAGAAATCTATGGGACACAAGGCAAGCCTGCAATTGCACACAGGGACCTGAAGAGTAAAAACATCTTGATAAAGAAAAATGGAACCTGCTGCATTGCAGACTTGGGTCTTGCAGTCAAGTTTAACAGGTAACAAATCCTCTGTCATGGGAAAACTTTCATGTAATTTTTTTATTTAATGCACCAGATACACAGTTTAAAAAGGCAGATGGAATGATTTGGTTGTGTGCTTTTGGGATTTTTTTCCCAGTTTTGAGGGCAAAATGTAGTTCTTGAAAGCTGACAAACATCATGATGAAAATAGGTTGTTAAGAAACAATAAAAAGACTCTTATGGAAAATAAAAGTTTTGTAGAGGAAATGTAGACTAATTTTTTTATTCAAAACTAGCCTTTCATAGTAATTGCAATTGCGTAAATTCTTTTGTAGGAAATTTGAACAGCATATAGGTAGTTGAAACTTAATTGAAGATGTGTTACTTTAATAATATAGTTAAATACCTTTATTAGTTTAAGTTCCATGGAGACAGAGACTTGTCTTCTTAGTGGTTGTGCCATACAGGATTTCACACCTTGTAACAGTCCACAATTCAGTAACTTGCTAATGTTTTCATATAGTGACACAAATGAAGTTGATGTTCCCTTGAACACCAGAGTGGGAACAAAACGTTACATGGCTCCAGAAGTCCTGGATGAAAGCCTGAATAAAAACCATTTCCAGCCATACATCATGGCTGACATCTACAGTTTTGGGCTGATCATCTGGGAAATGGCTCGGCGATGTGTCACAGGAGGTGAACTTTTAAATATTCTGGATAAAATCTACCAGGCCCTTCCCTCACTCTAGCAATGCTTCCCCAGGAAGTAATATAATTAGCTTGCTGTGTCATTAGGCTTTTATTCTTTAAAAGCAGTAGTAGTAGTCTGACAAATATTTTTGTGACTCATCCTGGCTTTTCTTTTACTCTGCTTTTGTATCCTTACGCATCTTCACCTGTATTCTTCTTCCATCTTATATTTCTCTGTGCTTCTTTGTAGTATGTAGTAAATTAGAAAACGCTAAAGCTAGCATTTAGTATCAAAATCAAAGGCACTGCAAGGAATCATCATAGCTACTAAAGTTAATAATGATAGTATTGGAACTTTTACGGTAAATTATTGTTGTAGTGAAATTTTCAGATTTTAACACAGTAAAACTCAGTGTGTTGAGTTTAACTTGGCAGAAAGTTAATTTTTGTTCCTGGCTAAGGAAGCCTGAGAGTAGATCTGTAGATCAATTTATTTTAATTGTTCCTAATCTTTCACAATTATCTGCAGGTATTGTTGAAGAGTACCAGTTGCCATATTATGACATGGTGCCAAATGATCCATCCTATGAGGACATGAGAGAAGTGGTGTGTGTCAAACGCCTGCGCCCGGTGGTGTCGAACAGATGGAACAGCGATGAAGTGAGTGTGCTCAGAGGAAAAGCTGCTTCAGTTTGCTCATTAATATGGGGTGGCATTTGAGTTTAGTAAATACTAAAATGTTGTCAAGTAGAACCACATTCCCACATTCTGATACTCTGAAAACCTCACAGCAATAGTAGTAGAAAGACATGCTTGAGATCAATTCAAAATTCTGTACTTTTTAATGTATCTTTTCAGTGATCTGGGGGGGAAGATACCCTTAAGCAGCATGCAAGTATATGAATACTGCTCTACTTGAGATCACGTGTTTTAGAGAGTGGAATATATTCAGAGTTTAATTGGAGCTCAAACTTAAATTATTTTTTAATTCATTTTATTAGTCTTAATAGATATAGCTTATTGGTTTGTGTCATAAGGTATTTCCTGAAAGATGAAGCAGTTCCTTTGTGGATTTCCTCTTCCCTTTTTTCCTTTTTTACTGTTACATCCCAGGACAATCTGTGATATAAGTAAAATACTCTCATTTATACGTGTTTTTGAAGGGCCACAGCTTGAATACAGTAAACAAGACATAACTATTTCACAAAGCAAATTACATATGCCATATCCATTCTTCCCCAAGTCCTTGACTTCTATGAATTACCAGTTTTCTCTTTTTTTTTCTTTTTTTTTTTTAACTGCTGAAAGAACTGTTGTCATGTCTTTGTTTTCCCTGAAAGAATTCTCTATGGTTTTGCAGCCATATATGTGGAGATATTTCTGTTTATTGCTGCCACATTTGTACCACTGTTCTTGAGATGTACAGAGAAGTTCTGGTAATGCATCACTGAGAGACTAAATCAACACTTCCATTAGTTCCAGCTACTGTCACTAGGCAGTGAGGGAGTGGGATAAGGATTGGCATGTGGATGTTTGGTTTGGGGTATTTTGGGGTTTTTCCTTCAGTAGATCTCTTTATAATAGTTTTCTACCAATAATTTTGCAAAATATTTGGAAGCTGCACATTTTTGAACTTGAAAGTTCTGTAATTTGAATTTGACAGCAAACCAGAATTATAACTTTAAGCGTAGCAATTGTTACAATAATGTGCCTTTGTTTTTCCTTCTGCAGTGTTTAAGAGCAATATTGAAGTTGATGTCTGAGTGCTGGGCTCATAATCCTGCCTCAAGGCTCACTGCCTTGAGGATCAAGAAGACACTTGCCAAGATGGTGGAATCACAAGATGTAAAGATTTGACATAGGAAATTGACTTTGGAGAGCAAAGCTGGACTCCCTAGATCTTTTCACTCAAACGTGGGTGAGGAAGATAAAAATAGAGAAGAGGAAATAACTGAGATTCAGTATATTTTCTCAGCACACTTCTACAGGCTGCTAATGAAATCTTTCAGTACTTCATGGACCATGATACTGAGAGCCTCTATACACTACGTGCTACATATATGGACAGCCTTGAGAAAATACACGTTTTGTTTTGGTTTGAGCTGCATTGAGACTTCAATCATACTTAGTGAGTCTCCAGTAAAACTCTGGGTACTGAATTGAATGTTCAGATTACAGTGCTTTCTGTGAAAGCCTAACAAGCTATATGGATTCAACAGAGATGGAGAATATAAGCTTTTTTTTTTTTGTCTTCTACCTGATAAAACCTAGTCAATCCATACCAAGTTTTGGTGAAACAGCCTGTAGGTTATTAATCTGTTTGTAATACTACTCAGTTAAACAGTTCTTTATGCCTTTATGTGTGTGCCAGGATTATTTTGCTGTCATTTGGAATATATAAGAAACCATTTAAATGAACAAAGTTTTATGGTCAGGGCTCCGTGCGTTTTGTGGCTCCACAATCAGAGATTTGCTACTGAATCTTTTGCCATTAAGTTATCTTCAGAAATCTCAGTTTTAATTTTTTTGTTTTTTATTTGGTCACAAGGAGAACTGCAAAAATGTGAACCATTAAGTAATTTAGAAATGCCTGCCTAAATCTGTAAGGAGCTTGAAACAATCTCTTCTAGAGATGTAGGCTGCTTTGGTCATCTCACTTGCAGTCTAGAGAGAGCTTCATAATTGGATCCCTGAAATTTGTCATATTTTTTTCACAGTGCCACATGCAACCAGCATTTTTGCCATAGAATACTTTACATCTTAGCAGAAAGACTGATGGTGATGTGTGTTGCCTTCCTGCAGTATTTGGACTCTGATAGTGTCTGTCAGGCTCTGAATTTCTTCCCACAAAGGAACGGATTTGTCAGCTGTACCATGTGCTCTTTCATCATTTGACAAAACTAGGCAGAAGGTGAGTTTTGAAAGGCTTGAGAACAAGTCTGGTGTACAGACACAAAAGAGGGAAGGCAGGAAGCTCTGGGTGCTCTGAAGATCAGAGAATGCAGGAAAAGGTCGAGACCAGGAGAAGTGTGAACTGTTGAAGATCAGATCCACAGCGTGCAGATTTGGAGCTGGGTTGCTCTGATGTAGACACAGGAGGCCACATCTGTGGGCCACTTAGTGGAAGTGAAGATTTGAGACAAGGTAAATCAGTGGGTGTTGTAAGTTCTAGTTAAGTTTGGGAGGAATGGCATTGAAATTAAATCATGAAGATACAGTAAGTTAGCACAATTGCAAAACTTGGCTTTATTGTGCCAACTGTTGGACCTGAACGAGAAACTGAAGTTCTCCCACTGACCCACACAAGGTGTATAGAAGCCATAACCCTCCATGAGGTTACTGTAAAGTAGAATTATTGATTTATAACTCCTTTGGCACTTCTTCTTGGAAGTTAGAAAATAGTACCATAACTCAAGTTGAAGCTTCAAAGCATGAATTGTCTGAAGATTGAACACACAGTATTGAAACCATTGAATCTATTTGATAATTTTAAGTGCCTATAATTTTGTACTGTAAATCTTGTTCTAGGTAACTTTAAAAAGGGAAGTTATTTATACAGTGTGTTTTGTGCTTTAGTAAAAAAAAATACAATAAATACCTAGTCCTAAGTACATCTGTACAATTAGATATACGCACACACACACGCCATAGTTGAGATTTGAAGAAAAAAGTTAAGAATAATACCAGAACTGATGAAATTGTTAAAACTTCAGGTTGATTTATGCCAGATTATTTGTCTTTAAAAATTTACATAGAGGTTGTTTTGATGTGTTTAAATTTCCCTTGAAAATACAACTGATACAAAGCAATGTAACACAGAAGCAATGTGATTTGTGAACAATTACAACCTTTTAGCATGTTACCTTTTTGTTTTAATCCTGTAGTTCCCATAATGTAAATGGTCAGGCAAAAGATTGCAGTATTTTTATTTTCTATTGTGATGTACAGACTTTATTTAACAGTTCTACATATTTTATAGAAAACTAGCTATTTCAAGGGACTTTTTTTTTAAAATAAAGTCATTACTTTTGTTTAGTAATGCCTTTAAGTATTAATATGTATTCTGGCCGAGAAGTTCATAGGTATGTCAACTTTAACTTATTTGAAAACAGCAAGAGAATTATGATATTGTGCCACAATCCTCATGATAAAGGGCTTTTAAAAAATGTTTCTCCGTCCATTGCCAAGAAATTTATGATGATTTGAAATTGTTAATCATGTCTTCGCACATAATTTTTGCACAGGTAGTTGGAAAACTTTTGGTATAAGCCAAAAAAAGTAAGGGATAAGCTCTTTTTTCCTTCTCTAGAATTTTTATCAATAAGAAGGAAAAAATGTTTATGTAGATACCCTGCTAGCTTAAACTTTCAGAGCATGGAGATCTGTCTGAATTAACCCCATCCTATGTAGAATATTTTGTCATTTCTTCTAGAATTTGCCACATCTTCATTAACTGTAAACATGTTTTGTGATTTTTTTTTTTTTTTAGTTCATTTTTCCCAGCTCTTCAGGAAGCCCCTTCTGGAAGTATGAATTTCAATAATATCTAAATTTTCCCTTATTTTCCATTGTTTGGGTATTTGCAAGGCAGCAATAGGATGGTTAGACACCTTAGGACCTAAATTGATTTTCAAGTTACTTTAACATAGAGCCAACTGCTGCAAAGATGGTTTTTTGAGAGAGAAAAAAAGTCTTTTTTGCCTTAAACCTAATTTATCAGCACTTCAATTACTCTGTTCATACTCAAATGTATCATGCATGTGTAGTTTTTGCTGTGCTGAACAGCAGCTTCCTTGATTCTGATACTCAACAAAACATTAACACTAAAGGATGTCTATATTGATGCTTAATCATTTGGGGGGAAAAAAATGTGCTCTAAGCCAGCCCATTAATTTTTACTTAACTAAGCATAATTAGTGCAGACTCCAAAGGTAAGTTGTTGCTTTATGCAATCCTGTAGTGTTCAGAAGCCTTTAAGGTCAGAGAGAGTAATAAGATTCTTCTATTGGACTGTAATTAATCTTATTTTTGGTGGTCAAAATTTTAGGCATTTGTCATTCAAAAAAATATCTTCCAAAACTGGCAAATGTAGTTTTTTAGGGATTTTTTTGTTTGTTTTTTAATACAAAAATCAGCTGTGTGGAAAATACCTTGGGGAGTATCAAGACTGTGCCTTTGGAAGTTCTTAAACACTCATATGGAGGGATTTTTATGTTTATTGAACCTGTTCCATTTGATTTTAGATGGAAATAATTGGAGTCACTTCATTCTTATTGTCACAGCAACTAAAAGGAAAGTTTTTGTGTTCCTGGTTAACTTGCAAATTCCACCAGAGATGTGGTATTCCTATAGAGAAAATTAGGCTTACATTCTGAGTTTATTCTGAATTTTTACTTAATGTAATTTTTCCTCAAGAAACAGTTTTCCCAATATCCATCACTTTTTCTGAATTATTTTCTTTAGTAGCCTTCTTTGAGGCCTTGAATGAAATGTAAAATTAATATTTTAAGTTACCTCCATAGTAGTCTAGAATCAAATTTTAGATCGTGATCTAAATGACCATTTGAATGTGTTTATAAAACAAATCATTTGGATACATTTCATCTATTCTGTCTTAACAGACTGTATTTTAATGGTCTAAAAGTG
Source organism: Passer domesticus (assembly GCF_036417665.1). Classification (NCBI taxonomy): domain Eukaryota; kingdom Metazoa; phylum Chordata; class Aves; order Passeriformes; family Passeridae; genus Passer; species Passer domesticus. The sequence continues at coordinate 32,021,950 of NC_087481.1, forward strand.
TTTGAAGAGCAGAGATATAAAGTTAATAAACATTCTTTTGCTATTGCAGATATTTTTAAAGGGAAGTTACATGCCTGTCTTCTGTGAAATATTAGAACGATTTAGCCTTTGCTCACTCTCCTGACAGTGCCTCTGAGTTAAGTCTTTATCCTGTGCCCACAATCTTTATTCCAAGTAGGGGTGATGTCTAAAAGCAGCTGGCAGTGTTGCACAGTAGAGTCCTTATGGAACCATGGTGCTCAGCCTTGGTTGAACAGCAGAAGTAGAGGGCACATTACTTCTGGTTTTTTTGACAATGTAATTGTTGCTTTGTGAAATTTTCCTGTTTAATGCAATTCTAGAAGCCCACATCATGTAGTGACATTTGTGCTCCGACATGACATGCCCAAAATGAAATGTACTATATTGTATACAAGAAGAATAAATAACATTGTAGTTAACCTAGAGAAGATGTAAATAAAATATGAAAGAAGAGTGGAACAAGACAAATGGTCACACTCTTGTGTGTGTTATATGCCAGAAGTGTAGAATACTACTTTAAAAATGTAACACACTAATGTATTTTGTACAGCATCTGCTTTAGAAGGTGCCTTATTGAGTTTACCATGAATTGCTTGTTCTGTACACAGATTATGTCCAATGTATCATTTTTAAGTAAATAACCTTATTTTAGTACACATTAGTAATGTGTTTTGTTACTATAAGATTTTGCCTTAAAAGATGTAATAACTTGGAAATCCTAATACTGTAACTAAATAATTCCCTACTTTTTCATACCTCGTTGATGGCTTTTTTCCCCCCACAGTAAGTTGTTGATTACTGCTTTTATTGTTCAATGATATTGAAAATTATTTGGTGCTCTCTAAGTTCAAGCTCTTTATTCCTTGCACAATATTTAAATTTGGGTGCAACAGTAAAAAACAGTGTTTCCTTCTCCTGATTTTTATCCCTGTGTTACGGCAAAGCCAAAAGCAAGTCAAAATCAAATAATACTTTTGTTTGAACATATGCAAGTTCCCTACATGTTGGTTTTATCCATATAAATTTGCCTCAAGCTTACCAGGTAAAAACAGAAAAAATAAAGGGATGGGGAATTTTGTAATTGCTTTTTGTTCCCTCCGTGTACAACATTCTTGGTGTGTAATAGTATCCAAATTAAGATATTTGAGTTTAAATGTGTATATACTGCTTGTTGCAAAAATATGCAGGTGCTTCTGTATATCCTGCTAAGTTTACTCTGGTTTTTATGATTCAAGCAAATGAAGACCAGTCAAGGGGCTATCTCACCTGTGAGTACTATGAAGAGAGAGCCAGAATTTGTTTTCTCATTGCAGAAATGCATTGGCTTCTACTCTCCACAGAATCCACCTTTAGTTTACAAGGAGAAAGAAGTAAGATCAGTTTCTGTTCTCTTTTTGCATTTAATCAGGAATAATCTTAAATTTAAATACATATTTTTTACAGTAGCTAGAAAGTAGCTGAACACCATAAAAACTGTTACCAATATATTATAATTATAAGCCTCGTTTTGTTTTCCCTATACAATCAAGTGTTAAATTCTTGCAGCATAGTTCTGGAAAGTGCAGTGGAAAGATCAGCAATATAGTTTCAAACCTTTCTGTCCTTTAACACATAATACCAGGAAATTAGACTGCACAAAGATTTGGTCTCCTTAAATTAGTATCTTGGCCAAGTAAACCTTTTTCCTGTGGTTGTGGCTATTGTGGAATGGAATGTCTTCACTGGGATTTCATGTTAACGTTGCAGGAGGACATGATGGAAATTGTGGATGAGTGTTTGCACCTGTCCGTGTTTATTGAGCAGCCTTTTCTCTCGGTGATGCTTCGAGACAGGACCACACGGTGGTGCTGTGTCCTAAAGAAAGGATTTGGGAAAGAAACTGGAGAGTTTGAGACGTAAAAATAAGTTCTACTGCCTGCTAGTATTAAATACCAAATGCTCCGTTATAAATGGGTGTGTTTGACCACTGTATAAAATACCTTACTGATGAGTTGGCATCAGTATCTAAGAGGTGAAACAGCAGTATCCAGTGAAATGTGTCAACACTGCACATGCATGTTTTGTGGGCACACCGAAAAGTAAATCAAGTATTTAGCAAACTGAATCACGAACTTTTAAATAAATAGCAGAAGTAACACTAAATTCAGAAAAGATCAGATTTAATTCTATTAATTTCTTTAATTCCTTCTGCAGTTTTATCTTCACCTTTCCCTGGAACACTTTGGTCTTCCTCACTGATGTGAATGCAGTAGATCAGTGTCAGCTGTGAATGTGAGCTCAGAAAGGAGCACTGCTGTGAGATGACCACCTCCTGAGTGCTTCATGGGGACACCTCCTTGGGCTTCAGGCTCTGCCTTGATGTGGGTATTACCTGCAGAATTCAGGCATTGCTGGATCTATAGGAAGTAAAATTGTTTATACACGACTCAGTTGGTATTTGAATTTGGAGTACAATGAGGAGATTGTCTTATTAATGGAAAAGGAAACAAAAAACATTAGGAGACTTTAATTTTAAAATGTATAGTAAGATACTGAAATTCATAATGTAGCAGATCAGTAACAAAATAATTCCATGAAGGCACTAAGATGCACAACTTTCTACCTTATTACAAAGTTTGGTGCCTTGATCTGGAAATACAGAAACTTGAGGCAGTGGCAATGTTTTCTGGCAGGTTTCTAGGAAGCACTAAAAGCTGCTGGAAGCTTTTATTTTTGAATATGAGTGTCAGATTAACATTACATATATCTGTATCCTGGAGTGAGCACACGTTTCTGTGCCTATTGCTGCCTGGCCATCAGGCACATTAGTCTAGTCAGTCTGCTGTGAGGGAAACTGAAGCTGTTACAGACAACTCTTCCCAGAGCCTATGGTCAGCTTCAGGTTGTTTTTCATGTTTGGAAATTCTCCTAAATACACTGAGCCAACCAATAGCTTTATTTTTAATTATCTTAATTAAGTTGATTTTCCTAGTTTGCCTAAAAATACAGGTCATAGTGGTGTGGCTATGTTGATCTAATAGAAAAGGCCAAACAACCATCCCACAAAAAAAATGCAGGAGTGGTATAGATGGAGGCTTATTATAAAGCTGGTTTATTGCTTTGAACCAACAAAACCACAGCCCAGGAGATTAATCATTGTTCTCTTGTTGCTTGAGGAGGAAGTCAGTCTTCCTGGGTTAAGCAGGCAGCAGAGTGATTTATTCCATTCTCTTTCATTCATTTTTTGCCCCATAAAAATTAGTCTTTCAGTGAAGTGTGTTTTCTTTGTATGTGCAGGTGGTTAACTTAGGCACATATTTGAAGACATCTTTAGAATACAAAAACATCTTTAAATGAACATTTTGTTCACTCTGGAGTCAGTGTTCTCTGAATTAATCTGGAGTATTCTTCAACAAAGATACTCTGATAAACACAAGGAAGGACACAAAACCTGACTGGATGAACTGCAATGCTCTCTGCTACCTCCTGTGTCCATTTCCATGTGGTTTTCATTCCAGTTGAAGCTTTCTGTCAAAGCTTTAAAAACAAAGTGTTCTGAAATACATATGTGTACCCTATCCCCCATATGTAACATGCACATATTCCCCAGTGGTGCTTGTTTTTGGGACTTGGCTGGTGGGTGCAGAATTGGTGTGCACTGAAGATGAGGTGTTCCTTGAACCACCCTGCCCTGGGCAGCACACTTGGCCTGGCTCTGCAGAATGCTGCCACCACAAAAATCAGGAATTGGAGGAACACTGCTAAAAACCCATCTGAGTCACTCCAGGGTGGTAGGTTTGTACTGAAAGGACCTAATCTTACAATTTGATGGTTTTCTTTATTTTCACCCTTTCAATTTTATTCTTCTTTCTTCCCTCAGATATTTTGAGCAAAAGTGGGACAGGAAATGACACTGAGTTTGCAGGCACTTAGTGCTGCCTGCAGCAGAGCAGTGGGAGCCATGGCTCCCTGCTAGAAAGACAGAAACACCTGGCCTGGGCATCTCCTGTGGAAATCAGCACTGGCCAGGAGGAGATAAGGAGCATTTTTTGTTGTTAGTTTTCTAGGATTTTTCAGGATAGAGAAAACTATCTTCTCAGCAAGTCAGTAGCTGAAATTGCTTTGTAGCTTTATTTCAAAAGATAGGTATTGTCTGCTTGTCAGACTGTTGCTTTAAGTGCATTGTGTGTTGGTACCGGTGTTTTGGGGGTTTTTAACAATTAATGATAGGTTAGTATTGCTTAGAATACAGGTAGGTAGGGAGAAAATTCTTAGCAGCAGAATAGATTAGTTAAAAAATGCTACCTCAAAATGGTGTAATTTGCATATTAATTTATATGTTCATCAAAAATACTAGTAATTTTAAAGTGCATTTCATTTTGGCAAATTTAATTGTTTTAATATTGCTATGTAAGGTATTAGGATAGATAAAAATACCACAATACTTGAACTTCTTTAAAGTGTAAGTCTTTGGGAAGTTTTATTTGACAAAAGAAAAGTTTAAGACATGACCAGGCATGGTCACTTTGAAGTTTTGGAAATAAAAAACCCTCTACATTTCAGAAGTTCTACTCTTTGATTTACTCTCATCACAAATTTATATTCAGCAGTGACAACAGACCAATGAGCTTGCCTTTTGACCTTTTGATTTTGGGTTTGCTTGCTTGGTTTTAAAATATTTACTAAATACTGAACTCTGGGCTGAATTCATGATAATCTCTAGGATTGACTTTAGAAATAAACTGTGTTTTTGCTAATACTTCTAAAATATTGTTGATATTTTCCTAGTGTCTAAATGTAAATGTAATTCATCTTGACAATGCTTTAAATTTTTGCACTGTAGTTGAAATACCTCACAGGCCAAGAAACAAAGACTGGACCATTTAGGAGATCCTTGCTTGCAAATACTGGCAATGGAGTGAATTTTACTGGGTTTGATGGATTTCTTCTAGTGTTCCTGTTGTGCACAGACTGAAACATTGGAGTGAGTTGCAGAAGTTTCCAAGATAGTCTGTGGTCCACAGAGAACTAAAAGGTAAAATTGCCCTGGCTTCTGGGTTTTAAGGTCCATCCACATAACATGAGAGTGTGCAGTCCTACCTAAAATCTTTTCCTTGCCACTGACTGGGGGTATTTGTCATGAGAGGATATTCTTTTGCCATGGGGAAGGAGAAATTTGTGTTAAAAGTGAAGTCCCACAAAACATTTATGTGCAGTTCTCACATTGGAAGGATTTGGGAATGTGTGTGCTGATACATCTGGAGTCCAAACCATTAGCTTTTCACTTGAAAGAAAATCCCATTGCTGCTCATAAGCAACTAATCAAAAGCCAAACACTTCAGAAAAGAAGCATGAAGACAAACCTAGGGTAGTGCTATGTTTAAACACATGCAGTAGCATTGAATACATCACAGATGAAGCAATAGTGAATGCATCCATTGCATCTATGGAAGGAGATTAATAAAACATAAATGTCACTATTCAAGTTTTAGATATTAGGAATCCACCCATAGTTGTCCCAGGCGGGCTTCGCTTCACTACAGAGCCTTGCAGCAATTCAAAGCACACTGTCTCCCCCTTCTCCATTTCTGCTAAAGCAAATGTAGTCATGGTGTTTCCATGTGGGGTTTTCCTCTGACTGCTTGAGAGAGTTCTTTTGTACCCACGGCTGAAGGAGAGTTGTCCCAGTGCTGGTCCTGAGCTGAACTCCACAGAGATGACGAACAGGTAGACACCTTTGTGTGGTGCTTTGAAGTGGCCATGTTCAGAGAAATAGCTGTTTCCATAATTGAGGTATGTTTCATTAAACCTCACAGTTTTTTCTTTATCCTTTCTTTCTGAGAATCCCACGTGGAATGCCACCAATGAGTCTGAAAAAGAAAGAGGAACAGGATTTTAGCAGTCAGTGAGCACTCTTCTCTCCCCAGGATCATCAGGATGGGAGATAAGGTGAATCCCTATCAAGCCTGATTTTTATATGCTTCTTTGCAAAGCTAGACACTGGAAATGGTTATGTGCACTGAAGTAGATCAAATGATTCCCTGGAACTCTAGGAGAAGTGGAACGCTGGGACCACCCAGGGGGAGAAAAAATAGCACTCTCTTACTAAATCAGTTAAGAATATGTTTTCTGCTTATTCATCTTAACTACAGTTTTGCAGCACATCTGCCTAAAGGGGCTGATTTTTGCCCTTTGTCTATAGCAAGGGCTGCAATCATAAAAGCCAATGTTAAAGTTGTGGTGTTTGTAATTACCAGGTGCTTATGGTCACATGCTTATAGGGAAAGGGAACTGGCCAGTCCCAGTGAAGTATAAGCTGGAAACTTGTCTCTGAAGCTTGGTTGTAAGAGAGAGAGAATGTGCTCTCTGGTCAGTACTGCCTGTTCCATAATTTCCTGTGTAAATTATAGCAGTTCATTTAATGCATCTGTCTGTCTTGAGAAGGACTTGGTGCTTTGAGTGCGCTCCTCCCAGAGCCAAGTAACAAAGTAACAGGGGAAAGGAAGCATTCCACATCAGCTTCCAAAGAGAAGAGTGCTACTGCACTAACATGAGGATCTACAAACAAAATTTGTCTTCTGAACACCTCAAGTTGAATTAGTTCAAGACCAATTTCCTAGCAGCTATAGCAGTTATTTTATTGGTCTTAACCACAATACAGCAGAATATCTGCATGGTTCTCACTCAAACTGCTTTTTTTTCTCTATTTAAACTGGTGCAGGGGGAGGATGTAAGTAATGTCAGAATTTCTCCCTCTAGCATCCCACAAGATACCTGATAGTTCTTATAACTAATACTAATATCTCTGTGTATGGAACTTGCATCAGGGCCTAAAAAGAAGCTAGACCTGTACATGAGCAAGTGAAAGAAAAGAACACACCTTTTTCCACAAATTCTGTCTGCCCTGTACTTCTTCCGCTTATTTGTGTATTTTCTCTGTGCTTCTCAGACCTTTTCTTGTCTCTTTGCTTGTCTTGACCTTTCTGTTGCCTCCTCCCTTTTTTCTGCAGCATTGACTGAATCTTAGTAACATCCAGACTTATATTTGAGGCACCTAATTCTTCATTACTTCCAAACAGTTTTTTGAAAGTCACCAGATGTTCCTCCAGATTCCGCTTGATGGTTGCTAAATCTGCAGAGAGAATTTCTACAGAAACGTTGAGTGGCTCAATTACATTTGCTATTGTATGATTGCAGCAGAGACTTATGTCACCTCTGGATTCATGCCTCTTGATTGCCAGGCTCAGATGTTTGATATCATGCTTCAGAGTCATGATATCATTGTAAGCTGAGCTCTCCAAGGAGTCATCTTTGGCAGCCTCATAGTTAGGTTCCATGTGTTCTATGACACTGCGTTGACTGCTGACTTCGTGTAGAGTAGAGGAGGTTTGTGTTTCCTCCTCGGGGTGCTTAGGAGGCAAGTGAGCATCATGATTATTCTGGTGACTTCTCTCCAAGGGATGAAATCTCTTCCTGAGAGATTCTAAAGTCATATTTTGTTCTTGCAGTTTATCTGAAAAGTGTCTGAGAGATTCTTGCAGCTGAAATACTGATGGTATTAGGCTACTAAAATCATCTTCAAAAAAGACATCCAGAAATTCATGTCTCAGTAAAGCCTCCAATGCTTCTTCGTGCCGCATTGCATCTTTCAAAAGAGAGCTAAAAGAGCTGTTGAGATACTTGATGTGCCGATGAATTTCTTCATCTTTGCTCTTCAGCAAGCCCATGTCTTCTGAGAAAGCCATAACCTGTGACTGAAGCTGTCTGTTCTCTTCTTGACGGAGGTTAAGAGACAGATGGATGGATGGAAGAGCTGAGGAGAGCTCTTCAATTTCACTCTTGAAGAAATCTCTGAAAACTGCCTCCAAGTGCTTCATATCCTTTGACGGGGTATCTTCAAGGGAATAAGTGCTATTCCTTGCATCTTCCTCCAGTACATCGGTGTCAGTAGATACTCTCTGGCAATTGCATTCCTCCATGTACCGCAGCAGATCTGAGTAGTTTTCCTGAAGGTTTGAGAGAGTGTAGTTGAGCTCTGATATCTGCCTTTCCATTGCTGCGTTGTTTTCTTCCATAACAACTGATTTCTCAGCTAAAGTTATTGTAAGATCTTCTGGCCTGTACTTGGAGATGTTTTTCTTTAACTCCTTAAACCACCTCTCTAAAACGGCAATATTCTGAAAGGCCACATCTGACTCCATGTAAAGTTCTTTAAGCTGCTTGGCATGCCCTGATAGTATTTCATTCATATGTTTCATGGTTAACTGGCTGTTTTCATCTTTAGGACCATGATGCAAAGAGAGTTCTGTTAAATTTTTTTTCAAAGCTTCCAATTTATTTTCAAGAAGGTTTTGCTCTTGTCTCATGTCTGCTATGCTGTTGTTCAAAGCTAAGAAATGGGACTGCTGTATCTTATGAAGCTTCTTGAGTCTTGTGTCAGTATCTGCCTTGATCATGCTGAGATTATAGTGAATATTAGCCTGCTGCATGTGCACTTTGTTCTCTATATCTCTTTTTGCCTGGTCAACTTTCACTATGTTTTCTTGGACTTTTGATTCAAATTTAGTTCCCAGCTCCTGGAATTCCTTCTTGGGCACAGTGCTTTCTTGGAATCTTTCTATGCTTTTCTTGTTGGCCTCCACATCATGGGACAGATTTCTTACTATGTTGGAGAGGTTCTGTAAGCTTTTGTTGAAGCTTGCCCACACTGGATTAAACTGTTTCCTTAGAAAATTCTCCACATGAGGAAACAAAACTTGCTGCAGAAGTCTTTCCTGATGATCTGTTAATACAATTAGAAAAAAAAAATTAAATTTAAATTCTGCTTTTGGAATTCTTCCCCAGGTTAACTCAAGTGTTCATTTTTCTATAGTAGTTGCTGTCTTACTCTCCAGAATCTGACCTCATGATAAATTTCAACAATTGCAAAAATAGCCTATTGTTAAATCAAGGTTACAATGAAGCACATGGTGTCTAAGACTGCACAGAAAATAACTTGGATATGTATTGATTTCCCCATTTATCTTAAAAATAATGCTTTTTTGAAACCTGTGTACAGGTGTTTTTTCCAGTGGCCATAACTGTCCGTTTTTTTAACAGTTCTTAGTTAGTGGGCTCTTCCTTTTTTGACTGTGTCATAATGATGTTTTCTCATGCTTTCAACTCCATAGGGTTATACAGCATCTTAACAGCTGAATATTCCAGGTCAGGAGTAAATAACTTGAAAAATCTGTGAGGTATCTGTTGTATATGAGAATTATACTGAGGCTCAGTTTCTAACTTTGCAGTTTAAACTCGAGTGCCTTGAAGTTCACTGAGTACTGTGTAGTCTGTATCATTAGAAAATGTTTCTGCAAGCCAGTGGCTCACTATGGTAGGTTAAATTTCAGCAGCTCTTTTTTTCCTACTCCTGTGTATGGCAGAAACAATCTTCCAGAGATGGGTCAAATGTTTCATTTTTTCATGTAACACCAGTGTGCTATTCCACACATCAGAGTGTACATCATAAGTATGGAAAAAGAACAGATCTGAACTCTGCATCCCCACAAAAAAGAAGAAGCCATAGAAACAGAATAGTAAAGTTAACAAATTTTAAATATAAGCAACCTCTTTATTCTGTGATTAAGGCATATTCTGTGCCTTTCCTCTCATTTCCCATTTCAAGTTACTCTTTGGTTGATTAATTTGCATTGGGATTGCACCCATTTTATCTCTCTGTAGAAGCAACCAGCAGACCAAGGAATATCAGGGTATTTTTGCTTTCACATTTTCTTTCTGATTTGTGTGGTTTCACAGGGCCTGTCATGGGCTGATAATTCTGCATCAGACCTCTCACCTGAATTGCTCTCGTTCACTTCTAACACCATGCTTGTACCGTTGTTCTCAAATAGTCTCTGTAAGTCACCTAAGGTGCTGGCTGCTTGATGAATATCACTTTGAAGATCATCCAGTAAAGCCTCATGATTCTGAATGACTTGGAACATTTCTCTTGAATCCACTGATGTTGACACTAGTCACAAGATTAGAAAAACAAAGTCATGCAACAGGGTGCAGCGACCAGGTGACAGGTATTCATGCAAAACCTCTGAGAACACCTGTCTGGTTTTCATTCTGAAAATTTTGCACTGATATTTAGGGGGTCTGTTGATTTCTGGCACCTTAAATTGCAGTTTGTCTGCAAGGATTTTTTCCGACAGTGATGGAAACCTAATATATTCAAATATTTGCAGAGAATTTCAGCTACAACAGCCATGATGGCAATAAAATACTCTTAATTAGAAATTTCCCCATGCCATAAAAATGTTTTGGAATACTAACTCTTTTCAAGCCATTGACTAAAAGGATGGCAAGGTTTAACAGCCTGGAATAAAAGGAGGGGATGAAAGAGCAATTGAGACATTCCACTGAGGAATCAGGACCACAGTGTGTGTGAGAGCTGACTCATGGAGAGGCCCTTTAACTGGTGTTTTTCTAAATAAATACTTTTTGATTTGTGCTGTAGATTTAAAAGTGTGCAATACTTCCCTGAAGCTAATTACTGAAAGGCATTTCATAGCACTGCAGGCCACACCAGGTGGTAAAGGAGGGTCCTTCGTGGTACTTACACGTGGTAGGGTGGAGTGCCTGAGATACAAATGTAATTGTAATCTCAGAGCTACTGGGGGGCCGTTCTAAAATAGCATTTTCAGTGGATTGCTTTTCTGGTACATTTTTGTGAGCATGGTGTGCTCTCCTGTGAACCCACTGCAGAACAAGGGGTTAACCTCCATGCCACTGAAAGGGGTAAGGCTCTGCACCAGCTGGCAACCCCTGTTGACCAAACAGCTTTGAAACTTTGGGATGCTTTGTTATGAATATTCACAGAGTGTTACAGCAAAAGCCCTCATTTAAGTCAATAAATGTGTTGTTTCAAAGCTTTCCCAGAGAATGCTTTCACTAGAGAGTTTGTCAGTAGCTTATCACTTTAAAATTACAGCTTCAAATCTTTTTTTCTCTTTTCTTCTCCTGCTCAGTGACAGAGAGGTAAAAGGACGACAAAGAAAATAACTTCAAGCACATACTGTGGTTTGAGAACTCTTCTTCTTGTCCTTCAGTTTCAGTTCCTGGCACCAGAATAAAATTAGGATCTGCAATTGAGATATGATACAGCTGTGAAAATGTTTTAGATGCAGAAACTGCAGTTTAGCAAGACCCCACAGGAATTTCATGTGTTTTGTAAATGGTGTGGAGACAGGCTTCCTGGGGAAAGAGAACCTTCTATGGAGAACTTACTTTCCTTGCCCTGGCAAACAACATTGCTTGCATGGCAGTGCTATATGGTGTGGTGTGGGGATTTTTAACTCATGCCAAGATTTGCTCATAAGAAATTAGTCTGTTGCAAATAAATGGGGCTTTTTTTCTTTTCTGGGGTCCCATCTAGAGATTCCTCTTCCTTGTTCCAGTTACCTGAACATTCTGGTGGCAGCAGCAGTCAATGATGCTGTACAAATGAGAAGATACTGATGGAGGAGCTGGTTTTGGTCAATGAGTGTAACAACAGAGAGACTAAAATAGTTGCACTGCATTTGGTAATATCTTTCCAATATTATGAGTGAAGTTCACTGAGAGATCAACCCACAAATGAAAGCTATCTGTGAAGAAAAGCTAAACCTACAGAGATTTTTATCTGTGGAGTCTGAAGGTAAGTTAGATGTAGGTTGTGGAAACATTTTCAGACATGTGTTTGCCTTTATTGTTATGGTTGACTTAATTGCTAGAGGGAATTACCTTTTATTCATTTAAATTCTCTTAATTCCATTTAAATTCTTAAATCTGTTTAAATTCTGCTTTTTGAGTATTATTTGCTAAATCTTGCCAATGCCATTTTTAAACCACCATTCAGTTTTTAAACCACACTCTCTCCCCTCTCTCTTTATTAGCAGCTGCACAGATCACAGAATCATAGAATGGTTTGGGTTAGAAGAGGCCTTAAAAACCATGTAATTCCCACCCTCTCACCATGGCAGTGAGGCCACTAGACCAGGCTGCTCAGAGACCCATCCAACCTGCCTTGCACACTTCCAAAGATGGGGCACCCACAGTTTCTCTGGGAGACCTGTTCCAGTGCCTCACCACCCTCACAGCAAAGTATTTCTTCCTAATACCTAAACTAAACCTGCCCTATTTCAGTTTGAAGCCATTTCCCCTGGTCTTACCACTACATGCCCTTGTGAAAGGTCCCTCTCCATCTCTCTTGTAGCCCATTAGGTACTGGAGGGTGCTCTGAGGACTTGTTGAAGCCTTTTTTTCCCCAGGCTGAGCAGCCCAGCTCACTCAGCCTGCATCCATAGCAGAGGTGCTCCTGGACTCACTCCAGGTCCATGTCCTTAAGGTGGGGACCCCAGAGCTGGATGCAGGACTCCAGGTGGAGTCTCAGGAGGACAGAGTAGAGGGGCAAAATCCCCTCCCTCAAGCTGCTTCCCCCACTGCTTTATTCACCAGTGCAATGGGCTACAGTAGTTCACTCTAAAGGCTGTTCCTGGAGCTCTCCTGGAGCTTACAGGCTGGGCACTGTTCCTGCCTGTGCTGTAGAGCTGCTCCCTGCCCGAGGAGCCAGTGCCTTTGCAGCCAGGGTAAGCAGAGAGGAGGAACAGTGCAGACTGCAGAGTGAGGGCTGCCCTCTCCTCTGAACTTGGACACCTTGTGATTTCCAGCTCATGATTTCATCCTGTGAACTGACCATAAGGGCATTTCACACACAAGTGTGGCTTTCTGATGTCACCAATTTCTACCTGGAATTAGGCATTCCTAGATGGACTTGTCTAAGATGCACACCTGACAGGCTTTCCAGCAAATTAATACCTTTCTTCATGTGTAAATATTACAAAGGTGCTATTAACAGAAGAATAATTAGCTAATGCTATTTAACTATTAATTGCAGCTAAGTATAACTGCTCTTGTCTCAAAGTATCAGTGATTTGGGACATAGCAGACTGAAAAAAACTAAGGCATCAATTCTAAAAAAAAGGAGAAAAATGAGGCACATTCATTTCTTGCCATTGTGCCTGGCATTTAGTCATTCATTCCTATACTTGTTCTCCAGCTTTGCTTACCACGCTGTTCACAGTCCTTGCCAGTAAATCCAGGGCAGCATTTCCACTGCAAAGACTTCAGAGTCTTCTGTTTCACTTGGTAGACTGGCTTCAGAGCTGTCCTGTACCTGGAGAGGAAGGGTCTAGGCATTAGATTTATTGTAACAAAGTCCTTTGCAATCATATTTGGACTGATCCTGAATTCTATAGTATTCTATGAGGTGTAGAGAGCATTTTATTATTAAACACATTATTCCAAAATGTCACGGCTACCACGTAAGATAGAAATTTGTTTTAAACTCCTCTAGAAATAATGATGAGTCTTCAGTACTGTTGAAAACATCTTTTAGATACTTCAGAGAAAACTCTGTTTTCTTCACTGGTTTTATTTAGGACACTTACATGATCTTCTGGCAGTCTGGGGCTCCGTTTGGGCAGGGCTGCTGGGAGTTGACAATGTACTTCTCCTTCATGCAGGCTTCTATGTATGTGACCAGGCGGGACTGCGTGAAGGAACACCAGTTCCTAGTGGAGGAAAAACGTGGGAAAAGATTTGAAGTAGGTCTCTAAGTCTCTGGCTGTAACAGTGCCAAGAAAAAGTGAAATGCAGAAAGGCCTTTATTTTTACTTTTGTATTTTTTCCCAGCTGTATGATGAGGAAAGTGGAAAATGCTTCCTACCTTCTCCCTCCACTCCCAATTCCTTTGTTTTCATTTGAGATGTTTATCTGAGTTTGTTACAAAAGGGCTGATTGTCTGAACTTTGATGCATTAGTTCCATTTCCAGTCCTTTCATTTTGCAGGAGAAATTTCCAACCCATGATAACCTGTGGGTTAATGTCACTTTAAATGTCAAATTGCCTTTCTAGGCATGTTGCCATTTCAGATGCCATATGACTGACTCATCAGGTTGAGGCAGACTGCTTTTGAAAACTTAATCCAACATTAACTCTGTTAATAATATCTTCCTAAATATTACTTCTTCAAGACAATATAGTAAGTGATTGGATTTTATGAAGTAGGCTAGCTTCAAAATAATTTCTCCCATCACCTGCAGGAAAATAATTTTTTGGGGAAAAGGGTTGTTTTAGTTTTATGCTTCTAGAAAGGACAAGTGAGTTTTAATAGTCTAATTAATTTTCCAAGTGAAAATTACATAGGCACCTATTAATCCCAGAGAGTAGGTGAGCCTCTTCCTTAAAAGTCAAGATTTTGCAGTGGAGTGTTGGCTGAAGTTTGATGGTTAAATCCAAGGCCAGAAGGGGCAGGAAGTGACAAGTAATAACTATAATGGAAACAGCTGAACTTTAGGCAGTGTATTTTTAAATGGGAATACAGGAACTAAATCTCCAACTATCAGCATATATGGAAAAGGTTTGCCTCTCTCAGGGAGTTGGTGGAACAATGGGGAACCGAGTCCTGCACGAAAGCAGAAGCTGGCACTGCAGCAGCCAGGAGAAGGGGAGGAAGCTGCAAGGAAGCTGAAAGGATGGAAAGGCAGACAGCCTGGGCTCGCTGGGAACAGTTCACCAGGCTTGCTGGGCCATTGCCTGTTTTGCTCCCCTGTTTCTTAGGGAAAATGTGATTAAGATTTCAGCAAGCACTCATGCAAGCAAAACTTCATCTGTTAGAAGCAAGGGCAGGAATCTGGCAAAGGCTGCAGTGCTGGGAGGGCAGGACACGAAAGGAGGCTGCTGCCTTTGTTGTGATTTCCAGCCAAAACAACTTGCTTGAGTTGTAGCTTTGAGGCCTTTACAAGTGACTGGGGGAAATTTTGGGCCTATGATCAATGGATGTCTTGGTTTTTACAGGACTGAACTAGAAGACAAATCCTCAAATTTTTATTGAAGTATTACTGTTCCAGATTCAAACACTCTGCTTGTGTCAGAGTATAAAACCACTCAGTAAAATCCAGCAGATCAGTACACATGCTCTGGTGACATCTGCCTCCCAAGTATGCCTAAATTTACCAGCTTTACCACTGCCAGGCTTTAACAGCTGTGTCACTTTTCTGATAATTTGGTGTCAGTTCAATAACTCTAAAACAGGAACCTGGTTTGTGCTTGGTTTTGGGCTGTCGTCTCTCATGCGCTTGGCAAGGCATAGCTGGGAGAGGCTCTCCCCCCTCAAATCCTCCCTACTTTTTCCTGGGGAAATCAAATGCCCAGGCACAGTTGCTGGAGCTCCCTGGTATCGTTGCTAGGTGCAGGATCCCTGCCCCTGCCAGCAGGGTGCCTGCCAGATCCAGGCAGGAGTCTGCATTCAGTGTGGAAACCTCCTTTTAAAACAGAATTCTTTGGCTTCAGGGTTTTGTTCTTTCCTAATGAAAACAATCCGCACCCAGTGAATCATCATCTGGGCTGTTTTTTTTTTTTTTCCCACCATATGCAGGTCCTTCCCAAGAAGTCCTTGGAGTCATGTCAGCCACATAGAGCAAAGCCAAATGTGCACATGCATCAACCTGCGTGAGCAAGAATGAGGCACTGTGGGACTGTGAGTGCTTTTGCTCTATTGCACAGGTGGATGTGCACAAACAGGACAGAAAACACAAGGATTCCTTTTCAAAACACGTTATAAGTGTTGGAAGTACCTGGTGGGCTTCCCAATTGTACAAAGGGTTTATGTTGTATCACAAACTGAATCAGTGGTTGATCCCAACTTGATGTCTGCTTTGTACTAGTATTCTGCAGAATGAATAAGGTGAGGTGGGAAATAAAGGGGGAATGTGATGGACTCTCAGTCAAAACATCCTTTAGTGCTTGTTCTTTACGTTTTCTTTACTATATATTCACTGGTTCTCTCTCACTTGATCTTAAAGGTTTATTTGTGGAGCTGAAGGGCTATGTAATACCATGTTGTGGTTTTAATCACAAAAGCTTTCAGAGGTTTTGGGTTCCATAAAACTTATCAAAGTTTATTCTTTCCTCAAGTAAGTAGATAAGGCCTGTAATGAGCTGCCAAATAGATACATGAGCCCGAAGATGAAACTTCTATTGCAGTATTTTTTGCACAACTTGTCAAATGCTTCCTTTAGGAAAACTTGCTATCTGTAACTAAAAATACTCCTTAACAGGATTAACCTTGAAGGAAAATACGTCATTCTTTAATGTTAAGTGCAGCAATGTAAAATACTGAGAAGGGCTTGATCTAAAGTTCAGTGAGGCATGCAGGACTTCTCTGGCACCAAAGGCTCTGAATCAAGCTGTGAAATTTCAAAGAGCTGCTCCTTCACAAATAGCACTTTCTTTCTTGAGCTGGTTTGTGGAACACAGCAGCTTTGTGTTCTGCTGCTGCCTTTATTGTCCTGTTTGTAACTATGTCGCTTCATTCACTGAATATGTAACCAACTTAACACCCTCTGCTTTTATTCTCTTTAATACAGTTTCCTTTGGTGCAAACTTCTGCTGCCCGGAAGAGAGAGGGACAGAGAGAAGCTGCTCATGTGAGGAGAGCAGAAAAGCCTTCCCTGTAATCTGGGGAACAGTAACGTTTATCAAAATGCTGAAAGTTAGAGCAGCTCTTGAGGGAACCCTAGCAAATTCAGGGCTGCAAATGTTTCATTTGTTCAATGGCTTTTCCTGGTTCACATTGCAAAGAAATTAATCCATTTTTTAAAACCAGGAAAAAGTATTTTAATAATTTTCTTTGCTAGCCTGTGATGTTGGTTGTTGGTTGTTTTTTCTCTAGACTTCATTCTAATTATGAATTAATCTTATTAAATAGAGTCTTCACATGCATCTATTCACTTCTGCCTAATTCTGAGGCAACTGTATTCTTATGTCTGAGGTTAAATATATCTGATGACAAAGCATTCTGTATTTAAATAAGATTCAGCAAATGTAGGTTAGCTCAAGCTCTTTTTATTTGAATCTTTCAGGTGTTTAGAAACTGATACAATTTTTTTTTTCTTACATTTGATCCATTGAAATGTCACAAAAGGGGGGCTGATCTTTCTCTGATTCTAGGATTTGGCTGGGCCACCTTATATCATTGGAAACAAAATAAAACCCACAGAACCAGGAGAAAAGGTTAGATGGCTGCTCTGCAGTAATTGACTCTGCTCAGATGAATACGGGGTAGTGTCTTTCCTTCATACAGACAATTACAGTGTGTCAGTGAGTGTGAGTAATGCTCCCCAGCTCAGTGAGGGACTCACACACTTTAGTTCTCTTTGCTACACGTTCTCTTATTGGCACTGCAGTGCATCATTTGAGATGTTTCCTAGGTCAGTGGAATTTTTGCCTGAACAAAAGCTTCAGGAATTCAGGATGTTGGGATGTTTTTCATAAGTTTTGTTATTACTTTGGCTGTACTGGTCCAACTGAGTTGTCCTTCACCACCAGTTTCCTCAGGTTTCTATTCTCAAGGAAGCCAGTATCTATAATTACTTTGAAAACTCCTGCCTGGCCATGCCTGTGTCTACTACTCACAGTGAAAAAAACTTTTCAAGACCAAAACATTTTCCTATGCAGTACAAAAGGCACCAGATAAGCAATAATTCCTGCTTAGTGTGCTATAGAAAGGTAGTAGAAAGCTTATTTCAGTTTAAACAAGTGATTTTCCACTGAGTTGTACAGAATGACTTCTGATTTATTGAAGAATAATATAAGAATAAGGCTTTAGCTGTGGTTGGTTTTTCCCTCAGTGTAAATTTCTCACTGACAAGAAAAAGCAGCCTCAATAAAACAGAAATAAAGAACCACATTTAAATTAATTTAAACTAAGACTGTGCATGTCAGTATTGAGACAGATGTATCTTTTTATATTTTATGGAATACAGAAGGTGTTCAGCTGTTGGGGAAGGCACTGCCTCTCCAAAGCAGCCTGGTGTGCCACTGGGTTTTTAATTAGCAGACAAGTGATGCCTGGTGGTCTGTCTGAATTCTCCAGCTCTTCCCAGGCAGCCAGCAACCCTGTACTAGAAACAGACAGCAGAAACTCTCGTATTTGTCCTTTCCCTCAGGAAAACTCCCAAAGGGAATAGAACTCCCTCTCAGGCGAGGTCTGGGATCTTCCACTGTCTCATCCCATGAAATACCCTGGTTTTCACTGGGGTGAGAGAGCAGATTGATTTGCAGTTCATCTTAAACTGGACTGAAAAGGGTGACAGTGGTAGTTTCAAATATGTGGTTTCCATGCACTGCTGGATATCTTCCAGAGTCCTGAGTAACCCAGGTTGAATGCAGTGTGTATTCCAACAGTTAAACTGTTACTTTTGGGGTAGTCCTGTCCTGCAGGATGTCCTAAAACCATACTGCACTGAAAACTTTCAGAGCAAACGCAGTGCTGAACTGGGAGCAAGAGTTCAAGGAACAGCAGGCTTGACTGGGAGCTGATTTTGAGCCAAATCCAGCTGCTGTACAAACAATTTCAGAGAAGTAAATGCAAGAGGATTTTCCTCTTCAAGAGCATCCACAGCCATTACCTCATTTCTATTATCCCCCCTCAATGGAATCGTTACAGCCCATTGAGAGGGCAGCTTACACTTGGATTTTATCCTTTGATTCCTGCAGATTTAAGTTCACCCCTAGTACAGCCTCATCACTCCTTTGTCAGACTTCATCTGGAAGCAGGAATTACAGCCAGTGGCCACCCTTTGGCACTGCTGTGCTGATGCCAGGGAGTCAAAACTGCTTGGGAAGCCAAGCTTCCCACTGGCACAGGCAGCTCGCCCTGACTGTGTTTGGGGCATGAGATTTGTTCAGGGCTGCCCACTGATCACTGCACAAGCAGGAAGGTGTTGGGTCCAGCTGGGGATAGTGCTGACAGTGATTCTGTGGCTGTGCTCAAACAGGAGGTCCTTTGCTATCTGCTGAAGAAATTAATTGCTGCAGCTTGCAGTAATGAGCTGTGAAACAAATCAGTCCCACGGGCACAGAGGGTTCAATAACTCCTGCACTGTGTGGAACAGAGCTGTGTCATTTGCTTCAAGCAGGTTGATGGGGAGCTATTCCACCTGCAGCTGAGCCATTCAATGACAGCCAGATATTGGAGAATTTCCTGAAGTCCTGAAAGGAGCCAAGTGCCCAACTTTGATAGGAAACCATGGCTTCTGTTGATGCACTTGGCACTGCCAAAGCTATTGTTGAGCACTCAATGGCTGTTCCACTGCTTTGCAGGATGTCAGGGCTAAAGATCACTTTCAGCTGCACTTCATCCAAACTGTTTTATTTGAAGTGTATGTTCTGTGCCCCTTTGGTGGGAAATTTCAGTATCCCATAAGCTTCCTACAAAAGTCCCTGCCTTGTTTTGAAGAAATAGATGAGTCACTGTGGAACTGGTCTTAATTAAATTAATGGATTCTTCCTGTAAAAGTGGATAAAAAATAATAAGCTATTAAGATTGAACATTTACTTTCCTCAGAATAAGTGATTTGAGTTTTCTCTGCTTGTGTACACTTGGGAGGATACACATGTTTTGATACACTGGGTAGTCACTAGAACTGGCCTGATTCTTTGTGGCTGCTTAATGTGGAATGAGAGGAAGAGGTGAGTGTTTCAGAGAGTTAACAACACACCTGGCTGACATCAGGAAACCTTCCTCTAATCAAGGGTGACTTCACAGAATTGTGTCTCCAAAACTCAAAATAAATTAGTGAAATTAAGGATTTACTTAAGCTGAAGATTTCTGCCTTTCCTGTTTAATAGGTCAGGCAGTAGAGTTTGGGAAGTTTTTAGTTTTGTTTTTCCATTGTTTGCAGGTATGTTGTAAAAAAAATCCCAGGAGATGACACTGTATGTTTGTGGATCAAAAAGAAAGAAAGAAAAATGAACCTGCCCAGCTGCAGGGCAAAACCAGAACAGGGGCTACTTGGCAATGATTACACTTCTGGAAACAGAAGTTCTGTGAGACTTGGGGTAGATGGGGAAGCCAGCTGTAGGTACTTGCTCCTTCCCATTCCAGCCCCACCATCCATTTCTCCCTTACAGGGTGAGCCATCCACCTGGGAACTGGCTCTGTCAGTGTTGTTACTGAGGGGAAGGTTAAAAATAACCTCTGCTTTTTCCTAAGATTATTTTTAGCTTGGAATGCTTAAGTGATCTGGTTTACAGTGTTACTTGACAGACAGGTCAGGCTAACTGAGGGTACAGGCAGCTTTGGGCTTTGCTGTTGGAGCTGCATGTGCCTTTTACATGCTTCATTTGTCTTGGTTTCTTTAATGAAATACAGCACTAAGTGCAGGAAATCTGAGTTGTGAGCCTGACTGTTCCTGATGTACAGGTCTCTTAATTTCCCTTTTTAATTCTGCTGAATGTTTTGGGTACATGTGAATCCATTTACCTCAGCAGTAGAATAAAATAGCTGAAGTCCAACCACACAGCTGCTGGGAAGAAAAGCAATATAAAAGTTGATTTCCGTTGGAAAGTTGGCTTCTTTTGATAGTTTTGATTTTGTACACATACAGACACCTGTCCAGCTGAACATCCAGAGCTTCTCCTATTTGTTCAGATGCAAGCAACAGCAGAGATACTAAACTGTTACCTAGTTCTTCCTCTAAAGTCCAGTGACTTCTTACTGATTTATATTTTAAAACTCTTACATGAGAAGTCTTATTGTTCTTAGAGGAATTAGCAAGATAACATATCCAGGTATTTGACTGGGATCTAATGAGTCATTCATCTCATATGTTGAAACAGAAACCAGAGGATTCTGATTAATACCTTGCAGTACTTAGTCATGATGGTCTCAATTATTCAAATAACTGCAATTGAAAAAAACTACGCTCTACATTTTTTAAAAATATAAGAATATTTTGTAACTGCCACTATTCCTAATACAAAGAGAAAATAAGTGGTTGAACAAAACACATACTGCTTTTTTTTTTTAAATCATGAGAGTCTAAACATTGTCACAAAGACCAAGTTTTCATAGACTTTATTTCTTTCCTAGTTCTGCAAAAAAAGTATTTTCTTATTTCAAAAGCAAACTAGATGTAAGACATCATTTTGGTAGAAAACTATTCTCCACCATCCTGGACTGTTTTTGGCATGTCTGTCACACCTTTTTATGGCACATCTTTCTTTCCCTTTATCTCTCCATTCCTATTTAACTTCTGATGTTTTTCTTCTTGTTCTCCTCCTGAGAGATATAAACCCTGGTTTTTGATTTTTTTTTTTCCAGGGAATGTGTCACACTTGTAGGGAGGAAATTCCAGATTCATGACATCTTGTCTGTGCCTAGCAAGGTACTGCAGCCACAGCAGCTGACAGGCACACGAGGACTTCATGCTCTGAAGGTGTGTTGCTTCAACCATTTTAGAATTTGGAGTGTGGTTACAAGAAGAATTGTGTTGTCCCTTCTTGTTCACCCTCTCTCCCTTTACTTTTAGATATAATTCCTCTCAAAGTCTCCAATTTCTTTCCTAAGACCTAGCAGCTGCCTGGCCTTTTGTATGCTGTAAGTGTGACAGCTCTGAAAACCACCAAGTACCTTAAAGCTACTGCCAGGCTAGATTTGGATTGTCTGTAGTCATCCACATAGCTTTATAATTAGGAAGAATGTTATGATTTGACTCAGTATGCAACTATCTCCATAAAAGAAGGAAGTATTTCTCTCCTTGGGAGGAAATTAGGATGAGTCATAGCTGGTATTGAGCTGAATTAGACAAGCTGGTGCTGAACAGAACTCCAGAGCCAAGGAAGAAACCCTGATTAGGACAGTGCATTACAGCATCTTGCTGACCTATGATGATGACCTTTTTACAGCATTGAATTTTCATACTACTGGGAGTTTTCAGAATGTTTTCAGTATTTCAATCAGCAGTCAGATGATTACCACCTTGCAGAGTAACTTGGAAGGCCAGAGTACCCCTTGGGCCCTGTTTCCTTCCTTTGAGCATGTCTGAACTGCATTAACCAGGAGTTGGTTAATTAACAGATCACATCATTATCAAACACTACCCAACAGGAAGCCTTGCAGGCTTTAGGAAGTGCCTTGGTGCTGTTAGGGGAGGTACAGATTTTTGGGAAGGTGTAGTATGAAAGACAGCAAGGTTTTCATACACTCACCATGTTACATGCAGAAGGGACGCCTTAATTTTACATGTAGATGAGATTGGAAACAAGATTGCATTCTTCAGTTTGCGTGAAAGGGAAGCATGACATGAGCAAGGTTTTATAGTCTCTTTCCATCTCACTTTTTTCCTTTCCTCAAGAGCATTTAAAGGGAAAAATACCAGGGCATCCTAAAGCACTGAGCTGTGAACAGCACTCAGTGTGCTGCTGTTTCAGCTCTCCTGAACAGGGCTCTGCTGTACCCATCCATCAAGGCTATAAAAGATTCATTCACTGTCCTGCTTGGTTTTCATCTATTTTAAACATTTAGAGACCTACTTACATGCCCTGTAAAACTTACACAAATCATAGGGTTTGGGAAGATTTCTAGTGAAGTACATGCCTTTTACTCTCAGAATGGCTACTCTTCTGCTACAGATTACCATGAAAATCATTTTGCTGGCATGAAAACCTTTGGAAGGGGGTGAGGGTGTGAAATTTGTAGTAATTTTCATACTTATTCATTATTCCTTACTTTGTTATATTTACTGCTCGCTATTTTTATTTTGCTAACATCCTGCCATTACCTTTCCCTGTCCATTTCCAAGGCCCAAGTCTGCAGGCAGGCACCTTCTGCTAATGGGCAAAGTTTGCCATGCTCAGCAGAAATAATCAGCATTGGTTCATGATAAGAAGCAGTCAGTAAATTAACTTCCTCTAATTCTGCTTTGCCAGAGGTAGTTTTTTTTTTTCTGGCAGAACTGGGAAGCTTCATCTCTGCCAGGTGTATGCACACCTCTAACCCCATTCTGCTGTCTAGATTAAGCAAAGAGCTGGTCCCATCTGTGTTTTCAACCTCCACAGGTAATTCAGCTTTCTGTTTGTGTAGTTAAAGCATTTAAACCAGTCTTGTTTGGATATAGATTGGCCCCTAAAATCTAATGTATTTTAATGAGAAGCTTCTAATGGAAGCAGTCCTGTATCAACAGAATATAGAAGTATCAGAGAGGATTGCACTCTTGTTATGTGTAAGACAGACATGCTGGGGTACTTACCCATTTCGGGGCTGTGGGCTCGCAGCTTCCAAATCCCCTCTCTCTTCCTGATG
The DNA here is from genome assembly GCF_036417665.1 of Passer domesticus. Classification (NCBI taxonomy): domain Eukaryota; kingdom Metazoa; phylum Chordata; class Aves; order Passeriformes; family Passeridae; genus Passer; species Passer domesticus. The sequence continues at coordinate 32,045,120 of NC_087481.1, forward strand.
TGAGGAGATCACACTTGAAGGGTAATCTTGAGTATCCTCCCTGAGCCCTTCTGCCTCCCAGTAACCTTCGTGGCGTGGCAGAGGAGTTCTCTGGGGGTGGGCAGAGGTCTCATGAACCCTTAAGCTGTGCAGGGAACCATCATGATCTCCATGATGGTCTGCGTGTTCCACCAGCCGTGCCAGTCCTACTGTGCTACAGACCAGCAAAAGCTTCACGAGCATCCTGGGCTCCTTCCCCCCCAGTTCCACCTGTCTCTTGTTCTTTTCTCTGAAGCTCAGCCTGAATTACTTCAGAAATGCCCCGGCAATATTCTTTAACTGGAAAGTTGGAAGAAGGAAGGAAAAAATAAAAAAAAAAATTGTAACAAAGAGCGGAAAGAGCTTTCGGCCCTCCCAGCTACTGTGGAAACGTCCGTGGCTGTTGAACAATGTGAGCCTGGTTCCTGTGTGGGGCTCAGACGTCTCTGACAGGGGGGAAAATGAGGTGGTAGGAATATAGCTTACTCAAGGAACTTCTGAGCTTGCCTGCCTTCTAAACTTATCTGTGAACAGGAACTCGGCTTTTATCAACTGCCTTCTCCCTCAGGCACAGGAAAAGGATGTTAGCTTAAAGGAAAGGAAGAGAAAAGAAAGGAAAGAAAATACTGAGTGCTCTAACAGACTCTCATTACACTGCCAGAAAATGTCACAGACCTGCTTGGTCCAGTGCTACACCTGGAAGTTTTTTTCTACAGTTTAAAGGCTGACATACCTTGGCTTTAGCAGCAGGGTATTTGTGGTGTAGGTATTTGTAGGTATATTGTGGTAGAATAAATTGCAGGCATTGAGGAACTCAGAGCAAATGTACAGTAAAAAAGAGCCTACAAACATCTATTCTTCTGCAACCTTTGCAAAATAGCTCTGTGAATCATAGTCTGTTCCCATCAAAATGGAAGATTTTCATGAAGTTGTCCTTCAGAGAGGTCAGGTTAATTTTTATGAATTTCTATTTGGGTTGTCATCACTGGGTGTCAGGCCTAATTTTTTTTTTTTTTTTGGTACTTTTAATTAGCAATAAAAGAAAAACCACTAGCCAAGAGCTGCTGTCAAGAGCTACCTCTGTCACCACATTCTAATAATTTACTTTTTTTTTTTTTTTAAAGTCTATGGAGGTGGATGTAGTTTTCTTACTGGTTTTGCTTTGCTGGTGTTGCTGCTCTTAGTTTTGTTGCTTTCATTAACTGTGTTTCTTCTTTCGCTGTCTTGCAGGGTGATGTGCTCTGGCATTTTAAAAAATAAAAGTGAAATAGAGTGATGCTCCACAGACAAAACAAGTGAGAATGCAGGACTACTAGATCATCTTGTAGTGTGAATGATGAGATGATCAGCCCAAAGTTCAGTATGTCTTGCAGAGCATTAAATGTAAAGCTTTTATGGACTTATTCCAGTACCAGCTGAAAATAGAGGAAAAATCTCTCCAGGATTTTGGAAGGCCTTGTAATTAATGGATGTGAATTTGCATCTCCTTATCACTGCCTGGATTTGCAGCCCTCTCCTGATGCCCCCATTTTATGCTTAATGGAATAACATAGAGAAACACAGAAGTGCCCTTCCTGACCTGTGTTAGACCCTGCTGCCTTAGAGCAGTGACAGCAATGTATGGGGCCAGGCAGGGAGATTTTGCTAATTCTAAGAAAAAACCTGTTCTTGCTGTAGCAGTCACTTCTCCAGGGAGATGAAATCACAAGGTCTGGACTGAAGACTGAAAAAAATTAGCAACTTCCCTCTGTTCCTTCCTGCTGCTTTTATTTCCAAATTGTGTGCATCCTGCTGTAACACATGTCAATGTGTGAATATTTCATGTGCCATATTTCACATAGAAATGTGCTTTTCTCACGAGTAACTGGATGTGACCTAAGCATTATATTTGTTTACATATTAAGACCATTATCAGGAAGGAACTGAAGCAAACATGAGACAAAACAAGCAACAGGCTTACAGCCTGACCTGCAGTGAGATCCTGGCTTGCAGGGAAGGGACTTGGTGCTGCAGGAATTGAAGTCATTCTTCATGGGTGTGATCCCTCCCAAGTGGTGGGACAGTGTTTCTCTGCCATCCTCCTGGCTCAGAACATCTGCTACCCCTCCAGGTGGAAGAACCTGTTCTCTGTACCTTTGTAATGGTGCTGCCCTGTGGGTACAGCAGGCACAGATTTGTAGGTTAATAATTTAGCACAATGGTTTTTTGGTAATGGTTACGAAAGATGCTAAATATGGAGCAAGGCAAGGGATGAAGTCTCTTTCTTTGTGGTGGGCATAGCATAGGATGCTGCCATGAATACATGAGAGACACTCATTATTCAAAGGAACTTCCTTACTGAACAGTAGCTGAGATTTTGTGTAACAGCTGTTACAATTTGTGGATCTGAATAACACATTCAGGTTATACTGCTGGTTCAAAACATCAGGCTTGCTGGCAGAATGAGCTGTAAGTTTTCTTTTATATCTCTAGAGGAACAGGTATGAGGAGTGTACCTACTCAGGAATGAGATCCACCAAACTTTACCTCTTTTTTTTGTCTGTGGTTTTTGTTTGTTTTTTTTTTTTTTCTTTTGTGGTTTTTGTTGTTTTGGTTTTTTTGTGATCTGTTGCCTCAGCATGGAACCAGGGAAAACAAACATATATTTGCTGTAGCAACCTGCTCCTTGCTTTCTGAGCTCACTGTCTTCTAGGAGGTACTTTCTAGATGAGAAAGACATCTGTGCATCAATTAACATCAGCAGATATTTAGTCACTCTTCAGTTGCCTAGTTTGGTGTTGGTGTGCCTCACAGAGATGGGTACCACTGATCTAATGAAAAGATCGATGAGTTAAATAAATTTAAACTATAGTTTAGAACAGTATTTGGAAAGTGTTTTAGTGAAGTGTTATAGTGAAGTGTTAATCCAAAAGTATACTCAAAACCCATTCAGTAAGGGATGTTATGCTAATAGTGATGTGGGGATCTTTGGAGATGCCCTGGTAGTTCTCACAAGTTTTCAGTGGTTCTATTAACAGCTAGCCAAAAGATACTGTTCCTCCACTCCTCGTCCCCAGTCACTAGTGACTTTTTTCCCTCCTTTTATTCATGGAAATACTTTTTCTCCAAGTATTTCTAGGAAGTACTTCCTCAAAGTGTTCAAACTTCTTCAGACTGCAAGCTAGCCTTTAAAGAGCTGATATTGCCAGTTACACTGGATCGATCACTTATGCCCTGGGATCTTGCCAGTAAGTGCCAGGAGTGCTCTTGCCTTGTCTGGTAATTCTAACCACTTCCATTAAACACAGCTCTTAACCCGCTCTGGTGCTGCCACACCAAGAATTCAGTGTCCTGTTTGCAATTCCATAACCAAGTCATCAGATGCTAGCACCATCTCCTGGGTAATCTGCTTAAGGTACAAAATCTCATCTTGGCCCCTTTCCTTTTGTTGAGGGTCAGAGCCCTGCAGCTACAGATGGATGGGAGGTGGGCAACCTCGGTGTAAACAGTGCCAAACAATGCATTTGATCAATGGCCTGTCTGATAAATGGCTTGGCCGTACTTGGGAAGCAAACACTCTGGCTGTTCCAGTCAGCATGTCTCTGGAGAAACAGCCCTTAGAAATTCAGTTTTCACTTAATAGATTCTGATGAATTTGTTTGTTTCTTTTCTGTCTTTCTAGATTCACTGCCTACTCTGTAAAGCTCTTGATTATAGATTTAAATTACAAATCTGTGTATTAAAAAAAAATGGGAAAAATGTTTGAAAATACAAGAAAAGATGGAAAGCAGGTGTTGCTTTAGATTCTTATATGCCAGTTCCAAATCTCTGAAGCAGACTGAATAACTGAAAGGATTTTATGTCTGGGAAGACAGTTTTGTTGATAGCTGCACAGCAAGGGGATAACTTCTCATTAGGCACTGGGATTTAGATCTGGAAAATGCTGTCTCATCCCTTGCCCGCTGCCGATGCGCGCTCATGCGTGTGCAGCTGCTCTGGAGGAAGAGAGCTTGGGGAGAAGAGTGTCAGGAGGGGACTGCAGGGCTAGAGAGCAACTCCTTTTGCTGGTCTGTCCATTAGAGGGAGAAGATGAATTCTTCTTGCCTGTATTTTAATGGTTTGCTCAAAAGCTCTCAGTGGTATTTGACAGCAGAGATCAGTCACGGAAGATCGCTGTACTGGCAGCGCTCTGTGCCCTGCATGTGGCTCATCCCTGTGTGTGTTCCTGAAAAATGGCTTGTCCCTGGCTTATTCATTCCCTGGCTAAGGAAATTAGCTCATCACCTATGCAAACATACATGCAGGGATTCAAGTCCTAAACTGTTTGCCATAGGATGTCAGACAACTGCTTGTTTTCGTTAGGACGTGGAAATGATGATCTGTGGCAGTTCTCCTTTCTGCATTTTGAAGTTTTCATAAATGGAGACAGAGAGGAAGAATTTCTGTTTATATATGGCAAGTTTCAATCCTGTTAATGTTAATAATATTCTCCATAAAAGAACTTCCTCAACAAAGGATATTTACCAGCCACAAAAGCAGTCTGTCTTTCCTTTCCTTACCTGTCTTTCAAACAATATCATATGCCATTTAAATACTTCAATAGAATATGACCAAATCACACTCCTTTCATCCAGCAAAATGACTTTGTCAGCTGTTAGTCTCCAACATAAATTCATTGTTAAAGACAAGGTTAAGGCTTTGTGGGCAGAGTAGCTTGCAATGGGAAAACTCAAGAAGGAAGAGACCCAAATTAAGTAAAATCCTGTTTAATCTGTTGCAGGAACAAAGAAAAAGACAGTAGAGGACAGGGAGTGTTGATTTCTGCTTTGCATTCTTTTCTTTGCCTTGGATCAGTGCTTAGGGAATAGGTAGACTCGAGTTAGAATTCCTTGCCCATATTCCAGAATTGCTGGCAGATGTTGCACAGACCTGCTTCCAGGTGTCAGCCACCAACACCCAGGGACATGTAGAGGCAGATGAGAGGTGGGGAACTGCTCCTATCAGGGGAAGTTTCAAGAAACTCTGCTGTTATCCAGCAAGAGGCTCAATAGCCAAGTCTGAGCAGCCAGAATTCAGACTTTAAATGAACAGCAAGTGGTTGGTTTGTCGTTGCACAAGTCAAGACAAGGCTTTCTTTTGGTATTATGCAGATCAGCCAAACGTTTTTGAGTTACAGATTTGTTTACAGTGATGTAGCTTAACTGGCTTCTCCTAGTGTTGCAAGACAGAAAACAGAGAAAAAAGGGTTGCTGCCAGCTGAGATAGGAACTTGGGCTCTCTGAATTGCCTGCTGGAGGCCTTTCTCTGCTGATATCTTACCTGATACAAAGGGGGAAACCTTACCAGGCAGAAAGTTAAGTCCCTAGCAAAATCTTAAAGCCAAGGTTTAAGATTTTGTGTTAACTCTTGTTGTTAGTTTTGTCTGAGGTAGGATTGGCGACAAACTGGGACTGAATCCTCTGCTTTGAGTAGAAGAATCCTGCAGACACCTGGAGATGGCAAACATTGAGGAGCCATTGTGGATGCTTGCCCTGTATAGATTTCCTACGATGTTGTCTTGAGTTCAGAGATTTCCTAAAAAGGTTTCAAGGTAAAACAATGCCTGTGAAAACTGCCTGCTGCCTGGGAGGGATCCAACAGCATTGAAATGTGTCTTGTGAGCCCTTTCTCAAGGTCATTGGGACAGGAGAAGGCAGGAAAGGAGTATCCCACTTGAGTATTGGCTAATTCACTCTGGTGATGATTCATGTTTCACATCCCAGGATGGCTTGATATTTCATGTATTTGTTACCTTTTATAGCAATGCAAAATACGTAAAATTGAATTGTACAAATCACAATGACAGAACAATAGCTGAATGAAATCAAGATATGCTTCCCACTCAGCCTTATCAGCCTTGGTGTTCCCCTGAAAATACCAGTAAAACTCATAACCCTGGGAATGTCTGTGCTCCGCTTTAATGGTTTTTGAAAGTATGGTGAAAAAGTTAATAGGCTCTGGAGCAATTCCCAAAGATGGTAAATTCATTTTTTTAAGAAATGTAGTTAAAACAAGACTCCTGAGTGTGCCTGAGTGTGCCTGGTGAAATCAATGGCAGTTTTGTGACTGGCTCCAGGAGCAGTGAGGTTAAACCACTGTTGTATGGCACAGTAAGGTGCAAATCAGATATTTTCAATCTGAGAGCACCTTGGGAGCAGGAAGGAGGACCAGCCATAGCAACAACCACCTAGGGGGAATTTTGACAGATGGTAAGAAAAACCTTTTCCACTTCTTGCTGCAACATTCTGGAACTGTGTGAGCTCCTATAATAATTGGTACACTGTGCTGGCCTTCCTCTGATTCCTGCACTTTTTAAAATTAACAATTGATAAATTCATTAGCCTGACAGAGATTTGGCTCCTTTTTGTCCAGATGGAAATTTGTTCTTCATTTATAAGTAAGGAGACTTATTTGTGAAAAAACTATTAAGAACTGTAATGTTATTTCCCAGATAAACAGCTTTTCAATAATTTCAGTATGGAGTAAGAAAAACACTTCCAAAAATGGAAGAATTATTTTTAGTTCTACAGTAAGAACTGTTTGTGTACATGTCTGCCTCTACGTACAGATATAACATTTTTTGTTCAGACTTTTTTCTGTGTTGTCATTCCCCATCTGACACTTCCAGGCTGATAACTTGTGGCAGTGGTAGCTTGCAGACCACTGCACTTCATGACATTGTGGTATGCTGTCTTTCCAAAATGCAGTTCAGCCTCTGAATTTCATATTCTGTTTGCCTGGTGCAGAAAAACAGCCAAAGCAGGTCATGCTTTGGGCTCAAAGGCTGATGCAATGTGGTTTCCATAATTTCACATCTGGCACTATGGAAAACAATAAATAAAAAATCACCTTGCTGCACCAGCAATTGCTTTCACATCTAGCACTGAACTTCGTGTTGTTTGTGGGGCAGTAGCTGATTTGGGCCACTTAGGATCTACTTCAGAAAACACTTTAACTTGAGTTTAACTGCAAGTACATGAGGATATCCAACTGTGACTAATGATCATGTTTTGGTATTTTTTCCTAGCCAGGCCTTGAGGCTGGATGGATCCTCTGTAAGATTTCCCCAGCCAGCACCCTGCTGTGCTCTGCAGCACCAGCTCTGACGTGAGGGATGGTGTTTGGTGTGAGATGTTGTCTCACTCTGCGGCAGCAGAGCAGGGCTCTGTCTACAGCAACTCAGAGAAACAAATAGGAAACAGGATTTCCCCCAACAGGCGTCTGATTTTTCAGAAATGAACTGTTGTAATGGGATGTACAGCTGAGCAAACCCACAGTCTATACAGAATGACTTCACACTTGACAAAACATAGCAGGTGGGACCTCAAGCTTACTTCACCTGAGCACCAAGCTGTAGCTGGTTCCCTTTTTCTCAGGATTTACTAGAAATTATGTTCTTGTTACCATTTTGTGCAGGCTGGGTTCTGGTAGCTGCCAGACCAAGAAACCTTGACCCTGTTTGTTTGCCACAAACACTGTCAGCGTTACGTGCTCTCCACCCTCTGGGGCCCAGGAGAGCTGGTGTTTGGCTCCTGCTGCAGCCTCAGGAAGATGCCCTTTCAGGAACTGAGCTCTTCTGCTAAAGTCTCCCTCTTCACTGAGACCATCCTTCACTGGGAGCACTGCAGCATATTTTAAAAGCTTTCTCTGTCTGGAAATTCTCCAGACAGCTCCTTACCTACTGCTGTCATCGTCCTCCTCTCCCCCTCCCTTATTAAAGCCTCCCAAGCAGATCCGTATCATTAATATTTCAGTATCAGCTGTACACGGGCATTGGCTACACTGCAGCACACTTCATCAATAAGAGCCAGCGAGGGCTCTGAGCTCTGCCACACTGCCTTCATCCAGCACAGGAGGAAGAGCAAAAGCAGAGCCTGCCAGAGAAGCTGAGATCTGCCGAGGGTAAGGCTGCATCCCGCAGTCCCAGCCTTGAGGTGCTTTTTGCTGCTTTTGCTCCCTCATTCAGATCATCTCAGATAATACCCTAACAAGCAACAAGAATGGATGTCTTTAAGAAAGGTTTCTCCATTGCTAAAGAAGGTGTGGTGGCTGCTGCAGAAAAGACCAAGCAGGGAGTGACAGAGGCTGCAGAGAAGACCAAAGAAGGGGTAATGTATGTAGGTAAGAGAGAACTAGTTTTGATCTACTTTTGAGCATGAAAAGCTGCATAAATTGTCTCTGAGGAAGTCTGGGGAAATGATATTGTGGCTGAAGCTTCGGAGTGACTAGCAGGAAAGTCTGGATAAGATCCTGAGCTCTGCAGAGTTGCTGTGTAAACCTGGGGTACCACAGCCTCCCCATGCCTCAGTTTCCCCAACTGTAAGTTAGACATAGAAACCACGACTTCAGGGAAGGCAGAATGATGTTAAGGAGCAGATGCCCAGGTGTAAGGTTTGTTTGACTATTCAGTGATTGTTTGCAGAGTGAGTCAGGCACTCTCCAGGCAAAGGGGCACTGCCGGTCTCTGCCTCACCTCCACACGGGGAGGGACTCACTGAGGAGGTCCCTGAGAGCAGCCAGCAGTGTTAGTATGAGGGGACTGCAGGATGCATCTGTTTCCCCACAAACAAATGGGTTTGTCCTGAAGTCCTTCTCCTGTTCACCGACCTCTTTCGTTGCCCATGCACACATTAATCTTGCTTTAGGAGAGACGCCCAAATTCCTTTTGCCCAAAGAATAGGATCTGGAAAACTGTGCCTGATGTCCTGCCTAGAGATCTCTTTACAGTTAATGGGCTGAAACCTCCCCTTTCAAGGTCACCCTTGAAACCCACTATCTCCACTTATCTAGCACATGCAATTATATGGCTGGATGGTCAGATATTCCATATAATACAAACTAAAGACTCTTAGGTTCCCAAGACTGATTATCTCACTGCTGATTACTGCATTTCACACAGCTCTTTATTTTTGCTGGATTGGGAGTGTTTCTTTTTGTGGGAAAGTTTACATGCAGGCTCTTCCTGCTATCCTACTGCAACATCTACAGCTGTACTTAGCTACTATATTTAAACTGCTCTATTGACAATAGCTACAGATATGTATTTGTACGTTACAAATTAAATACAAAATTTGTATGTAGCAGGTTTTGTAATGTTTTTATTTTGAATTTTTAAGTACTTAATTATTGACATGCTGGAAATGAATGGATGTAACAGTTCACATTTCAATTTGAAGCTGACCCACAAGAAAAAAAGGTAAGCAGCATTCCTGTAAACAACTAAACCAACTACAGTAAGTGAAACACCAGTTTAAGAAATGTCACATGTGGGTGTCACATTGTGGCATCATTACTGCTCCACCTGCTTCCAGATCTGAGTTGTGTTGAGGTTATTCAGAGTTTTTATACATAATTTCTCACATCTCTTTTCAGTCACATTGTACAGCTCCATACTGTGACCTGGTTTTCATTGTTGAGCCAAGAGGTTTCTTTAGGAGATTCTAACCTTTTCAATAAAGTTTTCTATGAGCCTAAAACTCAAATAAGGATCAAGGTGAGGATTAAGTGCTTTCTCCTTTTTTTGTTTTGGTTTGTTGGTATACTGCTGGTTCCTGCCCTGTCATGCCCTGGTCAGAGATTTGCCTTGGCCTGATTCAGTTCCTGTTGGGAAGCTCAGCCCTTTAGGGAAAATTCAGTCTTTCACAGGCAGGAAAAGTAAAGACCAGATGCTGATTAGCTCAGAAAACGGGTGTTTTGTTTTAATAGCCAGAGAAGGTGGAGGTGTGGTATATAGGTTAAAACTGGAATGATTAGTATGTTGTTCATGCTGCCTTTTGTCACTCTGTGCCACATGAACAGTAAATCAGAGATCTGAACTGTTCCTTCCTTGCTTCTTCCCTTGCAGAGCCCCATCCCAGCAGCTTCATCTAGAGCATTAGGTGATGAGACTTGAATTTTTGGATACTAGGGGAGAAAAATGCTGTTTTGAACCTCAAGGGTCTTTTGAGAACATCAGGAAAGAGAGCAAAATCCCCATGCCATCCTAGGATGGATGAAATGGATCCCTGACTTTTATTCAGGTTTGTGTTAACTCATTGCTGATTCTCTGAGGAGGATTCCAAATGTCTGGGCACAGCCACCCTGTCTGGTGAGTCACTTGCTACTGCCCTGGAGGAGAAAACAATGCTCACTCAGAGGCATCTGTCTGGAATGAACAGCATCACTGGGACACTGTGGCCACCTCGCTCCCCCTCTGATCCACACACGTTCAGCTCCCACAGCCCAAGCCAGCCAGGAGATGCCTCCCTCCTGTGCTAAGCCTGCAATGCAGTGCCCCTGCCCTGCCACCAGCCTTGCTGAACCTGTGGGGTAGAGAAGAGAGTGCCCGAAAGGAGAGGGAGGAGTCCTGTATCATGGGTCACCTCTGTGCTTGGTGAAATCACCATCTGCTCCCCAAATTCTAGCAGCCTCTGAGTGTGCCAGTGTCAGGAGATCCCTGCATGGGTAGTGTGGATTCAGCAGTTGGTTCAGTGGGCTCTCTTTTTTAAATTCAGTTTCAATAGGAGTGTAAGCGATGCTGAAGTTAATGAATGAATTTAATGCAAAGCCACATCAGAGTATTGAATCATTAATACTGTTTAATGCTATAGTCAGGAAGCCTCAACAAAGAATGCACTTCTAGTTTTCCAGAATGATTTTCGACCATGTGTGTTGCAGAAAGCCTCAACACACCAAGCTATGTTTAAACTGAGTGATTCCTGCAGGACTTAATGCACATCAAAATATCCCTCTCTACTCTAGACCTTCTCCAGGGCACAGCACTCCACCACCTCGGTCCCACCCTGGCGGTCCCAAAGCACTTGCGGATGACTCAGAAGAGGCAGGATGCATGAACTTTTAATTCTGGGTACACAAGCCGCAGGCAAGGACTAATGAGTGAAATGAGATTGAGCATCAGGTGATTGCTTTCTGATTCAACAGATGAGGGCTGCTGGCAGGAGTGTGCGCCGGAAGGTCGGGTTTCATGCGGTGCATAATGGATGGGAGCCTGAGTCATCGGGTGTGGCTGGGCTGGGAGATGAGGCGAGCTCTCCCCAGGCTGCAGCAGTGACTCTTCCCAATGACATTGCTTCTGTCACGAAATGGATTTGGATGTTTTTCTCCTATCTGCATCCCTCCTTTCTGGAATTATTTTCCATCCGCAAATATAGCACCTGCTCACTCCTCTTCCCCGTAAAATTATTGTGCCCTGATAGTCACCTTAAAAGTCTGGCAAAAAACATACAAAACTGCAGCTCTTGTCTCACTAAGTGTGTTTACTGCAAAACTGCAAAGGCATGAAAGGCTGGTACAGCAAATCGTGTACTTTGCCTACCTATGAACTGCTGTTTGACCAAAAACCAGCAAAGGGCTAAGCTTGAGGATGAGTCTGATATGAGACAACCTTGTATGTGAAATCGATATTGTGGCAGTGTTTTCTTGGAATGCTACTGGGAGGGAAAACAAAGCAGGATGGTGTCTGAACTGAACCTTCTGTGTTTGGCCCATTCAGGGGCTCACATTTGTGGCTTGAGACCTGTTCTGCTCAGTGCTGTGCTTCTGCTCATGTTTGTGTATTATGGGCACCATTATTAAATCCAGTTCACAGCAGCACACATGTATGATGTGCATCACTAGGAACTGTAGCTTACAGCAGTAACAAATTAAAGGTACACAGATTTCATTTCTTGACCTTTAAGACAGTTTGGCAGGGTGGAGTGAAATGTTGAGGGCATATTGTTGAACGGTTTTGTTCTGCCCCAGGCAAACACTGCAACCACTAAAATAAATCAACAATTGAGAATTACATTCAATAATACATAACATGAATCAGGCAAAACAGAACTGAGCTGGGCTGTTGTTATCAGGGCACTGCACCTGTTTTGCTTCTCAGGCTGTTAATGAGAACGAGCTGTGGTTTGTGACTGCTTTCTCCCACCACACCCATGGATGCTCCACTATCATGGAGTCAAAAATCTGCCTGGTTGTTGTCCATTTTTATCATTTTGATAGTTGGCCATAGAAATCCTTTTGTTATATCAGTATGGGAAACCTGAAGAGAACCTGTATAGGTGCAGATGATTTGCAATATAAAATGGGACCAGTGGAATATTTTTTCTTGTGTTTATTTAACTCCCAAGAGAGATGAATTTGATCCTTTATTTTTTCAATGTGTAAAGCACCTAGTTACCATGGGGGCTGCCATCTACCATATGATTTAACTTATCTGCAGCAGTATCAAGTACAAAGGATATATAGCTTGTCACTTGAAGCATGGAGGAAAATCACAGAGATTAATTATTCCTCAGGGCTATTTGTGTTGCAAACGGAATGCCTTCACATCCTGTTAGCTTTTCTGTATTGAGAACAGCAAGATAAATTACAATGTAAGCATAAATGTGGTGTATTTTCATAATTTGAGATAAAACCATCTGCTTTCTGTGCATTGCTGTGAGCAGGCACTTACAGCCTAGACTGAGGCACCAAACTGTGAGTGACTCTAGTAAGTAGGTATGTAGGAGGTACCTACAGTAGTAGGTATGTAGTGGTTTTGTAAATTCAGTCTCAGGTTTCTCTGGAGTCTTTATTAGTGGTATAGAATGAGACTTTAAATGACCACTGCAGCCAAGTATCCTGCTGAAAGGCAGGGAAGAGTCATGGATGTGACTTCTTGTCTTGCAAGAGTGAGGTAGGTGAGATGTTACCAGGTGATTTACAGTCATTTTACAACTAGCTTAAAATTGATTTACCACCACTCAACTGCTCATTTTGGAAATATTGCAGGAACAATTTTTTTATAATCAAGATTTTTCAGGTCTAGTCATCTCCAGAGAATTTGCTGTTGAAGCTCTCCAGCTCTCAACACAGAGATACTCATTGGCTTTACTGGGGAGGGAAGCTGCTCACTTTTCTGACTCTACAAATGGTTTGTGTCTCAGCAGGAGGTACCAGCAGCACCTTGGCTCCCCACTGCACTTCCTGAGAGCAGGAAACCATCTGTGTGCAGAAATCAGGGTGTCATTTCCAGGCAGCACTGATGGGCTGTGTTTCCTTCCACAGGCACCAAGACCAAGGAGGGCGTAGTGCAAAGTGTGACCTCAGGTAAGAGCACAGCCCGAGAGGGATGTGGAAATCTGTGGTGATTGTTTGACCTCTTGGGAAGGCCGTCACCCCTGCCAAGTGGGAGGTCTCTGTGGGACACCATTGATCTGTCTGACCTTCCCACTGATGAGTAGAGGCTGCTTGCCAGGAGCAATGGTTCAGGGTCTGGCATTTGCAGTGGACACAGGGGGGAGAAAATATTTAATCAGTAGAGTAGGTCAGAAAAAGTGTAACGCGGGTTACTTGGCAGACTGGGATGATTCACAGCTATTTAGACATTTCACAATGTCAGGTGCACAGCCCAGAACACAGAGAGGATTTACTTGCATCAGATCCTGTCTGGCCAAAACTGTGGTCTTTGGGACAGTCCTGTCAGGCAGCTGCAGAGTCAGGGACCTAAAGGTCCCTTCTAGGGTATCCCCAACTCCAAGGAGGAGCAGCCATAGGGATTGTCCTGAAGGAAGATTAATGGATCCTTTCCCTGGAGGATTTCATAACTATTGCTGTTTTCTGCCAAGGGGTATTAAATCAAACAGAAAGTAACCTGAAAAGGTCATGCACAGTCTGCAATGCAAAATACCTTATTTACACTGTTGTCTCTCAGTATCTGACCGTGAATTTTTCATTCTCTGGCTGCCCACAAAGACTGACACGCTGCAGTGCTGCTTTCTAAGCAGCATTTTGTGCCAAATAAAAATCCTCACATACACAATCTAAATTCAGACGTGATCTCATCTAAAAAATCCAAACAAGGACTGCACCAGGGCTAATTTCTTCTTTTACATCAATGCAATCATTTGTCATCCCAGGGAATTTGGCAGCCTTCTGGCAGTGTCTAGTTTGCTCACTTTTCTGCTTTTGTTGAAACTGCAGTTGCTGAGAAGACCAAAGAGCAGGCCAACGTGGTGGGAGAAGCTGTAGTAGCCAGCGTGAACACAGTGGCAAACAAGACTGTAGAAGGAGCAGAGACCATCGTGGCCACTACAGGAGTTGTAAAAAAGGTGTGTTTGTTTGTTCCATGATGGGCAGGACAGAAGAGCCTTTGGATTAACCTGCAAACATTTACAGTTGATGGTTTTACTTATTTCATGAAAGGTTTTCAACAATATCTGCTTTGTATAATACTTAATATTATCATATAATGCCTAATATAGTCACAGAATAATTTAGTTTGAATGGCACACCTTGAGATCATGCAGTCCAACCCCCTTAGGGCCAATGAGAGAGGACTGTCCCAGTGGGTTTTGACTATCTCCATGGAAGTAGACTCCACAATATTCCTGGGCAACCTGTGCCAGTGTTTGACCACCCTCACAGGAAAAAGAGACTTGTTTTCTTCTGTTCAGTTAGACACATTAATTACTTGGTGCCTATTGTCTCTTGTCCCATCAGTGGGCACTGCTGGCAACAGTCTGGCTCTCCATTTTCTTACAAATGTAGACAAGCATTTTTCCCAGGGACTTGAGTAGAAATGTGTGTGGGCTGCAGTGAGCATCTGGGCTGAGTCAGAGCTCCGGGATGTGCAGAGTGGGAAGGCACGGGAGCCTGCACTTGCCCTCACCCCTGTGCTGTGCTGGCGGGATGCACAGGCTTGCCCTGGCCAGGCAGCTCCGGAGGCAGAAGAGGGCAGCAGCAAGCCAGGCACAGCCTGGTTCCAGCAGAAAGCCTCTCCCTGCTGCTCTGCTTTGTGCTGGTTTGACAACAACCAAGTGCTTATTGATAAAAGACCGTGTGACCCAAATTGTGTACGGATTAAGCCAGATTCAGACAAGGCATCTTCTGTCCTCCAGCCTAATTTGACCAACAGGGCTGCTTCAAGTGAGGGGATTAAGGGGCGTCTGAAGGAGCAGAACAGTTCCTTAGATGAAGGCAGTGTTGATCATTAGAGAAGACGCTTTGGTAACAAACAGCACCCATTTGTACAGCAGAGGCCAATACTTGGCAGCTCTGTGGTAAGCCCTTCTCTTTCCTCTCTTCAGAGAGTGTGATCGGTTCTGTTGATGGCCACATGAGCTTTATGAGTCACAGCAAACCCAAACCCAGAATCAAAGTGAAGCCAGGCTGGCCAAAATCGTTTTAATTGTTCAGATAGTCGGCTGATTAATTTCCTGACCTGCACATAAACACATTGTGATATGAAACAAAACTTTTACGCAGCATATAAATCCTGAGAGAATAGCCTAACAAAAGAGAACAGCAGCTACATGTGAGGCAAAATGTCCTCCTGAAAGCATGTGAAAAGAGCAGATACAGGAGTTCTGCTAAACCCTTGGGATAAATTTAATCTCTATTCCCACAGAGAACAGCAGTTAGGCTGCAGGAGTGCAAACAGAGATTCCTAATTCCATGGGGCCAGATCACCCCTTCCTACCTTTTGACTGACCATGGGGTGATTGACCCAGGAGAGTGAGGAATTTGCTGATGGTAGGAATCCTTGCTGCAGATAGCAAGCTGTCTCCCCTCCAGCAGGGACTGAGCAGCAGCAATCCTCTTCTCCTTTCCTCCTAAGTGAGAACCCCACCTCAAAGACTGACAGCTACAGCTTACACCTAATTTCAGAGCTTAAACCAGTGCAGGTTTTCCAGAGAGGATCTGAACTGTCATTCCGATGTCTTCCATTGATGCCCAATTGCTTACACTTAAAATGGAGATTGATTAAGAAATAAAGCATTAGGATGTGTCACATGCCAAAGGGTAGACTAAATGGAGCCAGGAAACTGCTTTGGATACATCATGCCAAACAGCAGAGGTGCTGAGGCAGCAGACTGAAAACAGGAGGAGAAAAACAAGAAAAATCACAGGAGAAAAAAAATCAGGAAAAACATTTGTTTCTGTGAAAGAGGGCTCATCTGTTCTGCTGGATTAGTTCAGCTTGGGAGTGCAAATCTTTTATTCATACTCACCATACTTTAGCATGTAGCTAGACACCTTTCAGATCTGGCTAGACACAGAAGATTGGGCTCCACATGGACATTGAGTGCATGCCCACTGCTAATGGATAATTGCCATGGAGCCAAAGCTGCTCCAGAGGGAGGGCCCTGAAAGGAGTATAAGGACTTGTGCTGGACTCTCAGCACCAGCTGGTTTTTCTCCAGAACTGTTCCTATCATGTTACACAATTTGCTAATGGAAATACATCCAGAGTCTGCCAATAGCAGCACCAGGCTCTGTAACTCATGAGGGAGACCCACTGGAGATACACTAAGAGTAATAATGTATAGCTTTTAAATGTTTAAACAGTGAATATCCACTGTTATAATCCTGCAGTCCTGGAATAATCACAAGTATTTCAGCCCCAGAAGTTTGAGAGAGCATCCAGTCCTGAGATTTGTTTTTGCTCCATAGTATCCTCCCTCTTTCTGAGGGAGGATACTTGCCAACATCTTATTTGGGTTTTCAGCTATCTCCAGTGTAGTTCCCTGCTGTAGAAGGGCTGTTCAAAGTGCCAGGGATCTGTGAATGCAAGGCACTGAGCAGTGCTCGGGGTGACTTGGGGCTGGGGACTCCAGTGGCCTAGAAGGCATGTTCCCAGCTGGCCAGTGCCAGTATGAATATCGATTACAGAGAGCTCGTTGACATTTAGTCTGTGCATTTGACAGCTGGGATCAGTGGCAGGCACACATTAGGAAAGAGAGGGCTACTCTAAGGGTTTTGATCAGGATAGCCGTGGGGTGCAGCTGTATCAGATGGTGACTTTGGCCATGGGAAAGAATTCAGCCCTTTGTTGCATCACAGCAGGCACTGAAATGTGGACGCCCTGGCAGCCTGCTGTTCCTCACTGTCCTTGGGGGGAGCACTCAGAGCCACACAGAAGGAAATGGGGCTGAAGTAACCCAACACCTATGGAGGGGTGCCAAGCACCAGATGAGAGCAGCCTTGAGTTGTGCTGGCACTGCCTGACAGGGCTTTGGCACTGACCTGGTCACTGCTGAGTACAAGAAATAATTTACTCTTCTGGGGGAGCTTTTAAGTATCAACTAAAAAAATCTATAAATTAAGATATTATAAACCCTCCACAATTTTTCTGATACAAAAAGGAATTAAACCAGTCAGTAGTGTGTCCTGTCTGTGACTTTGCACCCATCCCCATCCCTGGGGTGGACATTAAGAGATTCCAGTGACATAACCACCCACTAAATATCCCTGTCTTACAAGAGGATTAATGCTTCGTCTGTATGACACAGCACAGAGCTTGCTGCAATGCAGACACCACGTGGCTGGGAACAAGCCCATGTACACACACTCTCAAAATGTCCCTCAGGGTTTGGAACAATTTCCCCAATAACTGATGCTTCCCTACACCTTCCACCTAAATCTTCCCCTTAGATCTATTTGTCCTGTCAGTTTTTATGATTTAGTTGTCAGTTCATGACTCTGTCACTTTGAATTGGGTCTGGTCTATTTTTTTTTCCTTCAGCCCATTAATTAAATGAGCATTTGTCAGTTATGTGCAACCGCTGGGCGCGTTCTCTGCATCACAGCCTTTCTGTGCACCTGATCTGGGGCACGTGGGCCGCACCCACGCCGTGGCTCACCTCTTTCATGACAGCTGCACGTCTTGGATGGGAAAGGCTGCTGTTCATGGCCTTAATTCCCTTCACTTACACCCTGCAACGCCTCCGATGCAGAGACAGTCTGTTGCACGGAAGGAATTAGAGGCAGAAACTGAGTGACCTTCCTGTCCAAGTTAGATTGGGCTGGGCAAGTGCCACCATGAGAGAGCAACCAAGGGCATCTGAGAAGCCACCAAAAGCAGAGCAGCTTAGCAGGAGGAGCAGGGAAATCAAAGCCAAACCACCCAACAATTAGGTAGAATAAATAGCTGAAACTTGTTGCCCTTTGTATTCAAGCTTCCCTGTACTTAGCTGATGCAGTGATGCATCCCAGTGGCATCCTTCCACATGTCATGGAGCACGGGAGACTGCACAAGCAGTATGGAGTAGGGCACTCTGCCTACAGGCACTTTTTCTGTTTTCCCCTTTCAGTCACATTAGTGCATTCAGGCAGACATTTTCCCATGCAAAATAGCCGAGTTAGTGGTGAAGCCTTAAAGCCTACAAGACCATGGATGTGCTCCATGGCTCAAGGCTGTACCCTTGCAATCCCATAGGACATACATTAAATATGTATCATTTTTATAAGCAGTCCCAGGAGACTCTCAGAGAATCTGGCTGTGAGCTGGATAAAAACAAAGCCAACACAAAAGACTACCTGGATTTGTAGGGTAAGACAGGAATCCTGCATTCCCCTCTGTCTGTCCTGTTGGTGGGTCCACTCGCTTTAATCGAGGGTTGACCCCTTAGTCAGAGCTGTTGGCATCACTCTGAGCACTCAGCCTGAAACCTGTCCAGGACAGCTCGTCCACAGGACCTGCCAGGCTGCCTGAGGCTTTCCTAGGGAGTGGTTTGGGGATGCTGCCAGGCAGCATCGTGTTTGCCCCAGCACCCAAGGTCAAGAGCACTACAGGAGGCTGAACCTCTCTGCCTTATGCAATTGATGTCCCTTTGAGGGCCCTTGAATTTGTAGCACATTAGGCTGCCAGTGAACCTCTCTGGCTTTTCAGCCTTGAAATAATAGTAATAATAATAATGATGAGGATTATGAAAATGAAATCTTGGTTGCTACTGAATTTGTTGAGATTTGATGAGTATATTCCAGCATCCAATATCTGAACTGCTTTCTCTTTTATATAAGGATGATAATCTTAGTAAGATTGTTTATGTCTGAATATTTGGGGACAGCAGCAAAACTCCCACTGGTCTACAAGAAAATATAGACAAAAAATATAAATTCTACTTCATATATGAACTCAGACAGTGGACAAGTCAATTGCTGAAGAGCTGAAAAAGGGAATTTCACAGAACCTGTGAAAATGAGAAATGTGAACAATTGAATTGTAATTAATTTCTTCCAGTATTTCTGGGCTTTCAAAATCATTTTTTAAAACAACTTATTAAAATATCTGAACCCAGAAGCCCATAGTACAGTCTATTTAAGATCCCTTTCCACTACACAGCAAATTTTTTTTTTAAATGGCAGGACTTAATTTGTTGAGTTTTTAATTAGTGATAGCTGAACATGTACCTCTGTTTCATAACCTTAGCAAAATATTGTATTTTATATATAACAATCTACTGTGGTGTATATGTTCTAGATAAAATGTATTTCTAAACACACAAAATATTTAAAAACTTGTGTACTATTCTTGGAAGGAATTCTGAGGCCTTATGTTTCACTTAGCTATTATGTTCAAGTATTTCACTTTTCTTTCTTCATTAGCAAAAAAAGATTCAAAACCAGAAGAACATAGCCCATAGCAAACTAAATATTTAATGTTATTTCCATTTAAAATACTTTTTTCTAAGAAAGTATGTAAATTCTGAGGGGAAATATTTGGCTCTCCCTTTAAGAGCAGGAGGAGCATTACTAATTGTTTCATGGTTTCAACATGCCTTTAGCTTAGAAAATGCTACCTCTTTTAATGAGGCGATGAGCACTGACAGGAATGGCAAAACTCTTTCTGCCCCCCAAGGAAGTTGGATTTTCACCCCTTCTTTCTTGCCCAGCATTGTTCTGTGAGTCAGTGTTATAGCTGGAGCTGGTGCCCAGGAATTTCTGGCTCTTTGTCCAAAGTGGAGACCCCTACACCACCTGGTCCTCCTCTGGGTATTGTCTTCCTGAGCAGTGCCTGAAATCCCCAGCCAGGTAACACCCAGCTGAAGAATGCAGCCCTTCCTCATCTCCTGGTCCCTGTTCCGGGCAGGGTGGAAGCGCGTGAGAAAAAGGCTGTGAAGCGCCATCCCTAACACAGCCTGACACCTCTTCATCCTGCTATTGTGCTGGTTCCTCCAACATAACACAGAAACACCCTCCAGAAACTCAGTTGCTTCCCTTTCTGAAAATAGATGGTTGATTTTTAGCCTTCTGGAGCAGTCTTGGCAGAGAGCACGATCTAAGGGACCCAGCAAGCAGCACAAAAGCTGAACAGGGATTCTCCAGCCCACCCCTT
The DNA here is from genome assembly GCF_036417665.1 of Passer domesticus. Classification (NCBI taxonomy): domain Eukaryota; kingdom Metazoa; phylum Chordata; class Aves; order Passeriformes; family Passeridae; genus Passer; species Passer domesticus. The sequence continues at coordinate 32,065,245 of NC_087481.1, forward strand.
GCTCTTGGATACAGTGTCCCAAGGGTGGTCCTGAGAAAGGTGTCTCTCTCCCAGGACTCTTTCCACATCTACCAGAGCCAATCTCCCTGCCCACAGGAACAATAGGTGGTCATACCCTGTGGAAAGATGGAGTGCACTGCACTGGTCCTTGTGTTACTCTGAGCTGTTCCCCTGTTTCCCCAGTGTAGCTCAGCACTTTAGGCAGTTGTCTTTGGTTGACCTTCATGATTTCACACAGCAGTTGGTAGCTCCACCTGCAAAACACTATGAAATACCTGCTGTTGCAGCTGTTGTCAGTGGCTTCCATTGGAAGTTTCTTTCCTTTCCACCTAATAGTCAAAAATCTGTTTGTAAAGCTTCAAAATACAATTTGAGGCTATTTACCTGCTTTGGCCTAATGTGCACTGTAGAGTTATAAGGTGTAGATATGCAAAGTGTAATGTAAATGCAAATGTAAAGTGCTTTAAAGCTGCAGGCTGGATCCTGAGGCTGGATAAGTGTCCATAAGTTCAGAGCAGTGAGCTGTTTGCTGGCAGCAGGGGAGCTGACTCATTTCAGAAAGACTGTGACCGAGTGGCTCCATCAGAGCAGGCCTCTCCTGAAGAGCTGCAGGTCTCCCTGCAGGAGGAACTGGCTTCCATGATGTGCAGTTTGGTGTAATTTGGTTTCCTGGGCTTGCTTAAAATAGCTCAGGCTGGTACCAGCAAGAATCATTTCAGCCAACAATGCAAAGCAAGTTAAGAGCATGTTCCTTAGGAGAAGATGGTCACACTGTGCTTCTCATCTAGAGACACCAGCAGCACATGGTGCTCTCATAAACAATCAGCTCTGGTCTCAGCAGGGAGATGAAGGAATGCCTGCAGCTGTGATAGACATCAGTACAGGGCTGCAGCTCGTAGTTTGGCTATTTTCTGCCTTCAGTGGTTGATCTTACAGCAGCTTGCATGGAGAACAGGAAGCCCATAGGTAGGAAAAGCAGGTTGCAGTGCTTCCCCCTCCTGGCTCCCCTTGCTGCCACACATGGATCTGAAGTTCGATTTCCAGATTAAATTTTCATGGGCTCTGCCTTGTGTCTATGAAACTCCATCTATTTTTCCTTTTTACTTCACCTTTTTTTCCCAAATTCAATCCAAAAAGCAGCAGGCATGGCAGGGATGTTATCCTCCTGATGAAAACAGTTGTGACTGGATAGGAAAGTAAGGACATGTGTGAAAAGGAAAAGTAGAGTCCCCTAAACACATGGAGTATAAAGTTTTGTTTACAGTAGGTTTGGCCAGGACATTGATTTGCATTGCATCAGCAGCAGCACCAAGCAAAGCGGTGGCCTTGTGTTTCCAAAATGTTGACATTCGTAACATTGCCTTCCATGCAAAATTGACTTTTCCTTTCCATAATGTATGTGTCTCTGGTTCCCTCTGGGCCTGACTTCATGTGGGAAGAGAGTCATTCAGAGGAGCTGCTGGGCATGTGTGCTCAAAGGGAACAGAGAAAATTTATAATTTTAGTTGAGTCCTCTGGTGAACTCAACTAAAATTACAGAGGTCCTGTTATTTCTGCTTCCCCTTACTCTCACTGACTGATTCCACCCAGGTGCATTGCTGCTTTCTGTCCATCCCCTGTGCACATCCAGTATGGTCAGGATTTTGTCTTCTCTTCCCATGCACCCAAATCGTGTTTAATATAATTACCTGGTAATGAAACCTTTTCTCTTCTTCTTGAATAGGAAGATAGCTGAAAGATGTAAGCAAGTAGCTAGAAGAGCCCAAAATGGACTCAAACAAAAAGAAAAGCTTATCCTTTGATAAGGATATTTTTTTCTGAAGCATGATATTAACAGCACCACTATGCAGACTTTTAGTCTGTGCAATGAGTGCTTAGTGTAAGATAATGTGGGAAAAGGCTGGGTCTAGCCTTGCTATACACAAATTTATTTGTTCCTCCCAAATTTCACTGGTGGGGTCAAAACTCTGGTCTCAATGACAGAGAAAGCTGATTTTCTGTATGAAAAAAACCCTAAACCAGGCTGTAAGAAATTGAGCTGGCTTTTTCATAGACTCTAACCAGCTTTGCAACAAAAATGGATTTCAAGCAGTATCTGCCATCTATGAAAGCTGCTATTTTGCTTGTGTGATGCTCACCCCCATCTCGCTCAGCCCATCTAAGATTAGGGTGATGACTCTGCATGTGGCAGCAAGGACAAACATCTTGCTTGTGACTTGGCAGGAGGACCTGGCAGCGCCGCAGCCGCCGGAGCAGCCGCGGCTGGAGGGAGAGGGGGCCCCGGCAAGCACTGCAGGAGAGGTGAGTGGTGCCACGGCCCCGCTGCCCCACGCTCCCTGTGCCCCTCCCGGCCCCCTTCTGGGTTCCTGGTTTCCCCCTGGCAGAATCTGCCCCTCGCCACTTGTGGTTTAGGACTGCCATGCAAGGAGCCCATCACTGCTCCCACTTTCTTGGGTTGTTGGACAAAAACCTGAGCTCCTCTGTTCTCATTTTCACCACTTCCTTAGCTTAGGAATTTTCCATGAGTGACAGATGGGCAGATTGCAAACTGCTGCCTGATTTGGGTTGATTTTGGGGTGTAACTGCACATATTAATGCTGTCCTACAGTTCTGTCATCACATGGAATAGCTTTTTCCGGTTTGCAGCCCTGCTTTACAAGAGATTTAGATAACGAGTTAGGTTTTTCTATACATTTTTCTGTATTTAAATTAGTTCATTTAATTTTTTTAACTGTTCTACCTGCAATGTTCTTTTGAAGCCCTGGGTCAAAAATTTGTCTCTGGGCCAATTTCAGCTCTTGAACAAGGATGACTTTTTGTCCAACATGGACAACAGGGGCAAACGCTTCTCATGTGGTATTTCCTTTATAATTTCAGTGTTAAGGCCTTTGTCTGTCCCTTCCACAAGTACTGCATGCACCCAAAACTGCATCCCCACAGTTTTCAGCCTTTCTGAAGCTGAAATATTTACCTGTTTTCTTACTTGTCTTCTCTCACAGGGTGAAATTGAAGGTGATCCATCAAGTTAGGGAATTCTTGCTCAAAAGAGACCATTCCAAGAGCATACATGGAAGTATTAGCTGTCACCACAACAGGAAAATCCCACTGTCCATAGACTAACTACATCCAGCTCTGCAGTCTTGCACTTGCCTCATAAACCAGTTGTACAATATATGTAAGCCAGACTCCTCTAATTGTAACGTGCAGGTGTGTACTGGGCTGTGTGTCTTTCCCATCCTCCCTCCTGGCCTCCCAGTTGCTTTGTATATTTTGGTTGGACTCACAAATCTGTGTCTTGCATCCATATGCACTGGCACTTGGGATCTCTAGGCATTGTGGAATTTTTTTTTTTAACTAATAAAAAGTGTTTGAACAAGATTTTTGTCTTGTCAGTTTTGTTTGCACATTTTAGATGTGGATCCTTCCAGACTGATGCATTTTTCCTGTAAAAGTGCAGTATTAGAGTACTCAAAACTGTAAGGGCCTTAAATCGTATTGTAAGAGATTAAGAATAACAAAAAATGTTATTTCTGAAAACAGTACTGTAGGTAGGCTGGCTTTCTGTCTCTCAGGCTGAAAAACAAATATTTCACTTTTTAAATACTTGCCATGTTTAAGAGAGAATGTAGGGGTGATATTGGATGAAAGGAGGCTTTTTAAAGGACTGTGAAAGTGATGTTGAGCTCAGTTTATTCTGTCTGCACCAGAAAGCTGTCCTGACATCAGGATGTAACAAGCTGCCAGAAGGTAATTAAAGAAATGTGCTGGGCACCAAGTGACCTGGTCAGAACTGCACTGCTGCTGGCAGGGACGGGCAGGGTTGCTGTGAAATGTGTGAGTGCCAGGGCAGGTGCCCAAGGAGAACCTCCTGGTGACCACGAACACGGAGCTGGTATCGGTTACAGCACTCGGTCAGGCTGCTGAGTGAGGGCAGCAGAGACCCTCCACATTCACCAGGGCAGAGAGCAGGAAAATGTTGCTGTGAATAATGGGCTACATTTAAAGCACATCAGAAGGTATGGATATAAAAATGAGTTCTTTTATTTACCTGCAGGAAGAGCACCCACGAATCCAGGAGAAGCCAGTGTAAACTGTTGAGATTTAAACTGCTTCAAAATCAGACCAGTAACCTTCATTAAGCTGCTAAATGATGATGACTATGGAAGGTATTACAGAAGAGACTTGCTGTGGCATGGAAGCATCTAGCAAGTGTGCTGGCAGCCTCTCTCAGGCATAACAGTATGTGTAAAGCATTGCCTTGCAGAGACAACAGGATTTTCATCCCAATGGGTCTTTGATCTCAATATAGAAAGAGAAAAAAAGAGCCCTAGCAGAGGTAAAAGGACCTTCAAAGGAAGATGTATCTGATATGTGCATACTCTCCTCTGATGTCCTGCAAGTATCTGCCAATTAAACAGAGTAACTAAAATTGAGGCCACGGTAAGAGGACATAAAGAGATACTCATGCCCAGCAGTAGGAGGCTGGAGTCTATTCTCAGTGCTCACTAGAGAGAGACAGAAAAACCTTTTGCTCAAAAGCTTTACTTAATGGGGATACAAACAAAAGCGTGCTTCCAAAAAAGTGTTTTGCAAAAATTCGGAGGTGAATGCCTTCACTATGTAGGGCATGCATGGGAGGCAGGAGCAGGCTGTAACAAAGGATCAGTAAGCTGCTCCCCAAATGCCCATCTCTCAAACAGGCTTTCCCCCTGGTTCCAAGGGCTTAAACCAGGAGAGAATGGTAATTACTGAGCTGAGAATGCTGTGCCACATCTCTGCCACACTGAGCTGCATGGCTGCTTGGGAGAGCAGCACACAGCTCTCTGTGTTTCCTTCCCTGTGGAAGGGAAAGTGTTTTACCAGTATCTACACAGCTGTATCTGGAACTGTGGGACTGAAAACACTGCTTGACTACTGGCCAACATGTGTCCAAATGTTTCCTACAGATGTGTCCAAATATTTCCTACAGATGTGCCTCTGCACTTGCCTGCCTCTCACGTGGGACAGCACTGCTCAGGGCCCAGGCACAGGCAGTTCCAAGTCTTGGAGACAGACACCAGGGCATGCAGTTTCCTCCCACACAAGTGCCCTGTGTCAGTGAGTGGGAGCAGGGCAGTGCTGTGCCCATGCAATGGCTCAGTGAGCCTCTATTTCCTCCCTGTCCCTTCCTCAGACTGGCTGTCACCCAGCTGGGGGGAGCAGAAGCCAGAGGTCTGAGCCACATTTGTCAGAGGTAAGAAAGGTGAGGACTTGATTCTTTTGAAGTAGAAGAGTCTTTGATTAAAGAGACAAAATATTGTCTATTAATTATTCAACCAAACTTTGTTGTAAGGAAGGAAGTCTGTGCATTGAAAGGAAGTCTGTGCTTTTCATGAGTATTCAGACAAGTGTAATGAGAGGTGATGGAAGTGAAAAGTGGAATGATGGAGGAGATGTGTCAGAAATATCCTACAGGAGAAGGTACTTCCACTATGGAATTGCTGGCACCCCCTGCCCCAGGTAAGTGCTGAGGGAAGCAACCACTAGCAAAACTATTTTTTGCTGACAGATCTTGTGCAATCAAGAATTTCTTTTACTCATCTCACCCTGTGAATTATTGAAGTGGACTTTGTACATGTGATACCACTATCACACAGGCTGTTAACTTAATCCCACTGTGATGAGACAGCACCCAGTGCCAGGCACAGTGTGGTCACTGTCTGTCCCCAGTGAGGACTGTGGGCACTTGCACTCTGACCTCTGAGGGGATCCAACCAGCCAGGAACAGCTGCTGCCAAGTCTTGCATCAACCTCACCATACAAGTGACCAACGAAGTGCTGAAAACCATTTTTTTCCCCCTTGTAACTGCAAAACTTCCTTTCCATGTAAAACTGCAGTTAAGCTTTATTGAGTGATTTGTTCTGATAGAGCTCACAGCCCTTGTGAGCTCCCCCCAGTTATGTCCTAGCCAAGGGCTGAAGGGCATGCAGGGCCTGATTTTTCAAAGATGTTTGTCTGGGATGAAGGAGAGGAAGCAATGGCTCTCTACAGAATATCCCTAACAGCATTCCACTAATTTAAATGCAAATCAGGTAATAATACACTTAAAATCCCACTTCATTTGAAAGTCCTATTTTTGTGTCTGCATAATGCATGTCCTAAAACTGAATTCACAGAGTACCCAATTAAAAACTGAAGGGCTGTTTTTATAATACTGTCCTCTATAAAATCACATTCTCACCTCTTTGACACATTGAAACTCGCTTTAACTGTTTCATAAATGCACTGAAACCCTACCAAATCACACGAAGACACTCCATACTGTTAATAGCATAGCAGAAAAAGCTCAAATCAAAACTGCACTTTCTGAATATCAGACAAACCCCTGCCCACACGAGTTTGAAACAGCACAGACTTTCTCTGTCAAGCTTTGGCACTGCTTTTTTGTGTGGATCCCAGCATGCAAGGCAGCTCTGCTTCTCCACCCTTCCCCTCCCACTAAGCCCATGTGGGTGAGCAGCACAACTGTGTGCCAGAAGGGCAGAGCCACAGAACTCCTTGCTCTCAGTGTGCCTAGAAAATGTACACAGCTCTCCTGTAGACTTTACATCCCAGCTCACAGCCTCAGCTTTCCCAGCCAGTCACTCCTGGGATAGGACCAGTTATTTATTTCCCCAGTCCCATGCCAGATTTTAAGGTGGGAGTCAAGCCTTTCTCATCTTCTTAGCCTTACTTAAAGACCAGACAATTTTTTTTGTCTTTTCTCATCATTAATCTGCAGGATATTGTAAGCATCCATAGCAGTCTCAGTATTTAAGGACGGTTTTAGGTGCTCCAGATGACAGTAGAAACATGACACTTCACCTGGATGTTACCTCAAGATTGAAAAAGTAGAAGGTAAAGAACTCCATTTGCATTGGCCTTACGTTGATCTCATGCTTTGAAGCAGAGCTGATGGATAATTCCTGGAGGATGTTACCACCTGTGTAAAGGAAGAATCAGCTGAACCTACTTTTCTTCTGGTACTGTATGTCAATATTTGAACCAAACAGCTAATTTAGCTTAATTAGAACAACTTTAGTTTTTTATTCACCTGCTGTGAATATATAATTAAAAGTCTAATTGACCCATTGAGGGGAAAAAAGGGTTGCTGTTTGAAATAACAAGGTCAACTTTAGTGTGATCTCCTAAATTACTGACAAATGACTTACAATAATTGTCTATGAGCAAACCATTGCATTTCCTAAAACAGTTCCATTTCATGACACAAACACCACATCCCTTCCACACCAATATCAGCCTCCTCTAGCAGCCATGAATGCTGAACACTGCACACTTTGTAAACTTCTGGAGTGATCTGTGTAGAACTTTTTGGCCCTGACACATCATTGCATTTGCCTTGCTAATGAACACCACACCTATCTATAACCCTGGTAAAATTAAAATTTAAGAAAACCCATATAAATTTCAACACTTTTTAATTAACCTCACTTGCCCATTTTCATGTGTAAAACATAAGCTGTAGCTCTGATTAATTACTTCTGACCTTCATCAGGTGATAGAGCAGAAGGGTTCATGTCACTGATATATGAGAGGGTGCTCAAAGCTGCCACTGAAGATGTGTGAAAGGAAAGGAAACCAGAACAATTTCTAATTTCCCCATGGTGCTTTAGATCTAACTCACAGCTGTTTGGGCTTTGTATTTGTAGTTGCCAGCTATTTCCAGGGCCATGGATTGTGAAGCACTCCTAGCACTTAAGGAATCAGTTTTGGGTTTCTTTTCCCCAAACACAAATAACTGCTCATCACAAGGAGCAGGCTGTGAAGGTGCAGAATGTGGAGAAAAAGCCCAAGGACTCAGACACAGAGAAGGGAGTCAGACATGTTACGTATCAGAGGTGAGCAGACAGTGCTGCTGGGGCTGCTGACACTTTTGGCCAGTGTCAGTGATGCACCCTGGCATTACCAGGTGGAGTAACTTTTGGAATAGCCTGAAATTCCCTGGGCACCTTGGTGTGTGGCTCTGCCTGCTCTGTGGTACCTGTCCCAGCTGGCATTAACCAGGATTTCTACCTGCAGTCTCAGCAGATACTGCGAGCTGAAAGGAGCACAAGTCCAAACTAACTTCCCACCCTTTCAAATCCTCATTTTTAAGCACTCTAATTAATGTCTAACATCAGTTCAAAAGGCTTACCATTGTCTTCTAAAAAGTAAGGTTAACTCACAGAGTGGATAAATATTATGCAATATATTCCATTAATTTTCTGCTGTGATTTTGTAACTCAGCCTGCCACCTGATGCACAGATTATTGGTACCATCATATGGAATGAATACTATGCAAATGTCCCTCTTCCCTCTGCTCTGGGCTGCACTATAATGATCATGCCATGCCAATTTGGGCAAGAGTAATTTGCTCACTTTCCTTTTTTTCAGTATGGAATCAGGATAATTATATTAATGCTAAAGATAAGATTACATTAGATAAGGAGTCATACTGCCATGCTGTCAGCAGTGTGGGTTTTGCTCAGGAATTCATGCTGCCTAATGCTTTGAGCAGGAGGTAAAGCAAGCAGTGACACAGATCAGACACCCATATTGAGTCCAAAATACTGAACAGAGATTTCTACTTGGAAGAATAATAGTTGGAGCTGGGGAAATCTAGGTAGGTATTAGAACAGAATTAGAGAGCAATATTTACCTGAATAGATTAGGAGTCTATAAAATATTGCTCTAATGTGGTGCATGTTTAATGCTTGATGTAAGCATGCTTGGGTTTTAAATGCTTTCCTAAATTCCTGGTATCTTTTTCAGGAAGACCATCCCAGCCAGCACCTGCAGGGCCCTTGCACTGAAAACCCAGCAGTGGAAACAAGCTGGGAGGGCATTGGGAAGGTATTTGCTGCTGAAGCCTGGGTACATCTTCTCTTGAGCTGTGACAAGCTGCCTGGCGGATTCCAGAGAGCTTCTTCCTTCCTTTCACTAACACTCCACACACAAGTTAATCTACCTGACTGAGAACAGCTGAAATCCACCTATTTGGCCTGGCTTTGCTGTGGCTATGTTCTCAGGTTTGGGCAAGAAAAATAAGTAGGTCTCTGTTAGTGATTTGGTTCCAAAAAATGCCAGAGCCCCACAAGACTGGGTGTCCTTTTATCTGAGTTTTTGCAAATTCAAGTAAGAAAATCATTCCAGGAAAGAAATCAGCAAGGAATTGAAAAACATACCTGCTGTGAATTTATAATTAAAAGTCTAATTGACCCATTGAGGGGAAAAGAGGATTGCTGTTTGAAATAACAAAGGAGTGGTGCAAAAGTTGACAAGAGCTCTCTGAAATGACAGGCGGAGTAGGAGCAGCAGAGGAATACTCAGAACCTTGTTTTCTGTGACTCTTCCTCACTTGGGTACTAATGAAGTCCCAAACTTATGAGAACTGTCAGTACCCACCCTGGTTCATCTGTGGCATCTGTGCCAGTTTACCAACACAAATCTTTTCTCAGGAAGAAAAATATGGGTATGAGTATGGCCATCTGAACAGAGACACTTTGTACCCCAGAAAATGGCAATGAGGAACCCAAACTCCACAAAGCCAGAGAACCATTTGGCTCCTGACTCTGCCAATAGTTTACTTGTACAAAGTACCTTTGTACTGGGGATGGATGGCAGGAAATATAAACTCCAAAGGCTAGTGGAAATCTGGGAGCTGCCAGAGGTTAAAGCCAGAAACTTTTATTAATGTGGTAATGCTAGGAAAGGAAGTGAGTTTAAACATAATTTCTGAATGAAAAGAATCTTACCACAAAGCCACAGTAGGAAAATGTGGGTTTGCTAATTTGGCTTTTTTTTTTTTTTCCCCTGAGAGCTGCTAGTGCTGGCACTGGTTACCTGCCTTACCCAGGGAAGGCCTTCTGTGATGATGGGATTTGCAATCCACCTTGAGCAGGCAACTGGAAAGATGACCAGATTAGCAGTTTCTTATAAAAAATACACATAAATCACAGCTCTCACCATCTAACCTTATCCCACCTGACAAGAAAAGTGGGTTGTGATTAAAACTTCTAAGAACAGAAAAAAATTGGGCTGGTTTCTGTTCTCATGAGGGTCTGCTTAGGGACTGAAGGAAGGAGAAGGAAGTCAGCCTGGCGGGGACAAAAGTTGGCCATGGCCACACACTGAACTTCAGTAATTTTCCAGCACTTGTAAAGCTCAGTTCAGTGGCTTTCCTCTGCCTGTGATGGTGGAACAGGTTTTTTTGCAGTTTTGGTTATTAAAAAAACAAACAGCACAAATTAACAAAGACAGTGTGATGGAGCAAAAATCTCAATCTGGGCACACCCTCTCATCGGGGAGGGTAAATAAACAGCTTTTCTCTATTTTCAGCTGTCATTCTTCACATTTGAACTCCACCCATTGTACCAGTCACCCCCAAAAGAATCAGCAGGTCTCCTGGCAGATGTATAAAACCAGAACAAGTCAGGACTCTATCACATAGTGTGCTATACATCACCAGCCGCTCCATTTTATCGAAGGAGAGGACTTTAACAGGTGTCAGAAGCCACAATGTCGAGTAAAAGCTTCCAGGGACTGAAGGAACAAGCTGAAGGTGCAGCAAAAGATGCTGGTAAGAAAGATGAAATACTGTTGTATATTTAGAGGGGGGCTTAGTTGCTGAATACCACAACCCATGGCTGCATCGGTGCTAGCAGGACACAGCTTCCTCTCTTTTCTTCACTTTGCAAGTTTTGGCCATCACCTGGAGAAGACCACAGGCCAGCCATTCTTCTCAAAGCTGCCTCAACCCACTCACCCACTTCTCTCTCTGTGGCTCCTGGGCATTGTCCAACTCTTATCACTCTCCAAAATGTTAAACTTAATATTTTTAGAGCAGTGAAGCTTTTTTTTGGTGACAACAGCCTTCTGTATTTAGCATTTGCATTGATCAGAGTGGTCTTTTTTCATGCTTTGCAAGTGGCTTTTAATCAGCACTCCTTTTAGTATGTTGGAATTAAGCTTTGACACATTTGACATTTGGCTTGTCAGTGTCTTCTGGTAATGTAACGACATTGATTGCAATGGATAGTTTGTAATGTGTAGGACATGTTTCTGTTGTGTTCTTCTGCAGTGATCACCAGACTGCAGGGTTTAAAAAACCCTGTATGCACATTTCTGTCATTGCAATGCCCATGTTCTAAGGCTGAGCACTGTTGTCATTAGCACTGGGCATTGGAAACAAACTTTTCAATGCAAAGCATAAAAATTTTTCCTTCAAATGAAAAATTTCAAAATGAGTACAGCATATAGTAGCTTTCTATAGTATATTCACTACCATGTTTGCCTGCTGCTCTTTCCCAGTAGTGTGTAATTTGATCAGATATGGTTCTGGATTCTGATCCTGCAAATACTTCCTTGTATAGCTGAAATATATGAGTGACATCATTGATTATATTGAAGTTACAGAAAGTTTCCATATATCTGGGGACAAATGTGTAGTAGCCCCACAAACATTACAGAGCCCCTTTCTGGAAAACAAAATAGTCTTTGTTGCATCCTGAATATACTCCTGCCATTGAGGGTGCACTTCACTCTTTCATAAACTATGAGCAATCTTACAATTGCAAGGCATCTCACTTTTTTAATGTTTCATGTTCTGGAGTTGATCTGTTATGTTTCCAGTTTCTGCTCCTCTTCTATTCATAGCTTGTTTGTAAAAATCTCCTTTCTCCTGTTCATCTCTGTTTAATGCACTTGCTTCTGTCTTAGAACAGGCTCTAGTCCCAGACAACCCACAGGGAAAATGCACATTAGATGGCCAACCTACCCCAAGCATAATAAGGCAGAAAAATCAATAAAAGCAAGTGTAGTGTTAAATAAGCAGCTTGCAGCTAAATGTCATCATTCCGACTCACTGCTAATCTTTTCTTATCTCCTGCTTATCTGCCGTTGATTTGCTCAGCTGACCATGGGTGCCAGGTGAGTGCTAATCTCGGAGCAAGCTGCTGTGGCAGCACACAGTGCCCAGGGTGCCCTGTGAAGGGCACAGCCTCAGCCTGCTCTGCACCAGCCCGGGTCCTTGCCAGGGGCACAGCCTGCTGCAGGCGTGCAGAAAGCTCACTGGCGTACGGAATTCCCGTAACCAGAAACGCGAACGGCTGGAAAGGATTTTGATTTTGTTTTCCCTTAATTACAGCAAACGCACTGGGACAGGCCACTCAGGATGCAGTCAACCAGATAACAGATGCAGGCCAGAAAGGTAGGAGCAATGACGTTCAAGTCAAGACGGAGCAGCTCAACACAAGCCAGAAGCGGCCCGTGCTCATTCTCTTCTGTCCCACAGGTGTTCTCAGCCTGAAAGTCCTTGGTTTCAGTGACCACTTTGTATGACCTTTAACATTTTATAACAACTGTAACAATTTTATAGCAACCTGTATAAATCTCACAGGAGGATTTCAGGATCTGTTGCTTAGGAGCTCCACACATGTACTGGCAGACTGTAGCTGACCCTCCCTGGCCCCCAAGTCTCATGCACAGCATTCAGACATTGGCTTCCTATTTAGAAAACTTGTGGAGACAGCTCTTCTTTCTAGAGGATTGAGTAACTCTGTGTTACATCTTGCTCCCCCCACCCCAGCCCTGAGAGCAGGGGTCTGTCCAGGTCCAGCCTTACACTGGATCCCAGCACCTGCTGGGGCAGCAGCTGGGGTTGAACATTATTGATCCTGCAGGTGAAAAGGTGTTGTCAAGCAAGTGTTGACATCTTGCAGCTGGGCATTGAGAACAAGTTAAACTAAAATCTAGGCTGATTTTTTTTTTTTTGTAATAATTTATCAAGATTCTAAGTTTGAGGGGTGAATTGTAATTTTGGGGTCTAAAATATTTCAATTTCATGAAAGCCAAAATGCACTGGCAGTATCCCCTTAGAGGTGACAGCTTCCACAGCTCCATGGATGTGACAAGAAGGGCAGGCTTGGGCAGCTGTTGATGTTAGATGAGGAGGCAGCAAAATGCCCAGAATCTTTTTTGGAGATATATCACTCCTTTTTTATAGTCTAATATTTTTCACACCTCTCTTCTATCATAAGTATTAAACCATGTTGCATTTTTCCAAATTTCTGCTTATCTTTTTCCCTCTCTTGCAGCTTTTGACAAGGCTTCCAAGACAGCACAAGATGGAGTAGAAAAAGTGACTGGACAGGCTGCAGAAGCCATGTCTGGCTTTGGGAAAAAATGTGGATTCAAAAAATGATGCTAATTCAAGTCACCAGTATTGCTTGTATAAATCTCTCTTTGGCCTGTTATTACCTACTTCTTTGTGTAGAAAAATGAAAGCTGTTTGATATCTGGATGATTTCATTCTCTGCAAATACAACTTTTTAAGACAGAAGGTCCTTCTCATCCTTTACATAGAAAAAATGCATGTCTGCTCACAATTGCCAACGTGGCTGAAAAGGTTTCAGCAATGCTGTTGCCCTGCTCTTACAACAGCTCAGTGATTATTGCCACATTTGCTGAGTGTATTTACAAAGTCAGTGAAACTGTTCATAATTAGGACACCAGAACATCATGTGATGAAACTGAGTCTTCTTCCAATAATCAAAACTTAGGCTGGGGTTATATTTCTTGTCAGTTGTTTGTTTGTTCCCATTCCCTGCATTTTTAGATTAAGATAAATAAAGGTACTGTAAGATCTCCCCTACTTAGATCATGTTGTTGTTTAATCTCGTTATTTTGCTAGGGTTTTCAGTGAAGGATCGCACAGTGTCTTGCTAATCCCTTTTGCTCTCTGATTCAGAGCCCTGTGAGGTCACGGGAAGGGAGGGGAGTACTGAACCCTTCTGCAGCCTGGCAGAAGGATGGAAACCAACATCCCTGCCCTGCAGAGGAGCCCTGTGGTGTCTGGGAGCGAACGGAGTCGTGGTGTCCACCCCTTCTCCGTTCTCCTGCACGTCTGGTGCCCCTCTAAATGTCTTGTTTCCATTTCCCACAACACATCTCCCGTTAAATCTCCTGGGGACAAACCCCAGCCAGCCACGACCTGTTCAGGGATGGAGCTATTGCCACACAGGCAAGGGGGCAATCTTCTTGCCTAGGAGATGGAAATATTTATTTGAGATTGCTGCTTGCTGGGCAATCAGAGGCTGTGCAGCCAGACAGGTTGCCCTCTTAGTGCTGCCTCTGTCAACAGAAGGCACTAATATCCACTCACTCACAGTAAGTGCTCTTAACTCAGCCTCAGGCTGTTTCTCATTGCTAGGCAATATTTCCTTTCTATTTTTTTCCCTTTTTTGTTTCCCTCTATTGCTTTGAAGCCTTACCAGCCTGTTTCAGTAAGAATATAATTTGTGTCTTGCAAAAGAAAACCAAAGCATGACCAAAACCATCTGGCTGCAATGAAATAGGGCAGTCCAGGCCTGTTTGAGGTATCAGACTGTCACGCCTCTTGGCCAAGAGCTGGGGTTGTCCAGGGCTTTTTGGAAGCCAGTCTTTGCTAATTTGGTCCAAGGAGAGACTGGTTCATCACTGGACCCAAAGACCACCCTTGTCTGCAATCTGCACAAGGGCTGCACCAACACAAAAGCCTTTACAGGACCTTACAAGTAATAGACCATCTGTGAGTAAACATAGTCCAGGCTTTGCACAGTGCAATGCCCTATGCAATGGCTCCTGTCATTTAAAACTTTAAAAGCCTAAATATTTACCCAAGTACAAGCTCACAGAAAAAGCATTAGACTATTGCACTCTCAGTTACTGGGCAACCCCCAACAGTACTTTATTATTTAGTACTTTTCATAGTTACTTTCCTGACGGTGAAATCTATGGGGACTGAGCTCTTTAGGCTCAGCATTTCAGACACCAATGTGACCCATACACCGCTCACACCTTTTTTTTTCTGCCTGCAAATCACTTAAATATTACAAAAAAGTTTGTACACTTGCAGGTATTTTCACCAGTAAAACATGTTATCCCCTTGCACGACAGACACTGCTCCTCCTGCTTTGTTCATGGGGAATGCAGCCCTGACTCCTGGTGTGCAGTTTTACATCCCTTTATTCCAGTTGTCTTCAGTGTACCTACACAGTTATCAGTTCCCACTGTACCAGCCCAGTGTTGGCAGGGTAGGGACTGGACAGCCTGGCTGGAGGGACTACTGGAGGTCACCCACTGAGTTTAGAGAGGAGAAATCACTTTATGCATCCAGCCAAGGAGCAGCCAGAGGCAGTTCCTGACTCCTGCTCCCCAGTGCAGGGATGCCCTTGTGAATTCAGGAGCCTGATCGGAGTCTTTCACATCTCTTTGTCCTGAGGGTGAACGCTGTGCCATGGGCACCCATGAGTCTGAGTCACTTGCTGGCAAGTGTTTCCAGGTCTAAACTTAAGCACTTTGCTCCACAAGTAAGGTCCCTGCCTTAGTCACAGTGCTCTTTGGTCTGGAAGTATTTGGGGCTCTGTCTTGCTTGTGCATCACACAGCGACCCATGACCCAGCTCAGGACTGCATCCTCCTGTCCCAATTGAAGTCTCCAGATGTTCTGTAAAAGTAAAGCAGACATCCCTAGAGCTCCTAGCAGCTCCTGTGCCATCAGCCTCAGACACGTGAAGTTATCTAACACTGGAGTCTCAAACTTCCTTATATTGGTGCTGGGTGTGCCTGCAGCTGCCTGAGCTATGAAATGCTGAGCAACAAGGATTCTTGTTTCAACCTGGCTGGGCTGCCCCACTCCAATGCCCCGGAGACCTTCCCAGGGTGGCTGAGGGGCAAATATCCACCTCATCTCCTCTTCACAGCCCAACAGGCCAGGGGCATGGCAGGGGCTTAGCTTTTACCAGGTTTTTATCCTTCTCCCGGGTGAATACTGTGATTAATGGTCTACAGGTTATCAAGAATCCAATCTTTGCAGCTGTAGTTTCCTGTCATGTGGCAAAGTAAGACCAAGAAACCTGGAGACGAATAAACTGTTGGTGTGCTGGGTGCTGTTGCCCATGTGCCACGGGGAGTGCTGGAGCTGGAGCTGCTGTGCAGGCTGCACGCTCTGCCCCGTTGTGCTGTGCTGTGCAGGCTGCACGCTCTGCCCCGTTGTGCTGTGCTGTGCAGGCTGCACGCTCTGCCCCACTGAGCTGTTCCACCAGGCCTCCGATGATGTCGGGCGGCCCCACGCAGCCTCCCTCCACCCCAGAGAGCAGCAGTGGGCAGCCAGCAGAGCCCCCCTTGGCCCCACCTCCCAGGTAACCATGATTGCTGGATTGGCAATGTTGGAAAGGATATCCCAGCCACTCCTTGAAGTCTGTGGTTATGAACAATGCTGTCCGGCTCCCTTTTGGGGCTCTCAGCAGTGTCTGTTCCCAGGGGCCTTGGCAGCACTGGGGTTTCCTGCCCATAGCACAAACTGACTTTTATTGCTTTCACATTTGAAGTTTATTTCTCACCAATCACAGAGGTGGACCCTTCACTCCAAACCCCACCAGGTGTGGCAAACGAGGGCCGTTACCCAAAACCTGCTGCACCTGGGCTGGGGCAGCCTGGCTGTGTGGGTGTAGGCTGGGGAGCCTTTAAAGGGGCTGTGGGAGATTCCCGAGGAGCTGCTGGCTGCGGACGTGTCGGGCAGGTAGGACCCGGCCATGTGGGGTGGTGGGGTGCTGGGTGGGAGGTGAGTGTTGGTGTTGTGGGTGTTGCGACTGAGCCCGGGGGATGAAGGCCCTGCAGCCACTGCCCGTGGCGAAGGCGCCGGGCTTTGTCTCTGCTCTGCAGCTCAGTGTGTCTGCCCGTGCCGGCTGGCGGCCGAGCTCCGGCAGTGTTAGTGTGTGTGCCTCGGCAGCTCCAACCCCTGTGTTCGGCTCTGCCCCGGCATTGCTGGCTCGGCGAGGCCTGGGCCGGGTCGGGCCCGCTCCCGGCAGCCCCGCGCAGGAAGGAGCCGAGCTCCCGGGACGTGTCCCTGTGCCGGGAGGCTGAGGGGCCCAGCCCAGCACAAATAGCGGCTGTGGTGCTGGGGAATGCAGTACTGAAATGCGTTGCTGCGATGGCAGATACTGCGACACTGAGTGCAGCCTAATGTCAGTCTAAATGCATCCCTGATCAAAGGCCTGCTGCCTGCAGGGAGCTGCACCTCCTCGCTGGTTTTCCACGGCTTTGAGAAAATGGGTGCTTTTTGTACTTGAAAAGTGGGGTGTATTTTAATGCTGTGTGTTTTCACTCTGTGAGGCAAGCATCACCTTTACCTGTGTGTAGGCAGTGTTGTGATGGCATGTGCTCTCTCCTCTCCCATGTTACAATAGGTACCTGCAGTGCGTCGGTGTAATGTGATCAGGGATTGTTCTGTAATTTTATTTCTGTGCTGATGTTCACTGGAAAGCCAGTGCTGGTGCTGTACCAGTCCATGCTCATGGAAGCTGCTCATGAGTTAATGTGGCTTTCAAAAAAAAGCTGTACTTGCAGTACTGGAGTGCATGAGTGTGGGAGCCATTCTTCACTTTGGAATTCGGATAGGATGAGGAGGGAGGGGTATTTCCAGTGATAATGTAAACACACCTCGGCAAATACACAAACCTGTTGCTGACTCTGAGTCTTGTTGTCTTCACACATCTCTCTGCTGTCAGTAACTGGAGCAGCAGCAGAACAGGACTAGGAAATGGCAATTTCCTGTGAACAAGGCTGGCTGAGGGTAGTTGAGGATGTCACAGGGAACAATGTGTATGTTTTACTGCTTGGCTGCTGTGCAAAGAATTTCCACTGGTCAGATGCTGGTCTGAGTTATCTGAAATATTTCTGGGTTTGTTTTCTTTTCTCCTGCATTGCAGGTCTGTTTTGAACTTTGTTAACAACCCTCTACTTGATGTCAGTTTAAAACCAATATTGTTACTTTCCTTTTTTTTTTTTTTGGTTTTTTGTTTGTTTTTTTGGGGTTGGGTTTTTTTTGTTGTTGTTGTTTGTTTGGGGTTTTTGTTTTTTGGTTTTTTTGGGTTTTTTTTGTGACCATATTCTGGTAGAATTTGTTTTCAAATATGGTGAATAATCCTTTCCCTGCTTTCAGAAAATAAAATGAGGAAGGGAACCCCCTCTACCCTCAGTAACTCTGTATTCTATCTAATTGCTATAAAGTAGGACTTCATGGTCTGTAAAAAAAAAAAAAGGGCAGTGGTGGGAATAAAACAGAGCTTTTATTGTAATGCTGAAAAGGGACAATGCAGAGGAACTGTTGTTCATGGAGTGCCATGCCTGGCATCAAGAGACATAATCCTAGAGCCTACTGTGGTGGCAGCTGTAGGATACAGAACAGTTTGATAAATAAACCCTTGTTCTGAGGCAGATTATGCATTTTCACCCTGTTTTCAGCAATAATTATTTGATCAACAGAGCGAAACCCTCTGTCCTGTGTAAAAAGGCACAGCAGTAGTTCTGCTGGAAAGCTGGTGATGGCAGAAAAAAAGTAAGCTTAGTATTTTGGGATGAGGCCAGCTCCTGTGTGGCTGGAGAACATAAAGGTGCCCTGTGAGAGGAGCCAGGGTTCCGTGGGGGCCTTGTGCTCAGCCGTGTGCCTCCTGCACATCCCATGCCATTGCCTACAGCTGGGCACAAGGCTGGGCAGCTCAGCTTTTTGGCAGCTGAGTTGAGCCCACCTGAACCCCACCAGCTGCTGCTGATGCCTCTCTGGGGGCTGTGCTGGATCCCACAAAGTGTTTGCTGTGGGGACAGCAGGGAAGAACACAAACCTATTCTCCTGAACCAAACCTAGGAAATAGGAGGTTAAAATATTAATTATGACACACCACAAAATTATGAGCCTACTCTAACACAATAAAGATTTCATCAGATGCTTTAGAAAGCAGGGCTAGTTCCTCCCATTTCTTTTTATAGCCGTGAATTTTAAGTCCCACTGGGGATCAAAAGAATGTGGGCAAGAATCATCTGAAACTGGATGCTTTTCTATGTAAGGTTTTGAAATGACAGAGTTGATTTAAGCAATTCTTCAGCGGAGTGTTTTGCAATGCAATGTTTTTGTGCCCGGTTCACGACGGGCTGTGCCAGGCTGCGTATCCCCCTGCGGCTCTGGAGCCTTTGGGCAGGACAGCTGTGGCATGCACACTGTTTACCAACTCCCCGATATGGAAAAACAAAGCTTTCATTCCTGGGCTATGGAAAACTTCTGCCGACAAATCCACGCCCTCTCTCCGGGGAGGAAATCATAACAAACATTAATGTCTCTTCACCCTTTTATGCCTGGTATATTAATCACCCAACAAGCGCTCATGACTTTTCGAGGTTCCAGTTTGCATTTGCCCTCTAACTACTGGGAGGAGTCCTGCTTTGTCTATAAAAAGCTGCACTTTGCCAAACAGCGTAACAGAACCGAACTTAGGGATTCACTCGCCCATCTCATCCAGGGAGAGCGGACTGAGCGCAGCCATGTTCGGGATTGGGAAGAAGCTCGCTGGGGAAGCTGTGCAACAAGCTGAAAGTGCTGCACAAGTGGCAGGTAAATACAAATTGCTCCTTTCCCTCCTCCTGTGCCTTGGGTGTTAAAGTATTTGCTTTGTTCCCGCCCCCGCTCTGGGAGCAAATCTGCCCCCGTGGCATGAACTCTATAGATGCTGTCCTCAGGGGTGGGGTCAGCACATCCTGTAACCTCCAAGCCCTCTCACACTATAGGAAGTGAAGGTCTGATATTAACTGCTGGGTTTCCAACAACTTTTCCTATTCTGGCTCATAGTGCGTGGGTGCCTAGATGATGCATTGATGACAGGACAGCAGAAAGCTCAGAGTGGAGGCGAGGCTGCTTATTTAGGGCTTTGCTTCCTAATATGACCAGCCATGACAAATGTGTTCTGTAGCAGCTTGGAGGGCTCTGATCGCTTGGTGCTGCCCAGAGGGGTGCAGTTGAGCCCCCATGTCAGTGCTCCAGCCCTGCCAGCACCACGGTCACACACCCCACCAAGAGCACAAGTGCAGCTGCAGGGGTTCAGGGCATGAGCCAAATTCACTCCTGCAGAGTTTTGCTGAACTGGCCCTGAAGTTAAATAACCATTGTTAGTGGAGCTTTAACATGGAGACCCGCACTGCTGAGATTCCTGAAGTGTTTGTGCGTAGTATGTTAGCACTGGAAACTGTTTCATATTCTTTACATGACATTTAGGTAAACTCTTGAAAGCAGTTATTTTGCCTGTGACTTCAAATGCTGTAGAAATATTACTTGTGGGCTAAGTGCCCATTGAAGCAAGTGGAAGCCTGCTACTTATTTACCATGACTTGGTTCATTTTGCTAGGAAGATGAAGGATGAATAATCCCACAGCTACCTTCTTTTCCAAAGAATTTGGATTTATTAATATTTCAGCTACTTTTATGCTGAAGCATGAAAGAAAAACTCCAGGATGTGGGCAATTAGAAGGGAGACATCAATTTTTCAAATGAAAATGTCTTTCTGATTTTGCCATACAGTAGTCCTAGAAATGCATATTTTGTGGCAGCTTTTTGATGTTCCTAACTTCTTTAACATGGGGGAAGCATCTCCCGTTTCCTATGCTGGAAGGCAGTATGGATATTTTAGAGGGGACATTTCTCATCTTCAAAGGATTTCAGTACTAATCTCAATCAGCTGATGGAACTAAGTGTTCAGGAGTCAACAAACTCTAAGAGCAAAGTTTATAAATAGTAGCTGCAGTCCTTCCCCCTGAAGCCCTTTGCCTGAACCCTGCCTACATCTTCCCAGCAAGTCCTGCACTGCAGCATGGCTCTTCCAGCTGGAGTTGGATTCTGGAACAACAGAGGGGGGTCCCAGGCACTGGCCTGACTTTGGCCACTTCTGTGCAATCTGCACATACCTTGATGTCAGGCAGTAAATGTACAGCACATGATGCTGAACTCATCACTCCACTGTTAGTACTGCACTGACTGGAAGGATTTTAGAGGTATCTTCTAAACCCCCATTTAAATGAAAACAAAGGGGGGATTAATGTCAGATTTCAAGTAAAAAAGGACTGTCTCTCTGGTGGTTTTGCAACTATTCATTACCTTGTTTCTGAACTACTTCTGTTGTGCCTGCACGTGCCCCAAAGGCACGGTCCCATGAGCCATTGCCAAGTACACGGTGGCACAACTGAGCTTTGCAAGTATCTAAAATTAGCACCTATCCCATGGGTCCTGAAGGGAGTTACAAACTTGGCTGTGACCCAAGACTGCTATGGGAAGCATTTGTCTGCTGCACCTTATGAGCAGTTATCATTCACATTAGGAAACTACAGCAAAAGATGCCATGTAATGATAATTAGCATGTCTCTTGAGCAGTAGAAAATGTCCTACAAGTTCTAGGTGAAATAGGTCACTGGTTTTTACTAGGCACTTAAAAAAACCACTGTTGTAGAGACATTCAGTGCAAGCCTGGAGACCTTTGAAGTTTTAGACACTCCCAGTCCACCTAAACATCTTTCCTCACCTCAGCATTTCTCCTTCCTGCCACTTCCATGAGGAATGTCTTGCTCAGTCAGCCACCTCCTTGGTATCTGTTGTGCAGAAGACACCTATGGTGCTTTTGAAAATGTAGTAATTGGAGCCAGGGGTAATAAATACAGTCCAACACAAGGCCATTTGTCCCAAACTTCTGACTCTTCTAAGCAAGGTTTCCCTGATTGTAGCTTTTGGAAGCTGATCCCCTAAGTATTTACCACTATTTTCTAGGCTGCAGGCCTTTAAGACAATACCTTTTCTTGCTCTTCATTTTTCACTATGTCTCTTCTATTGAACTTTTCCATGCTTTTAAAAATACTCAAGTCTCTTACAGAATACATTTTCTTTAGGTACAAGAAAGCATATTAGACTAATAATTTGTGATATGCTGCTCATAAAGCATTCCAGTTCTGAGAGTGAGCACCAGTTTATGCAGCTGATTAAAGAATCGTTACCAATCAAACTCCTCTCAGCAGAGCCTAGCCAGGCTAAGTAAAATGAAGGTTTCATTGCACCTAATTCTCTACTAGGGTTTGTTTCTTGACAGTCTAGCTCCCCCACTTAACATCCAAAATCTTAATCTATACCAAGATATATGGATACTGTGGGGAACTGCAACCAGAGTCCTAATAGCACCACTACCACTAGATCAGGATGCCCATTCTTATGGAATAATTATACATCTTCCAGCCCTGAAACATTTAGGGAACTCTTTGAAAATGTGATTGTTGAAATTAGGGGAAGGGTAAAGACTGATTGACTGCTTAATTGACATTTTTTTCTCTTAACTGCAGTTGACACTGTGAACCAGACTGTGCAGCAAGCAGCAGAACAGGCTAAGGCTGCTGGTCAGAAAGGTATGGTAATGTTTGTGCTTATTTCAAAATGGCATGACCCAGACAGGGTCCTCAGCCCTGCCTTGCTTCTTGTCCCACCCCTGGTGGGAAAGGGGTAGCTACTGCAATGATGCTACAGTTACCTTTGTTTTCTTCTCTTTTAAAAGCACTTGATGAAGTCTACAAAGTTGCTGAAACTGGTGAAAAAGCTGTAAAAAATGTAGCAAACCAAGCAACTTCATGGGGCAAAAGCTTTGGACAATAAAGATCAAAATGTATCACCACTGAAATTTTTGTAAACAAGTTTCTACTGCATATACTCTTAAATAAAGACAATACTTACACTCTGCCTGGCTTGCATGTATTTCTTTGGTTACGCACATAAAAACACATTTACAATCACTGGTCTAGAAAGACTGGATTACTGCACAGAGCAGGCAGCCAGACCTGTGCCAAGCTACTAATGCCAAGATGTTTTCTGGTTTGGTTTTTTTCGGGTTTTGTTGTGGGGTAGGGGCTGAGTTAAAGTGGGCAGCATGTAAAGTCAAGCACTTTTGAGCTGGTCTCCCATTTGTCATTGAGTCTAAGTCCTGATTGTGTGTGTGGGTACAAGTATCACAAGTTGAGCACCCAACAGACAAGGTAAGAACTTCTGTGCCTCTCTGACTGTGTTTGCTCTGATCTCACCGGTAAAATCACAGTTAGCTCCTGTGTTGAGGAAGGCTCAAGCGTGTTTGAGGTGCATGTGGCACTGCACAGCAGCACTGTGACACTCAGCACAGCAGGAGGTTGGCTGCAGTACCTGCTTGGTGCTCAGCTGGGTCACTGGGGCCACTCCAGCAGCTCAGCACAGCAATGCTGTGCCACAGACATGGCACTGACTGTGTCTGCAGGGCTCCTGCTAAACCCACACAGGGACAGCAGCTGGAGAATCACAACCAGGTAATTCTGAGTAATGCATCAACAACCAGAAAAAATCCTCAAAAGCCAGGAACGCTCTGTTGTGCGTATGAACTTAGAATGAGATCTTAGAATTTGATACTACAGACTTCTCAATTAGTAACAGAATAATTTTGGGGTTACTTACCCAGCACCTTGAAATCACAGCAAGGCTTTCCATTGCTTTGACACTTCTTGATGGTGGCAGTTGACACCAATCAAAAAGAGGGGTAGTACTGAGTTCTTCTCTGGGATAAAAAAATTATTGTTCTGCTTGTTCTTCTGTATAGTAGAAACACTTTGCATTTAGTAGTTTTGCAGGTGGCATGTGACCCTGAACACTGTGGTTGTCATCCTCATGGGGTTCACTTGCAGCTTTAGAGTACTTGCTGAGCTGCTACTCAACATAACAATTTTACAATGTACCTAAGCAGTATTGAATGCTGAATGAGAGCTTACAAACACCCAGGAAAGATGTGCTTTGCCCTGTGTAGTAGGTGTGGTCCAGAGCAAATCTGTGTTCTGAGCTGACTTCTGGTCCTGACTGGCTCCCTGCCAAACAGTACAGCAAGTTTTTTAGTAAATGTCTAGTGGCATATAAGTGAATACAAGCAGTGATAAGGTTATTAGCTGGCAGATGAGACTTGTGTGTTTGTGTGTGTGTGTTCATAATATGTAAGGAGGGTCCAACACCTAAGTGAAGCCACAGTTTTAGTTAAAAAAACAGTATTTATAATATGCATCACAGAGAGGGATTGCTTTCTTCAGCTGTGGCTTGGGCTGGGAAAAGGCTAGAGCTGCTTTGTACTCAAACCTTTGAAATCACATTAACTTACAGAAACTACAAAATTTTGCTACTTTTTTCTCTCTGTTGTTGTTGCTGGGTGTTGAGAGGTGCACAAAACGTGATAAGGAACACAACTCTTTTTTTCTTAACTGTCTGATCACATTAGGAGGGAGGCCAACAATGCTCAGAACTGGTGTGAGATTATTTCAGAGCAGGCTATCACAAGAAGTCTGGGGTCACTGATAAGGATTTGGTTCTTGTGTTTAGCTACAAAGGGCAAATCAGCTGCTGTGCTCTCAAGTGAGCCTCCAAGCATTTGAGAGAATCTAAACTCTCTGACTGAAAGTACCTTAAGCTGTTGTAACACCGGCCCGTGGATATGCTTGGATTCATGTCTCCAACACTGACTGTTTGACAAGAGGTCAGTAACTACTGCACTCAAGCTGCTGAGTAGAGGTCCAGTGAACCTTAAGGGCTCATCTCTGGGTTTAGCAAAATCATGCCAGGTGTTAGGTGTGGTTTTTTTTCCAAGATATCCCCAGAAAAGAAGTGGTAATGTGTGTGTACACAAGAATAGAGGATGCTAATGTACTGGGGAAACAGGCACGGTGCAGGCTTTTGCTTTTTTTCCCCTTCAAAGTTGGTAGGAGGTAGAAGATATCCCAGTGAGCTATCTATGCCAGCTTTCTGTATGCTCCAGCACTGAAAGGGTCCCAATTTTCAAGTTTGCCCAGCCAAACTAGGGCTGCTTTACCAGCTATGGAGGAAATTAAGCAGGGGAGGGAGAACAACAGTAAGAATTTTGCTTTAAAGGAATTTGCTGCCAGATAATGCAACACTACTTTTAAGATTATTTCTTAATTATTTTTTGTAATACAACTGTTTATTTGTGAGCTTTTAGCCTCCAAGTTTTGGTCACAATTTGTCGGAGCTGAACTGTTAAAATCATAATTTTGTTTTACTTTATAATGGTTTATGTAAAAAGAGCACTGAAGAATATGATCCAGGATATAGATCTTGTGTTTAGAGATCCATACCACCTGTAGTACTTTTACAACCCTAGATGCCAGCATATATAACAGAGTAAGCCACCAATTAAATGCCTCACACAGGTTTATTGCTCCATGCTAACTACTAAATAGTTCTTCACACACATTTTAGAGGATAAGCTAAAAAGATCTGAAATTATTTACTAAATATATGCAACTTCAAAATCTTGCTGACAGAGAGACAAAGATCTGTATTAGTGAGCCCCTTAAGATAATTCAGGGCCAGTATCTCAGTAGTGGTCAGGTAATGAACTGACATGTGTGCTGCGAAGAGATGCAGATTGTAGCTATTGCATGAAATAGAAAACAGTAATACACCAGCATAGTTGGTTTGGAAAGGTCAACTTTTTTTTTAATAACTGCTCTCTCTCCAGGTTATGTCATGCAGTTACAAAGTAGTTAGGAAAAAAGCATGAGTTTCTGGGAGGGACTAATTGTCTTTTTAAAAAAAACATTCATATTCATTACATAAATAACATCTGGCACTTCAAGGGGACTCCAAGGGACAAAAGCCTTAAACTTCAAAAACTGTGCTTGATCCAATATTTTGTTGAGGTCTATTTTGTTGTACTTTATGTTCAAAACTTTCAAGACCTCCTGATGACAAAAAAAAAAAAAAAGGCTGTGTGTGTTAAGACAGTGAATTAAGTTTATAGCAGCATTCTAACTCCTCTGTGGTTTGGCCAATGATTTCTGGGTTCAGTTTCACTCTAGTTGTTCACTGAGGCAGTATCTAATTTTCAGAAAGCCTCTGAAAGGAAAAGACTGAAAAAGAATTCCAAAAAACCTAAGTATGATTGCTTACCAAATTCATAATATCCCTTTCTTAAAAAAAAGGAAACAACCCATAGTCAGAGTAGTTATGTAGATACTTGATTAAAAACATAACTAGAGTTGCTCAATAGTTTCAGCTTATAAAAATATTAGTCTGTCAGCGCTACAAACGTCATGATGATAGTCAAACTAGCTTGAACAAGCAAGGAAAGGCAGTCCTGTAACAGTAGCACAGTTAAAGAAAAAATATTGCCTTGAGAGAATCTGGCCTGAAGCTTTACTACAAATAAAAACTAGACTCCTATCAAAGTTAATCCCTGCTGGAGGCCCATTCTTCCTCTGACAATGCCACAGCATTGATCATACAAGGCCTTACTGAAAGTGCTGAAGCCAAAATTATGTCATTAAACAAAAGTGCATGAAGTAATAATGAGCTAAGTGCTCATATAGTACAGTATCTGATCTGAAGTCTGAGAAGTGGCTCAGGTGGCAAGACCACTCTTTCATACATAAAATGTACCATTTTGTTTTGTAGGCGAAACACCCAGAATGGCCCCCACGAGTGCAGATGAACTGTTATCTTCAGATACATACTTGTATACAATTTCCTAATCCATGGATTTTTATTGTAAAAAAGACTAGTTTGGAACTGAAACTAATTGAGAATAGAATCCACTATAATGTCAGAAGAAAGAAAATTTTGTGGTTACATGTAAACTTGTGATAAGCTTTCTCAAGAAGAGGGTACATTAACAGCGAGGGGTGGGATACAACAAGGAGCGGTTGTGGCCTGTTTATGTAAAGGTCAAACCAGCCTCATTGTACACTTTGAAGACTTTCTCAATTGCATTGACATAGGCAGCTGTTCTCAGGTCCAGACCCAGGTTGTATGTCATGGCAGTACGCATGATTTGCTGAAACAGAAAAGGTTACATGTAGTTTCTGCACGTTTCTCCATAGGAGCTCAACAATTTTGCTTGTAGGATCCAAGTAAGAAGTAAAAAGTAAGGAGCTGCTAGATTGGTGTCAGAGCTCTGACCCTTTGTGGATCAGTTCTGAAATTTCTTGATTGCCCTTACAACTGAGAACTGAAAGGGAAGGACATGCTTCCCAGGTCACTATATTACTCCTTTTCAAGTCTTACACTGATAGGAGAGATGAGATGTTTTAAGCAGCCTTTGTCCCACTAATTCAACATACAGCATAGAGGAATTCATCTAAAATTGCTAATGGTGAAGTAAAGCACTCTTATGTACGTGTCCCAGATTAGCCAGGTACAAAAGGACAACAAAAAAGTTTCTACTTACTATACCTTCTACCAGAATAATGTCTAATGGTTATTATACCCAGTTAAAGTTGGCCATGATGGCACAGAGGAGAAATTCTTCATACTCTGACTTTCATTTAATCACATACTACTTATGTCATCCTTTAATTGCAAAGAAATTCTGTACAACCTATTCAAAAACTGTCCCAAAGTCATGGGAGTTTTCCTCCATGTAAGTGTATAGAGTCATGCAATATTTACCCGGGCAGAGCGTTCCATCGTGTAAGCCAGCCCAGAGTGCACAATGTCTTTCTCAGATGCACCCTGCAACAACAGAGAATAAAATCCAGGTTTAATCCTTGATTTTTAATCCTTTTGTGTCCTAAAACACAAAAAGGTCCTCATTGTGTGCTGGGGACAATGACACGTTAGATTCCTGTCATTACTGAAGCTTGCTCACTCATTCTCTTGTAATGATGGGTGAAGATCTAAATAGCCTTTTCTGTGTTATGTGAAGAGCTAGCTATGGTCAATTCAATTCTAAAACCTCAGATGTAAGCACTGAAGACTTTTATGGGCCTAGCTTCTAGATGCATGATGCTACCATTATCTACTGATGTAGTAATTACTGTTTTCAGCCTTCAGACCACACAGTAAATATTAAAAAAGTTTCCAAGAGTCAACAATCTATTGCAATTGTTTTGAAGACAGGTTTTAGGAAGGACATAGATTCTAAATTCATATACTCCACATTACATTAGCCCTTAGCAACTCCATGGCTTTATTCCCATTAAAATTTAAATATGTAGAACAATAAGCAGTTGAAGAATTAAGATGACTCATTACAGGTTTAATGTTCCATCCTCCTGATTGCTGTAATTTACTAATAATTTGACATCTGGGTCCACAAAATACTTGTTTTCTTTCAAATACCAATTTGGGCTGGAATCAGAAAGTACTAGGCCAGTTTCTATAGCTTGTGTTTAAGAGATCCAGCATCTGCTTTAAGCCACAGAACCCATCATATTCTACTTGTATAGCTTAACATGCATAAAATGTACCATGCTGGATCAGGCTAAAGTCTATTGCTATCATCTGGTTGTAGTCCAAGTCTATATGCACTTCCCCTGGTTTCTTCCTCAGGAAGCACAGTTTAATGTTTTTCACAACTTGCTGGACTTTTACCCCCCTCCTCATTTGTCCCACCTCCTCCTGAATTTGATTTTAAAAACCTAACCAACTAATGGTTTTAGTTTCCATGTATCCCTTGGCAGAGTATTGCACACCTGAACTGTCTGCTCTGCTTGGAACTGTCCCCTTATTCTTCATTCTGCACCTCACTGTGCTGGTTTGGTTAGAGCACATCTCACTCATCTCACTCTCTTCCACCATTCCCTGCAGGGAACAATCTATCCTTACCCACCTCTTTCCATATCCCTCATTCTACAGATCACTGTCTCCATCTCAGGCCTTGCTCAGGCTAGAAGGACTTAGGTTAGTTAGTTCATTGTTCCATGTTGGAGAAGCTCCTGTAATTTATCTATCCTTGTGATCTTGCTCTGAACTTCTGCCACCCTTCCAGTGTTGGAAGATGCAGAGACCCAACCTGCACACAGTATTCAGAAGGCAGCACACTCTGAATTCATGTGGTGCATTGTTACTCAGTCTCACCCCTCCAGAACAATTTCTAATGCTGGATTCAGTTATTGATTGCTGTGGATTTCTAGACTTGTATTTTGTCATCACTGCTGTAATTTCCTTATAAATGCAAATGGATGAGCTCACAACCCATCCCTTCATGTGCAAATTTCCCCACCATGTACTGCTATACCACAGATAGCAATGAAATTTACCTAACGTTTCTTTGCCTGTTGATTCACTCTTAAAGGAACAAGCTACAGTTTTTCACCTAGTTGTTATTCTGGAGTTACAGAAACATCAAACTGTCTGAGGTGTGATATCTTGCTCAAAGTTTTTTGGAAAACTAGGCAAACTATATCAACAAGAGCTTCAAAATACAAAAAGCATCTGTATTAAAACTGTAGCTTTTTTACTATATTGGAGGTATTTTACATGGACTGAAGTAAAAGAAAAATAGCTTATTTCCAATATTCTGGAGCAGATCATTTGCTTGCTCTGTCTGGCCATCAGGGTAATCATATACTAATGCTTTGCTTGGGGAAAAATGCTCCATGATAGCTACAATGGTAAAATTTAGATTTCAGTTATAATATCAGAGCATAGCTCCCTTAATAGTAAAAAAAAAAAAAAAAAAAACAACCAAAAAAACAGTAGCAACTACTTACCGATATCCTGTCTTGAAATTCTGCTGTAGGCACAACTGGAATAGTTCCCCCATGTTTCCCAAATTTTCTTTCCAAGCTTTCCTGGACAGACACTAGGAAAAAAAGTAGATGCAAGGTAACTGACAAATGTGAAATTTTAGGATTTTTTTTTTCCTTAGGACATGAGCAGTGCTTTGGTATTTTCTTTGATATTAATTTCCTCTTAGTTCTTGAAATTCTGAAATTCCTAAACAGCAACAAAGAGCATTTGAGACAACACAGTCTCAAAGTTAAGAAAGGTATTTAAGTGAGAATTGCCAAAACTCTCCACTACTTCAGAAACAAATTAAAATGTATGATTTATGAGAGAAAGGGTTATATTAAAAACTATACAGGTGTATGTTTTGCCAAGTCCAGCGTCTCAATATTCTAATGTTTTCTACAGAGTACTGTTTAAAATGGAGCAACATCCTCCAGTTCTCCTCCACTGAGCTTCCTCTCCTCACATAGTTGTTATTGTTTCCCAGAAAGCAGGCAGCCCAGAATGACCCTAAGGGAAGCTGTGAGCCATAAGCAGGTTTTTCCAGTGCCTGTCTCTATTATATTATTGGCCTTTATAGAAATCCTTTGTTGTCGTATGTGCAGAACAATGGCACCTGCTTGAACTTCATTTGAATGCTTCCTAAATACCAAGTGTACAGCTGAAAGATGTTTAGTAAGAAGTAATATTTCACTTAAGTGGCTTGATTTCACCATTTTACAAAACTGAGGAAAGAATTTAAAGATAACTAGAAAAATATACATTTAACTTAAGTCATTAGAGTTCAGGTCAGTTAACCTATGAAGCCTTTTCTGTTCTTTAGTAAGCAGCAATTACAGACTTCTGGGGAAACTGTGGTGAATTTCAAATAGTTCTGTTTCCATTTGGTGTTTGCCTAGTCCAGTCTATTAATTAAATAGTGTGTGGAAGCAGAAGTGAGCACTTACTGAGCAAGTGGTAGTTTGAATCCCTTTCATATTTGAAAGTCAGACGGCCATAACTGACGTGGTTCAAGTTTTTCAGCCACTCAAAGTAGGATACTGTTACACCACCAGCATTCAGGTAAAGATCCTGCACAGAAAGAAGAAACATTTTGAATTGTGACCATGTGAGAAAGCACTGTCATATTTTGCAAAAGCAAGCAGTATTATGTCCAAGGCACTACTTTAAGCTGCAGTATAGAAGACAATCCAGTTCTTACTCTTACAGGACAATATCCTCTTCTTCAATTCAGGGATTATTTCTACTGATTCAAAATAGGACCTGACTTCAGTACACACCAAGTTCAGCTTGCTTGACAGACTACTTACTTTTATTTCAGCACCAGTCTTTAGGAAAATTAGAGCATTCTTAGCCCATCTCAGTGAGTAAAGGCTGAAGATCAGCTACTCTATCTAGCAAGATCACTTGTTCAGGACACCCTTCCTCTGTGAAAAAAATTGTCATTACAGCTGAATAGGTCTTATTCTTTCAAACTATCACTACACATAGTCTGCACACTCTGCAGTACACAGTTCTGTCAGAGCATCACCTAGACAGACCATGTCTACAAACTGGCCAGAATATTTACTCTTCCTTCTTACTGTGTTTAGTGCACTTTTGATTGAGTAAATGTCAGCTAACAGTCGTTATCTTTGGTCATTTACAGTTGTAGTGAGGTCTTTAATTAATATTATAATTCTTTAGCAATATTGACACCCATTTCCTAGACATTAGTTATTAAAAAACACTCTTAGAGAATGAATGGCTATTAATAAAAGCCTTCAATAACTACTGGTACTCTTTGCAAAAATGTTCCTTTGAAATGAAAATCAAAGGTGATGATAGAACCTTACAGGGATAACCATGATATTCCGCTCCAAGAAGATTTTGTCAGCTTCAGGAGTTGTAGGCCCATTGGCACCTTCAGCAATAATCTGAAAGAAATCACAGCACAGAGGTACAGA
Organism: Passer domesticus; assembly: GCF_036417665.1. Lineage (NCBI taxonomy): Eukaryota > Metazoa > Chordata > Aves > Passeriformes > Passeridae > Passer > Passer domesticus. The sequence continues at coordinate 32,096,575 of NC_087481.1, forward strand.
TTTGGGTTTGTTCATGCTGATTGTTGAATATTAGTATTTAAACAGACCTTCTGTGGTTTTCATTTCCATTGGAACTCTCTGACTTACTTTTGCCTTAACCTTGTGTGCGTTGGCCTTGGTCAACTGCTTCTCGCTGGCAGCAGGGATGAGAATGTCACAGTCTGTTTCCAGAATGCTGCCCTCAAGTGGCTTTGCTTTGGGGAAGCCCATGATTGTCCCGTGTTGCTGTGTGAAGAAAACAAACCACAGTGGTTTCAGTGTGTTGTGCACTCATACCAATTTCTTCCCTTCTGACTTTCAGAGTGAGAAAAGGGAGAAGCAACAGTACTGGAGAGTCAGCACATAATGTAATTCCTATCCTTACTTAGACAAAAAAAGCAAGCTATAAAGCTTCAGGAACAAAGTTCTCAAGACTGAAGCATAACTGCTTTCTGCATAAAGACACTGAGAAACATTTGGGCTCTGTAATATTAAAAAAAAAAAGGTTCCTCTCAGTTCTTAAAATAGTTTTCAAACAACTGAAATGACTCACTAGTCTGCTACACCTAGGATAAGTTGCATCACATAAGATTCAAATGGTTTTTAAAATTCGGTACTACAATGAGAGCCTTTGTTTAGTGATAGAATCTACATTCTTTGGAGAAAGAGGGTGATAAAGAAATTCAAACATTCCCTATAGAAGAGACATAAAATAAGTCCCTAAGAAGCTTTAAGCAGAAGATTGTATTTTAGTGCCTGTGAACTGTACCCTCAAGTCTGCCTCACTTGGAAGCTGAAATAAAAAGACCACATCCAGTTTTCATTATAAGCTACACATTCAAGTCACACTGCCAGGCAGGCTTTCATTCTTTCAGAAACATCTAATAGGTAAGAAACAGCAAAAGTACATTTTGTACTTCTTAAACAACCATGTGCTTGCGATTCTCAGTCAGGAATCCTTCAGGAACTTCCTTGCCCTGGTTCTTTAAGACATCCTTTCTAGTCTAGGCATAAGAAAGGCAATATAATAATTCCAACTCTGTAAACAAAGTAATTAGCCTGCACACCTACAGACTTTTTTTGAGAGTCAGGTCAAAGGGTAAAAAAGGTGTATTAATTTGCATTTAGCCTGCATTTGCCTTCTTGTTGGGGATAAGAAGGAAAGTCAGAAGAATCAATATTTCTAAGCCATTTTGTAAGGACTATTTGCAGCATGCTTTAAATATCACACCACCAGTTTACAGTCATCATTCATTCTATGTACTTGCAAAGCTGACAAAAACGAAACTCTTTCTGCTTAGCTAAGTTTCATACCAATTTGAAATCTTCTAGTTCCTTTGGGTCAATCCCATCAGGATTCCAGATGGAACCATTAAACTCTCCCACGGCGACGCATTTTGCGCCAAAACGATGCAAGTATCTCATAGAATGCAAGCCCACGTTACCAAATCCCTGAGGGTGGAAAGAGAAAGGGAAAAGTAGTTAACCCTCCAGTTAAAATGATGATTACTACTAGGGCTAATACAGGTTTAAGTAGTTCTTCATCTACTGGTACATCTTGGTGTTAGATGATGTGCATAGGCAAGATGGGAGAAATCTACATAGATTCCATTCTTGTCTGAATCTCACTGCAGAAGTTATGCACTGTAGTCAGTTATCACAGTTGTGATAAGTGTTTTATCCTGGAAATATAGAAAGGAAGGGGTAATGGTACTATGGAAGTGTTGAAACTATGATGTTTATCAACCTGGGAATGTTCTGTGTATCCACTTTATGACTGGCACCCTCTTAAAGGGATTAATGGATTTTTGTATGACTACTGACTTAATTCCAGGCCATTAAGTTCCTTTACTTCCAGGATGCTGATGTTTTGGAAGTGAAAGAACACACATAGCAGACAAAATATGATGAATGTTGAAAGTCTGTTGTATGATTCTGTGCTGAAAAAAAAAGCTGAATAATGAATTCCTGTATAACACAGCTTCAATTATATTTGGGATTTTTGCTTATGTATTAGAAGCAAACTTTGATAGAAGAGTCTGTCATGCTTTAGGTCCCTTTGAAATGCTCTAGGTTCATTTTCCTATGAGAATTTTCTGCTTTTCTTATGGCCATGTTGTCAGTCTACATTTTGCTTAAGGGCCTGTTGGTTCCTCTGCCAGGCATTAAAATGCCAAAGTGCAGGGAGAGGAGTGTGCTGCTGGGCCTGTGCAGGGCAGAGGTGTTTGTTCAGACCACAGGTTAACTAGAGGACAACTTGGAGGTTACAATTACTCTGCTATTTTTTTTCTAACAAGCACTTTTGAAAGCAACAAAACAAATCAGTTCCTCAAACGCTCCATTTAACATACTGTTTAAAGTTGAACAAACTTCCTTTCTTGGAAAATTTAGGAACAATAATGCACACTACTGACTATCAAACACTTTCAAAATTCATCTACATAAATCCCCAAGTCTTAGGAGCACCAAAAATGTAAGTTCAACCACACAAATTTAGGATAAGGTCTTAATTTCTATTTTTCCAACTGCTTATTCTGTAATGGGACCCTCAATTTCTCCTCTTGTTAATTTTTTTATTGTAAAACATTGCAAATTTTGTGTAGGTGAAACCAGTGTCACAGCTCACTAAAAGTGTGCTTAGTTTAAATACCTCCTGTAACAGTATTTAATTTGGTCTTTGTAGCTTACAAGATCATAAGACTATAGAGATTTGGCTTTGTGCCTGTAAAGTGCAATTGAAAGTTCAGTTTATAAAAACCAGTCCAAAATAAAGGACACCTGTGTTGCTTGAAAAATGTTTCTGAAGTTTGAGAGTAAAGGTTAACTTGGAAGTTTTAAAGCTCTCTCAGTTTTTGAGGCCTACAGCCTGTTTTAAAAAAAGCTCTATTGAAAGTCTGTGTACTATTTCTTTTCCTACCATCCAAGGAAAAAAGTTACCTGAACAGCAAATGTTTTATCTCCAAATCCTGGAGTCATTCCTAATAAGCTCATATAGGAGGCTTCGTTGATGAAATTTTCAATTCCATGGAAGACACCACGGCCAGTTGCAGATATCCGTCCATGGATCCCACCCTGGCTGATGGGTTTACCAGTTACACATGCATGTGCATTAATATCCTGTAAAACAGCAAAGGACTTGTGAGGCATGGAATGAATCAATCAAAAAACAGCTGGAACAAGAAGTTTTGACATAAGGGAAAACAGAAATTTTAAGAGTCAGACCATGATACAGCTTAAATGAATTTAGTTTGTAAAGATGATTTCCTTCCTCGCTTTGTGTGAACACCTCAGAATATTCTGTCAGGAAAGTTGTGTAATGCAGTAGTGGATATGGTCTGTGACTTTTTGTTGCCTCTAAGTGTGTGTGTTAACTTCAGTCTGAGTGTCATGGTGACATCCGCAAGCAGACAAATCAAAAATCTTTCAGGAATGTTTCTTAAAGTCAGCTCCTATTTACAGCCACAATTTCTTTACATCACTATTTTTGAGGTCATATTTTTTAAGGGCTCAAACATATCCATGAACTGGCTTTTAATAATCTTTAAACAGTGTTTAGTGCTCCTTTATAAAAAATTCAGTTATTTTACAATTACAAAATGAGGCATGAGGTCTATAGTCAGAATACAGGGATGCTCTCAGAGAAAATCTGGAGTTTGAAGGTCATATGGGAAAAGTTGTGTAATTACTACTTTTATTCAGAAAAGCAGCATTTACAGTCTAGCCTCTATTCTTAATTTGGTGGCAATAAAATTAAATTTTCCATATTCACATAGTCAGCCAAGATAAAATAGCTATTTAAAACCATGGCTGATTTTTCCAATTGGAATTAACAACAAGAAATTCTTCCAAACCAGACACTGGAACTCCCTCTTCTGTCACCAGTGGTTCCCATGCTCCCACACCCTGGGAGCACAGTCACATGGTGGCTTGGCTTCCAGCACAAGTGAAAAAGTAGGGATGAAAGAGAATCCACTGAAATGAGAGTGCCAGCAGCCGGATGGGTTTCCATTCCACCAGGCACACATTCACTGATGGAGGGAGGCTCCCTCTGCTCCATCCCTTGTGCCAAAGGCATTTGCATGCCTGTGGTGCAGGGTGCTTGGTGAGAGGAAGGAAAGGAGCAGACAAAAGTAAGTGGAGGCAGAATGGCTGCAGGAGACTAGAGCCATAATGAAGACTAAAGCTATTCACTGTTTGAAAACGACAGTGAGTTAACATATAAGCCTCTTTAAGAACAATGAAGGTGATGCTGGGCTTGCCTGAATTCCTAATTCAGCCTCCCAAAACACAGCTCGCTGCTCTCCATAAGCTGTATGCTCCCTCTTGTGGCATGTCAACTGTAACAAACATTGGCAGGGGTGTTCTCTTGGCCTGATGCTTTGATGGACTTTCAGGTTTTTATTCTGTTCAGGGTCTTAAACTACGCTTTGGGCTTTGTGCATTCACAAAAGAGGGACTCTATTTTATAAACATGTGAAGAAATACAGCTTCCCACCATAGATAAGGATGTATTTATCAAAGTCCTTTCCTGTGTACCAAAAGTCAGTTGATTGTGTCAGGAAGTACAGAAGAGCGGAAAGGATTAATTTAATAAAAAACTTCAGCCATATGTAACTCAGTGATCCAGCAACTTCAGATGGATTTTCTGGAACAGTTAACATGGTAGCCATTAACAACTTGCATGGTTTGGCAAGAAAATAGAGCATGAAGTGAGGGCAGATCTTGGTCTCCTTGAAGTCACATATAAAAGCCACAGCTGATGTCAAAGTCCTAAAATCTTTGGTTTCAAGTCAATAAGCAAAAACTTTCAACACATCTTGGGTGAAAACCAAAGAGCATGGCTTTTGCTGAGAACCTTGAAAAATGGGTTATACCTGGCATCAGAGACTTGTGTATCAGCACTGGTAGCTTATGAACTTGGTGATGTTCAGGCACCAACCTTTGCTCCTTTCTTTACCCCTTTCCCTGCAATGATGTCCTCCTTCTCTCTCCAGCTTCCTTGCTCTGTATGGTAGGTTTTGAGTACACTTCCCTTATTTGCTTATATCTGTTATTTGATTTATCTTTCCCACTTGAAACTCCCTGAACACAGCTGTGTGCAGTGTGCAAGGACAGGGCCATCAGGTCCATATCTCAGAGAGATCCCTCTCACCAGTTATCTTTCCACTCCACTGAATGTAGTCCCTTGCACAGCTTCCATCTGTGTTTGCAATTATGGCTTGTTTCACTTTTGTTCATTCCTCATTTTCTGCTCCTAGTTCCCTTCCCTTGCTCCCCATGGTCACTTCTATCTTTTTAGTATTCCTTAATCACCTTTATTTTTGCTCTTGGTGTCCCAATTAGATAGTTATCTGAAACATCTTCCTCTAGAAACTGATTTTGATGGATTGTTTCCCTTTTTATAGCCTTGTCAGAATTCTGGCTTTCCTTCTCCATTACTTGGTCATTTTCACAATAGCTTGGAGTTCCACAGTGGCTACCACTCTCTTGAGTACAAACAAGCAACCCAATAAAATCAAGGAAACTAACATTCCCCCCCCCCACCCCAGCCCTTATTTCCATTTATTAATTAACTTTGCAGAAAAGTGTACCTGAATCCTCTCAGGTTTTTTTATTTTTCAATAGGATACTGCTATACAGAGAGAGTCTAAAAAGAAGCTGTAATTACAGTTTTAATCATCAGTAGTTATTTTCTTTTCTGTTGTCATTGAATCATTGGAATGTGTAGGACTACAAAATAAGGTGAGCTTATAAAGTGGTAAGAATAAGAAATTCATCCATTTGAAAACCTCTCTATCAGGGTTTAGTTTAATTTTTTTAAAAAATGAGTTGTATATAAAACTGTATGAGAACTCTTCAATACAGCAAATCTTAAAGCAGGTCACTTGCTGTGGTCCTTCTTGTCAGTCTCAACACAGTGCTGTTGTATCACAGTGAAATACACATTTTAGTGCAATGGGTTAAATGTTAAAACTGCTTTAAGGCAGTAGTTTTGCTCTAAGTTGGAATTTTAAGTTCTGACTAAGGGAACTAGTTGCCACCCTGCATGCTGAAGTCCTTCTGTATTCATAACTTTGCCACTTTATCAGATATCAAATTTTAATTAAAATATTTATCTATGTGAACAGCAAAAAGCAAATAATGTTTTACAGTGATATCCCTAACAGAGAGCCTTGTACAAAAGTAATTTAACTCAACTAATCAGCATGCCACAGCTGATTCCTCAAGCATTCTCTTTTTCCTTCCATAAGATACCTGAGACTGTATTTCAGACTTAGAATAACCTGTGCCTCTCCACCTCCTACTGCCCAAGGCCTCAGACAAGTCTGGAGTCAGGAGATGCCTGGGGACAGCCAGGCACGTGGTGGGTGGCACTAATGCCCAAGCAGACACCCTGCAGTGCTTCAGGGGAGCTGCTGGAAGGCACTGCACTAAGTACAGAAAGAGGAGCTGGGATAGGCAAACATGCAATAGAATAGCATATTAACACACTAATGCACAGCTACTGGCAAACAAGTTGTCCAAAATGCATTTTTCTTTGAACAGACCTGTTGAAAGCATACAACTGAAGTGTTTGGTTAACAGGTACAAATAACCCCACTGATACAAGGACAAAGGCCAAACCAAGGGCTAGCATTACAAAGTAATTTTTAAGAACTTTAAATTTTTTTATTGCCTCCGGGGCTATAAATCATGTCAGTGTATTTTTGCTTTTGCTTTTTGAAGAATTTGCTGAAGTCCACAATGAAACTTGTTACTTGTTACTTTTATTTAAGACTGCAAAGAGTCTTAAAGTTTTTAGAAGTTATACCAACAGTCTGAATGTAATTTGCATGGTCTCTTGAACAAACAAAAGCATGTATTCAGTAAAACTTGTAAATTCAGTTAGCAGTTAACTTTAAATTAGTAATTACAGTACCAATGAAAAACAGAGGAAAATTATAGAAACAGAAACCAATTTTAGACTATATACCTTTAAAACCAGTGTATTTTCTTTTGTTGAACAGTTGCAATCACTATTGTATCAGAGAAGCTTCTTTTAAGGCTAGTGTAAGAATATTATCCTTAAAGCTATTTTTCCTTTGCTGTACCCTAAAATCCTCACACCACTGAGGCTGTCACAGTTTGCAAGAATATTTTTAGATCCAATACGTAAACAAATGGATATGATTAGGCAGCTTTTCTGCTTGAAAGCCTCTGCACAAGACTTACATAGTGTCCTATGGTACTGGCATAGGTGTCAGCAATCCAGGACATCTCCCTCTCCCCCGTGCTCATATCAGGAGCAGGCACATCCACACCAGGTCCTGTTGGCAACAGTGAAAACAGCTCTTAAGGATCCAACACAAATAGTTATTGTCAATCATTATTCCCTTGGGAACTGTGCAGGCCTTGGCAGAGAAGAACTGTTTTCCTGTTTAATCCTCAGTTTATTATGCAAGCAACATATTGTCCCGGATTCATTGCAGGTTTAGATGCTGTATCACACCTTTCTACAATATTATCAAAACCCCTAACCTTTACATAAGCCTTTTGATAAAAGCTGAAGGCCACTTTGTCAATAAGAGCAGCAGTGGTTTGGTTTATTTTGCAAGGGAGGGTGCTATCTGGGTATGATTTCTATATACTGTGATATTTATTGGCTTCTTCTGCATAACAATTTCCTTTCTGTTCCTGGGGGAGTTTAATCTTGAAGGTAGGCTGTACCTAGTCACTGCACTGTAGCACATGCATTTGATTTTACTGCTTACTTCAAGAAAGGTTTCATTTCTCTTTCTTGATGAAATAAACCTTTAAAAGAAGTCTCACACATCACAAATTTGTTTTTTGTAGATAGCTAAAAATAGTATTTCCCCAGACTATTTAAGATCATAGAAACTTGTTAATCAGGATATTATATGCAACTCTGCCCCAACAATTTTTCCAAGTATTTTTAAAAGGTTTGTGAAAATTGTGTAGCACCAACCAGAGAGCCAAAAAGGAAGATAATTTTATCAAACCATTTTAATTGTCACAGAACTAATTATCACTGTAGCTTGCATTGTGTATAGCAAAACCATAGTCACATGTAACATCAGTAAGTGTGTTTATAAAGGAGCTTAATTTAGATGATAAATGCTCTGTCTGGAAGAGCAACAAACACTGGCTGAAGAGCAAGAAAAGGCGTAGACTTTCCCAAGGCAGTCAGATATCAGGAATACATGGCAGACCTTTAACTAGTTACATGCCTCATTATTCATTTGAGTAAGAACCTTCTCTGGGTAAAGCTGCTCCCTTCAATTAAAAGTTGAGCTGGTAATAGTCAGCTTTCTGCAGAGATGTCCAGACAGCAAAGCTACCAGAACAGCCCAGGGCTGAGTGTGAATGAAGGCCCTGCTGGCATTACAGAAGCTGAGGTTCTGTTACTACAGGCTCCTGTGCTTCTTGCCTACGCTTCCCTTGCAGCCTCTGGTTGCCATGGGTGAAGCCATCAACTTTTGCTGGGGTGGATCTTCTATTTCCTTCCTCTCTTTCCTCAGATACCTGCCAAAAGCCTCAACTGAGACTACAGGAAACAGTAACAGTGAAGAGCTTGCTATTAGAGATTAAAACTGCAACAAATATGGTCACCATTTTATGATCTAACTCTGATAGAAATGTGATTTATTTGGGATACTGTGACCTCAGCTTTTGTGGCTTCTCCTAGCAGAACAGCCACCAGAAAAAGTTAAGACACAGTTCCTTTTAAATGCACTAAGATGCAATGACTCAATTCTTTGTGGTTTTTGCTGAAAGCTCTGTATCCAAATTGTTTACAGCTCTCAAAAACACTGTTATTTAAGGATATCACCTAACAGACACTGCCAATGCACAATAAATCAGATTCCTAAATTTGAATAGTAAGGCTGCCCAACATACCAATAAAGCCCTTTTTTGCCAGCTCCATGGTAAACCTTCTTGTGATCTTTTCCAATTCATTGTCCTATAGAGAGAAAGCAATAAATATCAGAAGAAATCATTAGTGTTTATGAGTATTTGCTGAAACTTAGCCCAAGCATAAGCCAACGCCCTCTTCTTGTAGAAGAAAGGATGATTCATAATTTATATAATTTATATGCCACTCCCTGCAGACCGTTGGTATTCAGGCAGCACGAGAAATACTGGGCTTTCTTTCTGTACATTCTGATCCATGACAAATTGGGAGCATGGCACAGGAAGAACCACCTGTGCCCACTGCAGAGATTTCCAGCAAACAAATCTGATATCCTGTGTGAGCGATTTACAACCAGCAACAGCAAGAGCTGGCCCTGCCAGTTGTGCAATCAACACAGCCAAATGACTTGACACAAATCCTTACAGGAGCTTTGAGCTTAGAATATCTGTTATGTGTTCTAGTATTCCCTTCTGTACAAGTTGTTTTAATTAGGGCAAGAAGGCAAGCCTGCAGTAAACCTTTTATAAGCCAAGTTAGTTATTATTCACACTGGAACACTGCATAGAATGGTTTAATGGAGCATAAAACTATTAATCAAAATAAACAAAAACATTAACTTTTTTTTTGAAGAGTAACTTAATTTAAGCTTTTATTAACAGTATCAACTTTAAAAAATTTCCAGGTTCCAATATCTATTATTTGTAGTCTCCTGATTTTCAGGAAAAAATATAATCAATTAAGTAATTGAAGTATTCCACCTCTGAAACACAGACCTTTTAAAAATTCTTTTCCTACTTATTGCATGCACAGGCTACATTCAGCCTTTACAGAGGCAGAAGTGGCAGGAGGTTTTAAGTGGTCAATAATGCCCTTAGAAGAGCTTTTTTAACTGGCTGGCTTCAGTATTGCAGATACCCAAATTTTTATCTATGATTTGGCTTACTGTGTAGTTCTTGGGATTGATCTTGACACCAGCCTTTGCCCCACCAAATGGCACATCTACAAGAATGCAAAGGAAAATCATTTTACTTTTTCAACAATAAAGGCAGAACACATGAGAAAGATGTGTAATTATATCTTTGATTTTAGTGGTGATTTTGGTTTTGCTGCATTTATGGCCTCTGAAGTGTAAGTTATAATCTGATCTAGGTATTCTCATAAAAATGGGAGATCTTTCAAGGCACTTTGAAAATGGTCTTTACAAGTCAAAAGTTCACTATTTAAATTTTCTGTGCTTAAATATCTGTTGTACTTGACACTTGTAGAAATATATAAGTTTTACCTTATATATTTTACTGGTTTAGCTCAAAAAATTTACTTTGGGATTTCTAAGCACATATATCTACATTAGGAAAGTATTTTCTTTTCTTACACATAATATGCAGATTCTCTCCAAACTCCTCTACTATTTAGTAGCTATGTACAAGTTATACTTCTTTATAACTCATAAAGGAATTTCATCCTTTGCTCTCCACAGCTCCCCTGCCTGAATCCTTTACAGCCTCCATCTGTTCCCCCTAAAATTAGTCCCCTACTAATCCAAGTTTGTCATACTTGAATTTGAGTTCAAGATGTAGTACTTTCTATGGGAGAGGGTAGTTAGCAGAATTTGGACTTTTCAAATGAAAATGCAACCTTATTAAAGTATTTTCAGTGACAGGAGAGGGAAGACGTATTATTATTTTGGTCACTATGGATTTATCCCACCTTGCTACAGATTTAAGTTAGAAATTAGTGTTTGAAATTAATTTTAATCTTTTACATGTTTGGTTTTTTCTATGTAATTACATCAGTACTGATTGAAACGGAAGATTGAAATCTTACTTGAAAAATGAACACTTACCAACCACAGCACATTTGTAGGTCATGAGAGATGCTAAGGCTTTCACTTCATCCACACTAACGTCCATACTGTAACGAATACCTGCAAAAGGCACAAGAGAAAAAACAGGAATTCACTAAACACCTTCATAAGTGTTTATAAATTGGAAAGGGTAATTCGACACCAACAATCTTTAACATGCAAGTAGGTTGTTTATCAACTTATTTATTCTAAGAGGTAAAGAACAAGACTCTGTTCCCCTACTTAAATGTCTACCTTTTATGTAGCAGAAATTCACTACTTCAGTAATTTTCTATGAAGTAGCTTAATGGCAGCACTCAGCCTTAGGGAAAAAGAGTGAATATTCCTTGTGATGAAGATGAATCAAGCTGACAGGTAGCTAAGACCAGAGTTTTCAAGAGGCTGATAAAGCTCTTCAGCGTTCCCAAGACCTTTAGCTTTGGACTTCATTCATTGTATATACAAGATTAACTTTGCTCCTGAACATAACTTATCAGTACAGGTTATAATTAAGATCTTTTTGATAGAGTAATACAAGCTCCTGTGAAGTTCTAAGCCTTGGCTTTAAGGCCCTGACTGCCAGGCACAGCCACAAAACAAAAAGCAACAAACCACTCTGCTAGTTTGAATTTTTTCAAAACATTTTGAGGGAATTGTCCTACACCAGTGAACTTGTGAGACAAGACCACCCATCCCACATCCACAAGGAAGCCAGCCCACACCTGCATTCCCTGCTCCAAGTCACTCAGCAGGGCTGCAAGTGTGTGCTGACACATGGTACAAATGCAAATTCAGTTTGTTGTGTGCTGGCAGCAGCTCAGATGCACAATGGGTGAGCACAGCATTCAAAGCTGAGTAAAAAAATGGTAAGGAGATCTTTCACCTGCCTAACACTTACCAGTCTTCTGAAAAATGGAAAAATTCAATAAATTTATTGAATTCAAAGTTAAGATTGACGTATCTGAAGGTAACTACAGAGTAGGAAATTTTTAACCAAACTGACAGAGCAGATACAGAGAACTAGAGAAGCTTAAATATGATGTTTAAGATCAATATGTGCCCAAAGTCATATGGCCCAACCAAAAGGGTCCTACAGCTATGTTTGTTTCTATCCAAGCTTCTACTTAACCAAGCATAGAACAGAGCCATGAATAATTTATTATTCCCATCCTCACTCCCCAAATCTTTGGCTGTAGGTTCTGCCAAGTTGCCGGTGGTTTGTAGCAGGCACAGAGTGTCCTTTAGATGCCAGAACATGGCACCACAAATTTCCTATTAAGTAAAGAGAAGACCATATTCAGGTTCTCAGGAGTGAAAAAAGACCAGCATACATTATCCAAACTAAAGGACTGTGCTGCTATGAAAGCCATTCCTGAATGCTCTGGAAACAATCCCAGTTTCAAAGGAACTAAGTGCTGCTCAAATAAAGCTGAGGGCCAAGTGCTGCTTTCTTATGTGAGTTCAATCAGTAAAAGAAAGTACCATGCCTCTGCAGAACAGAATTTAAATTTATTGTGTATATGGGGGAAGGGTGGTCTCCAAAAGCAAACTAAGTAGTTTCTGACTTCCCTGCAAGGAGTTAATGTCTCAGCTTTCAATAACATTCTCATGGGAAGTAATATTCAAAATTTAAGTAGAACTTATCAGAGCCCAAAAGACCAAAGATAGAACATGAATGTGTTGGGGGTTTTTTAATGTCTTACTCTGATCCTTCAGAGGAGCAGTTATCCTTCTGTCAAGCTCTGAGCAAGAATGAGCTCTACCCACGGCACTGACTGTCCTGCCTGAGGGAACCATTCCCTCTTGGTTGAGCAGGTATTCTGGGGACAGGTCTCATCTGAGTATTGCTCAAGCCAGCCAAGTTTGGAGTCAGCCTGTGTTGGCCAAAAGTGAACTCTGCCCCTCCACCCCCCAGCTGAACTAGATCACTGTGTATTTATTCAACCCATATACCTATTCAAACTTCCAAGCTGTGTATACAAAGCAGTTTTGCTACAAATGTACTCCTGCAGGCACACAAAATGTTGTTTATTGGTATATGAAAAGCAGCAGGGAAACTAAATACTTTGGGAGAGTTATCTTGAACACTTTAAAGAGAGAAGCAAAATTCAAAAAGAGAGGGAATCCTCTTCTGCAAATCCTACAGAAGATAGGCTCTGAAGAGGTAAACAAGCAGCACTTTAACTGGAAGTGCTGCTGCACATATTTACTCCAGTGCATGTAGAACAGTTAGATCTCTGGTTCCTTGTATTCCAGTCAAGGATTATCACAAACTTTGACGTAATAAATGTTAAGTTTTCATATGAAGATAAATAGGGAAAAAGCCCCAAAACTAACAAAATACTGACAGGCTTTCAACTGAGATGCCTATCTGTCAGCCATGTACACATACCAGAACACAGGAAACTTTTGGACTTGAGGTCAAAACTGTTCTTTTCTGGACAACTTTGTACTTCTGAATAAGGTTTAACTCCCTTTCCAGGCTTTTAAACAGTTGTAGTTAAAACAACTTGACTGCTGGCTTTATCTTAGTTAGTGGAACTCTAGTCAGTTCTGAGAGTTGTGCTGACTTTACTGGTCACTCTTCTCTAGTACATTTGGTAAAATCTTTCATTAGGTGAAGTTCAGAATGTGAACCCAAGTTCTCTGACAGGTGTGATGAATTCTTCCCTTCCCTGGCAGAAGCACATAACATTTAAGATGCACTAACATTTCATTCCTTTTCACAATTCAGCCAGATTCTGTTTTCCAGGAATTGTAATTACTCTACAGGAGGGCCACCTTTTGACAGGGAAGTTATTTGTGCTAAGCTGTTAAGACTGATGAGAAGCAGGCATCTGAGAATGCTGTACATTCCATCTGCAAGCAGATGCACAAAGATAAAACACTCATTTAATTTCTATTCTATTTGGACATCATTGAAATTTAGTTTGACAGCTTCCTAATTTGGCAGGAGTATTGCCACACATTTGTGTGGAATCTTTTGGCAGTGTTACTATGCATTCAATAGCCTAAGTCTAAAAATGGACCATATACACAGAATACTGGGTTTGGTTTTTTGGCTTTTTTTTAAGGTTCTCACCACATAAAAGCAAACAAAGTCACTGTTAGGTAGCAAGATTACAATTTTTTTAAGCTCTGGCAAGTCTCAGTAAGTCTCTGGAAACTTGTGTCTTTTACAGCAAACTATAAAAAATAGTTTGAAGAAAGCCTCAAGTTACAGTATGACTCACAGCCATGGAAAATACGTTTCATTGGAAAACATATGAATTCTTGTTCCAGTTGAGAATTCTCTTTCCTTACCACGCCCCAAGAAGTTAAACAGTATGCTAAGAGTAACTTTGTTTTTCTATGCACAGAGGCTTCTAAATGAGGAAATAAGTTTTCATTTAATTTTTTAGTATTGGTCAGTATAAAGAGAAGGCTTTATCGCTACACAACACTGTCTATGCTTTTAGAACTTTTTTATGATCTGTATTATGGAGATATTATACTTCACTCAGTTACTTCTTCACATGAAAGTAGTCTTTATCAGCAAGGCTACTTTGGATTCTATAGTAACAGCAGTTAGTTATAATTTTAATCATTTTATCATTTTGTAGCAAGGGGTGTACTAACATACACATAACAAAGACCTTGATTTCCAAGAAAATTGGTTATACATCCTACTAGATTTTACGTTGTACAGACTTCAGCATGTTCTGTGATGTTAGGCGTGTTTATTATGCTTCCTTAGGAAATGTGGTGTACAGTAGGCATCCTTTTCAAGGATGACTACTGCCTTTCTAGTACGCCTACGAATCTATTTAGGGAAGTTCATGTCACTATTTTCTGAGCTTCTTGTGCAGTGATCCTAAATGGTAGTCCCTACATGTGTCCTTGCTACTAAGGAGCACGAGGTAGTCAAAGTCTCAAAAAAACCCTCAACAGTTGCCATGGCAACAGTTCAAAGCAAAACACTTGGTAAACTACTCCTCATGCTCTAAATATCTTGTAAATCTTGGTAAGTCTCTCAAGTTCCCCAGAACCTGAAACACATTTGCATCTCAGCCTAAATTATTAATATCTAACCAAGGGTTTTGTCCTGCTTTGACTTCAGTGTTTTCTTCTGGTTGTCATGTTCTTGTGAACTTTGGAACTAATTTGGGTCCTTTACAGATGACAATTCCTGTCAATATGGAGCATTTGTTCTGCTCACCTCTATTTGCAAAGTGCTTGCTCATCAAAAGAAACCTTCCAGAGCAGCAGCTATCCTACACTACCATACAGCATTTGGCAACACAGATGTCATCATCTCCTCTGGAAGTTCCTAGGACTGACTGCAGGCATGTTAATCTCCCAGTTAGCAAGACTGGATTCTGCAGCAGCTCTGTGGGTTAGCAGCTTGCCTGACCCTGTCCAAAGGCTTGAGTCTAAGTCTGAAGGAGCTTCAGTGTAGATGCTCACCTATAGATTCTGCAAAATCCATAAATCAGTCGTACTGCAGTACCTTAGTTCCTTAATGTTTTAACTCTGGATTATGTATATTTTCATGTTACGTTAGTAAACAACTGCAGTTGTGATTGTACTACCATCAAACTTAGTATTCACTGACACCTAACTCAGTAGGGACATATCATCCAAGCAATTCTTAAACTCTTTCAGAACACACACATTTTTCTAGACTCAGAAAAACAATCCAACCTTCCCATGAAGGAAACTGCTGAGCCTTATTTAAGCATTTGGAAAATGTGGTAAACAGCTCAGTGACCAATTTATAATTATTGAAGACAAAGAAATTCCAGATAAACCTAACAAAGCAAGATGAGTAATTCAGTACTGGGAAACAAGAACACTGTACACCAATCAGCAACAAGAACCACTAATTCCTAAATTCAATTCACTAACTGCCAAGAGAGGAGATAAAAATATTTATCTCTCCCTACACAGCACTAGCCAGCTACAAAGCTGGGGCAGGACAGACATTCCCCTATAGAGACATGCCACAGTTCTGCTTTAAGCACCAGTATGTATAAAATGATCAGCCAGGCAGTACACCACTTACTGTGTTTTTAATAAGCTGCACTTGAAATATGCTTGAACATATACATTTATTTCAATCCATGCTGAGAAAAGCCAAATATTTTCTCTATTCAAAAACTCTACCAAACTATTCAAACTGCCTCTGGTGCATTGATAAGACTTGGTGCTTTAAATGTGAATACAGCAAATCTAGTGACTACAAGGCAAACACATAGGGCATGAATTTATGCACTTGGAATCTGGCTATGAAGTAAAGTCTCTCACCTACAGAACTACCTCAGCCCCACCTAAAGGATTAGATCACTCATTAAAGTGCACTCAACACTGTAGTAACACGGACAGAAACAGGGAGATACAGTAAACTGCTTCCACACAGATATTATTATTACCATGTGCAGGGGGATGTGTGCAGAGCCACAAAACAAGAAGGCACCACGATGCTGACATAAGGCAGGCAAATTCCATGCTCTTCCTAAGAGTCTAATTTCTGACAAGATGGAGCTGTTGCAATTCATGCAACAAGAAAGTGTTTGCTAGGGTCACCCAGAGAACAGGAGGGAGGCTATCACACAGGAGATTCCTCTCCCCAACACGTGTTTATGCAGAAAGCCCAATGCTGAGAGAAGTATGATCTCTCTATAAATAGACAAAGAGCCAACAGTAGCAAGGGAAAACAACTATTTAAGATCAAGGACAAAGCTGGCTACCGCAGCAATGGTATGAGCTGATTATATGAAAAAGCTGAGACTAAAAAGATTCACAGCCAAAAGCAAGGCATAGCCTCTTATAAGAATATCAAAGGTAGAAACAAAAACCTGATATGGTTCACATTATAAGTAGCATATTAAAAGACAGTAAAAGACAAGACATACATTCCTTTCCTTATTTTTTCATTTGCAATTTAAATGTATCTCCACTGTTGCACTAATTGTGAAGTTAGATAAGTTACAATATGAAAATTGGTCAAAGGTTCTACTCCAATCTTAGAGGTATTCTCCAGTCTTAATGATTCTATGAATGTTTATACAAACTTTAGCTGTAACACTGCAAGTGTTATCACAATTAGGCTAATTACCCTTTTCCCCCAGAAAACCTCTCCCTCTCCTTTGGAGTTAGATCAGTTTCCACGCTTTATTTCAGGTTACAGATGGTCCCTGTTATAGTTCCATCTGTTGCATGGTCCATAGGGTACATTTCCATGTCTTACTCGAAAGACCCCAGGCCAAAAGCAAAAGCTCTTAACTTTCACCCATGCATGATTTAAAAAAATCAAAGCCACTAATTCAACCGCAAGATAAAAAGCTCTGCAGGTTCCAAGATACCTTATAGCACTACTCCTTACTCTCTTAAAAAGGAATAAATAATGTTGAGACAACACATGTCCAAGTCCTGCATGTACAGATTTTTCTTTTGCAAGTAAGGTTTCCATCATCAGTTATGTACACTGTTTTAACCACAATAATGTCTGCAATAGAGAGAATTTTGTGACTGGGCACTGAGATCAGTGCCAGCCTTGGACCTCTGCAACTGGAAAACTGCAGCAAGGCTGGCATGAATAAAAGTCACCTTATGCAGTAAGAAACTCATTAATATGAACTCATGAGCCAAGTGAGAAGGATAAATCCTGACAGGCAGAATAAATGCAGCCAAGACCAGACAATAGGAAAGTTTTGTAGTGCAGAATAGCTCTGTCCACTAACCAGCCAAGGCAGCACCACACAGGAAATCAAATTCATTCACCTCCAAGTCAACTGAACAAATAAAGTAAGACTCATTTGTCTTCACATAAAAGAGTGAACTCAGAAGTAATGTTTGACAAAGCTTTCCAAATTCCTCTGTAAATGAAAGTTCTACTAAATCTAGTCCAGAACTAAGGATGGTTTTAACGACTTTCTGAACTGAGGAAGCAGCTGGGACTTGGTTACAGCAATTTGGGTGAGCACAAACAAGTTAGGCTTTTTCCAGGTCTGATTCATTTGGTTTCATTTATAACAGACCTGTTGGACAGTTGGTTAACATGGAAAAGCTTGAAAAAGTTTTGAAACCACTTAACAGCATCATTCCCATAGTAAATGCTGCCTAACAAACACAGAATCATGTCCATACTACTAAGCAGGTAAAACTTCAGTAAGTTCATTTTGTTTTCTGAAACTGACCAATTAATGATAGTTAGCCATCAGCAACCACATAAAAAGTAGCTTAACCAGTTCTACACCTTTCACAGAACCTGATGAAATTATTTAGAAGAATTTATTAAGTAGCAAGTGCCAGAGTACTTTCCAACAAAGTCATCTGTATTCAGACATTTCATTTCCTGTACCCTATTTGGCTTGTTTTACTTCTTTAGGCAGCTGTGAGTGCAGTGAACAAGAGCAGCTGTGGTTTCCTGTTAGTACTGGCCACTGGCATGCAAGTCACCACATCAGCATAGGAAAGAGTGATGTGACCCACAGCATTACTCCACCTACCAGGCAGCATCAGTCCAGTTGTATAAATACCACATTTGGAGCATAAGCAACCTGAGTTCCAACACACAAGAAAGCTGCTTATTCCATATTTTCAGTGGGATGAGGTGGCATCTAACTCATTTTTCCTTTCTAGTAAACAGTTACATTGCAGAAAATGGAGTCCTTAAAACCTGGATTTGGATGCTGGACATACTGTAAGACATACCACTTAAATGGAGATATTTATGACAGTTCTGTAAAGATTCCTAAAGTACAGCAAAGAAGCACTGTTAAGAAAAAGAATCACCACCTTCTCTCAACTTGTAAAAGTTTGCAACCCCCAAAGCAGAATTAAAGGTTAACTCCTACAACAATTAAACAGGTGAGCACCACAAGATTCAACAAGAAGTGTTGTTTCTGGGTTCTCTCAATAAGGTGGAAAACCACCAAAAGTTGTAAACTGAAAAGAAAGCATGTTTCAGTACCTCATGCTTCTTTTCCAGAAAAGCACTTTTCTTCACCCAATGAAGAATCACTTGCACTGCTATGTAATGACAGCTACATCCAACACAACCAAGCTGACTTGTGTTCTTACATGTGCTTTGAGGGAAGAGAGTAAAGTAGGAAAAGCCTTTAAATAACTTCCTATTTTTATTAACAGTGCTTTTGATTGTTAGAATTAGGGTATTAAGGGCTATGTACTTCTTGAACAGAAATATGACAGTTGAGTTTCTCACCAAGGTGTAGAAGTTTGCCTATACAAAAAATGTAAGGCTGATCTTGGATTTGCCCTCATGCAGCTGTATCAGGCTACAGTCATCCATCCACTCAGGACGTGTATTCCCAAAGGAGTCATGGCATTTTCTTGGCATGTATTTTCATGGCATTCACTCTACTGAGGTATTTCTACTTTGCAGCAAAAGAAGCCAGCACAGAGGCGGTATGGAAGGGCTACTAGTCAAGGAACTGCTGGTTCATACCTGCAGGTATCATTTGCATGCACATGTGAGATTTATAAAGATAAACCTTGCACTTAGAGTCTGGCAGTTTTCACATTTGGGCTGGACCACTCAACAGGGACTGAGGTTTCACTCCAGCAGAGAATGAGCAGGCAAAGAAATTGCAGATACCTCTGACAGAAGGAACATCATCTAAACGTTATACTGTTAACTAGAAATATTTACTAGACATAAGAAGGTGCTGCTGAAGTGCATATAATTAAAATGTTTATTTAGACTCTTTTTCTTTGAGTAATTCAGCTGCCTCCAAGTTTAGGGGATTTAAATCAAGATTTCAAAATTTGATTTACGCTATAAATTCTTCATTAGTTCATGGTTAAATCTCTAAATGCCCTTATAAACATACAGAAGTAACATACAACCGCTAATGAAGCATTTTGGTATGAATGTACTGAAAAAATTAGGAACAATTAAAGGAGGACAGCCTTTAAAAGACCTAAAAACTTTTGTACTCCTACATTTCCTACTTGAATCTTAAAGTGTACTTTGATCATTCATGTAATCTGCATACAGAATAGATAGTATTTGATATTCTCTAACCAGCATCTCTTATCCTTCAGTTTATGTAAACATCAAGAAATATAAAAGATGAGATTTTAAAGCACAATGCTCCTTGAAAGAATAATAGACAGGACAAAGCATCCCCACTTACAATCACCTAGCAGTAACTAAACACCATTTCTTTCTTAGTACCAAATACACACAATACACACACACCAAAAAAAAAAAAAAAAAAGCAGAACGGGTAACCTTGCTTTACCGAATTTTACTTTTCAGGAAGCACCAAGTTAAAGGTCACAATTTTGCATATGAAAAGATGTGCTAAGTGTGTTCCTCCTAATGTCTTTGCAAGCCTTCCACTTGCCAACTCACCCCTTCTTTTAGAAGGGGCTCTTATGTCCCTTGCTGTTTCTTGATGGTGAGAATTACTTGCTTTGGACTCTGGGGAAGTGTGTGGGGCACTCACTTCAGCAAGTTTCCCCATTTCATTCTGTTATATGAAGTTTGGAGTTGGGTTTCATTGGACTTTTGCTTTTATCCCTGTGGATTGTACTAGGATTCTAGTTCAAAAATCCCTTTTGGACAAAAGCTCAAGTTGTTGTTGCATTTCAGGTGGATCAAATGCACTATAAATGCAGAAATATCTCTACCACTCCTCTGTCATTAAAGTAGAAATGTTCTACTTCCTCACTCCTTTTTCATAGCAGGTTTCAAGCAATTGATCTTTGCTTATCATGCACCCCATTTAAATTTACTACCAATTCAGCTCTGTCACCTGATAGTGAGCAAGTTCCTAGACAGCAGTAGAAGGTGAAACCCATTAATGATTCTCTGTGCTGAAGAAGGGAAAGAAAATATCATTTGCAATTCCTTCCCTAAATTCAGAGGGGGTGGGGAGCAACACAAGAAGAAAAGGACAAACTACTGAGACTTCCTACTTTCTTGAGCTGTCATTTTCAATTGCCTGTAAGCACTCCAGTGTTTGCTTCAGTGTGAGTGCAGACAGGCATAACAAATACCACCAAAATCAAGAAATTCTAGTGAGGATTTAGAAATGTAGGTATCAGAATGGACAGTGTCCAATCACCCAGCTGGTGGGGTTGGTTCATGTACAATGCATTTTATAATTAATTGTTGTGTAAACATTAGTTCCTTCACTTATGAGCAGTACTAATGTGAAATATCAGAAGCTATCCTATATTAATATTATTTTATTACTTCATTTGCCACTGGACTGCATTTTGTTATGCAAGCAGGATCTTAAAAGTAACACAGACTGTACAGCAAAGGACTTTTTGTAAGCAGCAGCAAAGAGTAACTCAGCTGAAGCAGTAATACAACAGCAGTATGATATCCATCGGTATTTTAAAAGAAATTATAGCAATGGTATAGAACAGCAGATTCACACAGAGTAAACTTCAGCCACACCCATGCTGGCTGGAGTCTCATGGTAATTCTTGCTTCAAGTAAACAACCACAAGTTGAGTTAGCCTCTTTTGGGTAAGAATTTAGCATGTTACAGGACACTCACTAGATATTTGATTTTGGAATGTTAGGAATCACATTAACAGGACACACGGTTTGTGCTGCAGAGAGAAATCCTCATGTCATATATATACAAGCTGAACTGATTGTCACAAACACATTTACCTGACAACACCCTTCCTAATCTAGTCTTGAAGTTAGATACCTTATAAATGTGTTTACAGACTACAGAAGCTCTGGTTTGGGTCACAGACCTGAAATGGTTTCCAATACTCACATGTCCACAAAGATCAGAGCTCTTGAGTAAGTTATGCTGAAGGACATCTGTATTTGTTTTTCAAGGAAATGCCATCTATCCCAGACTAAAAGGGAGTCTGATTCCTCTGAGATCACGGCCGATCCCATGAGAGCCCAGCTCTGCTCAGCTCCTGTGGGGTTCACCCCCTCCGTCCCTGAGCAGGTCGCTGGTCTCACCTATCTAGATCTAGCCACTTCCAGAAAAATCACTTTTGTCTAACTATGTATCCAGGCGGTAACTGGAACCACAGTTAACTTGTTATTAAAACTTGTTATTTTTCTCTACGGATGTTTTCTGCGTGAGCACCAGCTTTTCGCGAACACAGCCGGCTGGGTGCAAAGGGACAGTGGCTCCTCCAGCTCTCGACTGGAGCAGACACTTCTAGCACGGTGCTCCCCCCTTTCCCTACAAACACTATCGGGGTCTGAGTCACATCAGGTTAAAACCAGGCGGGGATCTCCCCGCCATGCCCACGGCCAGCCCGGCGGCGGAGGCCCGACCGGCGGCCGTGACACCCGGCCCCGGGGCTGGCCCGGGGGTCACCGGGGGCCGGGACAGCGGAGCGCGGGAGGAACCGCCCTGCGCCTGCCTTCCCTCGGCTATCGGATACCGCGGCTGGCACGGCGGGCAGCCGCCTGCCCTCGCTGGCCGGGCGGGCAGGGGGGCTGGTCGGGGGCACGGCGGGGCGGGGCGGCCCGGCCCTCCGCGGGCCCGGCGGGCGGCGGGGCTCACCTCCCTTGCAGGGCGTGCGGTGCTGGCTGTGCTGCGCCCGGTAGCCCTCGATCACCTCCCACTCGCCATTGTCGCGCTTGATGGGGAAGGAAACGCTGAGCACATGGTTGCAGGGCTTGATGATGCGGAGGATGCCGCGGACGCGGTGGCGCCGCTCCTCCATGCCCTCGCGGGTGCGCAGCCCCTCCACCAGCTTGTCCTCCACGATGCTGGCGCCGCGATCGAAGAACCCCTCCACCATCTTGAAGAAGTTGGGGTCGTCCTCTTTCTTCGCCGCCTCGCAGTAGTGCCGCCGCGGACACCGGCCGCCGCCCCACGCCGCCGCCACCGCTGCCCCCCCGGCCGCTGCCGCCGCCGGCCCGCCCGGCTCCGAGCCCGCCAGCACCGAGCCGGCGGCCAGGCGGGACGCCAGCAGCTCCCCGAAGTAGCGGTACATGGCGGCGGCCGCCAGAAGCGAGGATCGGAGCGGTGCTGCCGCTGTCACAGGAGGGGCCGGGGGCCGGGCGCCGCCGCCGCCGCCTTTAAACGCGGGCTGCGGGGGGGGCGGCGCGCCCGCGGCGCGCGGGGGGCGGGAGCGGTCCGCGCCTTCCGAGCGCGCCTGCGCCCCGCGCCCCGCGCCGCCCCCGGCGGGATTCGCGGAGGGGAGGGGGCGCGGCGGGCGGGCGGGCCGGGCCGGGCCGCGTCTGCGCAGTGCGCGCCCGCCGCGCCGCCCCTTCCCCTTCCTTTTCCGTGGGGCCGGGCCCGCTGCCCGCCCCGCCGGGAGCGCGGCCGCTGCCCGGTGCCCGCTGCTTGCCCCGCCGCGCCCTGCGCCCGCCGGCTGAGCTGCGGCAGCCCGGGGCTAGCGGCCTTCACGGGCCG
Organism: Passer domesticus; assembly: GCF_036417665.1. Taxonomy (NCBI): domain Eukaryota; kingdom Metazoa; phylum Chordata; class Aves; order Passeriformes; family Passeridae; genus Passer; species Passer domesticus. The sequence goes on from NC_087481.1 coordinate 32,119,673, forward strand.
CCCTCCTGCCGCGTGAAAAACCAGGCCTCTCTTGGCGCAAGGACAGTGGCAGTGAGGGCGCGCTCACGCACCGTGCTCTGCGCTCCCGGGGAAAGGAGCCCTGGGAGAAGCCAGCTTTGCCATGTGTGTATAGGGACTGCCCTGCCGAGGGGGGACAGAGGCCTCCAGTAAAGGTGTGAACGTGGCTGCGTTCATAGAACCGTTAGATCTCTGAGGTTGGAACAGCCCTTGACATTTGTCTGCTCTGTCTGCTCGACTCTTTTTCATTTTGCTGCCTCTTGGTCCATTCAAGTCCGTTTTTTAAATGTAGCTCAGGCACCGTCTCTTGAGAATATTGCTTTAAACTATATAAGGTCTGGTCATGTAAGAGCATAAGAGATAGTGTGCTGTGCTATTGAACTAATTTTATTTTAGAATACTTAAGTGGCCTGTTCATTTTCTGTCGGTTTGGGCTGCTAATTGGAAAATACAGTGGGCATTTTTTTCTTCTTAAACTTGTGGGAGACCAATGCCCCTAAGCCAGGAATAACCAGGAAGTTGTTCCATCACTGTGGGAATCTCTCTAACCACTATGGGTTGTGGGAAAGTAATTTTAACTTGTGTGTGTATTTGTCAGCAGGGAGATTAGTCACAGATTCTTTAACTCAAATAAACTCTTCAGGCAATTGATGCTCTATTTTTAATGTTGCTCTCTGTCCTGAGAATCTGAAGAAGTTCTCTTAAGGACCACTAATTGGGCTGGTTTTTTATCTGTAATGAAGATGGTTTATAATTGTAGTCTAGAGAACAAAAATGCTTGATAATGATATGGGGGGAAAAATCAAGAAAGGAGCTGGTTCTTAGGCCAGTTTGTTGTTTGGATGTTCACACAGGGCTTCAGAAATAAGCTTACTGATTTGGTTTTCAGTCCATAGTATAGGTGGTTTATGGAAAACTTCTGTTTTGGTGTTAATTTCCAGTTCACAGCACTGCAGTGTTCTCGGTGCCTGTATCAGCTTTTACCTACTACTTGATTTCAGTCATCTGCACATTCTCATTAGCTAGAGCTCACTTTCTGTACAAGTTCTTAAATTTTGTAAATGCATAGGAAGGAAGGTGATGAGAGGTATTGTGGCAATTAGTCCTTATCAGGTAATTATTTCCACCTTGTTCTGTAGGTTGGAATATCATTGCAGAAACAGAGGTTAAATGAAGAATGTGATTAGCCAGTTTGCTCAAGCATGTAGAATTGGATGTTAAGGTTAATGTGCTTAGCTCCTGTCCTGCTTTCAGCTGTGTTCTCTCTGGTTTCTGAGCACACTCAATTATCAGCTGCTTGCAGTATCAGCCTGTTTGTAGCACACGTTTGTGGATGTATTTGGGGCTGGGCATGGGACAGGACAATGTGGGAACCACGTGGATCTCTCCAGAGGCTCACTCACACAGCTGTATTTGAAGCAATGGCTGCACCATACCTACCCTCCTTGCTAAACAAGACTGGAATTCAGCAAAATGTTTAACAAGCTCTGCGTTGAATGCTGAGAATAACTAAATCAGCATGTTCAATTTCCTAGCCTTTAAACATTGTAGGAGATAAGATAACTAGGGAGTTTTATTTGGCACGTTTTTATGGCTGAAATAATGTGTGCAGTTTACCAAACTCAGCAGGTCTGTGCCGAATTTCTGTTTGATTCAAGTCCTTTCTGGAGTCAGGAGTCTGTGTCCCCCATTCCAGAATTCTTATGTGCTAAGCACTGAGCAGTTGAATCAAAACCAGTTTGCCAGAGGAAATTAAAAATGGCATGCTTCAGAATGAGTTCTAGCAGGCATGAAAGTGGTAGTTACAATACTAGAAGAGGAATTATATCTTCTTTTCTTTCATGTGCCATGTGGGGTGCCATCAGAAAATTCACATTGAGTAGCATTGGTAAAAACAAAATCGCTGGGGTGGATTAAAAGATAACTTTTTGCCTTCACAAGCAGGAGTTTCACTAACTTCATTAATTTCATACGAAGTTTAGGTCTTAGGACTACATCTGAAGACAGAGATAAATGGAGAAAACTCAATACCTGTGTGGTAGGAACTGTCTGTATTATTCATGGACTTTGCAGCAAGGTCATTTTCAACTGTGTGTACATGACAGGTATCAGTTTCCATTTAAAATCTGTGAAGTATAACTCAGGGAGACAACTTGATTTAATTTCTTGTAAGCTGCTTTTAAAATGTATATAAAATTTAACAGATTATTTTTATTATAGATAAGAACAATAATGAACACTGTATTGTTCCTTCCTAAAGCAATCTACTGTTTCAAGGTGTGTGTTAGCAATTTGTAGTAGCAGGTGGAGTAATTTTCTGTGTCAGATTTAAAAGTTTGATTGAGAAAAGGGATCTAAGCCAAGAATCAAATACTTCCTGCTTTAATCCATTTATTATTATTTGAAGTACTAGCTATTTGGGCTAAAACATTCCCTGGATGTACTGGTGCTGAATTCCCTCAGGAACTGGAATAGCTATTCCCAGCTCACTTCCCAGCCTTCTTGCCAGCTGACCACAGCAGATGAGAAGGAGCAGAGAAGCTGCAAGTCAGGGATCCTGCCAGGGCTCTGGGTAGCTGTGCCCTTGTCTGCCTGAGCCCTTCAAATTCAGGGTAACCCTGGGCTTGCCTCCAGTGCAGAGTTGGAGCCTCTGTTAGACAACACACTCAGGAGGAAAGTTGATCTGTACAGATGACCAGTTCCTTTCTGTGGTAAATTGTCCTCTGGGAATACAAATTGCTTTTGAAATAAACTGCAGATGGAATTACAGTTGTTTCAGAAAATTTCATTTAAGTTGTGATCCATACCATATTAAGCACTTGACAGGTAAAGCAAAGTCCCTTTGCTTAAAGAATTGATTGAGGTAAATTCCGAGTAAAAATTGAAGCAAGTTGTTTGCCTTTGAATTGCCTGTATGGGCATTTATGTTTCCCTTCCTCATTGCACCAGAAATTGAAAAAAAAAAAAAAAAGCCTATTTTTCTTTTTTTCTTGGGTTTATATGTTATGCTGTAATGCTTTATGTAGACCTTGGAAGTGCAGCTAAATAGGTGAGAGCTGGGGTTATTTTCTTACCCCAAACTGCTGCAGAAACTGTTCAGCCTCTGCCGAGTCAACAGATCTCTGGACAGTTGCACAATAGTTGCTGGGTGAATGGGAGGATATGAATCTGACAGGAATGGGAAGTGCAGTGCTGTTCACATACCTCTTGCCTAAAATCCTCTGTGTTTGTGTTAAATGGAGGTGATGCAGATGAGCAGCAAGTGTGTAGGACTTCACAGAAATCTTCTGCGTGGGACCTGCCTGCATACTGGGGCAAAATGTACTAAAATAGTACCAAATAGAAATCTAATTATTTTCCAGATCTTTAACTTGAGAACATCTGAAGTTCATGAGTTTTATTTTCCGCCTTTTGCAATGCCTTAAAGTAAAAACTTTGTCTAACTGGTTTTGTCATAGGATGTCAAAATAGAGATGGCAGCTTCTTTATCTGCAGGATAATGTACCAGCATTCAGTCTTCAGAGTAATGGGAGGTAATGTTGGTACAGCATTTGTTCTTTCAAAGATGTATTTTTCAATGAATCAAATATGCTACAGATTAAAGGGTCTAAGGAGTAATTAATGTAATCTGGTATTAATTTTAATACCAAATTTGTGAATAAATTGTTGTACTCTGAGTGCCATATTTCTTGATTATATTCTTCCCTTTTTTTTTGCCTAGCCAGTACATGATGTGACAGGAACGAGCTGGGATGTGTGGAGCAGTTTTGTGGCTTTGCTGTTGCTGGAAGGCTGTCCCAGTAAGATGGTGCCACAGGCAGCACCTGAATTAGGTGAATCCCAGAAGATTCCATTAATTTGGCACTGTCTATATGAGCACTTTTACCAAATGCACATTTGACTAGAAATCTTCATTTCAGTCATCTGTTTACAGCCAGTCAGAGACCAAAGCTTATTAAAAGCCTTTTTACTGATGGCATAAGATGCCAGTACTGAGATCTATTGGTTTAGAGCCTTTTCTCTATAAATAGCTTCAGCTGTGTTGAGCCATAGCAGATCTGGAGAGCAGACTTGTATGTTTTCTTCTTTTACTCCTTTTGCCTTGATAAAAAGAACCTGAATTTGCTGGTTTTCCAGGCAGGATGCAGAAGTTAATTTGCACGCCTTGCAAATTTGAGATGTGCTTGCTGCAATGTTGCAAAATTGGAGAAGAGGTATTCAGATTATTTCAATTTGAGACAAAGGCTTTAAACCTTTCAGTACTGTCTTATTGATGAGATACTTAGGTACCGGTGGTCTGATTGCTTAGTATTTTTATGTATTACTTTGCATTAAATTGAAGTATTTTCTGACTGCTAAGTTAAAGTAATAAGCTGCTGTTGTTTTTTTCATCTGTAAATAGCAATGTTTTTGCTTGGCTATAGCACTGTAAAAGTAGGGAGTGAAACTCAAAATTGTGCAAGTAAATTAGGAAGTTCTAGGTTTAGCCTAGGAGGGACTAGGCTAGAGTGAGTCTTGTTTTTTTGCTTGAGGTATTGCTACAAAAATAATCTGTAGCAAAATAATATTTAAATTTATTATTTAATTAAGCATAAGATTTTGTTTTTCTTTACATTTCCAGAAGTTCTGCTAATAAAGCTATTAGCCCATTATTTATGATGTGAATTTGTCATGGACTCCTAATTTGTAAGTTGAAGGTACTTGGGAAAACTTACCTCAGTAAGTGGTTCAGAGCAGTTTTCTGAGCTTTTAACTTGCTAATAATTCTGCAGAAATCAAAATATTGAATAAATTATGTTAACTACTTCATGAGCAAATATTTTTAATTGCCACGAAAAGTGGCTGTGCTGATGTTTGTTAGCTTTAAAGATCTTCTGTCTCCATCTGTTTATATAGTTGCTGTGCATGATGACTGATGTTGCCAACTGGTTACTTCAGCTCTGTGACTGAGCAGATATAAAAAGCTCTTCGTGTATATAGGAGCTGATGCCCTCATCTCTTGGTCAGGGAGTCTATAGATACACAGGAATTCTCAGTGCCATGTTTTGGCACTGTTGCTATCAATACATTGATAATGAGCATTGCCAGATAATCTAGGTGATAAGGATTAAATATGCTTTTTAGTGACTCTTATCCCTGTAACACCACTTCTGATTTTCAGATGGCTGGGACAAAAAGTATTGCTCTCTGGAGGCAGCAGGTCTGACCCAAAGCTTGCTGAAGTCAGTAACAAATTAATCTGATTTCAGTGACCTTCCCATCAACGTGGCCATTTATGAGAGAGGCTTGTGGGTCACTGTGAAGGCTTCTCCTTTCTCAATTCCTGTATCAGTGAGAATCTGTGTAAGCAGCTGGTTTGTGTCATTGTGGCATAATCTTTAGCTTTTGATTGGTATTTCCTCATTTCTAATTTAAAAGACAAAAGAGGGTATGATGTAGTTACCCAATCCTAAAATATTTGTCATTGTCATCTTGCTGTTAAGTGTGTTTGAAGTTAGCTGATGAAAAAGCTGGTGATGGGAAAGCTGATAGATATACAGGCATAAATCTTCCACAAATGCACTGGGAGCATGCCAGCTTTGTTCTCTTAAATAAAGTTAGGGAGAAAATGAAGTACTTTAGTCAGTTTATTTCCTGGAAATTGTGTTTAAAAAATTCCTGTCTATTTCAGTTAACATAGCAAATAACAGATAGTAGAGAGTGGTTTGCCAGGAGTGAAATAGGAATTGTTTGAAAGTAACATTTACAATTGAAATGGATCTTTTTTGCAACTCTTGGTGTCCTTGGCTGTCTGGCTGAAAATTATACCCCAAATCTTTCCAGCTTGGAATCAAAGCATCAGAGGTTGCAAACCAGTTTTTTCTTGATTTAATACTCAATTGACAGTCAGAAGTTGTTGACATAAACGTAGTGTGTATTGTTTAAATAACAAACATTAAAGCTCTCATGAACTAGAGAATGCTAGTTTCCTGCAGTGCTTTTGTTTGCATTTCTATTAGCAAAATCAACTTTAGCCTCTTTAACTTTGGAAGAGTGGTTATGGTAATCAAGATTGTTAAAATATGTTTGAATGCTTAAATCTTCTGTGAAATATGTTGGTGGGTGAAGCCCAGATAAAAAGTATTAAGAATTCCCATTCAAGTTTGTTGGTGTAATTGAAATTGGTATTATCAGAAAACTCCAGGAGTATATATTGGCTGGTATTGTTCAACACATCATGGATTTCTTGGGGGGAAAAAATAGCTGGTTATGCTAGATGTAAAAGTGTATATGTGATATCTTTTCTTGGTCTTCTTTCACAGACCTCAGGATTGTTCGTGGTGTACACTGCATGTAGAGATCCAGCACAAAATCACTGTTGGATAGCTCATCCCAGAGGAATCTCAGAATGAGAAAGTAGGTCAGAAAGAGAAATATTTCTGTTTTAATTAAATTATTCCTTCTTGAGCACACTTGAACAATTTTTGAAAACACTGTATCAAGTTTTTCATGATTGTTATTTGTCTAATCTTGTCAGCATTGGCAAGATATTGTCTAATTTCCCTATTCTACTTCATCTCTTCTAGTTTTTTCCTTTTGAAAGCCAGTAGGTTGAAATTAAGCTTATTTTGAGGTACTGGAAAGGTAGTGTCTCTGCATATCATTACTAAGAGATTTTCTGCTATCAGAAGGACTACTATATTGTGGTCTTCTGACTAAATGAATTAAAATCACCATGGAAGTTGTAAAAGCTTATCCTGGTTTCTTTTGTCTTATCAGTTTTCACATAAGCCTGCTGTTTTTCTTTAGTAAAGAAACACTAAATGGCAATCTAAATCATGTATGCTTTTAGATTGTTCAGCTATCATTAGAGGTCGGCTTTTTTGAACAAAGGATGCTAAGATGTTCACATCAGGTTTTAAGTCTGCTTTATCATGGTAGCATTTACATCAATGTAACATTGGGCTGCCTAAGCAGAAATTGAGCTTCTTCCTCATGTGACCAAAACCTCAAAGTGAAAATGAGTAGGTGAAGGATGGAGTTAGAAGCTGCTCTCCTTCACTGTTCTCTTCTCTCTAAATACTTTACCCCTCACCTACACTGAACTCATGCTTGCAGTGCAAGTCCATTAATCTTACTCAGTTTTAGGTACAATTTATTCTTGTTTATTAGATGGCTAATTCAGTGAAGGTTATGTAAGTTAAAGAAGTTAATGGGCCTGTTAACTTAAAGAAAAAAAAAAAGCCTGTTATGTGGTGAAACACTCATTATTTTGCTCCCAGAGAGTCCTAAAGTCACAATAGAATATAAGGCACTGCCTCAGGACTTAAAGTAATTCTTAGCATTTTGAAAACTAAGGTGTGATTATGTGGGTGACTTCTGTGCAATATAAGGTAAAAAAGAACTTCATTCAAATAGTGTATGAGGTTCAGGAACTAAACAAAGAAAAAAAAGTTACATCAGATGCCTTGTGTTAATCCCGAGTTTGAATAATTTGATTATTTTGTGTTTGTAAACCAGCACCTGAGACCTCAAGTAAGGAATAACAGCACAGGAGGACAATTAAATCTCATATTGCAGGAAGAGAGAATTGTAGGTATAGAAATGGTATAACCAGGGATGATGACTGTTAAAATCTCAAGAAGTAGGGTGAAAAGCTGAGGTGAAAAGGGTAGTTTTGTATCTTATCCAAAAGGTGAAGGATTATGCACTGGGGAATGGCAGTGCAATGTTTAAGGTAGGAGTATGTAAGATTCACTCACTGAGTTCTACACGTGCTTCAATGTGCTGTGCAAGCAAAAGTTACTGAAACCTTTCATTGCCTCAGTTGCCATAAAAAAACCCAGATGGTAATCTATTCCAAACACCTTAAAATACAGGAAGGACAAATACATTAAGTATTGCTTGGACCTGGCTGGTTGTACAAACTTGTAAGGTACTCATATCTGAATTAATATGGGCCAGAAGTTATGGAATGTGGGCAGTATGTATTCTTAAGGAGCAACTCCTGGAATTTGCTTTTCTAATAAACTCATACAGTTTCTGTCCTATCAGACTTGATTTTCTTCAAGAAATATAGGGAAGTCTTCGATTATTTTCCAAAGTGATAAGTAAAATACTTCTTGTCTTGAATGTTTATAATTTTCAGAGCATATTCAGTTTACTTATTCCTAGCAACGGAAATAGTGAGGTCTAATGGAACTGCAGCTCATTAATTTTATGTTGAAGATGATGAAAAATAGAAATTATGTAAACTTTTGCAGGTTCTGTTGAATTAAAAGAATCCAGAGAAATTAGTAATAGAGGAATGAGCAGAAGTGCTCTTGGAATAACAAGTACCATCCATGGCTTCATCCATAAGCTACTTTAATGGGTCAGTTTGGATAAAAGGAAGGGTTGTCAAATACCTTACATTTAGGTTTTGCCAGCAGATTTAATTTCAATTGTTTTCAAACTGTATGCTTAATATGTCTGAAATGAAGTCAGTCTGTCAGCAAATCTTCATCCAGCAAATTGCATGATGGCGGGTGAAGAGTAGGTAATATAATTTGACCTATGGTTAGAAAAATTTCTGAAATGCTAAGTAAGGTAGAATTATTCAGCAAGCAAAGAAAATAAATACTGGGATTGGCGTGAGTTCTTTGGGAATATGCCAGTGTAGATATGATTGTGCTTTTTTTTGCTGAGAATGTCAGATCAGCTTGTTTAAAGCAGTGTAGTTTCTTGAACTTAGACTTGTTTTTGTTTCCTGTTTTCCCACCCTAGATCGTAAAAGAGCATAAAATTGAGATAAGGTGGAGGAAGGTGAGTTTATTAGCTCTGTACTGCATGGATTGCTAATTCTAAAGGGCCTGTTGGGAATACAGACTTTGCAGTTGGACTGTTCCCTGGCCTCATTGTGTCCAGCAAAGGAGCCCCAGGAGGCAGAGCTCTGGCTTCTCAGGTGTGAGGTGTTCATTCTTACAGTGAGCTCAAACCCCTCATGGCATCAACGCTTGTAAAGCAGCACTAATCCTAGAGATCAGTGGCAAGCTTTCTGCCACTAGTTCTGCTCTTGACATCTAGTTGCTGAGCTGAGAAATCACTATTTAATTTTTACAATAATGGGCTAGAACTACTCTTGAAGTATCATGAGTACTCTTATGTGAAGCGTGGTGGCAAATTTCTGCCACGGAGCCTGGAACTAGACTGGAAAGCCAGTGTAATGTGGAAAAACCTATATAGCTTCTACAGCTGCAGTCCCCTCTAAACTGTATTTTGATTTATATAAGATGATCTATTGAGAATTTGAAAGAATAGTTTGACCTATTTGGGTAAAGTTTCCCCACATCTTTCTAAAATACTGATGTTGGCTGCAAGAGTGAAATTTTCATTGTTGAAAGGTAAATGTGAGTCAAGACGTTTTTTAAGGGGCTTTGATTTTTTTGATATTCATAGTCTTATAAAGCTGGGCTCTCTTTGGAGAGGACCCAGCAGTACAGTGTAAGTGGCTTTCAAATGCTAAGCAGTTGAGAATGCTGCTTCCTTCTCCATGTTTGCATGCTCCAAGGAAAGCTGAGATGCCCACTAAACAGTTTGTCACTTCAGAGCTGCCTGGAGAAGGGGACTGCATAGAATAGCTTCCAGGATCAGAACCTTATCCTTTAAACTTGCCTGGAAATATAATGGAAGTGATTGTTTTTTAAACACTCTGTTTCCCCAGTTAAAGGGACAAGGATAGGTAAAGGGACTCGACAGCTGCTTCTCATTTGGGATTGGAATCTTAACTTCCATCAGAGTTGGTATAGTAAAACTTACTTGTTTGCTATATAGAGAAAGAAATGACAAGTAACATAATGTATGAAGGAATTAAAAACTACACACTATGATTGCACAGTTCTTAATTCTTATGATGTTACCTCTTCCCTCTTCTATATTTGCCTTTTTTAATGAGGAATGCAATGTAAGTGGACATTGTTTTGGATGTTTTTCTTTTCAGCTTCATCAAATCAAGTTCTTGCACGTGCTCATTTTTGTCAAACTTTGCATCCATGCCCATTGCTTACTAATTTTTTCTCACTGTGATTTTACTGTTCAGTTTTCTGCATGGTTTTTCTGTTGGCAGCTGAAGTTCATAACATTGTTTATATATTGTAATGTCATAAAGTTGCTGTTGAGAGAAGTATGTTAATATTTTGATTCTCAGTTTTGTCTGAATACCTTGCATTTACTGAATGAATGCTATCTTTATTTTTGAAAAGGTACCTTCAATTATTTTTTAATCTGGTTTCCATCATATAAACTAAATCTCCATTTGCTGCTTTTTAGATTTGTGTGGCAAATATGTCTTAGTGGTTTAGTTTTAGTCTTTTATTTATCTCAAATTCTTCTGCTGCTCCAGTGTTTCATAGCAGTTAACGTGAACTGTTGCCATACCTCACTTAATGTTTTTTATGAGCACATGGCTCCTAAACTGGCACTCATTTAGATGATATGTTAGTTTGACCTGCAAGATAAAGTTCTAGTATAAAATGTAATGTTAACATAATCGTAGTTCTTGGAATGCAATGCCAGGTAATTCAGAACATTAGCCAAGACAGAACAAACTGTATTGCCTCTTGAATTCCTGTATCTCTGGTCTGTTGTAAAGATTACTAATCTCTAGAGAAAGATAATGGATCACATGTTTAGTGTAACAGCTTTCTGGGTTTTCTGCTTTATCTGCTAATTTTAAAATATTTTAAAGTAAGCTCATATAAACAAGTTTTAATGTGAAATTTATTGGAAGGGAAACCAATATGTATTTACTAATTTCCTGTCATACCTCAAATTTTCCTCTTTCATGTTTTTACAGAATGTAAAATTCAGGTGCATGTGTGGCACTAAAGCACCACGAGTTACACGGAGCTGTCTGCCTGTAAATGATGTCACTTGACATGGAGTAAGGGTGGGTTACAAAACACTCTTCAGAGCTCTGTACCAAACTCATATGTGTGTTGGGGCTTCAAAGAGAACTCCTGTTAGAAAGACAGATTTCTAACATTGCCACTGTCATTTCTGTTCTATGTGAAAATTTCCTGCTAATGTTTTTCAAAAAATGTTTTGAAGTCTATTGTGATTTTAGCTTTGTATAGCAGCTCACATGGCTTTCTAGATAAAGAATATGCTAATATACTAATAGCCAATATTGGCCTTGTGTACATCAATCTTATTGTTTCTATTCTAGTGAAAATCAAATATAGAACTTGCAACAGCTGGCAGACAGAAAAAGAATTGCATTTGCAAACAGGATTGCAGTTCCAGTACAGAAGGTGTTAAACTATGAGGTGACAATTTCTTTATTATCTCTACTCTCTTTGCATTATATTGCAAAAAGAAGCAATTTATAGTTTTACTTCAGATTGCAGCACCTTCTGCATGAAGACAAATGAATAAATAGTTTTCATCCTTAACTCTTCATACTTCAGGAGCTTTGGATGTTAAGCAACTTAAAATTTCAGGGGCATGACTATGTAGTAGTGCAAATAATAAAAACATTTATAAAAGTTACTGAATCAAAGGCAGCTGAGTGAAGGTTCACAGCAATAATGGCACAGTGCAGATAATAATTGAAGTTTTACCTTGAACAAAAACAATGAAGAAAATTATATGCTTTGACTGAGAGCAAAGGTGCAAGAAAGTTTTTACCTGTGGCTATGCTGCTGTGCCCTGCTGCTACACACTATGGCTTGGAACAGTAGAGGGAGATCCAGCATGACTTGTTACATCATACCTTGAGTTTTTTGATTTTTCTTGAGGTGTTTTCAGACAACTGAATTACCATGGAAAAGAGTACAGGCCAAATCAGTGTTTCTGGCATTTAATTAGTACACTTCATTCACATTTTGTTCCATTGTGATGATTTCTTTTAACTTTTCAGGGCAGTAGAATAGAAAATTGTGATCTACAATTTTTTGAAGTATAATCAGTCAAATTACTTTTAATAAATAGTCAAAGTGCATTGCTGTCCTAAAGTCTGAAAGAAAAGCTACCCATTTGAAATAAGGAAATTTGCATCTAAAAGGCACCTTTGGCTCAGTCAGCTATGTTGATAGTTACTCAGTGTCACCTGTTCCCTGTTAAAGCTTAACCAGTTTGCTAAACTAACATCCATCTGAACCATTGAAATGTAAAGGCTTATATATTAAAAAGCCAATGCTAATTTTCTTTATTTATCATATCTTAATTTTTTCTAAGTAAATGCCAAAAGACTTGAAAACTTTGTTTCTATTTCCAGAAGGTTCACTGTAGTTCTCACTCACTTAAAATAATTTGAATGTTTTGTCTTGCTTTCCTGCAGTGCCCTAGTAAATTAGCAACTTTACTACTTACTGGAATAGCCAGGAAAGAGTGTTTGACATTCATGCAGTTCTGCAAAGAAGTAGGTAGGTGTGTTCCTTCCGTGGCCACAACAAGGAGCAAGTGTGGGCAGTGAACCATCAGTGATCTTTGTAATGCTCTTCACCAGTGTACAGAGACAGTGGCTCAAGTCTGAAGGTTATGTTTCCTTAAGGGAGCTTTATCTCTTAAAA